>NC_140586.1:263659388-264312722 GCF_964204655.1 Triturus cristatus
TTGCACAGACTGGAGTGGAAATAGTAAATCGTGCCCCTCTGAATTACAAAAATGTTTCTACTGTTGTACAGACTGGAGTGGAAATAGTAAATCTTACCCCTGCGAAGTTCAACGCTATCCTTACTGTTGTAAAGATTGGAGTGGGAATAGTAAATCTTACCCCTCTGAAGTTCAATACTTTCCCTACTGTTGCACAGACTGAAGTAGGAATAGTAAGTCTTTGCCCTCCAAAAGGCAACACTTTCTCTACTGTTGCACATACTGGAGTGGTACTAGTTTAATTAGGGCCTCATTTACAAAGTATGAGGCATTCCTGCACTAAGGCAGCGATGCGCCAAAATAATATTGCGATAAGGCAGTTACAATGCCATGGATGCGCCGTATTTACAATACAGGGCAGCATGGTGTAAGGTCCCGAGGTGCATCAGAAATTCTGACTCATCTGTAGGAAGGATGGCGCACAGCATTTGACCCCAGAGTGACGCACGGCTGAATTTGGGCTTACAACAAGCTCAGCTTTAGCAATGCGTCACAAAACAGAGGCAATGCATTGGTTCTGACTGCCGCAAGTAGCATAATGTGTGGGGACGAATGTAATGAACTGTAAAATTGTGGAATAGTCACCTTGTACACCATTACTTTGGTCCTGGATGTAATGCAGACAAGTAAGAAGTATGGTTATGAGTCACTTCTAAGTGGGTTTTTACAAGGGAACTCCTACCCTGCATACATTAAAAACTGTGTGGTGCAGCTGGTTCAAGCGCAGATATTTTTTTACGCAGGCCTACAAAAACGGACTCATTGGACCAAATGTGTTGACTTGTAAATATGGGGCAATATAGAGCAAAGAATACGCTGCAGTTGCTTAAAAAGAATTACGCAACGGCGGCACAAGCCCCTTGTAAATGAGGCCCTTAATCCCTCCGAAATCCAATGGTTTCACTACTGTTGTATAGACTAGAGTGGGAATAGTAAATCTTACCACTCCAAAGTCCAACACTTACCCTAGTGTTGCACAGACTGGAGTGAGAATAGTAAATTTAACCCCATCGAAGTCCAACACTTTCCCTATTGTTGTGCTGCTTGGAGTGGGAATAGTAAATTTAAACACTTTGATGTCCAGAGATTTCCCTACTGTTACACAGACTGGAGGTGGAATAGCAAATCCTGCCCTGCTAGGTACAATACTTACCCTACTGTTGACCTGTTTGGAGTGGGAATAGTAAATGTAACCCCTTTGAAAGTCTACACTTTCCCTACTGCTGCATAAACTGGAGTGGGAATAGCACATCTGTTATTTCCAGAGGCATTTCTGAATATTGTTTAAATATATCTAGTAATATTATTTGTTTGTTTATTTTTTTGATTTGAAATAATTTGTATTTATACTTTATGGTAGTTTTTGTAATTGTCTTTTTTGGATATTAAGGGCCTTATGTAGGTGGGCTTGCATTTACCACTTCATAAATACCGAATCATACCGATTCGGTATTTATGAAGTGGTAAATGCAATGTAGGTAATGAGTCGGTAAATATTACCGATTCAGAAAAATTCGGTAATTACCGAATCGGTATTTACCGATTCGGTAATGAGGCATACCTTCCCATTGATGGGAAGGTATGCCTCATTACCGAATCGGTAAATACCGAATCGGTAAATACCGATTCGGTAATGGGGGAGCACATGCAAGGGTGGCAGGGTGTCACATTGACACCCTGTTGCACCCCTGATTCGGCCATGTGTGCACATGTGGCGTACATACATGCCCTAAGGGCATGTATGTCTGCCACATTGCACACTTAAACGTGCACAAAAATGCTTTTTGTCACCTATTCGTCATTTACCACCAACCTTTAGTTGGTGGTAAATAACGAATCCCCACACCCACCACACACTCCCCCTACATCTCATTTCATGATTCGGTATTTACCGAATCGGTAAATTTACCGAATCGGTAATATTACCGATTCGGTAATTTTACCGATTCGGTAAATACCGAATCATGAAATTCTCCCCCTACATCTCAAAAGCCAAAATACCGGTCGGTAACGGTATAATTACCGAAAATCGGGCGTTACCGACCGGTATTTGGCTTCCTACATGAGGCCCTTAATGTATGTATTTGATCATTTGTGTAATGTTTTGCTATTGATTTGTTAATATTTTGTATGTGTCATATATCTATTTCTATCTATCTATCTATCTATCTATCTACCTATATTTATCTCTCTCTCTCTCTCTCTCTCTCTCTCTCTCTATATATATATTACCTACTGGCGGTCGCCAGTAGGTAGTTATAGTTAGGACCACGTTTCCATAGGAAATCCGCAACATTCTATTTTGAATAACTTTGGCGCCGGTCGACGAATCCTCGCGAATTTTTCAAAATAGGTGGGGCGCTACGTTCCGCTCCTACCCTGAAAGTCTCGGGGGGATTCGTCAAGCGGGGGCTGAGATAAAAGGGGGGTCCCAAAACGCGTTTTTCCCATGCATTTTTCCATAGGACCTTTAGACAGGGCTACAGCCCGAACGGCTGAACAGAATTACTAGAAATTTGGCAGAGAGGTAGTCCTCAGGTCAAGGAAGTGCCTTTTGTAGGTTTGGTGTAAATCTGTTCAGTAGATTCTGAGAAAATAGCCTGTAAATCAATATATATATCTGAGCCAGCTTACGGTGCGCTTACGGTACGCTTACCGTACGCGTACGGTGGCGTGCGCGAGCGCGATTCTGATTGGCTCTTAGATCTTAGTAAACATTCGAATCGGCCGAAACCAGGAAGCGGCGGCCGCCATTTTCTCTCTCGCACTGAGAGTGATTTCTAAAATATAAAGCCCAAAAACATGTAAAGGGGCTGTTTAGACAACTCCCACCCACATAGCCATGTTGAGGGAGTCCCCAAAGATCCCCCAAGGACAAAAACTGATTTTTTTTTTTTTCGGTAATTTCGCCGATTACGCTTACCGTACGCGTACGGTAAAAAATTAAAAAAAAAAAAACATTATCCACACTCTCTCTACCCCGTATACAATTGGTGTCCGCAGGGCTTCAATTGTGCATGGCTTTCTAGAGATGAGATAAACTTAAATATTTTTAAAAAAAAATAATAAAAAAAAAAATTATCCACACTCTCTCCACCCCGTGTGCAAATGGTGCCCGAAGGGCACCATTTGTGCATTCGCTTATTTAATGTACGAAAAATTAAAATATTACCTTTCAAAACGAAGTGCATCATATGTCCTCCATGTGCGCACGGTGCGCGAAGCGCATCGTGCGTACATGGCCCATCTAGCGTAACGTGGGCACGCGGTGCGCGTAGCGCATCGCATGCCCACCGTGCGTGCACGGCACTAACTGCGTAAAGTGGGCGCGCGGTGCGCGAAGCGCACCGTGCGCGCACAGAACGAACTGCGTTAAGTGGGCGCGCACGCCACGAATGGCGTAAAGTAACTTAGCATTTAAAAAACCGTACAAATTCACTGAAAAAACCATAGGTTTCACACACGTTATAGTTAGGAATTAGCATTTAAAAAACCTTGCAAATTCACTGAAAAAACCATAGGTTTCACACATGTTATAGTTAGCGGAAATTTTACTGATAAAAAACCAATGAAATTCCCCCGTTATAGTTAGTGCAGGCAACTATAACTCACGCGACCGCAATCTTCTGCTGATGACATATGTGTCTTTATGAAAAAAAATATTTGTAATATATGTATAGCTAAAAATGTATGGAAGAAGACATGGGCAAATAAGTGTCTAAATACAGTATTAGCATCAGCAGAGGATTGCGGTCGCGTGAGTTATAGTTGCCTGCACTAACTATAACGGGGGAATTTCATTGGTTTTTTATCAGTAAAATTTCCGCTAACTATAACATGTGTGAAACCTATGGTTTTTTCAGTGAATATATATATATATACATATATATATATATATATATTCACTTAAAAAACCATAGGTTTCACACATGTTATAGTTAGGTGGATATTTCACTCGTAAAAAACCAATGAAATTCCCCCGTTATAGTTACTTCAGATAACTATAACTCGCGCCCCCGCAATCCTCTGCTCATTACGTCACATATTACATCACTCTTGACATGGTCAGTGGCATCACTCTTGACATCACTGATGACATCATCCTTGTGATAGAGTGGCGGTCGTGCGAGTTATAGTTATCTGAAGTAACTATAACGGGGGAATTTCATTGGTTTTTTACGAGTGAAATATCCACCTAACTATAACATGTGTGAAACCTATGGTTTTTTAAGTGAATTTGCAAGGTTTTTTAAATGCTAATTCCTAACTATAACGTATGTGAAACCTATGGTTTTTTCAGTGAATTTGTATGGTTTTTTAAATGCTAAGTTATGTATGTATTTTTATTTTTTTATATATTTATTTTTCAATAAACTACGTATTAAATTTGTTTTAATTTTTTTTTATGGTTTTTCACCGTGCGCGCACAGTGCGCGCACCCCCGCGATTTAAAAAAGAAAGAAATTAAATGTTTTTTTCTGCCTTCGGGGTCCTTCAGGGACCCCCTGACCAAGGTTAGGGGGTCAGGAACTCTCTACCCTGCCCCCTTTTCACGTTCGCCACCTTCCTTTTCCACTCTCGCACTGAAAACAAACAAAATGGCGGCCGACACTTCCTGATTTCGACCGATTCGAATGTTGACTGACATGTAACAACCAATCAAAATTACGCTCGCGCACGTTAGGGTGCGAGCACGGTGCACGCACGGTGCGCGGCTATAGATATGTATGTGCTTTTAAATGCAATTTTCTCTGGAAATACTGAACAGATTGACTCCATATATGCAAAAGGCACTTCCCTGACCTGAGGACTACCTCTCTGCCAAATTTCAAGTAATTCTGTTCAGCCGTTCGGGCTGTACCTTCGACTAAAGGTCCTATGGGAAAATGCATGGGGAAAACGCGTTTTGGGACCCCCCTTTTTTCTCAGCCCCCGCTTGACGAATCCCCCCGAGACTTTCAGGGTAGGAGCTGAGCGGAGCGCCCCATTCGTTTTGAAAATTTCGCGAAGATTCGTCAACCGGCGCCAAAGTTATTCAAAATAGAATTTTGAGATTTCCTATGGAAACACGGTCCTAACTATAACTATCTACTGGTGACCGCCAGTAGATAATATATATATATATATATCTTTACTCCGTACCACACTGGATCTCGCCCAACACGGACCACCAATCTTCGTGCAGAGTTATTTCATTGCTCTATTGCCATTATATATATATATATATATATATATATATATATATATATATATATATATATATATATATATATATATATATATATATATATATATATATATATATATATATTTTACCTAGTGGCAGTCACCACTAGGTAGTTATAGTTAGGACATAGTATCCAAAGGAAAAGGATTTTTTTTGCCAATAACTTTGGCACTGTTTGACGAATCTTCACAAAACTTTCAAAATTAGTACAACACTCAGTGCAGTTGCTGTGTTGAAAGTTTCAGGGTGATCCGTCAAGTGGTGGCCGAGAAAAAGGGAGGTCCCAAGATGCATTTTCCAATGTTATTTCCCATAGTGATTTTAGATACGGCTACAGCCCAAACTGCTGGACGGAATGACACCATATTTGGCAGAAAGCTAGCTCTTGGTCCGGAAAGTGTGCTTTTGTGATGTGGTGTAAATCCATTCAGTAGTTTTTGAGATATCAACTGAAATCCAAATTTGTATGTGTAAGGACATGGATCCTCCGCCGATCAACCCGAGGTGAATCTATGGCTCTATGCGCCACAGCAAGGCCCTAATTAGCTGACTGCAACTTGACAGCAAAGTTGCGGCCGCCATTTTTTATCTCAGGAAACGGTCTCCGGGGCTTGCTTGCATACTAATTGGAGGGGTCAGGTGGGAGCTTTCCTGACCCCTTGTGTATGTTACACATGAGGTGAAAGCGTGTTTAATGGGCAGTAAAATGCCCACAAATGTTTTTTTGGGTCACTCAGAATTGCGTAGACGTAGCTGGGCCTAGCGCGGCCTCCTGTGTAAATACCCAAACCTACATGGGGAGCCACACTGAGCGTTGCAGTGTATCTGTTTTTTTTGTCACTGGGAGATGGAGACAGAAACAACCGGAAGCAGAACCGGAAGAACCGGAAGCAGAATCCACGGAGGCAAGAGGTTGCCGCCGGCTACTCAGCGCTCTGCGGTCAACCCTGCCCAGACTCGGACCGTCACCGACCGAGAGGCTGTGAGCCTGTGAAACGCGGGCGGAGCGGAACGAGAAGCTAGGAGCTGTGGAGTCACGGCAGAGCAGCGAGCCGCAAGGAACCAGGAGCAAGGAGCCTGCAAGTGAGATCCGCAAGTGAGACCCGTAAGTGAGATCCGCAGCGGTCCGGCAGCAAGGTACAAGGCACAAGATACCAGGAGCGCTGAGGGGGGCTGGTGCGCGGAGTGGGGCACATGGTGTTTAGCGTGTTGGTCACACTGTTGCGTGGGGGACTCACTGAAGCCTGCACAGTGAAGGAGAGGCTAGGCAAGGGCCAGAAAGAGCGTGAGAGCACGGCCACCATTAGCGGTGGCCGCGGAGTGTAGTGCCCAGGAGCCCTACAGAGGCGACCCAACTAAGTTGGGTGCGGCTAGTGGCACCCAGTGTGCCCTGCTCTTGCGCTCCCTCTGCCATTCCATCGCCCCCCAAGCCTCTACATCTGCCTCTACATCTGCCCCTCACTGCACCCCCCGCTGCACTCAGCCCATTATCAGTGGTATATACCATCTATCTACAACAGGAAGCACAGGAGGTGTAGGAGGTGCAGGAGGGCCAACAAGAAAGAACTAAAAGAACCAAAAGAACCAAAAGGAAAAACATTTTAACGACGCAGTGAAATAGTGGTGATATTACAACTAAGGCGTCGATTCCGATTCTGGCTGTAAAACGTACCGACCAACACGGACCGGGAACGGAGACCGACCGACATGGACCGGCGTCGTACGACCCGCGCAGTACAATGCAATGCATGTGAGTTACAACCCACTCACACGGAAAACGCGCCACACGACCGAACCGCACGCAAATCAGTGATTCACCCGTAAAATGACCGGGAATCGCACCGACCGACACGCATCAGGAATTGACGCGGCCGAAATGTACCAATGCCTGACAGCCTGAACGTAAATTGTGAATCCCTGCAATGGAAGCATGACACATGGGGTATTATCTGGCCTCTGTGGGTGAAGGAGGTCCTGCAATGACTCAAAATGCCATCAATGCAGCCTTGTCCACCTACATCCAAATCACCCACTTGACATGGAGGGTCAATGTTGTGACAATGCACCAAATGACTGGATTCTACTCTGGACATTCCAACTCCCAAGACTACCAACTCACCTGTGAACTTTGGATTACCATCACATTGTACAGCACTTCTAATTCCGTTCACCATCCTTACACATGTTTTGAAATAAAATCACAATCACACAATACTTGCCTCTGTCGTGATTCCTACTTGGTTTGTGCCATGGCGATGATGAGCTGCTAAGGAACACTGTGTGTTGGACCTGGCCCTTCTGGCGGGTTCACCCCCAAAACTTTTTTGCAATTATCCTAGCTGTTTCCCTATGTTGTGTAAGTGGTTTTAGGCCTCTAGGCGCTTTTACACTGTGTCCCAGTGGAAAGTGCGTGCGCTCTGTGTTACATTTAGTGAGACTGACCTGCCCTCCCATAGGAATGCATGGGGAAAGTGTGTGTCCATGGTAGTTCCTGATGCGTGGGGAGTGCAGGGTTGAGTTTGGTATGTGCGAACTCGTGCGATTGAATGCTGCGCAATGATGTGTGTGGCGTTACTGTGTCTAGTGTAGAAGTGCCACTTCTAGAAGCTGGCATGTCTGTGTAATAAATGTGAAGTGACTGTCTGGCTTGTGATTGGCTGGTGTGCCTGGCTCCAGGAGTCAGGATGGGTCTGCCCCAGTGGTGAATAGGAAGATGTACATCCAGATGGGTGGGAGGAGTGCACCTGGGACCTGAATAGGGCTGGGCCTTCCCTACACAATGCTGGCTCCGCCCCCTGTGGTGTGACTGATGTCCCTGGCCTGTCCTGTGAATAGGGAGAGGTGCTGAGCAAAACAAAGTGCTCAGGAACCAGTTGCATCTGGTTCACCCCTTCCCTGCAGCTTGAGACAAAGGAAACCTGTGTATAAAAAGGGGCTGTGACCCCATGTAAAGAGTTCTCTCTTGTTCCTAATTTGAGGGGGGCGTGCTGCTGCTGCTGGGCGCCAGGAGAGACTGCCGCTGGGGACTGCCACCCTGCTGGAGGGCCCTGTGAGCTGGCCCAGCCTTTGCCCCCCCTTCATCCTAAAAAGACTTTCCCTGGAACTGTGTACTGCAGCGCCTGGGGAGCGCTATATCTTTATTTACTGGAGAACGCTTTATTCCTGTGCCAAGAGGAGAGGTTTACCGGCAACACGCTGCCACAGAAGCGACTGCCGAGGGAATCCCGAGCGTAGGGATCCCCCCCCCCGGTGCTGCTGATCGAGCGGGAGCCCACCCCGCATTGCGGTGCTCATTGGCGGGTGCCTACCCCGCATCAGTACCTTGGAGGCGGGTGCCCACCCCTCATGGTGATATTTGTTTAGTCCTAACAGCGGGTGCCCACCCCGCAAATTTGCCGTTTTAAACACCCTTAGCGGGTGCCCACCCCGCCAGGGACTTTATGTAGTAATAACGGGAGCCTACCCCGTGTTGTGCTGGCGGAAGCCTGGGTCCCAAAGGAATCACCGCCGCCGGCCCGGGGGGCTTCCGTGAGAGTGCCGCGCTGCCATTGGCTAAAGCGCCCCCTGAGCCTGGAGGCTCGTCGCAGGGGCCGCACTGCCATTGGCTAAGGCGCCCCTGAGCCTGGAGGCTCAACGCCAAGGGCCACGCTGCCATTGGCTGGCCAGCAACACTGCACCTCGAGCCAGGGGAGCTTTCCAGAGGTGAGGCTGCGTCGCCCGGAATCGAGACAAGTTGGAGGTCTCCACTGCCCCGCACATCAGAAGGTACTGGTGCTGGGGGGGGGAGCGGTGTGTCCGGATGGGCTGTGGCTGGCCGCCTTTCCCTACAGAAGAGTGATCCCTAGTGCCAGCGCGTCTCGCGCTATGGCGGGGATCCTTGAGGCCTAATATCCCCTCCTTACTTTGGTTTCACAGCGGCGCCGCAGTTGCGGACCGCTGCAACGTTGTGGCAGTTCTTTTCCTTTAGTTCTGAGTCCCAGAAGGGACTCCAACGCCCTAGTACTTTGCTGACCTTCAGTTGTGCCGCCGTAGCGGGCAACTGCAACGTGGGGGATATTTTTTTACTTTAGAGTCCCCGAGAGGGGCTCTGACGACCCGTGGGGGCCAGTGCCATTTTTACCAGCTGCCCCACCTGGCAGCGGGCAGCTGCAACGGTGCCCATAATTTATTCGTAGGGCCCCAGTGAGGGGTCACGGGCACAGTGGTGCCCGAGGTTGAATTGCTACTTTCAGCTGCCCTGTGAGAGCACAGGCAGCTGCAACGTTTGGGGCATCGTTACTTGGTGAGAGTCCCAGTGGGGGACAGAGGGTGCCAGGGCCCAACTTGGTGATTATACAGCTGCCCAGCAATTAGTGGGCAGCTGCCACGTTTAGGCGGTGCCTTTGCGCATTCTTCCTTGGCTGCCTGCGCAGCCCAGCCCTGACATTTTGGACGAAGGGCGTTTGAGCCCCTGAGAGGCCAAGTTGGGCTGGGGACAGTTTTTCTGTGTACATGGTTTTTTCTACATGTGTACGTTTGCGCAATGTGCATTGCCGTTATGCTTTTTCCTATTTCTAAATGTGTCTATGCTTAGGAGATGGTTTTCCTAGTGTAGGTTATGCTAGTGAGTTCATGGTTCCCTGCGTGATATATGCCTAAGGTGTTTAGGATTGCGTAGGGTGTACTTGCCTTTTACCAGTAGTTACTGGTTGTGCTCTACAGTGATAATTTGTGTTACGGTTGATATATGTTTTACATCTACAATTAGTGATTGGTGCTAATTCTGACAGTGATCCATGTGGCCCTGTTTTGTGTAAATAGTTCCCTGTAAATTCTGCCAGTGCCAGTTGGCACAGTGTAAATTGTGTGAATATTATCTAAATGTGTTTTGGTATAATACAAAGGCTATTTTTATATATAACCTTGTGTGGAGTTCCTTTTGTGGTGGGCCTTGGGTGTTGTTGCTGTGTGCGTGCGCAAACGCTTTACACATTGCCTCCGGGATAAGCCTGACTGCTCGTGCCAAGCTACCAAGGGGGTGAGCAGGGGTTATCTTTGGCGTGTCACTCCCCAGCCCTGACTTAGAGTGGTGGTTTCTGCCTGGCTTTGGCGCAAGCCCTAGCCAACCAGAAATCCCATTTCTAACACTGTGCATGCAAACTAATACAGCAATGCGAACACCGTTATGTGAGTCATGTGAATGTGACTCATATGAGGGAGACACACCACTAGGACAACACAACACATACTCACCAGGGCCCCTAACTCATCGTCAACACTGATGTCAACAGGAAATTCAGTGGAATGCACACACACAACACCCATCCTGGGTCAGTGGCAAGCAGCCCACAGGTACAGGATGCAAATTACTGTCGGATGTGTGGACACACATGGAGCACATCCCAAAGTGAAGGGCAGGTTTATTAAATATTCACAATGAGTGAATTCCACAATTGATGAACGTTAACCTCACGTGACAGTGAGCCGAAAATTAAACATGTGGTGAACGATGGACGTCCAGGGGTGTGTGGCACATCATTGTTTGGGACAACGAGTACTTGCACTCTGGAACAAGGATCTGGGTCTTGGTGTTCAGACCAAACCATACAGCATCCAAAGTACCCTGTGAACGGAAGACAGAAAACACTATCAAAAACACAGATATACAGCAGACAACAACAATATACATGCCCAAAACAAAACACTAACTACCCAGACACAACCTAACAATCAGGTAAACACTGTTTGGGAGTACAGACTACCAGAAAGGACACATCACAGCAAGCATCCTGACAAGTAGCATACTGCCACACTCAATCAGCATAAGTGCACCACCAACATAGGTCAGGCTGACACAAGACTTGGTCAACACATACCTGTATACTGACATTCATGTGACGAAGTTCTGGATCAGCTGGCTCTGAACATCAAAATCACCATCACCGTCACCCTCATCATCACTGGTATCATGCCCCAGGGCAGGATCCTCCATGGCTGGTGGAGGTTGGTCAGTGCCATCCTGGATGAGAGGCAACCGCTTCCGCACTGCCAGGTTGTGTAGCATACATCACACTATGATGATCCTGCACACCTTCGCAAGTGCATATGGGAGGGCCCCTACTTTCTTGTCCAGGCAGCAGAATCTGCTTTTCAGGAGGTCAAATGTCCGCACGATCACCCTCCTGGTCCGGCCATGTGCCTCATTGTAGCGCATCTCCGCCGGTGTCACAGGATTCCTGAGGGGTGTCAGCAACCACGGCATGTTGGGGTATCCAGAGTCATCTACAGAGAGACAATTGCACATTAGTTGAGTGTGAAAATAGGGTGCTAATCAGCTTTAGCAAACACACACAATGCAAAACAGTCAGTACACACCGACAAGCCAGAAACGCTGGTACTGCATCTGTGCCATCATCGCTGGGATGCGACTACTCCTCATTATGTAGGCATCATGCGCTGAGCCTGGGAACCTTGCACACACATGGGAAATGGTCATGTCCGCCAAACAAACCACCAGAGCATTTATAGAGTGGAAATGCTTCCTGTTCCAGTACGTCTGCCCATGTGCCTGCGGTGGTACCAAAGCGACATGTGTCCCATCGAAGGAGCCAATGACATGTGGCATCCTGCCCAGGGCATAGAAGTCCCCCTTGATGTTAGTGAGTTGTTGTGCTTTTGGGAAATGGATGTACTGGTTGAGGAAATGCAACATCGCCTCCAACACATCCCGAAGCACACGGCTGAACATAGTCTGTGACATCCCACCAGCAGTAGCAACAGTGTGCTGGTAAGTACCGGTGGCAAAAAAGTGTAGGGCTGCCATCACCTTTACCTTGGGGGTCAGCGCTGTAGGGTATGTGGGCCAGGTTGCAGATGTGGGGCCAACTGCTCCGCCAATTCTTCGATCAGTGGCCTGGTGAAGCGGTACCGTCACATGCAGTCACGTTCAACGATGTCAGGGAACGGTCTGTGGACATTTGGTCTCCTGCAGTACATAGATGAGCACAGACAGTTTGTCATTCCCCCTATCCATGTGACAGTGTACATGACAAATGGCACATGAACCCACATTACATGGCACAAGAACATGATGTGTATGCTGTTGGGTATGGGCACACATGTCAGATACATGCCCATCATCTGACATCTCATCTCTACATGTCCACACAACAAGGTCTCTGTTGTGCTGTGAGCAATCAATGGGCTCTGTCACAGTACATCAGTACGAGTTTCACATACCAGACACACACCACAGTGACTAGTGAGGACAGATGTCTGCCCACACATCACAGGTTTGTGACAGACACACACGGGGACCTTGTGTCGCAACATGGACATCATCATGATGTAGCGTCCCATATGCACAACACAATGCACACATGATACACACATGAAGTGCCCAATGATTTCTTGCCAGATCACACATGGATGTCTGTGACACACAGACGCAACATCAACTCACATTGACAATATACATGGATGTTGTGACCGTTTGAAATTGAGCACATTGAATCTGAGTCAGGAAATGCACACATACTGTGGATGAACATCACATATGTGGCACTGTGACACCCTGTGAGACACATACCATATCACTGAAGAGTCAGTGTGTATGTCACATGACATACACAATGTACACCGTGAACTGTGTACATGCCTCATGCACTGAAATGTACTCTTGACACCCAAAGTGGTTATGTGTCCAGCCCACAATTGTATCTGTCCCCATGACACCCTGCCCTGCCTGGGAGTGGGTGCCACTAAGTAAAACATACAAAATCACATGTCCACACACAGGTAATGCAGCCTGACATGCACTTTCAGATACTGTGTCACAGACTGTATTGTTGGTGTGCCCATGGGTCAATGGCAAGCTATGGTGTGTGGCACGCCTTAAACATTGACTTCTAAGGTGACTGACGCGGGTGACAGATTCCAAAGACGCGTCGGACACCTAGGGAAGGAGCCACACGCACACCTTGCATGCACGCCTTGCACAGTGTCTTCAATGGGGACTGACGCGGGTGACCGATTCGAAAGACGGGTCGGACACCTAGGGAAGGAGCTGCATGCACGCATTGCACGCACGCCTTGCACAGTGACTTCAATGGGGACTGACGCGGGTGACTGATTCGAAAGACGCATCGTACACCTAGAGAAGGAGCTGCACGCACGCCTTGCACAGTGACTTCAATTGGACTGACGCAGGTGACTGATTCGAAAGACGCGTCGGACACCTCGGGAAGGAGCCGCACGCACGCCTTGCACATTGACTTCTATGGGGACTGATGCGGATTCGAGCCTTGTGCGAATCGGTTTCTTGAAAATCCGTTGGCTGCTTGCAACAATGTATCAGACTTGTCAGTGCAATGCTTTTTCATATTTCAAACAATGCGGAAGACGTGTACGAAGCGTGCAATGCAATGGATTGGCCAGATTCATAGGATGCAAACATGTCAGACCTATTGCTTTTGACACATGGGACTGAATCTGCCTCTGCAGCACAGTTATAAGGCTGTCTGCTCCCCTGGGAGCTCACTTGCCTGCACTACATGCACCGGAGTGACATCTCTGCTACCACTGCTGCTGTCTCTGCATCCCTGGATCAAAGAATGGCATGTACTCTGGAGAGGGCCCCAGCTTTCACAGAGGAGGAGAACAAGGCCCTGCTGGACAGCCTCCTTCCACAGTACAGCAAGCTGTATGGGAAACCAGGGGAGCAGGTGAGTGTGCACTCCACATCCCTTTTTCATTGTGTATGTTGTCTGACTGGCACCAATTACATTGTGTTCACCAGTGTGTGGCATGCTCACTGAGTAGTTGTTACACCCAAGGTGTGTAGGTACCTGTACTGGACAGGTACTGTGCATGAAGAGAGCACTTTTCACACTGTTGTAATACTCAGGCAATGTTTCCGTTTTGAACAATGCAGGACAACTGTCAATCACCATATTTGCACTACCTGTGTCCATCATATGCCCGTGCAAGAAAGATATGTATATCCAACTGTGTGATGCACAAACATGTGGCATGTGTGGTAATGGACTTTTTTATCCTTGTCATCCTCACAGGTTGATGCCCATCAGAAGCAGGAGATCTGGCTGACCATTGCCCGGGCTGTTCGTTCTGTGGGGGTCTACAGACGCCGCATCCGCAACTTCCAGAAGAGGTGGCAGGACCTTCATGGCTGGACCCGGAGGATTGCCAGAGTCCAGCTGAAGCTGTCGCCTCCTCGCAGAAGGGGCAGACGACGTACACTGACCCCTCACATGCTCCGGATTCTGGCGGTGGTCTTCCCAGACCTGGATGGGCAGTTGAAGGCCAGACAGCAGCAAGGAGGGGGTAAGTGCATGCATTCTCTGTGTACTATGTCTCACATGCTCTTTGCACACCTTCATCCTGGTTACACTTCCACAGATCTCCTGTCTGCTTGTACAGGAGTCATGTGCCCAAATTAGGTCGTGGCCCATCCTCATCTGATACACAGGTGTGCCCCTTTCAGTCTGTGACTTGTGTAACTTGGGTTGTGTGTCCGTGCTGTTGTCCAAACTTAAGGTTGTGAACAGCATCTGCTACCGGCGCTTTGTTTTGTCTTCGTGAGTGAGGCTAATGAATCCCTTGTGGCTGTACATTGCCAGGAAACAAACATGTACTCTGTGTGGTTAATTGATATGTGTTCCAATTGATGTTTTGGCACACCATATGTGCCAGGGGTATTTGCCACACAGCCATGCAGCAGGTAAGACATTTAAGAGGCATCAGAAGAATGTACATCATGTGTTTCACACATGAATGAGCACATGCCTGGTGTCCAGGGTAATCACATGTTGCACATGTTCCTGGTCAGGTATGCCTACTCCGGACATGAAGTACACTCTGTTCCTCTACTCCTGTGTGTCAGCCTACATTTTGGGCATTGTGAAATGTGCAATATGGTGTCTTCCTCGGTGTCATTCTGGAGTGCTCTACCCTCTTAGACTCCTGTGGTGTTCATTTTGGTCTGTGCAGATAGATGAGGTGTGGCTAATGGATCATCACAATGGGTCAATGCATAGGTGTGTAATCACTTGACGGTGAATAATGTTGGATTATACATCACAGTGCGGGCAGAATAACTTCATTCTCATCATGCTGTGATGTCATCATGCTTACAAATTGGTGCTTGCAGTCACTCAACTGTTGCATTTGTGTTACGTGTGATCATCAGATGCCTTCAAATGTGGGTAGCAGTGTGGGTACCTGTGCACTTGACAGCTGCAGGGCTTACATTCTCATTAATGTAAATGATTGTGACACAGTGCAGACTGTTTAATTTTGGATGCACTGCCCCTGAGACTGAAGCCAGTGATGGCTGCTTAGCCATACTGGGCCGGAGCATGGTATCCCACTTGCTGATGTGTATCCCGCAGTAAGTTCAGTTGTACAGCATGTACTCTATTGTTGCATTGACCATCAAGACATGAGCACCTCATGGTGTCTTGTGAATGAAGCATATCCATTTCACTTACAATGATTTTGGCCATCCCTAATCCTGACACATGTACTGAGTCAGTGGCAAGAGATGGGATGTGTGTGTACTGGCAGATCTCAATCACAATTTATGCAGTTCTGAGACATGTCTATGTGGTGCATGTGCCCACATATGGGAGTGGCATACTGCATGCACCAGACAGATGGGAACATGGAGGGGCAGGATATGAGGGGCATGGTTGACTGGCAGACTGACAGGTGTCATTTACAAGAAATGTCTGCCCTTTTTGCAATATCTGCCACTTGATGCAAAGGCGTCCTCTGTGATGTGCTGTACTGACTGTGATGTGTCAGGTGAAACAGTTGACTGATGTGGATCTGTTTATCCCGATTGATTGCAGATACATCTACGGCTACTGGAGGAGACAGCTCCACGGACCAAGAGGAGACGCAGAGCCAGACTGGGTCCGCTTCAGAGGAGTTGGAGGGACCCAGTGGCACAGAGGGTGAGGGGAGCCCCAAGGAGGATACCTCAGCTATGACCACCTCGGCTGAGGAGCACAGCATCTCCAGTGAGGACTCCCTTGTTGAGGCGGGTGTCAGTAGACCACAGCCAACACCTAGCGAGTCTGTCCCCACCACCACCACCATCTCCACCCTCCCATCTGCTCCCATCCCAGATGTCCGTGGAGGCCCCCGTGTGAGGGAACATATCTCCTTTGGTCCAAACACCGCACCCCCTGCCCCTGTCTCCCCTGCTGTCCTGAGTGTGGAGTCTGTGGATTTACTGAAGCAGATCCATGTAGGGCAGACATCGATGCTGAGTGTCCTCCATTCCCACACCACTCTGTTGACCCAAATGGTGTCCTTCATGGTGGACATCTCATCCAACATGTCTGCCCTACATCGGACCATTCAGTCCATGGCCTCCACACAGACGGCAGCAGTGTCCCTCCTCCAACAGTCCCTCAACCGTCCCACCTCTGCCACATCCACAGTCCCCACTACCCTACCTGTCCAACGCACACACACACACCGGCACCGGCAAGCAATGTCACCAACTCCCACAAATCCTATAAACCTACATACAGGACTAAAAGATGTGGTCAATAAACACTCCTGAGAAGCGTGATTTTCCCAGAATAAAACCCACCCCTGTCCCGTGCTTCCAGCACACCTTGGTGTAGATATGTGTAATGCTTTATTGACTGTATAGGATTGCAGTGATTTGGTAATGTATTTCCTATCGGAAAGCTCTGTGTTGACTTAGTACTTTATTTTGATATTCGTTTTAACGTAACGTTTTACCCGTTTCTACACATAAGTACAATGTGTGTTGCTTCAATAAAAAAACTCATCGTTGTGGCACAATCAGACTGGGAAAGAGCATCGCGCATTCTGCAGCAAAGCAGTTTTCCGGTATACACACATCACGGAGACGCGCACAACTTCAGTAATCTTCTTGGGGGTGGCAAGACTATTTATTGCCACACCCATCGTCCGGTAAATACTTTGCCTTCCGCCTCTTGAACGGGAAGATATCCTGGCTTACCTGCTACTCACCGAAGAGACTCCAGCTTCCATTCGAGCTTTGTTTTCTTCACCGCTGGTGTGGTTTCAGCTGACAGCATTCTCGAAGCTGCAAAAGAAGAAAACATGAGCTAAGTGAAAGTTTTCTGAGTTAAATTCAGACGCCCTTCGCAAGAAAGCAGGAAGCAAGCACGCAATACATACCTTGATTTCTTCTTGGAACAATTTTTGGAAACTCTTAACCTGAAAGATAAAGATAAAGACAAGAATTAGAATAGTCTTGGATAATATATATATATTTGCGCATCTGACTATTTTCTAGAAGTAGGTCAGTTTAAGGATTTGCTGTGTGTTAGGTATTGTTATTTTCTTCTTTCACATACAGGTTGTGAAGAATATATTATGGTTGGAATAATAGAGAGTAAGTGAAATGCTGAAATAGAATAAGAAACCCTCATTTAACCCTGAATTGCATAACTAGAAAATTTGTAACTGATTTCTTCATATTTATGTTTTAATTCAGATACCAACCAACACAACAATCTTCCAATCAAAACATTTCCCCAATCATTATAACAACCTTCCAATCTGAACTCTTCACAACGACTACACGGACGTGACGTTCAATACTCATAGATCGCAGGTAGGAAATTACATAGCTTAACAGTCTATATTACCAAAAGAGTAATGTATATTTAGGTTTAGTTTAGGTTTACAGTTATTTATTTGTTTCCTTGTTGCCTCGCAGGTCAACAACTTGGAGCATCTAGTGTCCAGGATCCGGCCCTCCTCCCTGAATTCCAACTGTGTAGCCTTTGTGTTTTTATCTACCAAGGTTATTAGTTAGGGTATAGGGAGGTTGGTCCATAACGTCTCTGCAAAATCAACTTACAAGCAACTGACAGGTAAGATTGCTTGTGATTCTGACACGCACCACGACAGACCCAAGCAGCACACAGCCACGTCAAAATCAAAAGCCACAGGCACGCACACTCCGGGGACTGATGGCACACACATAGGGGATGGGTCACAGACACACAAACAGGCATCCACATGCACTCCACAGACCTCAGATGCATCTCCCTCCAAAAGCACTTCCCCTGCCTCACCTGCAACCCCCCTTCCAAGCAGGTCTTCCTCTGTGACCTTGGCCTCTTCCCCACTGATCCATCCGCTCCAACGCACAAGGGGAAGAGGAAGTCACCACACCCAGGGGGGAGTTCCACAATCCCGCCGCTCAAAGTCACAGTCTCCGTCCTGCAGCCCCAAGGCTACCACTCCACAGGTCCCCCCGCCACACCCTGCCCCTGGTTCCCCCACACACCAATACCGCATCCCCAAAATGTTTAGGCCCCCCCACCACATGCACTTCCACCCCCACCTCACACACTCAGCCTGTTCCTGCCACTGATGTTGGGACTGTGCCCCCTGGAGTTTGGCACTGCAGTCGAAACCCCATCCCAAACATCTGACCTGCCCACTGCGGTGGTACCGGTAACAAGCACGTCTGACTTAAGCCCAGCAGTGGTGACAGCACCCACCCCATTGGATTTGGCCCCTGCCGTGGTGACGGCACCCACTGCGTCAGACACCTCCACTGCAGTTGCCAGTGACACTCCTGCACCCACCTGCCCTCCCCAACCCCATTCTGCTGCCCTCTGATCCTGTCCCTGCGGTGCCTGGCCTGCCACTGTCTATGCCCCTCCAAGGGGAGGTGTCCCCTGCCAATAGTAGTGCATGCAAGCAATGGGTGACTACTTGCCACATCTCACCCTGGGCGGACTCCTGATATGGACTGGCCATTGGCCTTTTGATATTGTGACTAAACAGTTTCAAGGAGCTATGTCCCCAATAAAGTCAATTTTTATCCAGTGTTGTTGGTTCAAATGTACATGATGTTGATGATTAGTGTCATGGACTTGCAGTTGTACAGGTGTTTCAAAGGTATTACAGGATGATTTGTTGATGTGATGTACTCCATGTGGTCCATGGAATATGTGTACTCTTCTGATATGTATCCATGCCATACTTAGCTGCAATTCCAGGGTGTGATGATGGCAAAATGTTGTGAGCAGGATTTTCTCTTTGGCGTTGCTACTTCACATCTTTTGCATACACTTTTGCACATAGGTTGTGCTTACATTTGGGCACATAGGAAGAGTACCTGACTCGGACCATCTCCACTGGACAGACATGTTTGTGCATCCATGTTACACAAGTCATCTGTGTCATCAGTCCAACTTGCTCAACATGTGTATTGCATAAGTGCATATGACTGGAGGGAGACTCCCGTACACAAGCGTCTGTGACCAGAGCTTTTCTTTTGATTGTTGGATCACTGGGCAAGTGTTTTGCTGGCATGACAGAAGCCTGCATAGACAAAGTTTGGCACAGCTGACCTTCCCCAGGAGTGGAGTCCCCTCATGGCATTGTGTCATTCCGTGACATCGCCTGGGCACATGGTGTGTGTTGTGTGAGCATGTCTGTGTGTGTTCACTTCTAATTTTTGGATGCAGACTGTGTTCCAGACAGATGTACCTGTTTTGTGGACTTGCTGCATTGGTCTTTGTTTGTGTAACTTCTTTACCCTGCCTTTCCTGTGATGAAGGTGCATGATGAACTACTGGTCATTAGGGTGCCATCCCTGGCTGTTTTAGTTGTAAATTCCAGGGATGTTGTCAAACGCAGGTGGGACACATTCTGGATTCCCATTGGCACTTATGTGTTAGCAACATCATGTTGTTTTCCGTATGTGGTATCTGTCAGTGAGAGGCTCACTTGTATGTGTGTGTGACTACTCCCTATTATCAGGGTCATTGCTGCTATGTTGGAATGTGCCTTCATTTGTTCATTGTGGCTCTCCTTTGGTTCAACATTGGTGTAGGTGTGTGGCAGGTTTGCTGAACAATTGTGTGATTTTCACGTAATGCTGATGTGGCGCATTCTGTGCAGTGTGGCAGACCTTCACAGGTGTTGTTGTCAGCCCATGTGTGAGGGTTTGTGTGTACCTTGGATCCCACCAACACCCCTGGGATTGTCATGTGTGCATGAGCAAGATCACCAGTCCCTGTGTGCCTAGCTGATGAACATTGTTGCAGATCAAGCTGTGTGGTGTTGAGGGTGGCCAAATGGGAGTTGTTACATGTCTAGGCCCATACCTACTTTTTGGCCATTGTTTGCAGGCCATGGCCAGTGTTTTGTGTTTATGGAGGTGTGATGTGAGTTTGTTGTCCCGGACACATGACCCAGGACGCACATCTGACTGTGCCACGCAGTATGGGGGAAAGCTAGCTTCATCATGACAGTGGGATTGGCGTACAGGCTAATGTAACCACAAATTAGGGTACTAGAGTGTTGTGCTGTGTTGGGTCTGTCTCTTGCTGTGTTGGTTGCTGTGCCACCCACCTTGTGTCACATGAATCCTTTGTGATCCCACTCACCTGACAATCCCTGCTTGCCCACAAGGGTGTGCCCAGTTAAAGAGTTACTTTTGTATGGCACTGTGTACACATGTGTGTCATTGTAGTTCAGCCCACCATCATGCGTTGTGTACTAGCCTGGGGACACTGAGACACACACACGTGTTGTGTATGATATGCAGCGTGTGGCTGCCTGTCAGTCTTTGTGCATTTGCGCCTCAGCATTGGTGTGGATTTTGCGTTCCAATGGGGGGGGATGTTGTTTGTGTGATTGTCCCTATTGTCCAAGCGTCTTGTAGGTCATCATCCTGCATATTGATCATGTTTGGTATGTCCCATTGCTGTCGTGGTATGTGACTTTGTCACATAACATCAACAGTCTCCACAGGATTCTGCAGTTTGTGTGTCTGTTCGTAGAGATATGTGTGTATGCATCATGATGCGCACTTTTCACATAGTCTAATTGTGCGCTGTTGGCATTGTCAGGTGTCATGGCCAATGCTTGTCTGCACATGGCAGAGGGAGTTCTTGTGCTACACAGCATTCTTTGCCTCTCGTACCTATGTTTGTATGTGACACAACCACCATATTGCCACTACATTGGTTGAGGTGTTGGGTCCAGTAGTCACAAATACTGGTCTGGTGATGCTGCTCTTGTTATGTCCACACTCACCTTTTGGTCACTATAGTGATGGGGGTTTTAGACCCCTTTACAACAGTGATCCGACAATGCAGGTTTTTTGGACCCCACACTCACCTTTGGCTCACTGTAGTGATGTGGGCTTTGAACCCCATTACCACAATGATCGTATGAATCGTGTTTTTGGAACACCAGAACAAGCATTTGTGCAGACATGTGATGTGAGTCACATTGTATATTCACTGTCAGGATCTGGGTTGTGCCCAGTTAGCACACACAAACATATAATCTTGCCAAGATGTTAGGGGGATGTTTTTCTTGGTCAACCTATGAGTAGTGTAGGGTAGTGGTGCAGGACAGCTCTCGGAGGGCTGTCCGCCCCGGATCGGAATCGACCCCTTAGTGATCGGATTGGATATTACATATTTGAAATAATATCACTTTAAAAAACAAAAAACAAAGACAGCATGCATTCAGGAGAAGAGAGGGCAACAGCCCCCCCCCCCCACAAGACGAGCAAGGAAAATACAAATACCGAAAGTGATAAAAAAGGCAAAAGCAAATACAACAGGATTGAACCAATCCTTAATCTCACCGATAGCACGGATGTTTGAAAAATCCACAAAAGTTCCACACAAATTTGATTTTATGAAAGTTCCATCTGGAGCCCTAATGACAATGCAAATAGAGTCAGAAACAATCAAATTACAAACCCCGATTAAGCCATTAGCAACTTGGGAGGAAGTACACAAACTACCGGACAAGAGGAGGACCTACAATCACAAGATAAGAACAACCACATTGAGGTCAATGAATGCCAAATTCTATGTAAGGAAAGATTGGGGAAACAATAAAAAGTATTGTACGGAGAGCAGTCTCCAATTATAAAGAACAAGAATAATAAGTACTTCGCTATATTCACCAAAAAAGAAAAACAATCTATTGACCAAATAAGTACTCAGACAGATATAGCCATTACAGCGGACAAAATGAGACGAACCATGAATGAATCGGAGATGGGGGAAGAAAGAACGACTAAAGGAAAAGAAACTTAGGCTACAGGGAAACCGGTGTATTATAGAACAGGCACCAGAGGATGTAAAAAGTATACCACCTGAAGAGCTGGCTCAAGCAAAGAGCGTATCAATTCCCCTCAAATCTAAAAATTTGGTAAAAGAAGAAGAGGAGAAAGAAATATATATTGGCCCGGTAGTACAGAGGCCACAAGTTTGGGATCATAACATAGTCCATAGTTTAAGTTCGAAAATAACTCAAAAAGAGAACCAACAATATTTGCCAAATCTAGACCAGCAAATAAAGAAACCATACCAATTAATTGTGAAACAAAGCGATATGATAGAACAAGCTGAAGTTATCCCGTGTTTACCAAATTGGGATCATCTGGTTGTTGAAAGACACGGTGAGGAGAAACAAGTCACATATAAAGTCCCACAAGATATAGATGAAGAAAGGAAAAAAGATCTACCAATTAATGGGAAGGTACAATTAATTTTTCAACCGGTATATGATTCTAGAGGTAATCAAGACACACTGAATAGAGGAAACATTCTTCACCTCTTCAAGTCGATCCCGTCACTAGCAAATATGACAAGTAAAGATATTGGATTCTTACCAAATACTGAAGGCAGCCAGACACTAACTTTGATAACTGTAAATTCAATGTTCTTAGCAAAACAAATTATAAACGAAAAAGAAATATTCCACAGCTGGGGGATAATAATTAGCAAGTCAGTTCCAAAAGTATATCCAACCCCTCTCATTAATGAAGAGAGTACTATACAGAAAGGAAAGAACAACAAGCTGGTTTTCTCTGTACTAAAAAATGCCCTTGGAAGATCAAAGCGAGATGTTGAAACAACACTGACCGATAGCAAAATAAAAAAGCCAACAGGAATAAACGAAAAATGGATATCTTTGGCTTTACATGGTAATAATGATCCATGACAGAACACAGCAATATCCACAACAAAAGAAGCAAAAAAGGACAGTGAAATATTTATGATGTGCTCATGGAATGAAAACTGGGTAGGAAACAAGGTTAATAATGCCCACTTAAACTCTATGTCTAATTCATATTGGATAATTTTTCTACAAGAAACATGGGAAAGCAACCCTATTATGCTACGGGGATATAAAGGCTATTATGAGCCTGCAATCAAGCAACATAAATATGGCCGTCCGAGTGGGGGTTTAGCAACATTCTTATCCATCGACCTGAAAGTAGAACATGAGCAAATAGATACGATTAATTCTAACATCCTAACGGTAAAGCTGCGATATAAAACATACAATCAAATTAAATTAAAAACCCTATTATTGATCAATGTATATATAGACACACATTTGATTAGGTTTGTTTTGTACTGGGTTGCTTTTATTTTAGCTACGCTTCTGTGACATAGGTTAGTGAGATATTGTAAGTAATTCATCCCTTTGCCGGATGACATGGGGCTAAAGTATTCAGAAAATCAAATTTGAGAGGAACCTATCATGTGATCTGGATCTGATCAGGTCATGATTGAAAAACAGCACTCAGAACACCCTTTGGGCACTTTGATTATCATGTGAAGCTTTTGGACCTCTAATGCCCCTGTTGTTTTTCAGCGTTTTATAAACAATGTCTTTTCAGACTTGATCCTTCAGACAATAGCCATCTACTTAGAGAAAATCCTTGTATTTTCTACTGACTCAGCAGATCATCTGTCTCATGTCAAGCAAGTCCTGCAGTGTTTGAAGGAAAGAAAATGTTGAATAAACCCAAAAAGTGTCTGTTTAGAAATGATTATGTAAACTGTTTGGGATTTGTTCTTTCCTCTGGAAAATAGCTATGCACACTCAGAAGATTCAAGCCATTCTAGATTGGCCTTAACCCACTTCAGTTAAAGAAATACAGAGCATTTTAGGCCTAGCAAATTACTACAGGAAATGATTCAAGAATTTAATCGATCTGCTCCAGAAGAACGAGAATTTTAAATGAAGTTATAGGTGCCAATTACGATCCGGCAAAAACCGGGTACGAACCGTCGGACGAAGGCTTTTTTACGTCCGACTCGTACCCGGTATTAAAACTTTACAAACATGCAAGTACGATTCGCACGGAAACACCATTTCCGTACGAGTCGTACAAAACACCGACCGACGAAAAGATACATACAAATGGGATCCGGGGAAAGAGCCGACGTGACGTCGGGACGCTCTCAGGCCGCGTTTCACGACCCAGGAAGTACGATTCGAACCGACAGCAGTCCGGACGGCAATATTTTTACGGCACCCAAAAAGTGCCGGAAAAGCGAAGTATGGCGCGAAACGACCAGAGTAGGTGGCCCGGTAAGTGCCGTACCTCCCCCCCCAGCCCCCGCATGTATGCGCCGTACCCCCCCCAGCCCCCGCATGTACGCGCCGTACCCCCCCAGCCCCCGCATGTACGCGCCGTACCCCCCCAGCCCCCGCATGTACGCGCCGTACCCCCCGTGTATGTACACCCGAGTACGTGTCGAACCCCCCCGTGTATGTACACCCGAGTACGTGTCGAACCCCCCGTGTATGTACACCCGAGTACGTGTCGAACTGTACGTGTCGAACCCCCCCGTGTATGTACACCCGAGTACATGTCGAACCCCTCCGTGTATGTACACCCGAGTACGTGTCGAACTGTACGTGTCGAACCCCCCCGTGTATGTACACCCGTGTACGTTCAAGTCGTACCCCCACCCGTGTATGTACGGTGCGTACCCCCAGTGCTACGCGCTGGGGGTACGCACCGTACATACACGGGTGGGGGTACGACTCGAACGTACACGGGTGTACATACACGGGGGGGTTCGACACGTACAGTTCGACACGTACTCGGGTGTACATACACGGGGGGTTCGACACGTACAGTTCGACACGTACTCGGGTGTACATACACGGGGGGTTCGACACGTACTCGGGTGTACATACACAGGGGGGTTCGACACGTACAGTTCGACACGTACTCGGGTGTACATACACGGGGGGGTTCGACACGTACAGTTCGACACGTATTTGGGTGTACATACACGGGGGGTTCGACACGTACTCGGGTGTACATACACGGGGGGTTCGACACGTACAGTTCGACACGTACTCGGGTGTACATACACGGGGGGTTCGACACGTACAGTTCGACGCGTACTCGGGTGTACATACACGGGGGGTACGGCGCGTACATGCGGGGGCTGTGGGGGGTACGGCGCGTACATGCGGGGGCTGGGGGGGGGTACGGCGCGTACATGCAGGGGCTGGGGGGTGTACGGCGCGTACATGCGGGGGCTGGGGGGGGGTACGGCGCTTACCGGGCCACCTGTTTGGAC
The DNA here is from genome assembly GCF_964204655.1 of Triturus cristatus. Lineage (NCBI taxonomy): Eukaryota > Metazoa > Chordata > Amphibia > Caudata > Salamandridae > Triturus > Triturus cristatus. The sequence continues at coordinate 263,685,048 of NC_140586.1, forward strand.
GTCTCCATGGTTGTTATAGGAGTTCGGTGCGGACGGTCTTTTAACCATACGGTTGTACATTCGGACGCCCGGGACGGATCGTGATTCCCCGGTCGGACTTCGCTTTTCACGTTTGTACGGTAAATCGTCCGAGGACGTGTCGGACACTTTTTCCGACCCGAGGACGTGTGGGGAATTATTCCCAATGCGACTCGTATGGGCTTTTTACCATGCGAATCGTGATTGCCAGTTTGTACGGCACTTGTACGATTCGTACGGTAAAAAGACCGGATACGAGTCGTACGGGAATTTTTTTTACCGGATCGTAATTGGTACCATAGTGTCACCCTAACCTTTAAAAGGCTTAAGAAAGAGTTAATTCCAGTTCCCATATTATAACAACGTAATGCCTCCAAACCCTTCATATTTTTGACTGATGTCTTTGATCTATCTGTAGAAGCAGTCGTCAATCAGCTCCGTCATGATGGAGAAGAACATCTATTTCCCTTCTTCTCAAAAACTTCTCTCCAGCAGAAAGAAACTATTCTGTTTTGGAGAAAGAACTTCTGGCTATAAAGGCAACATTTATCGAATGGAGATGCTTTTACTGGGAGCCTAATTTTGAGTAACTCTCCACACCAACCACAGAAATCTTCAAGTTTTCCAACAGGCGGAGTGTCGTAATAATAGGCAAGTCTGCTGGGCATTCTTTTTTCAACAATTTATTTTTTTCTTATCTACATTCACGGCTCTGAAAATGTTATCACTGAGTCACTGTCTGACGGTATCCTTTATCCGACGATTCCAAAACATAATTTCTGTAACCTCTTCCACGTTTCCTAGTCGATCTGTCAAGATCTACGCTATTTAATTTCTATAACTTTGAAAATCTTTTTTCTTGTTTTCAGAGAAAGAATACAAATGGTTTAATTTTTGTTCAAAACAAACTCTTTATTCCATCAAAGATTCCCAAAGACTTATACTTCAAGTTTGTCATAATTCATTAATCTCAGGACAGAGAAGTCAACAAACCACTGAAGATCTGATCAGAAGGGATTTCTGGTGGCCTTCTCTTCACTGGGATGTCACAAGATTTATCAACTCCTGTGAATTCTGTGCTCACAATAAATCTGAAGACCAAAGAAAAGCAGAATTATTATTGATATCTGAAATTCCCTCCAACCCCTGGTATTCATGTCTACTGATGTTATCATAGATTTGGAGAATTTCCCTACAATAATGGTTACAGTAGATTCATATTCTAAGATAGCTATTTTTTCTGCTCTTCTTAAATTGCCAACTGTGTTTGAAATGGCAGAGATGTTCTATTCTGAAATATTTTAACTCCACAGGCTACCTTTAAAAATCATTTCTTATCATGGACCTCACTACATCTCAAAATTTTGGAAATCCACATGTCTTAAACTTGGCTTCTAAAGGGTACATCTAGCTTCCACCCTCAAGCTAATAGGAAAACTGAAAGATTAAATCAAACTCTTTAAGAATATTTAAGGTGCTATATGTCTCCTACCCAATACAATTGTAAATATCTCTTACTTGCAGCAGAGTTTGTCTACAATAACCCAATTCATGCATCCAGCGTTTACTCTCCCCTCTTTGCCTTACTAGAACTCCATCTTTCAACATTTTCAGATTCATTAGAAACTGAAGATTCTGTACTTAAAGTTCAAAATTTATTAGAAAGGTTAAAGAAGGTCAGAGAGAATCTAAATCTAAACAGAGATTATAAGTCAATCGGCACTGGCAACCAGCTCCTACTTATTAGATAGGGTATGAGTTTGATTGTCCTCTATTAATCTACCTTGCTCTATTTGTAGGTCTAAATTTGCCCCTAGGTTTTATGGCCTTTTTGAAATTTTTAAGATTATTAATTTTCTCACAGTACGACTCAAGCTTCCCCTTTTACGGAGGGTTCATCCATCCTTTCATATTTTTTTTTTTTTTTTTAATTTATTGATCATTTCTCAATAAGTAAAAACAAACAAACATTACAATGAATTACACTACGCAGTGCAAGGCGGGCATCTATACAGTACACGATGAGAAAAAATCCCTTGGGAGAAAGTCAGGCGCATGCATACAATCCTAGGACGGTCATTGCTGTCGGAACATAAGGGAGAGGAGCATGAATAAAGGGTACAGTGCAGCACAGTCATATAATGAACCTGTCTATCACGTTATCCGAAAGAGCAGGAAATTAAATGGTGGGCACAGATAGTAAGTAGGTCGTAAGGGGTAGCCAAATGTCCTGTGGCCGTGATGGTGCAGGCAGCTCCTCAGCATAACATACCAATTGATCTCGACAGTAGGTCAAGTCCTGCAACCATAGTTTAGTAGTGGGGGCCAGCCTGCTCTCCCAACACATGGAGACCCTCCGTTTGGCCACCAGCAGCTCAATAGCCACAAATCTTCTACATGAGACCTTGACATCAGCAATAAGACCGAGGAGACATAATTGGGGGGTACACTCCAAAGGAAGCTCAACCATTAGGCGTATAATCTTTATAACATCTCCCCAATATGGAAAACAGCCTCAGGAGCTCCGCAGCGTTTACAGGCAGCAGAGTCACGCAGACCATATTTGTGCAGTTGGGCAGGTGTATAGTACAGCTGATGGATATATTTAAAGTGAACCATCTGCAGATTCCCGTTCAACGTTAAGTGCCCGGTTAGGCGGCAACAACTCGCCCACTCATCCTCAGTCAGAGCGCGCGGCAAAACAGCATTCCATTTATTCAGTGCCACTACATCGGAGGTTGCAGCTTCCCTCTGCGATATCCAATATAGCCTAGTGACCAGCTTCACCCTGGAGGGAGTAGTGTATAACAATTGCAGTGCCTCCAGCGTAGGTTGTTCAGCAGGAAATTGCGGGTACAACCCGCGCATGGCCGACCTCAGTCTGGTGTAGGTGAAAAGGTGCATAGCATTGAGAGGAGCGTCAGCAGCCAAGGATGCGGAGGTGATGAACCGGCCCCCGGGGTATACATCTTTCATGGTCACCAAGTGCATGTCTCTGAGGGTCCGCAGAGCGCCCACCTCAGTGGTAACCGAGAGACATGTATGAGGAAGCAGGGGCATATCAGGTGCATAAAGTGGCAGCTTCTGCGCTTGCCTACCCAACTCCCGCCATGCCTTAACCGTGGTCTGAACGGTATCAAACTCCCACTTTTCAAACACTGTGTGAGTATTAACAATCATGGCCTTGAGTGGTATGGGGTGCACCGCCCTAGCCTCGACCGCCACATGGGGAATGTAAGTGGGGTCATGTTGCCAATAATACGCAAAGTGGGCTTGTGCACACAAATAGTACAACTGAAAATCAGGCGCCGCAAAACCACCCAGCTCATAAGGAAGCGTAAGCTTTTCCCACTTTAGACGAGGTTTTTTGCCCCCCCCCGCGCCAGTGTAAAAGTGAGCGAAGGGAGTTAAAAAAATGACGCAACAGATGGACCGGTACGTTTAAAAATAGATATAAAAAACAAGGGAGGATTACCATTTTTATTAATGCTAGATGGTCGGCAAAAGAAAGGGGCAGCTTAACCCAGCGGGCGACCTGCTCTTCAAGGCGCGTGATAGCCACTCCATAGTTGGCCCGCACCACCTCCTGGGGATCACGGTGCAGCCACACACCCAAATATTTCACTACATCAGTACACCACACCAGAGGGAAGTCTAGATCAATGGGAGACGTACAATCCGTTAGGGGCAATATCATGGATTTAGACCAATTTATGCCTAGCCCTGAGAACCACTCAAAGCGAACATACTCCCGGAGGAGGGGAGGCAAATAGAGAGCAGGCTCACGCACATACAGCACCATGTCGTCTGCATACATGGAGACTGCCAGAGGGCGCTGAGGGAACCGCAACGCCGCCCGGGAATAACGCTGCCTCAAGATACAAGCCAAAGGTTCAAGCAGGAGCGCAAACAGCAACGGGGAGAGCGGGCAGCCCTGTCGCGTACCGCGCTGTATAGAGCTCGGATGAGATAGGTTACCATTAACCCTCACTCATGCTGTAGGGGAGGTGTAGAGCAGTTTTATCCAGTTGGTAAAGACAAAGGACACCCCCATCCGATATAAAATTGCAAGCATGTAGGACCAGGAGATGGAATCAAAGGCCTTAGCGGTGTCAAGGAGCACTGCCACCGCAGGCAACGTAGGTTCCAGGACATGCATAACCGCGAAAAGCGTCCTAAGATTATGGGAGGTGGAGCGAGCAGGCACGAACCCGGATTGATCCGGTAGGACCATGACCGGCAGAAGCAGTTGCAGTCTGGTCGCCAGGACTTTAGCCAAAAGTTTAACATCTGTGTTAATTAGGGACAGTGGACGGTAGGAGTCACAGCTGCCAGATGGCCTGCCTGGCTTGAGAAGCATGACCATCAGTGCTTCACGCAACGTCGGAGGTAAGCATTGAGTCTCATAAGCCTCCTCATAGACCTGGAGCAAGCATGGGGCAAGAATGTCAATATAGGTTTTATAAAACTCCGCTGGCAGGACGTCGGATCCAAAAGATTTACCATTAGGGAGAGCGGCAATAGCATCCCGTATTTCATCAAGGGTGAGAGGGTGCATTAAAAATTCCTGCTGCCCCCGAGAGAGCCACACTAACGCGATGTCATCCAAATATTGCTGCAGTTCAGCTTCACCCACAACCGGGCGATGAGCATATATATCCTTATAAAATTCGGCAAATGCTTGCAGAATATTGGAGGTGTCATGATGGGTAACGCCATCAACTGTGATCGAACTAACCATGTACGCACCCCCTCGGGGTTCCATAAGACGGGCCGCTAGTGCTCTGCCTGGCTTACCACCCTCCCCATAGTATCTGGTGATGCTTCTCCGAGACATGTGGCGCACCTCTTGGTCTGCCACCGCATTATATTCTGCAACTTTTTCTTTAATGAGGGCTAGCACAGACGGGTCAGGTGCGCTCTCATACCTCCGCTCCAGCCCCTTCAATTCACGTTCCAGCGCAGACATTGTGCCCCTGAGTGACCCAAGAACTCCTGCCGGGAGTGCAATTCAGACCCCACATATGGTCAACTTGAAGGCTTCCCATAGTGTCCCCACCGCGTCAACCGATCCTGTATTCTGCGCGAAGTAGTCAGTAATAGCCTCCCGAACGCCCTCGCAGAACACCAAGTCCAGCAAGGCGGAGGATTGAAGACGCCGCTGGAAGGGAGGGGGAGTGTGAGCAGGCAAGGCCATGCGGAGATACACAGGGGAATGATCAGAGAGTGTCCTAAGTAAATGATCCACATGTACAGTCCAGTCATTTGCATCACGGGTCAGCAGCCAGAGATCTATACGGGACCAGGCAGAACGGGCATACGAGTGACAAGTACCTTCCCTGGTGCAAGGGTTACGCAGATGCCAGACATCCACAAGCCCCAGCGTCAACATACTGTCCTGCAAAGCAGTAGCCGCCCTCTTAGGAGGCCGGTCCGCAGTAGATACCCTGTCCATATCGGGATCCAAAGCCACATTGAAGTCACCCCCACAGATAACAGTGCAAAGGGGCAGTTTATAGAGTTTCCCCCATAGATCATCATAAAAGGCAGGATCATCGATGTTGGGACCATAAACATTAACTATCACTAGAGATCTACCATACAGTGTACCCTGCACTATGAGGTATCTCCCCCCATCATCCTCATCTACTGAAAGTGGTATAAAGGGGGTACCCTTTTTAACCAGAATCCTTACCCCCCGGGCATACGAGGAGTAGGAGGCAGCAAGCCGCACCCCTGCCCATCTGGTGGCAATAGTAGATACCGCCTGCTTGGTAAGATGCATCTCCTGTAGGAGAGCAATTCGAATACGGTGACGGTCAAGATAGGAAAGCAGCTGGTGTTCTTTTCACGGGTTATTGAGTCCCCTTACATTCCAACTAAGCCAAGATATCGTCGTGTCTGCTGTCCCCTGACCGCAATGATGCCCACAACCTGGTTCCGTTTGAACCAGGTAGCCTTCCTTAGGGGAAATGGGGGGTGGGAATTGGGGGTGGGGTTTGGGACACAGGTTTTTTCTTCGACACTTACATATTCAGCTTTCACCTGTTTTATGGGGTTTGGGGGGGAGACAAGACAGGGGGTGATTACAGGCGTAATGATTTGGCTAGGTAAACTAGTATCTTTAAAGCTACAAAATGAGTAAAATTAAAATTTTAACCATTAACATATGCGGTCTAAATGATCCCAATAAAAGACAGAGAACAGCTGTAGGTCTCAACTCAATTGGGGCAGACATTGTCTGTCTCCAGGAAACTCACGTCGAAAGGTCATAAACTGCAGTCCTAAAAACTCTTGGATATAAAGTGATCACTGCTACAACTCAGAGCAATAAAACACGGGGAGTTGCAATTTTAGCTCGTAGTGTGGGTCTCCAATTTGGTAAATCAACCGCAGATAAATTTGGGCGATGGGCAATCACCGAATGCAATTATGGTATGGGGAAAAAACTAACTATATGCTCAGTATATGGGTGCGTTGATGACGACCCAGGTCCATTAGAATTTCTATCTAACGAATTGGCCCATTGGTCATTACCATTGATTATATGTGGCGATTTTAACCTAAATCTCCCTTCAAATTGGACAATGGGGTACAATAAATTTAAGTATTTAGGTCGAAAACCGAAAGTTTTCACAGCGCTTGAAGAACTATGTAATAAACATGGTTTATCCGATTGCTGGCAATTGAAGCACCCAAATAATCCAGGATATACTTTTTTCTCAAATCCACATCGTAAATTTGCAAGGTTGGATTACATTTTTGCATCACACGATATAGCCATACATAGCTCCATAGATCGACTACCTAAAGCACTGTCCGACCATAACCCTTTAATCATTTGTCTTGACACTTGTAAAATAGAATCAAAATACAATAGATGGACTTTTGAAAGGGCACTTTTGCTGAATGAAGAATATTGTAAAGCTATAGAGAAATGGATCCCCGAATTTCTAGAAAATAATCTTGGCAGTGCATCACTGGAAATCGTCTGGGATACCCTCAAGGCGGGAATTAGAGGAGAAACTCTGAGATTTTCTATTAGAAATAATAAAGAAGAAAAATTAAAATTAAAAAAACTTCAAAACGAACTAGCTAAAAAAGAGGAAGAGCTCATTATGGCAATTCGGGATAATACAAACATTGAAGCGGCAATCAGAGATGTAGCCATTTCAAAAAACCTAATTATAGAAGTGTTCTCCAATAAAGCAATCAGTAAAGCCACTCAACATAAACAAAAAGTTTATGAGTTGGGGGAAAATATTGGCCATCAACTCGCTATTCGGGCCAGACAGGAACAAACGGATAGCAATATTAAAGAAATCAACGATCCTATTCAAGGCCTCACCCAAGATCCCAGAGAAATTAGAGATTCCTTTAAAAGATATTATTCTGATCTTTATACAGAAACTTGTAAAAATCAATCCCAAATCGATGACTACCTGGATACGGTTTTATGGACTCAGCTCTCCCAAACTGACAGAGATAGCCTGGCTGAGGCCCCGCAATGGATCGAAATCTTACTATCCATTAATAGTCTTCCTCCGGGTAAAGCAAGTGGGTTTGACGGAATCCCTTCCGAATTTTATGTCAGATTTAGCAAACAGCTAAAAGAGATTCTTACAATGTTAATGTCCCAGGTCTTTAATGGTGGACAGCCACCAGGATCTTGGGCACTTGCAAAAATAATTGTATTTCCAAAGAAAAACAAAGATCCAACCGAACTAGGGGCTTATCGTCCAATTACCTTAATTAACAACGATTCCAAAATTTACTCTAAAATGCTTGCCAGCCGGATTGCCCCACTTATACATAAAATTATATCGGTTCGGCAACACGGATTTGTTCCTGGTAGATCTACCATCGATCATATACAGAGAGTTATTACTCTCTTTGATATGACCGAGGTGGCAGGAGACCCTATGGCACTGATATTACTCGATGCCGAAAAAGCGTTTGATAGGGTCTCCTGGCAATACCTATGGACAGCCATGTCAAAGAGCGGAATCGGGGAAAATTTTATTAATGCAATTCGCATGATGTACCTTAACCCAGAAGCAGCAGTGGTGATAAATGGGGACATATCAGAAAACTTCAAAGTAACGAGAGGAACGAGGCAGGGTTGTCCCTGCTCCCCATTGCTCTTTGCTATTTTCATAGACCCTTTTATTCGGAGGCTAGAATCAAACCCAGCAATAACACCTGTGAGGACGCCTCATGGAGACACCAAAACATTAGCCTACGCTGATGACATTGCCCTAACTACTACCAATCCCACTAACGCTATAAATCTAATTGAGACAGAGGCTAACCATTTTGGTGAAATTTCAGGTTATAAATTAAATCAAAACAAAACTCAAATAGTTATCAATAATCAAATTAATTGTGTTGAGGAAAGGATTGTCGAAAATGCGACCTACCTAGGGGTAAATATCACAGCTAATCTTAATAATTTAGTCTGTTTAAATATTAATCCACTTTTGAAACAAACAAACTTATCATTGAGGAGACTACACAATTTACATCTGACAATTATCGGAAGGTGTAATTTAATAAAAATTGTATTTTTTCCTAAATTCTTATATCTCTTTAGAAGTATCTGTTTAATTTTTGACCAACATATTTTTACAGAACTGGATCATATCTTTTCTCGTTTTATCTGGGGGTATAGTAGACCGCGAAGAGCAATGAAATTTATTAATCTACCCAAAGATAGAGGTGGACTCGCCCTACCCAACTCTAAAGTATACTGGTGGAGGAGTGTGGCTCAATGGTTAGAGCGGCAGACCCTGAAGCAGAGTTCTGGCCAGGGACCAGGGTTCGATTCCCGCCTCGGCGGGGCTCGGGCTCAATTTCCTTGGACCTGTCTATTCTTGCCTCGGTGCCTATTCTAATCACGGGCCCCACGCTGCAACTCTGGGCAATAGCTTGCTTAGCCTCCACACCGGCCCCAACAGCGCTAAGGATGCCTGGCTTCACCCTGGGGGTGCCCAGGAGTGGACACTTCACAGGGAAAGCCAGGAGTGGTTCCACAGCGGTATGAGTATCAGCGCCAGGAAACCGCAAAGGCGACACCGCAAGGTGGCCGTCTGGTGACAGTGCGCTCTATAAGTACCTTGACATTTACATTTACATTTACATTCACTTAACTACAGCAGAATGCTACTAATCCCAAATCCTAATCTAAATTTTGCATGTAGAGTTCCAACCCCACAAGAACTTATCCTCGGGGCCGCAACCGGAGACCATCTTTGGCGTTTGACCTATGACTGCCATTTTAAAAAAGTTTGGTTTAAAACCCTTAAAGGAATTTACTCAGTTTGGAGTAACGTACGCAAAATATTGGGGATTGGTAGATTTTCGTATTATACAACTATCTACGGCAATCAAAACCTCCCCGCAATTTTTCCAGATTCATGTATGAAACGTTGGGTTACGTCAGGAATTACAAAACTAGGTTTATTTTTTAATATATCTGGGCTTAATACATTTGAGTCATTAAAGAATACATTTCTACTAGAACATCGTGATTTTTACAAATATTTGCAAGTCAGAGACTTTCTGTTGAAAAAAGGGGGTGGCAACATAGCTTTTCAGACAATACAGATTATAGATATGATTATAAACAATAATACAATAAAAATTGGTGAAATTTACAACAATCTAATCACTAATTTACCTGATGATCTTGACAAACATTTTCAGATTTGGCAGGATAAATTAGAAATAACTAATAATTCTATTCAAACCGCATTTAACTTCTCGCAATCAATCTTAATCTCAACTAAATTACAAGCACAATTTTATAAGACTTTCTTTCAGTTATATTACACCCCCAAAAAGATTGCAAAATGGAGCTGTGGAAAGGGGACGAAATGTCCAAGATGTGCTCTCCCCGAAGTGGACTTAATACACATGTTTGACACTTGCAAAGAACTCTATACTATTAAACGGGATATTTCGATCTTTCTTTCAAAAATTTTTGATAGAGATATCGAAATAACAACTGCAGAAATAGTTCTGGGCGTTGAGGGGGAGTTTCGTCCAACCCCAACAAGGGGATTTATATTTATTTCAATGTCAATACTAAGAATCTGCTTAGCGTCCGCATGGTTAGATCCACAACCACCCTCGTTTCAACAATGGCGCGCACGTCTACTTGCTACTTATAGCTTTGAAATAGCAATATATAGATGCAAGGGTTTGAATAAGAAAAAGAAAGGTCTAGTTATTTGGGATCCACTAAGAGCATGGATAGAAGGTACCGCATAACTCAGATTAAATGTAGCTATGTTATAACTTTCTTTTTTTTTTGTAAAATGTATATATATACAAATCAATTGTAATGCCTGTGGCGGGGGGGAGGCGGGTTGGGTGGGGTTTTGTAAAATAAGTCATAAAAGTTCAATAAAGACTTGTTTAAAAAAAAAAAAGATATCGTCGTGTCAGCAGAGTTAGTCATGTCCCGGCAAGAAGATGCAGATTTCTGGTACAGCGCTCATAAACAGCCCCAAACTTTACCCCACCACACCTGCAGTGTACTATCAATGCACAATTCAGAACATTGCAAACCCCAACAGCCCACCCCACCCACTCCGGCAGCGTAAACCTGCCGTGACATCCCAGAAAACAGCATAGAATAAACCACCCTGAATCATGTTGCATCATGGACAAGGCATACAAATAAGATCGCCAATCTGGAGGTAATACAACCAATACACAAGAATGTGCCAAAACAGAAAAAACAACTTTGTGGGAATTTCCCATTCAGAGAAGCGCCAGAGGCCGCTGGCACCCCGTATAAAACAGGGTGAGTCGAGACTTAGAAAATTGGGCCATCCAAAACAGGCCATAATTGTCGCAGAGTGGTTACTTACAGTACCCCTACAACAAAGGACCTCACATCCCCAGCAAGCATTTCAACAATCAGTTCACGTCAATTAACAGAGACAATATAGAGCAAACTTTTCAAAGCAGTCATAACGAGACATAATAATACATCTGAAATTGCGCCTCAGGACTTTGGATGCAAGCAAATCTAACATGTGAGAACAACCAGGCCAGCAACGTGCAAGGCAAGGGCATGGCAAACAAGGCAAAGGGATAACATGCCCGCCATTCAACCATCAGAGTCAGAGTCTCCCATTTTTTCACGTTGCGGCGAGCGTCGTTCTAGCTGCCGAAGGTATTGAAGTGCATCCTTAGGTGTCAGGAAGATACGGGCCTTCCCGTTATGTTGAATGCGTAGGCACGCAGGGTAAAGCATTACATATGGGATGTTGAGCGATTGTAGTTTTTTCTTCACCGCATGGAACTCCCTGCGCGCCTGTTGTACTGCCACTGTGAAATCAGGAAATAGCTCCACCTTCATTACCTGATAATTCAGGCTGCCTTTTTCCCGCGCCAGACGCAGCGCAGTGTCTCGATTGCGGTAATTTAACAATCGGGCTATAATAGGTCGGGCGGCGCCCCCGGAATAGGCCTAGCAGCCAAGGAGAGGTGAGCTCTTTCAACAACTAAAACTTTCGAGAAGTGTTCCGCCCCTAACAGAGAGGTAAGTAGCATCTCCACATACAACTCCATGGGCCCAGTGTTGGTTGATTCCGAAATGCCAGTAATTCGTAAATTGTTCCGTCGTGACCGGCCTCAATGTCCTCATTTTTAGCCTTGCTAACCTCCAAGAGCTTTTCCATGCTCGCACACGAAGTACTGACTGCCTCAACCCGATCCTCAGCTGTGGAAATGCGCTGCTCGGCCTCAGCCAGCTGTGCGCCATGCTTGTCTAATTTGGATGCCATTGTGTCCATGCGCAGATTCAGGTTATCAATTTTGGCATCAATAGCGTGGATGCTCTGCTGCATGGACACCATCATGCGCTCCAGCCTGGCCCCGGAGCCCTGCTCAAGATCGGGCTCGGAATCCGAAGTAGTAGGGGTGTGGGACTTGGGGTGCTTTTTCGTTTCAAAAGTGAGTTTGCTTTGCTGCTTGTCGGTGCGCCCCATGTCCGACCAGGAAAGCCACCAGACGTGTGTAGGATAAAAATAGCGGCGGCGGACAATGCCAGCAAAGGGCTGTCAATCCTGCCCAATCAAACCTTGTGGTAGCTAAGCGGGGTATCATGAGGTCAGTGGAAGCGGCAAGCAGCGTAATGACGCCAGCGCCAGAAGTCTCTGGGCGCAAGTCGTGCCACCAAGCCGCCAGGTATCCACAAAGAAGGCACACAATGCTTTAGCCGCCCGCCAATTAATCACTTTCCGTGGAGCAATGCAGGCATGGGGGGCACCATGATACACATTGAGGAGAATGGGATCACCTCCCTAGGTCCACCCGCCGCCAGCAGCCACACCGTGCAGCCATAGGTTACAGAGTCAGGCAGTACACCACACCTAGCGCCAACGATGGTAGCCCCCACACCGTAGATCTTAAAATTCAGGCACTTCAGGGAACAAAGATGCGTGGGCAGGCGGGAACAGGGTGCAGATGAGCAGTAGCCATAAAATGTGAAGATACTGTGCAGGCAGACTTACAGATTGCAGCGCGGGAGGCCCAGGATCGCGTTCCTCCACATAGCGGCCCACAGCAATAACCAGCGGCAGCATAGCAGGCCGAGCAAAGGCCCGGGAAGACCAGCAGCCTCACCATCGCTGAGCAGGAGCCGGCAGGAACAGTCACCGCGGGCGGCTGGGGGGGGCAGCACCACCTCCGATGCTGCGCAGCAGCCGCCAGGAGCCATCCACGAGGGTCCTCCGAGCACCGTCGCGGTCCCTCCGCCCACGGCCAGGAACCGCAACCACTCCCTCTGGATCGGGCGGGCGCAAGGCGGGAAGCCCACTTCCACACCACAGGCCGCCGGCACTCAGGACACACAGCTCCGCCGGGCAACCGCTATCGGAGCAAGCCCTGGCACAGCTCTGCAACGCCTCAGGGGACACCCCGCATCACAGTTGATGAAGCGCTGCGCCCAGCACAATACAGCAGTCTCTCAAACATCAGGCCGGCAGCGGGTGCCGTGCGTCGCCGCCATTTCATGCCGGATCCTGACGAGGGGCAGAGACGCAGTCACAGGGCAGCTGTGTTCATCAAAAGGATATCAGGATATTCTCCAGACGGTAAGGAGGGCAGATCTGATTCGTGGAGCCGTGGATGGCACTTATTACTAAGGATAGTGGGCGGATTTGAGTCTCGGCCAGCAGAGCTGCACTAAGATGCGGCCATCTTGCTCCGGGCTCTCTAGCGCCCCCCTCCTTTCATGTTTCTCATTGAAACCATATCTCTGTCATAGAGGTACGCACATTATAAAGAGACCAGCTCCCATTATTATTGATGAGCTACCTGAGTTTGAAGTTCAGAAGATCCATGACTCCTGATACTTTACAGGGAAGCTTCAAAACATTATTGATTAGAAAGGTTATAATCATTGAGGTAATTCCTGGGAGTCAGAGCCGGGCATCAGCTGGTCCCCTGCCTCCCCGCACGAACTCGTATTTTGGTGCAGCACGTGCCTGAAAGTAGTCAGATTCACCGGCTGCCGGAAGAAAGAAAGAGCGTGTAGAGTGCGGTCGGGACGAGATGCCTGACCCTAAATGGACAACATACGAAGAGGCTTACCAGCAAGGGGGGCACAGAGCGGTTGAATAGGGGTCCTTCCTATACGACTGGGGTATGAGGGATACAAGCTGAATCTCTACCGTTTAATATGCACACAAGGGCTGCGAAGCAGTAACTAATCTGGTGATTGCATTTGCCTGACTCTAAGATGGCGTCTGGGAAGCAATAAGTAGTCTCAGTGGGGGCCCAGATTTTCAGTTAAGAGACACAGCAACTTACTGGGAAAGATGGTGAAAGCAATGATCATATACGGTCCGTAACTTGGACGCTACCCTCTGGCTGGGGCTAGGGGCTCTGTCCCTGTGGAAGCCGGCTTTCACTGCAGGAAAGGCTGTAGGGAACGTCCAAGCCTGTCTGACCCTAAAATGGTGCCTGGTGCAGTTCGAACTCAAGCTAGCAGAAGAGATGAGTAGCGGTGGGCGCCGGTCATACCGCACGGATGGTATGAATACGACAGCACCGATAGTGGACACCGACTAGACCTCGCTCGTTTCCCCCACCTGCCACCCCCATCCGGCTCACCCATCATGTAATTGAACCTGGGAATCTTGCCACTGACCGTAGAGACTTAGCATTTTGGCCGATGCCCGGTGGTGCTACCTTGATAGCTATAGAGGAGATGAGCTGTGGACTTCCCCCTCAGCTGTCACCTTCCCAGCCGGACATTGGGCAGACTTTCCTTCATCTCTCCACTGTATCTCCGTCCTCGTTACCCTTTTACATTACCCCCTTACCCTTCTGCAAGCCACGAACCAACTGATGTAACTTGTAACTGATGTATCTTTTGTAACAATGTGTAATTTGTAACTGATGTAACTTTCCTCATGTAAAGCGCTCTGATACCTCCGGGTCTAGCCAGCGCTATATAAAACTCAAAATAAATATAAATATAAATATAAATAAATACATCCAACACAGAGTTCAAGGTCTAATATGTGTGCTACCCTTAGTTGTTTTTTGTTGGAACAAATGTTGGATGACCCATTTGTAGATTTTATACTCACAGGGGATTTTAATTTAAATCTTTTAGTACCTTTTAGCAGAGATGATATCACACAGTCACAAGACCATCAATGGGCAATTCCTCACCAGGTATTAGAAACAGAAACAAAGCCCCTACAAAGGAAAGTAGGAACGAATTTTGTGAAGGACATAGAAGCAACGGGTCTACGAATATTAAATGGAAGATTCACGTTAGACTCACCACCTGCATGGACTTTTTACTCATACAATTTGAAGTCACGCATTGACTATACGATTGTATCACTTAATATCTTTACTAATATTACCTCGTATCATTTGAGGAAGGTCCCTGATAGTGATCATAGTCAACAAATAATCACCACAAATTTGAATGTGTAAAAAACATCAAATGTGCCTGTCCACGCAAGGCCCGACGGGAACTATCAACTATAGGAAACTTATCCGGACGCCACATAACAAAGAGGAGACTAATGAACTGGCACATAAACTGGTTAGAGATTGTTTTGAAGATAAGACCTTGAAGTCCCCAATTGAACAATGGGTAAACTTTACTCGTAAGCTAGTCAAGCCTTATGACTCTGCACATAAAGTTGAGGAAAAACAAGTGATACAAGGAGATCTGATATTAATGTACCATATACAATAAGGAAACTGAGAAGGACTCATAACAATCTAAGGAGACAGATTACCAAGTTTCCATATAATGAGGAATTACCAATCATATTAAAAACCTTAAATCAGAATTTGAGGAAACAAATTTGGAATGAAAGAAACCAAGCTAAGCAAGACTTGTGGTAAAAAGAAATTATGCAAGCAACCAAAAGAATTCAAGGGAATTTTGAAAAATGATAAATGGTCTACTGAGACCTAATAAATCTGTGGTTTCATCTGTATTAACTGAAAAAGAATGGGTTAACTTTCTGGTATATCATTTAAACTCCGACCGGAAAATAATGAATCCGGAAGGCAATCAGATCATTTGGCTACATCAAATTATGATATTGGCTATGAAATTGATATATCAAAATCTCAAATCTCTAAACTAATAACTAATCAAAAAGATGGGGCACCAGGACCCAACAGTATTCCATTCGCCTTTTACAAGGAAAAAGCGGATATATGGTCAGAACATCTCACGGAAGTGTTTAAAGAAGTTGTACGGACGGGAAAAATACCCGAATCACGGAGAGGGTCATTAATATCCCCTATTAATAAAAAAGGAAATTGGGCCCATCCTGAAAATTACCGATTAATAACTCTTCAAGATACAGATGCTAAGTTGTTTGCAGGGATTTTACTTACAAATCTCGCTGAATGTGCAACGGATAATAAGATACTCCCATCGAATCAAACAGGATTTGTTAAAGGACTTGGAACTACAACACATATATTAGCTTTATTACTTCTAATGGACAAAACTATTTGAACAAAACAACCCTTGTACTAGTGCTTGGTTGATTTCAGATCGGCTTTCGATTGTGTGCATAGACCACTTCTGTGGAGAAAACTGCAGGAAAAAAATATTCCAGAGCAACTGTTAAAACTAATTCAACTTTTGTATACCAACACATGGGTTAGAGTGCGGATGGGGGATGGCCAGACATTAACAAAGGAAATATTAACGAAAGCAGGTCTAAAGCAGGGGTGCGTACTGGCCCCTTTACTTTTTAATCTGTTTTTAGCAGACTTAACGGATGCTCTGAATGAAAGAAATGCACATCCGCCCAAATTAGCTGGCAAACTAATATCTAATCTGCTATACGCAGATGATGTCATCCTCCTAAGCCAAACAAAAGTAGGGTTGCAACGCCTAATAGATCGAATATCTTCATATTCAAAAGAAAATGGGATGTTGCTAAACAAAACAAAGACTAAAGTTATGGTGATTACTAAAATCCTAAGATTAAAACATATATCCAAATGGTTTCTGGAGAAAATCCAACTAGAACTAGTCGAATCATATAGATACTTGGGAGTATTATTCAATGATAATGGAAACTTTCGCCCGCAAAAATTAGACATACGAAGGAAAGCAAATGCCTTGACAGCAGCATTTAGGATCCTGCAGAAATCATTAGGTAATCTTACTTATCGTCCCCTTTTAAAGGTTATGGTGGCGATTACGATCCGGTAAAAAAATTCCCCGTACGACTCGTATCCGGTCTTTTTACCGTACGAATCGTACAAGTGCCGTACAAACTGCCAATTACGATTCGCATGGGAAAAAGACCATACGAATCGCATTGGGAATCATTCCCCACACGTCCTCGGGTCGGAAAATGTGTCCGACACGTCCCCGGACGATTTACCGTACAAATGTGAAAAGTGAAGTCCGACTGCGGAATCACGATCCATCCCGTGCGTCCGATGTTACAACCGGATGGAAAAAACACCGTCCGCACCGAACACCCATAGCAACCATGGAGACATGTGCCCGCATACGCGCCGACCCCCCCCAGCCCCCGTACGTTCGAGTCGTACCCCCCCCGTGTATGTACATCCCCACCCGTGTATGTACACCCGTGTACGTACGAGTCGAACCCCCCCGTGTATGTACACCCGTGTACGTTCGAGTCGTACCCCCACCCGTGTATGTACGGTGCGTACCCCCCAGCGCTGGGGGTACTCACCGTACATACACGGGTGGGGGTACGACTCGAACGTACACGGGTGTACATACACGGGGGGGTTCGACACGTACACGGGTGTACATACAAGGGGGGTACGACTCGAACGTACGGGGGCTGGGGGGGCTCGGCGCGTACATGCGGGGGCTGGGGGGGGTACGGCGCGTACCGGGCCACCTACTCTGGTCGTTTCGCGGCGTACTTCGCTTTTCCGGCACTTTTTGGGTGCCGTGAAAATATTGCCGTCCGGACTGCTGTCGGTTCGAATCGTACTTCCTGGGTCGTGAAACGCTGCCTGAAAGCGTCCCGACGTCACGTCGCAGCATTCCCGGATCACATTCGTATGTATATTTTCGTCGGTCGGGGTTTTTTACGATTCGTACGGAAATGGTGTTTCCGTGCGAATCGTAATTCCATGTTTGTAAAGTTTTACAACCGGGTACGAGTCGGACGGAGAAAACGCTCCGACCGACGATTCGTACCCGGTTTTTACTGACAGCAGTCCGGACGGCAATATTTTCACGGCACCCAAAAAGTGCCGGAAAAGCGAAGTACGCCGCAAAACGACCAGAATAGGGGGCCCGGTACGCGTCGTACCCCCCCCAGCCCCCGTGAGTACGCGCCTAACCACCCCCCCAGCCCCCGTGAGTACGCGCCGAACCCCCCCATGTATGTACACCCGTGTACGTTCGAGTCGTACCCCCACCCGTGTATGTACGGTGCGTACCCCCAGCGCGTACATACACGGGTTGGGGTACGACTCGAACGTTCACGGGTGTACATACACGGGGGGTTCAACACGTACACGGGTGTACATACACGGGGGGGTTCGACACGTACACGGGTGTACATACACAGGGGGGTTCGACACGTCCACAGGTGTACATACACGGGGGGGGTACGACTCGAACGTACACGGGTGTGCATACACGGGGGGTTCGACACGTACACGGGTGTACATACACGGGGGGGTACAACTCGAACGTACACGGGTGTACATACACGGGGGGTTCGACACGTACACGGGTGTACATACACGGGGGGTTCGACACGTACACGTGTGTACATACACGGGGGGTATGACTCAAACGTACACGGGTGTACATACACGGGGGGTTCGACACGTACACGGGTGTACATACATGGGGGGTTCGACACGTACTCACGGGGGCTGGGGGGTTGTTCGGCGCGTATGCGGGCACATGTCTCCATGGTTGCTATGGGAGTTCGGTGCGGACGGTGTTTTTTCCATACGGTTGTGACATCGGACGCACGGGATGGATCGTACTTGCGCGGTCGGACTTCACTTTTCACGTTTGTACGGTAAATCGTCCGGGGAAGTGTCGGACACATTTTCCGACCCGATGACGTGTGGGGAATTATTCCCAATGCGACTCGTATGGAGTTTTTCCCATGCGAATCGTACTTGGCAGTTTGTACGGCACTTGTACGATTCGTACGGTAAAAAGACCGGATACGAGTCGTACGGGGAATTTTTTTACAGGATCGTAATCGGCACCTTGGTGTATTACCTGGACTATGCCATCGCCCACCATGGACAAAGTCAGAAGAGGACTCATTATGTAGACTATGTAAAACAGGAGAGGAGAACATTATTCACCTACTATGGGGTCGATTCCGATCCTGTATTTTTTTTTTTCGTACGACTCGTATCCGTAATTTTTCCCGTACGAATCGTACAAGTCCCGTCCCACCCGTGAAGTACGATTCGTACGGGAAAAATACATACGGATCGGCCCGATCCGTACGAATTCGATCGGGAAAAGTTGTACGAGATGGGCCCGGACACTTTTCCGTACGAAGCCTAAAAATACAGTCCAACCGTACAAGTACGATCCGGACCGGCTTTCCGATTTAGGATTCGTATGGAAAACATCCCGTACACTGGGAATTACTTCACCCGCTACAAAGCAAACATTGTATGACTCGTATCCCAGGAAAAGTAGTTCCCGGGGTGCGAGTCGTACAGGGGTACGAGACGTACAGCCCCCCCATGCATATGTACGCACCTCACAACAACATCGCGTATGTACACACCTTACAACAACATCATCGCGTATGTACGGTGCGTACCCCAACATCGCGTATGTACGCACCTTACAACAACATCATCGCGTATGTATGGTGCGTACCCCAACATCGCGTATGCATGCACCTCACAACAACATCACGTATGTACCGTGCGTACCCCAACATCGCGCATGTACGCACCCCACAACAACATCATCACGTATGTACGGTGCGTACCCCAACATCATGTATATACGCACCTCACAACAACATCGCGTATGTACACACCTTACAACAACATCATCGCGTATGCACGGTTCGTACCCCAACATCGCGTATGTACGCACCTCACAGCAACATCATCGCGTATGTACACACCTAACAACAACATCATCGCGTATGTACGGTGCGTACCCCAACATCGCGTATGTACGCACCTCACAACAACATCGCGTATGTACGCACCATACATAGGCAATATAAAACAGCACAAGGAGGGTCTATTCGACTCGCACAACACCACAAAACACGTCTACAGTGCACAAAACATGGAAATGACAGACCTGGCCACATCCAAACAGTCAAACAGCGGGCCAAACTCACAACCACCCCTTATAACACACCCACCAAAAATTCAAACTGAGGCCCACCCACAAATGGACCAATAAAAAGGGCCCACACACACAAACCATGAGCCTTTGCAACAGACTCACTGCAGCTAGAGAGCACACACCAACAACTGCACCCATCCACCTTAACAGATACACCTTCACACAACCTCCTTCACACATACCCCCCTCTTCACATTCAGACACACAACTTCACATTCAGACCCACACACCCACAACCATCCACACCCTCACCCCACACCATGCCCACAGACAAGAATCCAAAGTTCACAAGGTCTCAATGAAGTCATCAGAGTCGAGCCACAGCTGTTTGGAACATTGGTCAGACAGACCAGCATAGCCGAAAAATCACGCCTGTGGCAGAGGATCGTCGATAGGGTGAATGCTGTTGCACCCATCAGAAGGACCAGGACTGAATGCCAAGCCAGGTGGTACGATCTGCGGAGGGCAGTCAAGCGAAAAATGAATGACGACCACGCCCAGAGCAACATCACTGGAGGTGGTGGGCCTCGCAGACCAGTACATTTCCATCCCTGGGAGGAGAAGGTGATGGCCCTGCTTCCGCCAGTGGGAGTACATGGACTTCAAGGAGTTCCAGAACCTGGTGAGTACACAAACAACTTATGTAACATGGGGGTAATGGCATCCACACCCCAACTACACAAAATGCACGCAACTACCTCCAAACACTCACTGGCCAGAACCATAGTCAAAAACAACGCCAATGCCACTAACATGTGTATGCCCCATTGAGAAAGCAAGGCCATGCTATGTCCCATGCTACACGAAGCACTAACCCAAGAATGGATGTCCAGTACGCTGGGAGGGTGGGTGTCACAAAACGCATTGTTGAACTCCAAATCAGACACAGTTGCCCTCATCCCATATGGCCCAGGTACATACCCATGCACCATGCTCAATGCACAGGAACTGTGAAAGTACTGACAAGATAACTGACACTGGGCCCTGGTGTAGGCAGCACAAGGCCCTCCTGTGACCAGTGCAAACATAAACACCAAGACAACAAGGTCAGATATCTAGGACAGGAACTCACACTCACTGTCATGGCAGCATGCTCCATGGGGGGACAGCTACATCACCTGGGAACCCCAGTGCAAAATCACACTACACCCACCAGCAGGCCCTGTCACACACACCCCTTACACAAGCAGACACCCCCGGGACAGGCAATGGATTTACCTGCTGTCACAATGGACATGTAACACATCAAGACCAATACATAGCCGAAGAAGCATCCAAGCCAAAAATCAACAAGTCAAAGACTCAGGAACACATATCAATCTGTCCCCCGCAACACACCCATCCACAAGTGAACATTGAGGAGAATGCTAGGCACATACAACTACCTGGAGGAACAGTGCCAACTAGAATGTGTATGAAACATGGATGTTGCATGAAACAGCATTAACATTGACTGTCTCTCACACACAGGGCAACGTGAGGAATCTCCCCCCAACAATGGGGGTGAAGAATCACTGTCCCAGGCTCGGGAGGAACCTGATCCCACCGGCAGCGACGCCTCTCAACACTCCGCGGATGACCCCGACCGACCTGGACCCTCTGCTGTCCAAGCCCCTGCAGCACCTGGTTCAGAAACATCTGTGCCAACCACCACCCCCATTCATGCCACATCCCAGGAGACACCGAGGATCCCTGCCCGCAGTGAACAACTGAGCCAGTCTGACCAGGAGGGACAAGGTTCGCCGGGCACCCAGGAGGAGGCAGACAACACCACCACTGCCATCCCTCAGGGGTCCTGTAGACCCGATGTGCCCACAACGGCAGGCCAGGCTCGTGTGGGCAGGGGTGGTGGGAGTGGAGGCAGGCGGAGGCGAGAACCTGACCAGCCAGCTGAAGAGACCGGTATGTCACACATACACAACATCATGGAGGCATACCGGCATGACACCAGGGAGATCAGCCAGGTAGTTGGGACACTCACAGAGATAAAGGGGACCATCACAGAGATGAAGAACCAGCAGGCCGAGCAACACGCCAGTCAACAAGAACACCAAGGATGGATGGAGGCAAGACTGGCTGAGCTGCTGGCGGTGCAAAGAGACATAAGCCATTCACTCTGTTGGATCGCAGGCAACATGGGCAACCCTCCCTGTGCCACCAGGCGAAGACCACCACCAGCCACAGGGGGGGAGGAGGAGGAGGATTTGTCCGACGGAGCGTCCCAAGCATCGTCAAGGCCTGCATCTGAGGGTCCCCTGAGGAAGGTGGGTCGTCCACGGAAAAGACCGTGAGAGGCAGCGGGCCATCCACATCTCCCAGGTCACCTGGCCTGGCACCTGGCCTTCATGTGCGACAGCATCACCTCATTGACTGACATTCTCTGCCACATGGATTCTATGGTCCCTGTATTGCACCTTTTTCTTGCACAAATCACGGCCCAGACCTATAATAAAAAGATTTTTTAAATTTGATGTTGCAGTCATTTCGCATGAGTCCACAACATAAGTGTGGGGATATGTCAAAGTATGCCTGAGTGTGGAACTAAATCCAGACATCCATACACTGGGATCTGAGTCCGGTCGAGGACACACCTGGGTCACAACGTATCATCAAATACAGACATGGAGCCCAATACTCACCTGTGAGGGCCTCAAGCTGCTGAGGGGGGGGCTTGCAATACTGCTCGTACAGACCATTTTGGAAGAGTATCATGAAGGCGTAGAGGTCATGGGTCATGTGGAGGTGCCCGGGGAGGGAGTCCCAGGTCTGTTTGGCGAGGTGGGAGAACTATCTCCTGCATGCAGTTGTTCTGTGGATGTGATGAATGGTGGCCAGGGCAAGGTTGTCTGCACGGAGTTGGGCCAACGGGGTGTTGGATGACAGACGTCCAAGGTCGGTTTTGGGTCTGGAGTTGTGGACTGCCTCCTGAGTGTGGGTGAGGAGTCTGAAGGTGATCCTGCAGCAGACGGTGGTTAGTCTAAATATCGAGTTTTAAATTTCGACCTACAAGTATATCGTGTTGTTAATATCGTAGGTAAAGAATATCGAAGTCAAGAATATCGATGGACAGAATATCGACCCCAAGGTAAGTATTATCGAAGTTAATAATATCGAAGTCATTAATATAGATGTAAGTAATCAAAAATTTCGATGTCAATAATATCGATATTTTATTAGTGTAATGTATTTTAATATGTATTTTATTTGTATGTTAAAGATTATTGTAATGTATTTTAATACATTTAAAAATAAATGTTTAGAGATTAATAATTATTTAAAATATAATTTAGCGTTTTAGTATCAGAGCGGGTTGTGGGTTTATAGGGGAATAGGGTGGGAAGTAATTTAATTATAATTAATTAATTAATATGTATTGTTTAATTGGTATTTATGATTAATTAATTGTTAATTAATTACTAATTGTAAATTAAATATATTAATTGATTAATTAATTGTTAATTCATTATTAATTGTAAATTAATTTTATTAATTGGTTAATTATATAAGTTATAATTAGATTAATATTAATATTTATTTATTGGTATTGTTAAATAATTAATTGTTAATTACTAATTAATTGGTGATTTAATTTTATTAAGTGATTAATTGATGATTAAATTAATTATGTGAATTTTTATGTATAGTGGGTTGTGGGTTTATAGGGGAATAGGGTGGGATGTATTTAAATTCAAATAATTACTGATAATTTTTATTTATTTGTAATTAATAATAATTAATTGTTAATTAATTATTAATTGGTAATTAATTGTTATTAGTACGTTAAATATAGTAAATATAAATAATTTATTATTTCATGTTATTTGTTGTTATTGCTAATTAATGTATTGTTAATTAAGAATTAATTTGTGAATAATTGTAATTTGGTAGTTAATATGTATAAATTAGTAAATAATAAGTATATTAATTATAAAGAATGTATTATTAATTGTAAATAATAGATAAACTGATATTTTAAATGTATTGTGTATTTTGTATGTGTAGTGTGTTGTGTGTTAAAGGGGGAATAGTGTGGGATGTAATTTAAAGTTATTTATATAAATATTTATTTTAAATAATTGGTATTTAATAATAATTATTTTGTAAATTAATTATTAATATGCTATTTTATAACTAATTATTTAATTGGTTATTATGTTTATAGAATCCCTATGCTTTCCAGTGCTTTCCCAACTGTTTTACTATCTGGAGTGGGAATAGTAATTTTTACCCCTACGCTATCCAGCGCTTTTCCTACTGTTGCCCTCTCTGGAGATGGAATAGTAATTTTTACCCCTACGCTATCCCGCGCTTTCCCTACTGTTTCACTTACTGGAGTGGGAATAGTAATTTGTACCCCTACGCTATCCAGCGTTTTCACTACTGTTGCACTCTCTGGAGTTGGAATAGTAATTTGGACCCCTACGCTATCCAACACTTTCCCTACTGTTGCACTCTCTGGAGTTGGAATAGTAATTTGTACCCCTACGCTATCCAACACTTTCCCTACTGTTGCACTCACTGGAGTGGGAATAGTAATTTTTACCCCTACGCTATCCAGCGTTTTCACTACTGTTGCACTCTCTGGAGTGGGAATAGCAATTTTTACCCCTACGCTATCCAACGCTTTCCCTACTATTGCACTCTCTGGAGTTGGAATAGTAATTTGTACCACTACGCTATCCTGCGTATTCACTGCTGTTTCACTTACTGGAGTGGGAATAGTAATTTGTACCCCTACGCTATCCAGCTTTTTCACTGCTGTTGCACTCTCTGGTGTGGGAATAGTAATTTTTACCCCTATGCTATGCAATGTTTTCCCTACTGTTGCACTCGTTGGAGTGGGAATAGTAATTTTTACTCCTAAGCTATCCAGCGTTTTCACTACTATTGCACTCTCTGGAGTGGGAATAGTAATTTTTACCCCTACGCTATCCAACGCTTTCCCTACTGTTGGACTCACTGGAGTGGGAATAGTAATTTTTACCACTATGCTATCCAGTGGTTTCCCTACTGTTGCATTCTCTGTAGTTGGAATAGTAATTTTTTTCCCTACGCTATCCAACACTTTCCCTACTGTTGCACTCTCTGGAGTTGGAATAGTAATTTTTACCCCTACGCTATCCAACGCTTTCCCTACTATTGCACTCTCTGGAGTTGGAATAGTAATTTTTACCCTTACGCTATCCAACGCTTTCCCTACTATTGCACTCTCTGGAGTTGGAACAGTAATTTTTACCCGTACGCTATCCAACGCTTTCCCTACTGTTGCACTCTTTGGAGTTGGAATAGTAATTTTTACCCCTACGCTATCCAACGTTTTCCCTACTGTTGCACTCTCTGGAGTGGGAATAGTAATTTTTACTCTTACGCTATCCAACAGTTTCCCTACTATTGCACTCTCTGGAGTTGGAATAGTAATTTTATCCCTACGCTATCCAACGCTTTCCCTACTGTTGCACTCTTTGGAGTTGGAATAGTAATTTTTACCCCTACGCTATCCAACATTTTCCTTACTGTTGTTTTTGTTGGAGTTGGACTAGTAGTTTTATTGTGTCTGATATTTAATATGTTTTGTATTATTTTAGCTATTGTAATATATCATTAATAATAAAAATTATTCACATTAAAAATATTGATTATTATTTGCTATATGTAATTATTAAATATTTATTAATGTTATTGTTTTATGTGTATAGATGTATTGGTAATTTTTAAAAACATTTAATAATTTATATGTTACAGAAATTATTATTAAAATTAATTATTAAGTAAGTATATATATTATATATTATATGTTTTTGTTTAATTGAAGTTTTATTAAATTATATATATTAATTATACATTTTAAATATTATACAATATATTTAATTATGTTTATTTAATTTCTAAGTATAATTTGGTTTATTTTACATATATTTTTAAAGTAAAAGAAAAACGATATTTTTAATAACGATATTTTTGACATCGATATTTAATTTTCGATATTTTTGTACTTACCATGTTGTAGATAGGATGTCGATATTCTTGACATCGATATTTTTGTTGCGATATATTTGTAGGTCGATTTTCTGTCTGTCGAAATTATGTCATACAACCCAGCAGACAGTGAGCCATTGTAGCTATCTCAGGTGTACGGTGATGTGGCTGGGGCGGGGGATGTTGAAGATGAGGTGTGCGGATGCACCCTGGATGTGGACAAGTTCTCCTGCAGTTTTGCTGTTGTCCCTCCGTACAGGGCGTTGCTGTAGTTGACCGGGCTGGTGTCGTGGACCTGGGGGACGGTCTGTCTTGCCTTGGAGTGGATCTATCTGTGGATCATTTGCAGCATGCGGAGGGTGTTGCAGCATGAGGTACAGATGGTGTTGAGTTGCATGGTAATTGTGAGCGATAAGTCCATGATGAACACCAGCTTGCGTGCGTGGCCACTGGGTGCTGGTGCGGTGCCCAGGCCGGTGGGACACAAGGAGTTGACCCAGCCGAAAGGGGACAATCCTCAGATGATGACCTCAGTCCTGTCCAATTCCAGCCTCGGGTGGCTGATGTTCAACCATTCGTTAACGGATCTCATGCCTTCTTGAAGGTTGGATCTGGCAATGGCTGGGTCTTTGGTGAGGGCGAGGAGCAGCTGGGTGTCAATGGCATACGAGATGATGATGAGGACGTGTGCGCATGTGATGGTGGAGAGGGGGGTCATGGAGACATTGAAAATTGTCACGCTTAGAGATGAGCCCTGGGGCATGGGCCAGATGACCCCAGTGTACCACATGCGGAAGGGTGGAGGCCGATTCCCTGGGCCTTGCTGGTGAGCTACTTGTTGATTTAATCCTGGGCCCTCCTCTGGATACAAGTGTTGGAGATGTGTGAGCTGACAGTGTGGTAGCACATGGTGTACAATGCCATTGAGAGGTCCAGGGGGGTGGTCTCACCATTGTTGAGCAGGGCAAAATTGTCGTTGGTGGTGGCAATTATGACGGTTGTAGTGGTGTGATTACTGTGGAAGATGGTCTGGTACCGGTTGCCTGGAGCTGTTTGCGTGGAGGAAGTTTGTCCTGATGACATTTGCTGGGTAGGGAAGCAGAGTGATGTTCCAGGAGTTCCTGCAGTACTGCCGTCTGTTGTTTAAGAAGGGCCTGGGTCTCTGCATGCCTCCAGCTCCCATGGAATGTTGCAAACTCAAAGGAGATATTCATGACGTGCTGGACGTGGTCTTCAAGGATGGGGAATGATGTGGTTGAGATGTTGTGTGGGAAGGGGCCTGATGGAGAGCCAGAGTGGATGGTGCACATGAGCCAGGTGGTGTATTTGCTGCTGACGGGAGTCCAGAACCTGAGGGGGGTTTGTCCCGCGGATAATAGTGCTGTCTGCCTCTGTGTGCCAAGGCTGTCGTGTATGTCCATGAGCTTGCAGTGGTAGAAATTTGAAAGGGATTTGATCTGCCTTGCAAGGGTGGGGTTTCTTTTGGATGGAGAGCTGCTGTCAGTCCACTCACAATGCTGATGAGCTCCTTTGTGTCGTGTGTTGTGGTGCCTCGGCCCTATCTGAAGGATCTTCACTTGTCCTTGCTGATGATATGGGGATGGCTGTGTGTGGCCTTTTCCAGGGCTGTAAGGTAACTGATGGTTCTTTGTGTTGCAAGGTTTGCACAAGAGTCCGGCTAGATCTGTATGAGGACAGTAGGTCTGCCTTGTCCCAGGTGGCTTAACTGTTGTTGTGCTTACAGGAAAGTCCGTCAATGTGGCAAGATTGTTGGATCAGTTGCTGATCCAGTGTGTGAGGTTGCAGGGTGTGGCGGGGGTGTTGGTTCGAGTGTCCCACACAGCTTGTCTGTGGTGACTTACATCAAGCATCTTTGGGGGATCGGTAGCGGGGTGTGGGGCAGTGTGTTGCTTGTCGGAGACGTGGATGCAAATGTTGATGGACCAATGATGGATGGTGGTGTGGTTCTCCTCCAGCAAGAAGTTACTGGCCCCCAGCCACATGTAGCCTGTGGAGGTGAGGGCGTGCGTGCAGATGTACGTGTTGATGGCTTCGGGGATTTGTGGATGTAGGCCTGGAGATTTGTAGATGAGAGTTACTCTAAGGGCTGCCAGGGGGTTGGTGCAAAACCGTATTTGTGACACTGAGGGTGTACTTGTGAATAAATTGCCGGGATTGTTAGTGCCGTCCCTGCGGGTGATCTTGTATCCGTCAGAGATGGCAATGAAGAAGTTGTGTGCTGAGGATGCTTTTATCCAGGTTACTGTCATGAAGGTGATGTGTGGGGCTGTTGTGTTGAGGAGGTAACAGAGTCCAATGGTGAGCTGGTGGACGGAGCGGGTGTGGAGTAGGAGGCACATGACCTGGTTGTCCTGAAAGGGTCTGGTAGGCGGGGCAGCGCTGTGTAGGCAGTTGGAGTTGCACACTCAGCATGCAAAGGTGTCGTGTGTGCGCTTAGGGGTTACCTGATAGCAGGCGGTTGCTTGTCTGGTGGACATTGCTTGGAGGGATGGCTGCAGCATGAGCCTGTTGTGTGACGTGGGTCATGCAAGAACCAGAGGGTCTGTGCACGTTGCAGGAGCAGACGGTCCTGCCTTTGGCATGGCGTTGGCGCAACAGTGGCACAGACAAGCTGCTGGCTGCATTAAGAATGGGTGGAGGGGGGAAGGGAGGAGCATTTTGGAGACGTGTGGGTTGCAGAATCAGGGCACTTGGTGGGGCGGTGCTGCAGGTGAGGCAGCAGCAGGCGGAAGGGGTGAGAAACTAGGCAAAAAGTAGCTCACAAAGACAAGGAGGTCAGAAAGGCACAGTGCAACAGGTGTATGTAAAGGAAGGAGTGTCAGGTTACTCATGAGTCACTCCGAGAAAATGTATGAAGAATCAACAAAAATGACGGCCACAGGATCAGGCAACAAAATGCGGAGCTGCGCACAGAATACACACCGTCAGCAGGCGTTGCCGTCCCGTTGTGGGGAGCAACCTGCACAAATACATACACAACCAGGTACTTCAATCACAATAGAGATTATTAGCCATGAAGAAATGCATGCATGCATGTTGCCGAAGTACACATGCACTCATATGCTCAATCTTTGACAATTATGCCATAGATGATGCATGCAAACTGACAAGAGATCTGCAGTGACAGAGATGAGGCACTTTGGATTATGCTGACCACCTTTATTGCACAAACTCACACAAAGGGAAATGCATCCATACGAACAGACTCACAGGTCAGTTGACAGAACATGTGGGACATACGCTGGACCCCCCCTTCACAACACGGATGTTGTGAATCCCAATGAACTGGCACACAAGTTAAGGGGATGAGCCAAACACATCCTGCTGCACACGGAGAGGCTGCAAATCACCATAGAGCCTGTTGTTGTGATGTCCCACACTATGTCCACCCGTAGCATCAGCAATGTTTCAGAGGCAAGGTTTACGCACATTGATGCCTTCATCAGACTCCACACTCCACTACAGATGACTGTCAAGAAGAATGTCTATCATGTCATGGGAGTAATGCTACATGTTATATGCTCCATGGTGAGAAGACATGTATACATGGTACCACAACATGCACAGAAGCAATCCCCAAACATTCCCAACCCGTACCACCACCAAAAAGCCTTGCTGCAATCCTTACCCAAACTGACATTTCAACATGTCCGTGCATGGAACGCTGATTCAGCACACGTTGCAATCCTCATGAGGAATAGCAGGAGGACAAAGATGACAAGAGCAGACAACAGGCGCAAAAACCTGGGAATGACAGACACAAAAGAAGTCACCTAAAACAAATTTCGCCGCACACATGGTCAGTTACGAAACATGAACAATGTTGGACACATGCAAATTTCAAAGAAAGTCTCTCCGCAAAACTGTGTGGCATGACATCATCACTCGAGTGACACATCAGTACACACATCAAAGTCACTTTGCATTCAGTCAGCTGGACACACACATTGCAACACATGCCACTCAATGCTACAAGCTTGCACACTCATACCCAGTGACTCACCATTATGAGAAGAAGTTGCGTATCAGCTGACTCCGGATATCATCCTCCTCTTCCTCATCATTTGCCTCGTGACCAAGCCCTGGATCCTCCACGGGTGGGTGTTGCTGCTCATCAGGATCAAGGATTTATTGAGTGGTAATGTTCACGGTTGCGATAGGCTTGCTCCTGTGCCTGTGGTGGTACCAAAGCCACATGTGTCCCATCAATGGACCCAATGACATGGGGTATCCCTCCCAGGGCATAGAAATCACCCTTCACATCTGTCAACTCCTCAGGAGTAGGAAATTTGATGAATTCATCAAGGTGCTCCAACATGGCTGCCAAAACATCACGCAGGACACGGCTGAACATTGTCTGTGACATGCCAACAACATCAGCTATGGTCAATTGAAACGTACCTGTGGCAAAAAAATGTAGGGCTGCCATCACCTTCATCTTTGGGGTCAGCGCAGTAGGATACCTGTGTCGCGGTTGGAGGTGTGGTGCCAGCTTGTCGGTCAAGTCCTTAATCAACTGTTGAGTGAATCTGTAACGTCGGATGCAGGCACGTTCCCTCATGGTAGCCAAGTCTGGCATTGTTCTTGGGACAGGCGGTGCCCTGCAAGACATTGTTAGGAATTATGAAGATTGAGAGTCTGCCAACATCAATGTCAATGAACATAGCACATGCTAAACTGCTACTAAACATCAGGTAACTATGGAGTCTGGTGTGTGCAATACATCCAGGACACATATGCCAGCTTGCTGGCGCTCCTACGAAAAGCCAGATACACCTGTTGATTGTCAAGTCTACATGACATGCCCTGAAATGAGCTGGGGGCAAGTCTGAGTGAACAGCCTGTGATATCACCGGAGTGACACACATCCACATAGCAGCATTGGAAGGATGTCATCTGATCCAGACAGTTGACTGCAAGGCACACGCACAGGTCACATGGAATGTCAAATGTACATATGAAACACATTGCGATGAAGGGGTACACGTGACAACAAATAAACACAGCTATTGAGACGACGCAGACATGTATGCCTGGGAAAATATGATGTCCAATGCACACAGACCCTACAGCCGGGGGAATCCACATGTGGCATGGTGTGCGTAGATGTGTGCCATGCCCATCTCCACACAGACCCATGTTGGATGCACCAACAGCAGATGCAGTTGACGGAACACTAACAGCAAGCTCATGGGAACACATGACACACACCTGACATAGTCACATAGGGGCACGCTGATCGTGACATGTTAGTCAGTTGATAGAGTGTCCCTGTCCCTGGCATCAGGAGACAGGTGCGGGTGGTGATGCTGCTGCTGTGCATGACACAGTTGGACTACCGACACACATGTTGCAAGTGTCAAGGTGATGTGTGCCACATAGTGTCCCATCACACATGACATGTATCCACAGGTCATCACACATCAATTGTGCAATGATAAGTACTTGATGGACATCCTTGTGCGACTCGTAGCCCTCCATTCTTGCCGTGTGTACGGTCTGTATCACTATTGTAGTGGTGCCGTACAGGTACGTGTGAAATGCACCGTACACCCGCATTCATTGCGTGTTTACGGTCCGTATCACTGTTCTACTGGTGCCGTAGGGGTACGTGTGAAACGCACCGTACACCCGCATTCATTGCGTGTGTACGGTCTGTATCACTATTGTAGTGGTGCCGTATGGGTATGTGTGAAACGCACCGTACACCCGCATTCATTGCGTGTGTACGGTCCGTATCACTATTGTAGTGGTGCCGTACAGGTACGTGTGAAACGCACCGTACCCACACATTCATTGCGTGTGTACGGTCCATATCACTATTGTAGTGGTGCCGTACGGGTACATGTGAAACACATCGTACACCGGCATTTATTGCATGTGTACGGTCCGTATCACTATTGTAGTGGTGCCGTACGGGTACGTGTGAAACGCACCGTACCCACGCATTCATTGCGTGTGTACGGTCCATATCACTATTGTAGTGGTGCCGTACGGGTACGTGTGAAACGCACCGTACCCCTGCATTCATTGCATGTGTACAGTCCGTATCACTGTTCTACTGGTGCCGCAGGGGTACGTGTGAAACGCACCGTACACCCGCATTCATTGCATGTGTACGGTCCGTATCACTATTGTAGTGGTGCCGTACAGGTACGTGTGAAACGCACCGTACACCTGCATTCATTGCGTGTGTACGGTCCGTATCACTATTGTAGTGGTACCGTACGGGTACATGTGAAACGCACCGTACACCCGCATTCATTGCGTGTGTACGGTACGTATCACTATTGTAGTGGTGCCGTACGGGTACGTGTGAAACGCACCGTACCCACGCATTCATTGCGTGTGTACGGTCCGTATCACTATTGTAGTGGTGCCGTACGGGTACGTGTGAAACGCACCATACACCCACATTCATTGCGTGTGTACGGTCCGTATCACTGTTCTACTGGTGCCGTAGGGGTACGTGTGAAACGCACCGTACACCCGCATTCATTGCGTGTGTACGGTCCGTATCACTGTTCTACTGGTGCCGTACGGGTACGTGTGAAACGCACTGTACATGTGTGTGGATTTCAAAATTACATAGGGGACACATAGGAGACAAGTATTAGGCCCAAAATGCATGCTGGTTGTCATGGATACAGAGTTTTCATTTGCAATGTGTCCATCAGGTGTCCTGGAACAGTCAGTTGGCCAAATAATACAATGTTGCAAAGTGGTTGTTGACTTGACATGATACTCAAAATTTGAACGATGCTTAATGCGTGTCATTGGTGTATGTTTAAAGTGATTGGAGTAAACGTATGATGCAAATGAGTCTGACCAATCACTCTGTACTCCTCTAAATGAATGCCCCTCAGCAAGACAGATATAAGGCAGCCAGAACCCATGAGAGGGCACTTGCCTGCACAACTTTCCAGTCCACCACACTGCTGCTGTCTCTGCTTCCTCTGGACCATGTCGCGTACTGTGGAGAGGGCCCAGCCATTCACCCTAGAGGAGAATGAGGCATTGCTGGGCGTCCTCCTCCCATAGTACCCCAAGCTGTATGGGAGACCAGGGGAGCAGGTGAGTGCTGACTCCACTACCTTTCCCTATGCACCTGTTGTGTTACTCTCACTTCTGGCATTGTGTCCAGGTGTGACAGACATGCACAGTTGTTTAGAGTGGGTCCCGGGGGGGGACATGCTTATGTCTCTCATGAGGTAGTTCCTGTGTGCACTCCTCACTTGCATTGTGCTTACTGTGACATTCACTGCATAGTGCATGACACATACAGCCTGGCAAATCCATGGTGGCTTTTTTTCCTATTGTCCTAAGGTGATTCAGTGGCCCCCCCCGGTGTGACTGTTGACTGTACCCACAGATGTGGATGAGTTGAGTGGAGCTGTGGTGAGAGTGTCCAAATGATGTGTACGAACTCATGGACATTGATGTGTGTGAATGTTCCTTGTCATGTGGGTGAGTGTCTATGTGAAGCGTTGCACCACAGCTGCATGGAGGAGGAAACAGCTCTACCCATCTGATGTGACAAGTAAGCCGTGCTGTGTGTCTGACTTGCAGAGCTAGCACGACACCTGTGACACCCCACAGGCAAGTGGCACATGTGCAGAGTGAGGGTTGTATCCGCTGTTGTGACTGACAGGCGAGTGATCTGTGCCTGGGTGTGTCTGTCTAGTCTGCTGAGGGTGCGTCAGTGGAGTGGGACATGTGACTGCTTGGCACGTGCTGTCCATCTGCCTGCTGTTGCATGTGCTGCACAGTGTGTGCCATGATCAGTGATTGTGTCGCACACCTTATGCCACCTGTTGACTTTCAATGCCATGTAGTGCATTGGGGCTTGCACACAGGCCAATTTCTCATTGAGAATGATGCCATTCCTGTCAGCATCCTATGCCCTGTTCAACATATCAAAGATGTTCAAATGTGTGTCCCTGGGACATGGAGCAGGTGTAGTGATGTTGTCTCACTTTGTCATCCTGACAGGTAACTGCCTACGAGAAGATGGTGATCTGGCAGGATCTCGTCAGGGCCGTGAGATTGGCGGGGGATCACAGTCGGCGCCTACCACAGGTCCGAAAACGGTGGCAGGACATCCGGTGCTGGACCCGGCGGATCGCCCGGGTCCAGCTGGGGCTCGACACTCCTCGCCCCCACGGCGGGCGCCGATGCCTGACCTCCCACATGACCCGTGTCCTGGCGGTGGTCTTCCCTGACCTCGATAGGCAGTTACAGGAGAGACTGCAGCAACGAGGGGGTAGGTACATGGCTGTTTGTTGTGTTATGTGTCACCAGCTTTTGGAAGTGCTCTGTAGCCTGGATACACTCCCAGAGTTTATATGTGCAGTGCATTTTCTGTTCCCCAATGTCACCTGGTGCTCTTTTTCATCCCTTCCCCTCCTTGACATGTGTCCCCTGGTCTGTGTGTAATCACATTTGCACATGGTCATCTAGGGTGCCAGAAAATCAAAGTGCACATTGCTTTCCGCATCATGTGGGAGGGTGGTCTGTGACATGTGTTGGTACCTTGCCTGTGCCATGACCTGTTCATTATGTTGGGGGTCCATATTTGTTGGCACTGATGATGAGTCTCAACATAGGAGTGTGAGGTTTCAACTGAACACCCTTGCAGCATGCATGACCAATGTTGTGGCCTCAGACATGATGTGCATGAGTGGGAGATATGCATAGTGCCATAACGGTTGCTCATGGTACAGTCAGCTCATTCCAGGAACACGGAGCAGTATGCCCACTACAATCCCCTGAGACACCCTGACCTCCTAATCATGTGTGTCATCCAACACTGTGCACTTTCTCTCTGGGTTCAGCATAGGTCTGCTTCTGTGGCATTGTTCCATGGCCTAGTTTGTATATTTCCAATGTGTGCTACATGTGTCCACTGGACAGGGATACACCATTTGGCTTGAGCATGCTCACACTGGGCAGTGCCTGTGTG
The DNA here is from genome assembly GCF_964204655.1 of Triturus cristatus. NCBI lineage: Eukaryota > Metazoa > Chordata > Amphibia > Caudata > Salamandridae > Triturus > Triturus cristatus. The sequence continues at coordinate 263,719,886 of NC_140586.1, forward strand.
GCTATTCACAACAATCTGTTGATGGTTGTTTGTCACAAATATGTGTTGGCAGCCCCACGAGGTGATGTTGTGTCAATTTAGCAATTGTTGCTGCACAGTTTTTGAAACTCTGATTAAGAGGTGTCACTTATTGATCTGTATCAATCACATTGACTCAGGTATGGGGGAGTTGTGCGGAAGAGGCCTACATGGGCACCCCTGATTTCTCCTTGCCAGGTCTGACCGGTGTGTGAGAATTGGCTGTACAAAGAATCACCGTGCAGTGCCCCTGTGATGGTGGCCAGTGCTTAATGTTCGTGCTTTGCAGCCTGTGTAATTTTTTTTAACAACATGAATACTGCTCATAAATTATTGCCACATGTGTGTGGTTCAGATGCAACGCAGTTTGGTCTTTGTGTGCTGACATCTGTGTGGACATTCTGGCTTGCCATGAGGGTGTCTCCACAGTACAGCTATGTTTTTTTACAACACAATTGCAGGCCCATTAGCTTATGCATTGTCCTGGGTTTGGACATGTGTGCCACTCTACATGACAGGCAGTGGGTCATATGTATAGCCAACTGTGTCATCAGGTAACGGATGGCCATGTGACAACTGACATAATTCAAGTTGTTAGTCAAAAATGTTTGTACCTTGGCACTCACAGCACTGGTCGACAGTTCTTCATGTTTTAAATGTGTTAATTTGATGATTTGTGTTAAGAACACTAATGTGCCTGCATGAAAGGTTTCTCCCAAGGAAGTGCACACCAAACGACATTTCCACTTTCATGGAACATGCTGGCACCATTTCAAAGAAGCCACTGTTCTAATTAAATGGTGTTGCAGATTCTCCGTATACATGTTCCCACAGTGGTCTTGATTTTGTGAAACTCCTTTGTTGTTGGTGATACAAACTAACGTGTGTCAAGACATCAAGACCTCCGTGGGCCCATGTATATGTACTTTCTGCAACAAGATTTATTTCTAACAGTGGCTTCTTTGAAAAAGGTGCCAGCTTCTTCAATGACAGTGTAAATGTAGTTTTGTGTGCACTTCCTTGGGAGACATCTTTCATGCAGGCACATGAGTGTTCTTTTCACGAAATGGCGAATTGCCCCATTCAATACATGTCGATTGTGTAAAGTATTGTGAGTCCCAAGGTAACAACATTTTTCCGTTTTGTGTTCCAAAGTACTTACAGGTCTCTGAGTGTGGTGACACCTTGAGTAGTGAGGTGTGTTAGTTTACGTTGGGTGCACCACTACTGTTTCTTTCAGGGTAAACAAGAGGTCGCATGACTTCATTGTATTGCTGTGCTCACCTGTTCACTGACACTAGCTTCTCAGTGTATTTCTCATTCAAGTTGTGGCCTGGTGTGTTCTTTTTTTCCTTGTGTCCAAGTGGCATAGTGGGTCTACCAACTGGGCAGTACAGGGCTTACAAATGTGCGGAGTAATCTAGCTGTTACTCATGATGCATTGCCTGATATGCACTGTGACCTATTGTTTTTGTGCTCATATGTCATGTGTCATATGTATACAGGTGACTGATGCATTTCTGTTTCTTCTCCTTGCCCACAGCATCATCATCGGAAACCGAAGGAGATACCTGCACGGACCTGGAGGAGGGACCCAGCGACAGTGCCACCAGTGCTGTAGAGTCAGAAGGAGGCAGTGGCACGGAGGGCGAGGGGAGTCAGTCCGAGGACCTGTCTGGAGGCGATACCAGCTACGACGCCAACGGATCCGACGCTGACCACCTCGAGGAGGCGGAGGCTGCAACACCACCTGGCAGCATCCCCACATCTGTCCCCGCCTCCTCCGTTACCATCTCCGCCCTCCCAGTTGCTCCCGTCCCTTCTGTCCGTGCAGAGGCCCACCATGTCTCCTTCGGCCCAGGCACCGCACCCCCTGCCCCTGTCACCCCTGCTGCCCTCAGTGAAGAGTCTCTGGACATACTGCGGCAGTTGCAGGTTGGGCAGGCATCGGTGCTGAATGTCCTAATGTCCTCCATGGCCACACTAAACTGCTTACACAGATGGTGTCGTTCATGGAGGGCATGTCAGCAACGATGTCTGACCAACGCAGGATTCTGCGGTCCATGGACTCTTCCCTGACGGCAGCAGTTAGTCTCCTGCAGCGCTCTGTCCCCCCCCCTACCCCGGACCCATCCACACTTCCCTCTTTCATACCTGTCCAACTCACACCCAGACAGTCACGATCACGCACCCCAGCAGACACAGGCAGCACACCCCCAAGTAAGGCAAAGCACACACCTCCTGGCACGCACACTCAGGGGAATGTAGGCACACCCACAGGGTCTGGGGACAGATGACATACACGCAGCCACAGTCGCAGTCCGCAGTCCTCACAACCCTGTCCCTCCAAAACCACTCCCCTTGGCTCCCCTGAGAAACGGTCACCCAAGGAGCTCTTTCTGGGTGTGCTGGACCACGCCCCCGCTGAGCCACCACCCCACAAGCGGGCGAGGAAGTCCCCTGGCACGGGAGTTGAGGGCCCCATCACATCAGCCCCCTCCCCCAGGAGCGCTGCACCCCATCCCTCGCCCACCACACCCTCCCTTGACCTAGGGGAATCCTCAGGTGCAGGGGTTCGGATGGAGGTGCTGGCAGCGGTGTGCAGTGCCGAGCTCGCCTCCACCTTCGGCGCTGCCCCGCCCCCTGTGGTGGAGACATCCACACCTGCACCCACCACACCTACCCTTCCCCCTCCTGTCCCTGCGGTGCCTGGTACTGCCACAGATGATGCCCCCCCCGTCCGACGGACCTGGAGGTTCATTTGTGCAGGCAAGCTAGGGGTAGACGCGGTCCCCTACGTCCCCCCTTGGTCTTTCCGTATGGACTGGCAATTGGCCTCTGTAAATAGTCTATTTTTGGTTAAAAAAAATTGTGCTGAATAAAGCCTTTCTTTTTACTTTCAACACTATTGCATTTCAGGTACTTGATGTTGATGGTGAGGCTCCTGGAGTTGGTGTTCTGGTAATGTGTTAGCGTTCTGAGAAACGTTTTTGTATGATGGTCATGAGGTGGACCATGGTATCTGTGTGCCATCACATTGTCTCTGCAAAGAATCATTGATAGTGTGTGTTCATTTTGTTTTGAGACATTGTCCCAAGGAGTGTTCCTTCCTCTGTGGCACCTGATATCTTCCCTGAAAACAGTTGCACTATTGTGCTGACCTGTGTCAACATTTCCTTTGTTGGTGACGGATCCCTTCAACAATGGCCATGCCTGCTCACCGATGTCTCCTGCTGAATCGTCTGTGCCATCCTTGCTAGTCACTGGACTTGTGTTTTGAGTAAGTCGAAATGCCTTCATGGACAAATTCCCCCTTTTCAGCACTATGCATGTGTGTAATCACGGCCTACCACACAAAAGGTACTTGTTATGCAGGGTATTTGGGCACCTGACTGACAATTGTGGGCATTGTATCTAGGGGAATTCCACCCTATTCCTTCCATGAGAGACAACATCTTGGTGGCTGGACCAGCACCTGGACATTCCTATCAGTCCTGGGATGTGCGTGACAGTGTGTGTTCCCTTTTGCTATCTTAGTTTTGTAGGCAGTTACATGACTATACAGTCTTGTGGCATGATATCAGGGTGTGTATTGTGCTGCATCCGCCATGGGTGGGTATGCATGTGTTATATGTCCTCACACCCACATGTGGTGTGTCATGCAGTGTGTGAAATACATTCATCCTCCTGGGAGTGGGACACTGCTGTCAGTGATGTGTTGTTATAGCACTATCATCATAGTCCAAAGTTAGGGATGCGTCCATACCACCATGTAGGTGTGGTCATCTGATAATGATGTACACCCCCCCATATCTCTGTCCACTGCTAGGAGTCGTCTGCACCCACCCCCATGTTTCTGTCCACTGCTGGGAGTCCTGTGCACCCACCCCCATATGTCTGGACACTGCTGGTATTCATCTGCACACACACCTCATATTGCAGGCCACTGCTGGGAGTCCTCTGCACCCACCCCCATGTCTCTGTCCACTGCTGGGAGTCCTCTGCACCCACCCCCATGTCTCTGTCCACTGCTGGGAGTCGTCTTCACCCACCCCCATGTCTCTGTCCACTGCTGGGAGTCCTGTGCACTCACCCCCATATGTCTGGACACTGCTGGTATTCATCTGCACCCACCCCCATGTCTCTGTCCACTGCTGGGAGTCCTCTGCGTCCACCCCCATGTCTCTGTCCACTGCTGGGAGTCCTCTGCACCCACCCCCATATGTCTGGACACTGCTGGTATTCATCTGCACATACCCCTCATATTGCAGGCCACTGCTGGGAGTCCTGTGCACCCACCCCCATATGTCTGGACATTGCTGGTATTCATCTGCACACACACCTCATATTTCAGGCCACTGCTGGGAGTCCTCTGCACTCACCCCCATGTCTCTGTCCACTGCTGGGAGTCCTCTGCACCCACCCCCATGTCTCTGTCCACTGCTAGGAGTCCTCTGCACCCACCCCCATGTCTCTGTCCACTGCTGGGAGACCTGTGCACCCAAACCCATATGTCTGGACACTGCTGGTATTCATCTGCACCCACCCCCATTTCTCTGTCCACTGCTGGGAGTCCTCTGCACCCACCCCCATGTCTCTGTCCACTGCTGGGAGACCTCTGCACCCACCCCCATGTCTCTGTCCACTGCTGGGAGTCATCTGCACCCACCCCCATGTCTCTGTCCACTGCTGGGAGTCCTGTGCACCCACCCCCATATGTCTGGACACTGCTGGTATTCATCTGCACCCACCCCATGTCTCTGTCCACTGCTGGGAGTCCTCTGCGCCCACCCCATGTCTCTGTCCACTGCTGGGAGTCCTCTGCACCCACCCCCATATGTCTGGACACTGCTGGTATTCATCTGCACACACCCCTCATATTGCAGGCCACTGCTGGGAGTCCTTTGCACCCACCCCCATATGTCTGGACACTGCTGGTATTCATCTGCACCCACCCCCATGTCTCTGTCCACTGCCGGGAGACCTCTGCACCCACCCCCATGTCTCTGTCTACTGCTGGGAGTCGTCTGCACCCACCCCCCTGTCTCTGTCCACTGCTGGGAGTCCTGTGCACCCACCCCCATATGTCTGGACACTGCTGGTATTCATCTGCACCCACCCCATGTCTCTGTCCACTGCTGGGAGTCCTCTGCACCCACCCCCATGTCTCTGTCCACTGCTGGGTGTCCTCTGCACCCACCCCCATATGTCTGGACACTGCTGGTATTCATCTGCACACACCCCTCATATTGCAGGCCACTGCTGGGAGTCCTGTGCACCCACCCCCATATGTCTGGACACTGCTGGTATTCATCTGCACACACACCTTATATTGCAGGCCACTGCTGGGAGTCCTCTGCACCCACCCCCATGTCTCTGTCCACTGCTGGGAGTCCTCTGCACCCACCCCCATGTCTCTGTCCACTGCTGGTATTAATCTGCACCCACCCCTATATGTGTGGCCACTGCTGGGAACCCTCTGCACCCACCCACCCACCCCCTTGGAGCAGTACACTGCTGGCCTGGACCAACACACACACCAATATGAAGGTAACATGCAGGGCCAGTCCGTAAGCCCACAATATCCCAAATGTACTGGTGCCGTAGGGGTACGTGTGAAACGCACCGTACCCACGCATTCATTGCGTGTGTACGGTCCGTATCACTGTTCTACTGTGCCGTAGGCGTACGTGTGAAACACACCATACCCACGCATTCATTGCGTGTGTACGGTCCGTATCACTGTTCTACTGGTGCCATAGGGGTACGTGTGGAACGCACCGTACCCACGCATTCATTACGTGTGTACGGTACGTATCACTGTTCTACTGGTGCCGTAGGGGTACGTGTGGAACGCACCGTACCCACGCATTCATTGCGTGTGTACGGTCCGTATGACTGTTCTACTGGTGCCGTAGGGGTACGTGTGGAACGCACCGTACCCACGCATTCATTGCGTGTGTACGGTCTGTATGACTGTTCTACTGGTGCCGTAGGGGTACATGTGGAACGCACCGTACCCACGCCCTCATTGCGTGTGTACGGTCCGTATGACTGTTCTACTGGTGCCGTAGGGGTACGTGTGGAACGCACCGTACCCACGCATTCATTGCGTGTGTACGGTCTGTATGACTGTTCTACTGGTGCCGTAGGGGTACATGTGGAACGCACCGTACCCACGCCCTCATTGCGTGTGTACGGTCCGTATGACTGTTCTACTGGTGCCGTAGGGGTACGTGTGGAACGCAGCGTACCCACGCATTCATTGCGTGTGTACGGTCCGTATGACTGTTCTACTGGTGCCGTAGGGGTACGTGTGCAACGCACCGTACATGTCCACATCCGTTGTTGCGGTACGCAGGGGTTGCTGGCCACGCCCCCCCAAGTGACCAGACCCTGGTGGTAATGTATGGGCTCCATATTATAGGTTTTGCTTTGGGTATGGGGTATGTTTCCTGCGTCTCACCCCCCCTGGCCCCTGGGTGTTGTTCTCACCTTCTGCGGCAGGTGCGTCGGGTCTGGTGCACCAGGTCGTAGGCTAGGAGGACCGGGATGACACGTACGATGGGGTTCATGACGTGTACGTCTTGTACCGGGGATCCGTTGCGGTTCGCGTCGGACTCTGCTTTTCTGGCTGTGTTTGGCTCCCGTAAAAAAAGAGCCGTACGGAGTGACGTAGGGACGAATCATACTTGCTGGGCCGGAAACCGCTGCTTGAATGCATCCGGACGTCACGTACAAGCTGTTCCGGATCAGAATCGTTGTTTTTTTTTACCCGTACGGTCTTTTGTACGAAACGTACGGAAATAGGCTTTCTGTACGAATCGTACTTCCTAGGTTGTACGGACAGTTTACCGGGTATGAGTCGTACGGAGAAAACGCTCCGTACAACGATTCGTACAGCCTTTTTCCAGGATTGAAATTGGCCCCTTAGTGTTTCAATACTAAACACTCCATAAAACAATCTGCACATTTACAGCACATAGCTCACTAATTCTTCCGAGTACATGCAAACAGTGTGTGACAGGTTACATATATAATTCACCAGATGTTTCTAAAAGAGTACATATTCCTCACTAGAACTTGTAAATACACGTGTTTCTGGTTGAGTACAACAATGCTCCCAAGATGATTGGATGAGTCTATAGATAGTGCCTACGGAATTCCCTCAGAATATAGCTAGTGCCTGCATGATTCCCAGAGGAGAAAGGAACTACATCAGTGGTTCCATATCTGCATAGTTAGTACCTGTGTATTCACATGACTATTTTGCTGCTATCTGAGTGATTAGATGAATGCATGGGTGTGCCTGAGTAGTTCAATGAGTTCATAATCAGTGTCTCGGTTATTGGAAGAGTGCACGTGTAGTACCTGGATGATTGAATAAGTTTAGATATCACACTTGATATATAATTGCATACTTGGCTCTTTAAGAGTATACATTGCTCTGTTATTCAGCGTTCACATGCATGTGTCTAAAACTGAAAACAACAATTCTCACCTTGTGAAAGCCCAAAACCTTTTCCTAATGACATAGCTACATCATTTTGCAAATACTTGTTGTGTCTTTAAAACATATATTCAGAATTGCTCAAAGGAAATTTACATGCCAATTGAAGCTAGCACCCAAACTCTCAAAAGACATTTGGATCCATTACCCCTCCCCAATTTTAAACAGAGCATGTTGAAAGAAATGCACCACCCTCACTATATACATGGACTTTTCAACAGCCTTGAAGAACATAGATCACCATGTAAACATATATATATGTGATTTCATAAAAGATATATACACCATCAGGTCATCTTTGCAAAAATATATAGTTATCTATATCTTAGTAAACTCAACAGTCTCTTTGTACATATAACTATCTGCAGCCAGAAAAACCATATCTCACCATCTAAACATATGCAAACCAGTCACATAAGTTAAAAACCACATTGACAAACACTTCCTAATACATACCTAACAAGCATTACTACTTTATAATTTATATACAGGCACACCACATTTTCGTATGTTGTATTCATGACTAAAGTAGTCCTATTAATAATGTGACTACAACTACCACAACTACTAGAATGCAAATAATATAGAGGTATCTATTCTGCACATAATACTTATACATTTAAAACATTGTCAATGGTAAAGGCATTGCTCATGGTAATTTTCAACAGTACTAACATCTTAAAGACATACCCTCATCCAGATACAGTTCATCTGATATATGTTTTTTTAACATCATTTTGATACACTTTTTAATCGAACTCCCACATAAATCTGCAATTCTAATGTAAATTTTCTATACAATTAAAAAGTTATATACATACCAGTGAAGTAAGCTCATAGATTACATTGTTCTTTTAGCTTTTTCTGGATAATTTTGACACTGTTAAGATTTGTAGGAACTAAGCACAAGAATGGTACATCACTCTCATAGATAGCAACTATAAAATGGCAACCTCTTCAAATTTCCTCTCTATCATTATGAGAAACCCTTTCACTTTCTTTCAAAACGAGGTTCCCGTCGGCGCATTTTCATGATGTTTTCACAATCATCGTGGAGTAATTTCGAAATAAAACGGGAGTGCAAACCTATATCTAGCTTCATTAAAAAAATATTAAATACTTAACAACAGTTTATTACATATTCATGAGTTGGAAATTAAAGCTTGCCATTATTACATTCTGTCATCGCTCCTCAATTTTCTAAAAAATGTTCTGTCTCTTTAACGCCCTTCCCCCCCCTATACATTCTTAGCTCAGTGTACCTAACAACCCAGTGGAACAAGTAGGCCACAAGTTCACAGCACATTCTAGAAGGAACATGCTACTTCCAAATGAGATACAGCAGATGTGGCTTACTCCACAGATTCAAAAGCATATCCATGCCTGGATTACATTACTTTTTGAAAACAACATCCATTAATAAGACATCTTCCTAAGGTATCCAACACACTACCTAATTTTATTCACTTTCATGCTGACAGCATCCAATAAAATATTTTAGAAAAAAAACAAAAAACACCTCCATTTTAACTACTTTTCCTTTGGAAAACTACATCATCCAGCTCCAGCCTTCTCCTGACTACTATTGCTCCTTCACTTCAAAATCCTTAGAGTATGGTTTCTGGGCCACAGCTATATCTATTGGGCTAAGGAGGCTGCAAAAAGAGGTATTGACAGGGACTTGGGTTTGCCAAATGTGTTGATTACTTGGTTTGGCCAGAGAGGGTTAAAGTTTAATCAATTGCTGGCTTTGGTTAAATCCGTTGTGGATTCCCAAGCTCCTCACAGCATGATTCAGCAATGTGGTGGCAATTACCTAGGCACATTGAATGGGGTAGGGCTGTATATCCTGATGAAAGATTGAAGGAAGCTGGGTTTCTGTTGCAAGAACACACTTTTTGCCTGACTACTGATGAACTTTGACTTGATGTGCCATGGATCCCTGACAATCAGGTTCCCAGTGCCTGTGTTCTTTCCCAAACACTGGACCTTGAACCTCCAATTGGCACCTCTCTTGCTACATGTCAGTCCCTTGTAAAAGGTACCATGGGTACCAAGGGCACTGTGGCCAGGGAAGGCCTAAAAGGGCTGCAGCACGTATTGTGCCACCCTTAGAGGCCCTGTACCTTTACTCAAACGCACTGCCATTGCAGGCTGCCTGTTTTGGTGCAGAACAAAGTAAAGAGTCGACATGGCACACATCCCTGTGTGCCATGCCTACAACCCATTGCCCTGGCATAGATCAGCCACCCCTCTAGCTGGCTGCACTATACCAGTGGTGAGGGTACAGGTGCATGAGCCCTTTACCCCTGCAGTGTCTAAGCCAATTTTTAGACATTGCAAGTACAGTACTGCCACTAAGAGTATATGGTGCTGGGAGTTTGTCATTACGAACTCCACAGCACAATAATGGCTTCACTGAAAACTGGGGAGTTTGGTATCAAACTTCTCAGCACATTAAACCCACTCCGATGCCAGTGTGGGATTTAATGAAAAATGCACTCAGAGGGCATCTTAGAGATGCCCCCTGAAAAACGACCAGCATCTGGTGGGTTCCCAGACTGGTACACACCAGCCTGCCACCACGAGACATGCTTCTGGACCCCTGGGGTGGGAGCCTTTACTCCCTGAGCCCAGAAACAAAGCCATTCCTGGGTGGAGGTGTTCACACCACTCCCATGTCAGGAAGAGTCATCTGTGGCAGGGTAGCTTTAAAGGCCTTGCAGCCCCCTTCCTGTCTCCCCTCCTTTTCAGCGTGAAGACAGGCGGGAAAAATTAGCCAGCCCAGAAGGTATGCCCACCTCTGCCCATCCCACCCCTCAGGTGGGGGAGGCGAAGTGAAACCCACTCTTCAGTGCCTGCCATCTTGCAGATGGCAGGCACTCAAAGCAAAACCAAAGGGGATGATGGACAGAGTGTTGAACATTGCAAGCACTCACCCCCAGTCAACTGATCTGGGTTTAATCCATCATCATTCTTTAGCTCACTCCGCCACTCCAGTTCAGACATGGCCATATGCAAATCAGTCTGACCCTGTGCCTCATGGGAACAGTCCAGCCCGAACTGCCAAGCCATGTCTTCCCTGGACCGGAAACAAGCATCCTGGGACCGGTTTCTGGCTAATCAGCCGTCATCAGCCAGGCTAGCTTGAATTCAGTGGCAAAGTGAGCAAGGGACCTACGTCTGGGCATACCCTGCCAACTCAGGGCAAACAAAGCAAAACCAAAGGGGATGATGGACGGAGTGTTGAACATTGCAAGCACTCAGCCCTAGTCAACTGATCTGGGTTTAATCCATCATCATTCTTTAGCTCACCCCGCCACCCCAGTTCAGACATGGCCATATGCAAATCAGTCTGACCCTGTGCCTCATGGGAACAGTCCAGCCTGAACTGCCAAGCCATGTCTTCCCTGCACTGGAAAAAAGCATCCTGGGACCGGTTTCTGACAAATCAGCCGTCATCAGCAAGGCTAGCTTGAAACTAGTGGCAAAGTGAGCAAGGGACCCACGTCTGGTCATACCCTGCCAACTTAGGGCGAACAAAGCAAAACCAAAGGGGATGATGGACGGAGTGTTGAACATTGCAAGCACTCACCCCCGGTCAACTGATCTGGGTTTAATCAATCATCAGTCTTTAGCTCACTCTGCCACCCCAGTTCAGACATGGCCATATGCAAATCAGTCTGACCCTGTGCCTCATGAGAACAGTCCAACCCGAACTGCCAAGCCATGTCTTTCCTGGACCGGAAACAAGCATCCTGGGACCGGTTTCTGGCTAATCAGCCGTCATCAGCCAGGCTAGCTTGAATCCAGTGGCAAAGTGAGCAAGGGACCCACGTCTGGGCATACCCTGCCAACTTAGGGCGAACAAAGAAAAACCAAAGGGGATGATGGACGGAGTGTTGAACATTGCAAGCATTCACCCCAGTCAACTGATCTGGCTTTAATCCATCATCATTCTTTAGCTCACTCTGCCACCCCAGTTCAGACATGGCCATATTCAAATCAGCCTGACCCTGTGCCTCATGGGAACAGTCCAGCCCGAACTGCCAAGCCATATCTTCCCTGGACCGGAAACAAGCATCCTGGGACTGGTTTCTGGCTAATCAGCCGTCATCAGTCAGGCTAGCTTGAATCCAGTGGCACTCCCCAATCAGGATTAGGGATTGTGCTCACGCCCCCACGTGGGGTGAGCACACCAAGGGTGTAGTCACCCTTAAGTGAGTAGCTCATTGGCTGCTGACCTTGAGACCCCTAAAAAGCCCCCTAAATACAGTATTAAGGGGGCAGCCCTGAACCAAGAAGACAGATTTCCGCAACATACGAAGAAGAAGGACAAAAGAAGACGCCCAGCAGAGGAGACTGCAGAGAACTGACTTGGCCCCAACCCTACCGGCCGTCTGCAGTTTCCAGAAATCCTGCACAAGAAGTCGCCCTGTCTGCAGTCTGAGACCTACAGAACCCTGGGGGGACTGACTGCCTTCAACAAAAACTGGATCATCTGTGAACAGCAGCTCTGGTCAGAAGAAACAGCCAAGAAAGACTCTGAGCCTGCTGAGGACAAATAAACCTGATGCCTGGAATCACCACTGCATCTGTCGCCTACGGCCCGAGTTCGAGTGGCCCACCGGTCTCAGTGAGGTCCTCCAGCGCAACAGAGTCCAAATCCACTGTGGGTTGACCCCTCCAGGACTCTCCGACGGTGCCTGCAGTCTCTGCACAGAGCCCCCCAAACCGCGAGTGGCCGGGTAATGTGAAATCCGCCCTCAAAAGACAGCCCTGCATCTAGCCGCCCTGTGCCCTGGAGAAACGAACCCGAGGTGCACCTACGTCCCTGAGCCCTCCAACTTGCCTCCCCAGCTGTTGGTTCCTCCCAGAAGTCTTCCTGGACCGATCCTGCAGCTAAAAATCAAAAACAAAAAGCCCCATTGAAAACAACAGGGCACCTGAAGCTAAAACAGCACCCTGTACCCAGCCACCCCTGCGCCATTGTGGTTTCACTTTGTGTACTAAACCCCTTTGCCCTGAGCCTAACACCAGGAGCTTGGCTCCCACAACCTTGTGGCCTGCTGTGAGCAGCCACCAACCGAAGGCCCCCTTTTCCCCATTGGATAACATTGGGCCTCAGCACTGTGCACCCGGCTGCCCTAGTGCCGCTGAGGGTGTTTTGAGAGTGCATCTTTGGCCCTGGGGTAACCCTTGTTCAACCCCAAAGACTGAATACTTACCTGGTAACCGTTAACTTAATTTCTCTCCATAGGAACCTATTGACTGTTTTTCTCTGAGTGTGGAGTTGATTTGTATGGAAACCTGAAAAATAACAATTGTGCAAAACTGATTTTACTTACCTTTTCTCTAGGAAATGTCCCAGTGTGATATCTAGGCATATCACACTGAGTAGAAACAGTAACTTAAAAAGTAATCTAAAAAGTAATCTGTACAGTAATTTCAATACCTTGACTTACCTGTATTTCAAACAACTGCATTTGAACTTGCATTCACTTGTAAACACTGCATAATATTTTGCAAAGCATTTATTTCACTTACCTGCGCCAGGCTTTGCTTGGTTCTAGAAATAAAATAACGTAATACTATTTTTATACAAATAAAATTGGTCTGAGACTGAGTTCAGTCTTTGAGTGTGTGACATCATTTGCCGATTGAGTGTGTAGAACAAATGCTTAACACTACCCTCTGATAAAGCCTTACTGCTCGCCCACACTACCACAAATAGAGAGTAAGGTGCTATCTACCTTGACCTCTTCCTACCTTTGGGGTTCCTCTGGACTCTGTGCACACTATACCTCGGTTTTTATGGTATATACAAAGCCAGCTTCCTACAAAGAAACCTTTGCATACTGATGTTGCCTTTCCCTCACACTGTATTGATGTACTCTAATATATGCCAAAGACAGAAATGGAAGTGGTCAAATCAATTCTGTCCACAAATTGACAAAGCCAGGAAACATGTTCTGCATTCCTCACAGACCATTGCATGGGCTGTATCTATAATAACAATCTGCGTTTTGGCATGCATGGAATTTATAGAAATGATGGAGTGCACTTTACAGAGGAAGGCATCCCGTCTTATGTGTAGCAGCCATATATACAACCAATGCAACAGCTCTTTTCAGAGCCATCCTAGTACCCGAAATATTGTGAAGTTTTTTTCTAAAGGTTTTTTCTTAGTTTTTGACAATCTTTGCGACAACGTCGCAATCCCCTCAGATACATCACGAAAACTTAAAACAAAAGCAGACATTCAATGGCCACCAACACATCCAAAAATATTATGTAAAAGAATCTATTTTGATCATTGCACTACACATATTACTACATACATACGTCTTTCAAAGCATGTTTAAATTTCTATTTTTATACTAAATTTCTTTAAAAACCATCTTTCACACCTATTTTATGTTTTCTCAGTTATTCGAGACATCATGATGACGTCGTTAACCGCAACAATCGCACCTTTTCCATAAAGTCTAAAACACACATATCCACACATATTATAATATTTGACACACTAGGGGTTTCTTACAATATTCTCTGAAGTATGTTTTTCTGGTGAGTTTCTATAAAAACCATCTATAAAAACTATTTTTTGTGTTTGCAGTGATGCCGGAGATCGTGACGACGTCGGTACCCGTGATCATCGCGGATACGTCTCAAAAATTCAATGCAAAAGCAGGAATTCAATAGCGACCACCACATTCAATAATTATTACTATCTTACTAATTCTAGCCATTACACTATGTAATTAACTCTATAAAAACATTTATCAATATATCTATACCACTCTGTATTAATGTCGTGGCACCGTTAGAGGCGCAACTGTGAGAAAGCCACTAACCTGACCAGAAGGCAGCAGGGACGGTGTTCAGACGAATGTTCCCTCCTTTCCCGAAGGCGCGTCATTCCTCAGAGAGGATTACACTACTCTGTAGGAAGGCGCCCCCCCAGGGGAGAAAAGAATAGTAAAGGATGGTTCTGTAAGGTGCCCCTTCAGGACGGCTATGGAGATTCGCTGTATCCGATCACGTGTCGTAGGTGGAACTGTACCAAAAGAAAGTGACAAGGATTTGCGTTAGAAGGAAGGTACGAGGTGTATCCTATGGAGTCTGCTACCCTTCTTTATCAGTGTTTTTCCCCCGCCTACCTGAACATGAGTAGGCTGAGCGAAGGAGCCCCCGTCTGAAGAGCCTCAAGGGGGAAACAAAACAGGAAGTCTTTTGCAGGTAATCCTCCACGTACCTTAGCGGTACTGTGAGGCGTCGTATTCTCAGAAGTTAAGCAAATCCCACACTCACGCTGTTATTTTCACAAAGAGGGCATGGTTGCTTAATGTCACTGCCCAATAGTTCTCCTGCTGTAAATAGCACTGGTTTAAGGGGACACGCGTCGAAAGGCATACGCGCGGGTCCTAAGTACCTAGTAGTAAGGGAAGCTCAATGATACGTCAGGAATCGTAATAGCGAGGGTCTCGCACGAGCAAGGAACCCTACCTGTTCCGGGTTCAGAGACTGCGGGGAAGTCACGGAAGAAGGCGCCCGACCTCCTGCGGGGAAACACCATCCGCCTGGCGCCGGCCTGAATTGCCCAAACAGATCCGGGAAGCCTCGCTGAGAACTGGGTCCTGTGAAGGGTGAAAAGCGCCCGACCTCCGGCGGGGAAGCACCGTCCGCCTGGCGCTCGCGTCTTGCTGTAGTTCGGGGAAGATTGTCAAGCCTCGTTTCCTGGAACGGGCGGGGCTATATAGAATCCCAATCAGGATGCTCTCTGGTTTTGGTTATGCGTCAGATAAGGAGGAGGTCTGGGAAGTGTAGTTTTTTGGCGGTTCTTGCGGTTTCGCGTCATTGGTTTGCAGATTGGACAGGGGAACTATTCCTCGACAGCCTTCTTCTAAGCAGGGTCATGACAATTAATGATTCAATTGGTTATGTGAGTGCATGCCTAAGTCTCTGAGTGGGTCTGTCACTGCATATAAGTCTATAAGTGGATGTCAGAGTAGACTCATGAGCCTTTCAGCAAGTCTGTTATGAGCTGCAAAAGTCTCTGAGTGCATCTCTATATCAGTGAATGTATGAGTGGATCATAAGTCACACAGTGGCTCTGAGTCAGTACGTGATTGTCAGACTGGATCGGTGACTGAGTCAATCAATGTCTCAGTGGGTGATTGTGGAATTATAAATCTCTCAGTGGGTCTGTGAGTCGATGCATGCATCTCTGAGTGGGTCTCTGACTGGGTGTGTCAGTGTCTGAGTGGGTCTCTGAGTGGGTGGGTGCATAAATGTCTGAATAGATCTGTGAGTGGGTGTATGAGTCTTTGACTGCATATGTGAATGGGTACATGAGCCTGTGACTGGATCTAAGAGTTGGTGCCTAAGTGTCTGAGTGGGTCTGTCTTTCAGTGAGTGTGTCAGTGCAAGCAAAAGTCTCACACTGGATCTGTAAGTTGGTGAATGAGAGTCTGAGTAGGTCTGTACATGGGCGCATCACTCTCTAAGTGAGTCTGTAAATACGTGAATGAATACCTGAATGGGTATGGCAATGGGTACATCAGTATCTGAGTGGATATGTGAGAGGATATATAAGTGTGTGAATGGGTATGTGAATGGGTGTATAAGCATCTGAGTGAATAGGTGAGTATGTACATGAGTGTGTGACAGTCACCGGCTAGTTTGTACAAATATATATATATTTTAAAAAATATTTTCAAAAATATTCGCTATAGTCACGACGTCCCCGTGGCGGTACTTGGGGGGCCAAACTGGCGGTGGCACCGTTGTCGCGAATATTGCATGCGATTAAAAAAGCATCTATTTTTGACACATAAATTGTGTCACTAACACCCCCATTTCTCAAACATGGGGCCAGAGTACCTTTACTCTGACCCTTGATGATAGATTTTTCTGAAATTTTCAGCCCCGGGAACAGTTCCCGATCAATAAAATGTCGGCCGCAACTTTCTGTTCAGGTTCTGTCGAGCCAATCATAGCATTCCCATTGGCACGTACATTCGCGAGTAATCGCAAAACTGGCACAAAATATCCGCGACCAGAGACATCACTGTAATTTTCAGCTTAAATTTCTCAAAAGCTGAACAGATTTACACCAAATGGGCTAAAGGCACTTCTCTGAACCAACATCTACCTCCCTGCCAAATTTGGTGTAAGTCTGTTCAGCATTCCGGGCTGTAGGTGTGGCTAAAGGTTCCTAAGGGAATTAACATTACAAAAGCACCCTTATTTTGCGCCCCAAATTCTCGGTCCCCACTGCACGGATCACCCCCAAACTTTCCATGACAACCAAACATGACTCTCTTTTTGGAAAATTTCATGAAGATTGGTCAAACGATGACAATGTTATAGGTAAGTAAAAAAAAAATGTTTTCCTCTGGAAACTAGGTCCTAACTATAACTACCTACTGGCGACCGCCAGTAGGTAAATATATGTAGGCATGTATGTATGTATACATACACACACCTACATACTCACACATTTTTTTCATGTCCGGGTGATTTGTACTGATGCTGCTGGGTTTTTGACTGAGTGCACTGAGACCTGCTAACCAGTCCCCAGTGTAGTTCTCTGACTTTAGAATGTGTATATTTGATTGCCCCTATCCTAATTTGTATAAATTAACAAATTTGTTAGTCCCTACTATATGGTACCCATGGCCTCTAAGTTAGAGTGTCACCACAGGAATTGCAGAACTGGTTGTGGCCAGGGCCGGACTGGGAACTGAAACCGGCCCTGGCAAACTGCTCGGCCGCCCCCCCACCCCTGGGGTGAGGGGCGGTGGAGCCTAGCAGTTTGTCAGGGCCAGTTTCGGCCAATTTTGTTACATGGGGCCGATATTGCCGACCACCGGTTACAAAAACAGCCCGCCCAGGGGCCCAAAAACAGCCACCACACTATTGGCCTACCGGAGGAACGCCCGGTGCACGCTACGGCCAGTCCTGCCCTAGTTGTGGCACCTGGTGGGTGACAAACGTAAAACACAGCTCCCAATCTGCCACTGCAGACTGGAATGGCAGTTTGAGTTGCTAGCTCTATTTTGCCATTCAAAGCAATGGCCAAGTTCAATCATCTATTTTTAGTATATATGTCATCCCTAAGAGGCTGGAGCAGATTAGTAAGTGGAGCATGTACTCTTTACATGTTTCAGCAGTAAAAACCCGAAATTGTAGTTTTTACTGTGGAAAATGCTCAAATTGGTACTGTAAGGTATCAAACAACTGGTTACATTAAGGTCGACTTATTGCCCAAATCGAAATGAATGTAACTATGTTGCGCAACTTTTACACAGTTGCCACGTTGTTGCTGAAACTCCTGTGCTTGGTCTCAATTACTCATGAGGTCTGTTCCTGAGACTGCTTTCTGCCCTCCTGGGGTGACATGCAAACAACTCCCAGGAAAAGACACAATAGAAGCCTGCATGAGGGAGAGGTGCTACCTCTCTGACAGGAAGTTCACAGGGCCAAAAAGCGAGCTTCAAACAAGCTGCCTTTGAAGGGCAAATGGGAATCTCTTGGGAGAGAGACTAGTCTATTTTTTAGGCAGATAGGCCAGCTTTGGGGACAGGTGAGAGAAACCACTTTTTGAGGCGCATATAGCCACATCTCTGAGTTGGGCTACGGACCTATGTACGCGAATATAGGGTTTGTGCCATGTTGGATGGCTTGATGCCACACTTCACAGTGAGTTGCCGTCGGGAAGGAGGGAACCTAGTAGCCCATTGTATAGTGACCCCAACCTCCCCTGCTGCCATTTTCTGGGCATGAAGAGGGCACCTGTGGCACCCAGAACTTGACCTTGATGGTCTGAAGACCAACCTGCCCTGCTGTACCAAGGACCCAACTAAGAAGCATAACCAATGTGGACTGCATCTGCTGAACTTGGTAGCTAGCAAAGAAGGGACTTTGCCTGCTATGGCCTGCACACGATGAAGTAGACTCCTGAGCCTAGCCGAAGCAAGACCCCAAGGGTCAGTTGGCTGACCTCTGTTCATTGCACAGGGCCACAACAGCTGAATAAGCCAACTGGGGTGAGCCCTGTAGCTAAGATTGCTTTACCAAGCCTGTCAACCAAGGAGTATCCCCATAAAGACCACTTTTGACCGCACAGCATCTTCAGCATCATCTATACTTTATGTCAGTAACACTCCAGTTCCAGTCAGTGGCTCCTTGGAATTGACTTCTAAGTGAGGAATGTTTTAATGGACAAGGTAACTTTTTCTGTGGACTTTCCTCGTCCCTTGACTGGCTCCATGTTGGACTTGGTCACCCAAAGTAACTGCGTTGATACTTAGAAACATTTTCAAGGAAAATATGAGTTTCAAATTTTTAGAATTTGCTAATGCGTGCTCTCATTTAAGTAAAACGTTTTGATTTTACTATACCTTGTAAATTCTGTATCCTTGGAACCCTTTGGTGGATCTTTTTCGTTTTGGTGTCAAAAAGTACATAACAAAATACTCTACTTTTAGAAATTGGTGTTGGATCTCATGACTGTCTTGTGTATTTCTTCCTCAATTGTTTTGGTGCTGTTTAAATGCTTTAGACATGTTTCTTGGTGTAAGCCTGACTGCTGAGAGCCATAGCTAGCCAGGGTTGAGCTATAGGTATAACAAATGAAACCTACTGGTTTTAAAGGAGATGGTGAGTGTATTACGCCATGAGACCTCACAACCACACCATATAATACACCCCATTTCCTCCCAAATAGGTTTTCTGATTTACCCCCCATCCATCTGCTCCTATCTGCCCCACCACACCCCTGAAGGGGGCAAAATTACTATTTGGTCTGGTAAGGGGTCAACGTGTGACCTGAGGCCTGGGTGGGCAGCCCCAACCCTATATCGGTCTTTCAAGGCAGACTGGCCCAAGTTTTTGATAGCATTTTGCCTGTTGCGCAGTGGACATTCTATGCCTTCAAAGGGGGTGCAGATTGGGTCTATACCCCAGGGTATATGTTTATGGAGGGCACAGGCCCTTGGCCATAGAGACCACTTTTTTCACCCCTTTTATTTATATTTAACTAACATTTTCCTAGTGTCTAGTTTATGGATCAATATGTGGGATTCACACTCCTGGGAGCATTTCTCCAAGCAGGGAAATTCTAGGAGAGTTACATCTGGAAAGGGGATGTTGTCTCCTTTCCAGCAGCACCACTCCCACTTGGCTCAGTGCCCAGGGAGCTGAGATATTGTCCTTGAACACTGATCAGAGTGAAACAAGTCTGCTCCTAAGGAAGCCAACTATTTTCACTTTGTGACAGTGATAAAATAATCATCCTTCCGGATGTGAAGTAGGCTCTTTCCTCACATCCCGATTGTACAAGAAGGATTTTCTTTAGTACTGCGATGGATGAAATGTTCACGTCCACTGCACTGTAAAGGTATTGCAGAAGATGTGAACAGTACCTACACTACAATTGAATGATTTAAATCATTTAGCTAAGTTCCATTCTTTTTTCTATATCCAGTTCAGTTTTTTACTGTTAATGTATGTGCTTAGTTCTGCACATGTTGGAGGAGGTGGGGACCGGCATACATATATTTAAAAGTAAATATTCCACAATTCAGACTTAATTCAAATGCATATTTATTGTATTCTGGTACTTGGACTTAATGCTTATCCCAATTAAATTTCTTTTGTGACTGAATATATTACAACAAAGTTCACCCCAACTTGCCTTAAATATTTTTTTATTTAACGAAAGAAACCTGTTTATGGTTTGAGACTGCAGATCCTAAGTTGAATCGAGATTTAGGTGGGGCAATGCCTGAAAGGTTTCAGTATTAAACACAAGTACCACTGTTCGGTTTTCAGAAGCAAATTAGGTCTCTATAGCCCTCCTGAAAGTTATGTTAAAAATAGGATTAAACTGAGAATTGTATTACCATTCAAACAGTTTTTCTTTTTTTGTTTTGGGGATGGTAAAAGTATATCAAACCCTGAAGAGCTGCCATCTAATGGGCACTGCTAACATAGCACCTCTGTATCAGTTCAATCTTGAACTGTTATTACTAAATGCAAATCAATAAATCCCTAAACCTGGCATGGTGTAAAGATGATCCAAAACCTACAAATGTTTAATTGAAAATGAATCTGTCTTTGTACTTTAATTTTCCATTTTTAAAATTGTAATTGTTCAATCAAATACAGAGATATCTACAATACACATAGGTTGATCCCTTGCTAAAACCTTATATCCCAAAGGAAACTGGCTACCTGAATCCAACTGGCAAGGTGCCTTGTCTACAACAAACTATGGGGCATATTATCAAGATATGGCGTTAAAATTATCGCCACTTTAGCGGCAGAAAACTGCCGCTAAAGCGGCGATAATGGGCTTGATAATATGCCCTTGAGATTTACCATAGAAGCCCAGGTTCACACCAGAACCTGGGCTTCTATGGGAATTCTCAAGGGCATATTATCAAGTCCATTATCGCCGCTTTAGCGGCAGTTTCCTGCCGCTAAAGCGGCGATAATTTTAATGCCGTTCCTTGATAATATGGCCCTGTGAAAGGCAGTCCCTGCAACAAATTGGACAGTTATCTTGAAAGTTAAAGATTGAAGAAGTGGAATGGTACAGCAAAGACTATTTGGAACAGGGTTTTCAAGATCATTCTGAAAGGTCTAAAACTTTCTCAGACATACCCATCACATGTTAGACAGTCACCCACATTTTTTCAAAGAGAAAATGGCAGATATGCACATGCAGTAACTGCCTAATCTGCATGAATTTAACAGTAGGCTGATCTAAATTGTTCTCTTAAAGAATCACAATAATGTCTGTTCTATTAAGAGATCAGTGCTCATAAAAATGATGAATAACCTTGGTTTGTCTATTTAAGGTTATGTTTCTCCCCTTGTACTATAAGATTTTATAACATTTCAGTCTAAACATAAATAAGTAACTTTCATCCATGCCCTTTCTGCCTTGAAGGAGATGCATTAACCTTGACTCTGACCTACCAATGGAAGTCAGTTTAAAATAAACTGCAAGCAATTATGAAAAAGTGAGACTTTTCTGATCAGTTCTATTCCTACTTGCACAAGGAGCGTTTGCTCAAGAGCAGTCATTGACTGTAGTATTGATTACTGTAAAACTGTTTTTTTAATTCTGTTTATTGGCATTTCCACTTATCACAGTGTTTCGCGGAATAACAATTTAGAATACATAAAACAACTATTGACACTCTAAATTGTTTTATATCATTTTGTATCTATCATTCCATACATTATACAATATTTGTATACTGTAAAACTGTTTGTGTAAATTGTTTGAGGACACTAAAAGACACACCACTAAGCCTTCAAAAGAATGTTGCAATAGTAATGGCAAATATACCTGTAGTACCCCAATTTAAAAGCTTTCGGTAAAGAGATAGTAAGCTGTTTTAATCAAATTTGAGCTGTAAATTACTAACAAGGGAATCAGTTGTAAAGAGGGAATATTTTTTAATGCTTTACTACAATTATCTTTCCCAATGGGTAAGAGCATAGAAAAAATCAAAATACAATCTTGCATGTATTTCATAAAAGAACCAATCTCAAGAAAGAGGCGCACACTAATTTTAAACTTGGAATAACTCCATTGTATTCAATATGAATGATTTAGGGGTACACATCATGAAATTCTGCAACAACAATCTTGCAAAGCAAGCTAATAAAGTGTCGGATTCATGACTGTTAAGTCCACTCTGATTAATATCAATTTTCCACAAAAGATAAAACAATTCAGTGGTGAAGGCCTAGTAGTTACACTTGGAAGGAGTTGGACTTGGCATCGACGTTTTGGTCTCTCTTGTACATAGTCAGAGAAACCATCCTCAGAACAACCAGATATATTGGAAATGCAATGATGACCCCCACATGAGCTGAAAAATTTTGGAGCATAGCAACAAAATTGAATTAATGTATGGGCCAAAATATTAATAACACCTGTGCTCTTAAAGTGCAATTCATACATTGGACAAGGAAAAAGAAAGTCAGTGTGCGCAAGTGCACCCTGAACGATAGGAAGGTTCTAAATCCAGGATGATCCACCAAAGAGACTGTCACTCATTAAAAAGAGCATCTGTGAATCAGATAACATTATAATTAAAATCCATATGCTAATGGGAAGCTATGGTTGGTCAATGATGCCAGAACTCACCTATAACCTAAGTAAGTACAAAAAGAACAATTGATAGACAGAATGCAGAACAATGTCATACATTCACCCCAGTACAGAGATCTGGGCCTAAATCCATCGTTTATTTGCTCCCCATGCCATTTCAGTTTGAACCCAGCCATATGCAAATCAGTCTTGAACCTGCACCCAATGGGAACAGTCCAGCCCGAACTGCCAGGCCAGGCCCTACCTGGACATGAAACAAGCATCGTAGGACCGGTTTCGGGGTGTCACCTCTCATCAGACAGGATAGCTTGACTCCAGTGGCATGGAGAGCACGGGACCCCCGTCTGGGCATACCCATCCCACTTGGGGAGACAAATGCAAAAAAAAAATTGATGGACAGAATGCACAACAATATCATACATTCACCCCAGTACAGAGATCTGGACCTAAACCCCTCGTTTTTTTGCTCCCCATGCCATTCAAGTTTGCACCCAGCCATATGTAAATCAGTCTTGACCCTGCACCCAATGGGAACAGTCCAGCCCAAACTGCAAGGCCAGGTCCTCCCTGAACTGGAAACAAGCATCGTAGGACAGGTTTCGGGGTGTCACCTCTCATCAGCCAGATAGCTTGACTGCAGTAGCATGGAGCGCACAGGACACACCTCTGGGCATACCCGTCCCACTCGGGCTGACAAATGCAAAAAGAACAATTGATAGACAGAATGCAGAACAATGTCATACATTCACCCCAGTACAGAGATCAGGGCCTTAATCTGTTGTTTTTGTGCTCCCCATGCCATTCCAGTTTGAACCCAGCCATATGCAAATCAGTCTTGACCCTGCACCCAATGGGAACAGTCAAGCCCGAACTTCCAGGCCAGGTCCTCCTTGGACTAGAAACAAGCATCCTAAGATCGGTTTCAGGATTTCACCCCTCATCTGCCAGTATAGCTTGGCTCCAGTGGCATGGTGAGCATGGGACCCACGTCTGGGCATACCCGTCCCACTCGGGGTGATAAATGCAAAAAGAACAATTGATGGACAGAATGCAGAACAATGTCATACATTCACCCCAGTACAGAGATCTGGGCCTAAATCTATCGTTTTTTTGCTCCCCATGCCGTTCCAGTTTGCACCCAGCCATATGCAAATCAGTCTTGACGCTGCACCCAATGGGAACAGTCCAGCCCGAACTGCCAGGCCAGGTCCTCCCTGGACTACAAACAAGCATCCTAAGACCGGTTTCAGGATTTCACCCCTCATCAGCCAGATAGCTTGGCTCCAGTGGCATGGAGTGCACAGGACCCACGTCTGGGCATACCCGTCCCACTCGGGGTGACAAATGCAAAAAGAGAAATTGATGGACAGAATGCAGAACCATGTACAGAGATTTGGGGCTAAATCCATAATTTTTGTGCTCCCCGGCCATTCCAGTTTGAACCCAGCCATATCCAAATCAGTCTTGACCCTGCACCCAATGGGAACAGTCCAGCCCGAACTGCCAGGACAGGCCAGGCCAGGCCAGGTCCTCCCTGGACTGGAAACAAGCATCCTAGGACCAGTTTCGGGGATTCACCCCTCATCAGCCAGATAGCTTGACTGCAGTGGCATGGAGAGCACGGGACCCACCTCTGGGCATACCCGTCCTACTTGGGGTGACAAATTCAAAAAGAACAATTGATGGACAGAATGCAGAACAATGTCATACATTCACCCCAGTACAGAGATCTTGCCCTAAATCCATCATTTTTTTCGCTCCCCATGCCATTCCAGTTTGAACCCAGCCATATGCAAATCAGTCTTGACTCTGCACCCAATGGGAACAGTCAAGCCCGAAATGCCAGGCCAGGTCCTCCCTGGACTAGACACAAGCATCCTAGGAGCGGTTTCAGGGTGTCAGCCCTCATCAGCCAGAATAGCTTGACTCAAGTGGCATGGAGAGCACAGGACCCACTTCTGGGCATACCCATCCCACTCAGGGTGACAAATGCAAAAAGAACAATTAATGGACAGAATGTTCTGGATTTCGTCCATCAATTGTGTGTCTTTTGCTTTCTCACCCTATGTGCTGGGGAAAGATCTAAGCAAATGGAAGTAGCGACATTTGCTATTTACAGACTTGCAGTTACCCATCAGAATGTGGGTGTATCCTGTGTTCCTTCACTCTGGCCTCTTCTATGGGGCCAAGCTCCTCACGTTCCCTCTCCCAACGGGACTTTGGGAAGCAACTGGCTGGAACTATTCTCAACCGTTTTAGTCCCTGTTTTATTCAGCGATCTACTAACTTCATGATGAAAACCCACTTGGTCTTCTATTGCAATAAGACAGTCATTAATTTAGTCCACATGGCCTCACAGCGTGCGTTCAAAGGAGGTGAACAGGAGCTGCAAATGTTCTATTATGCCTCTTTGCCAAGCCTGCAAGTTCTCTTTGGTTACACTCCCTTCCACCAGCCCATTGATCAACTCATTAGAGGGTGATGAATCAAATGTCCTGGGGTCTTACAACCATGGCCATCTTTTTTGATGAAGGTGTTGGATTGTCTGATGTCGCTGATAACGATATGGACAATATAGGTTCACTTACAACACAGGAATTACCTCTTGCAGAGCTTACAAGCATGCCCAGCCCTTTATGAAAAGTGTTGCATCGGTGGGGTAAAACAGCGATGCAACACTTTTTAGTGCGCCCTCTTGCGAAACCATGGAGGCTCCGTATTTACTGTATGGCAGGATTGACAGATACTTCAGGAATCCTGATGTATCTGTCGGCGCAAAAAAGGCACATTGCTGGAGTGTGTCTAGAAACAGATGCAACTCCAGCAATGTGTAATTTCACCAAGGCCTGCGTCACCCCTTAGTAGGTGTAAGGATTTGATGCAGTGAGGCCGTAAATGTGTCATAGTGAAATCTCATAGCGACACTTCTACGAGCCTTCTGCACTGGAACACCCACCCTGCATACATTATAGCTGTTGCAGGTATAATATAGAGTAGGGGTTTAGAAAGTGACGCATCTGCCTAGATGGTGCAGTGTGGCACATTTTTGCAATGGCGGCATACAGGCCTCATAAATAAGGCCCTGGTTTCTTAGTTGACACAACATCAGAAGAGGATACTCCCTCATGATTTTCCCCATGGCCCTCCTGCGCATTAGTACACTGATATGGTGCCTCAATTCTTGCCTCAGTATTAAGGATCTCCTTCTCAAGTGCGCCCATTGTCCCTGACAGAGAGTTTGCTAAGGTATTGGACTGAGTATTTTTCTTTGCATTGCTGATTGTGGTTAATTTTCTTTTCCTTCTTGTTCTTCAGAAAATAAACCTGCAACTGAGGAACCAAGAGACCTGGCACAGCCCAGCCTCTTCTGGGTTGACGGCTGCAGATGGGCCCGCTTTTGGTACTGCTGGAAACAAAGGTGCTTTATGAAGCGCTAGTGAGCCTCGCCTCCTCCACCATCAACAGCTTTATGGCCACTAAAGTTCATTAAGGTGCCCCCCAACAACAACAACAAAGCCCCCTGCGGTACAACTAGGAAGACATTTCTAATGGTTTTAGAATCGGTACAACATACTCTAGCCCAGGCCTGGGGTCGAAATCTGGATTCTTTATAAGCCTTCAGGGTCACAGGAGAGATATTCATTGCCTCTCCTGTGGTATGGGAAGGGATGTTGGTAGATGCTCACTGATCTCAGTTTGAGAAGATAGTTGGTTTTGCAGATTTCAGTGCCACTGGCTATTGAGGCTTTGAGGTTTCGCTGGTCTCAGCCACCTAAAATATTCATCATACAGAGCAATTCACTGAGATGAGCTTTGGCCTCCATTGGTTGACTGGAGCAAGGACACACTGCTGACTTCCTAGGCTTGGGCTCAGCCCAGAGGGAAACTAGTGATGCCACAGCAATCACACTCCAGGATTTCATGTTCTCTCATTTGCCCTCTTTGGCAACAAATGGAAATGGTGAAAAACAGTATGGTTAAAGAGGCTAGTATTTACAAACTTTGCGTCTGACCATTAATCAGGTGGTTTACAACTTGTTTTTTGTAGGTGCCACTCCAACCCTGGAGAGTTCCCAGCGCAATCTTTCTAGGTGATGGTATCCCTCATGCTGACTCAGATGAAGTGGTCCAGATAGAGAGGCCATCTTTAAATGGATTCCTATTTTGATTAGGAACCAGAGAGAGAGGTCCTGACCTCACTGCTGCTGTACCTTTTCCCCAGGAAGTTGCCCCTTCCACAGGCTCCCCTTTCCATCCTCTTCCTTGCTACCCAGGTAGAGGCCCATTGACCCAGGGGGGGCCCCACTGCCGGATGATGCCTGTCTTCATGAGCCCCGGGTATCCATGAGATTATGGGTCGGGCTTACTGACGGTTCGACTTCAATTTCGTCCTTCAATCCCTGAACCCTTGGGTCCCCTCCCCTTCTCTCCCCCCTAGGTGCTGCACCTTTCCTAGTGTCCTGGCTGTCCATCCCCTTTTCCTCCTCCCACTTCGCCCGGGGTCTCCTGCACCACAGGGGCTCCCACATTTGGACCATCAGCTCATGTTTACTGGTCTTTCTTGAGATGCCGGCTACCCATCCCTACTCTCTGCCATTGACACTTCAGGGGCATCCTCTTGGGGGCTGTGACCTTGGCAGACACCAAGTGGAGGTGTGGGAGGCCAGTACCACAATGCTAGGTGACCTCTTCATGGAGGGTACATTACAGTCCTTTCAGGAGCTCCACAGACTACACAGGAGAACATTCCTGACCTATGGAGCACTCAAAGTGGCATTTTGGCACCACTGGTGTGTCCAGGACCTAGATCTACTCAAAACCCACTATTCAACACATTACTCTCAATGGTGCACAGCAGACGCCTAGTGACATGGATAGATTGTGCCTTTGCGATAAATTCCCTTGAGGTGCGTGAACACCTGAGATCTGTATGGGAAGACTCCCTGGGACAACCATTACATGACTCAAGATGATTAAAAGCACTGGACTACCCCAGCAAAATGACCCAAAACTCCTGATTTAAGGACATACAACTTTAAATCCTACATAGGGTCTATCTGTCCCGCCTGGGCCCGAGGATGCATTTTGTTATACCTACCAATATAGTACTAAATTCTACAGGACATAAACAGCAATAGCCAGCAGCACCTCGCTCTCTCCAAGAGGCGTATTTTTTATTACTGACGCAACGCTGCATTGCGTCAAAATGAAATGCGCTGTGTTGCAGCAGATTCCTGGGCCATGAATATGCCTTATTTATCATACGATGCACAGTGTCGCAGGGTACAGAGATAGCCTATCCTAACTTAACTATAACTGAGACATCAACCCCCCCCAGGTACTTATTAAGCATTCAGCTACACAACACATACGTATAATAATTCCTAAACATACTCTACCTATACATTAATCTTTAAACAAATATATAGCTACATTTTTTATTTTTTAGAATCATTTTCTTCTTTTTGTTTTTCTATTTTATACATGTAACATCAACCCCCTCCCACCAATTTACTAAACCTTAAATATTAGTACAGTAAAAACAACAATTTACAAAATATATATATTCACTCTAAACTTACTCTACAACTGATCTATTTATCTAATAACACACTGAAACAAATAACACCATTCATCATAATAGGGCAAGGGATAGTATGCATTAATCTTTTTTAATTTGCTGTGCAATGGTTTACAGAGCCTCTTGACACCCTCACAACATTTAAGTGTTTTTCAGCAGCAGTTTATTTTGCTTGGCCAGCCTCTGCGCGCTCCATACGTTTTATTGTCTCACCATCACCCGGTACAAAGAAAGTCCTTTCCGGGTGGTTCTTGGTCCACTTTTGCTAAGTCCTGTTGATGGTCACCATGTGGTCTGTGACATTGGTCTCTGTGGGCTGCTCCCATGAGGGATAGTCGTGCCAGTGGTTGCACTGGCCTGTTGTGTTGCATTTGAGACAACCCATGTTCCTGCAGCCTTTTCCTGTGCATACATTCTGCCCATTTTCCGAAATCCATGTGGTATTTTCTTGATCCCGGCATATCTTGCCTTCTATGCTCATAATGTTATAGCCTTAACACCAGTTATATGAGTTATAGAGGAACAAAAAATAATATCAATTAAACCATGATAATATGCGAAAACAAATTAACATTATTTTCACATAACACAAACATTTCACTACATACATACAATACATGCTCTTTTATATCCTTATCCTTGTCCTTATGCCTTCATAACAAACTAATATGTAATTTGCATATATGTGTTGTCCAATAGGAAGGTCCATGCAGAGTCACAATAGTATTCCTACTGACAATGGTACACCTACGCAATGTAAAATGAGCTAATATTAAATTTCATACAGGTGGCAACATGTATTGTTTACATGTATGTATGAGTTGTATGTTCTGCATGGAGGCATAGCCATCACATATATTTAAACAACTATGTCACAGAAAACTTGGGCCAGAGTGAAAGTGGTGCATCCCAATTGTACATGGTCATGTCTTTTTCCTATCTGTGATAAATACATACTTGCTATACGATGGACAAGATATACATACACTTAACACAAAGAACATGTTGGACATCCCTCTACTTTTCACATTTGAGATAACATATCATTGCTTATACATTCACATTGTCATGACAAATGTCAATATGACATTAGTATTCTTACCAATAAAGAGCCCCCTGTGTCCATGTTTGCCATCATTTGCTGCTATAATCCTTGCATACTGGTGCTCATTTGTATGTGGAAATAGGCTAGAGGGCATACTCATGCTCAATAACAATCTTTTCTGCCTTATTCATAAAGATGACTGTGCTGCAACTATGTGCACAAACATAGATGAGTTCCCTTTCCATTTAAATACATATAAATAATGGTTTGACTTCCAAGTGGAAGGCTTAGCATTGTAATGTAAGTGAATGTATCACAATTTGTGGCTCATTATTGAATGTGCCACATTCCATATTTGTATGCTTCGAAAGGCTCTAACTTCCCCCTATTGAACAGGTCTCCCAGGCAGTGACAGCAAGTTGCAACTTGAACTGCCATGCATTTCCCTGCTACTACCTAGACACAAATGGCTAAGCAGATGTGGACTTATGTGGCTTAAAATATCTAACTCTAGCATTTGCCTTGCCTGGTCCTAGTGTGATGGCAATGCTCAATGGACACCAGTGTTCATGTGCAAGAGTCTCAGTTAAATATTTGTGTATACATTAGACATAGGGCCATATTTATCATTGCTTCACGCAACGCAGCAAAAGAACCTTGCTGTTCTGTGTGAAAGGGAGAGTGCATGAATGCACCAAATCTATCAAAATATGGCTCACGTCTGCTCTCTCCTTGCACTGACACACGTTTGACTGTCTAGCGCCTCAGCGGTGGGAGCCCTAAATGATCAAATCCGGTCTGCTGAAAAAGACTAGGAGGTAACCAATCACCGACTTTGGCTTCACGCCTAACGAAGGATTCTAAAAGCGATAATGTGTGGGAGGCGGTGGTTTCTCCACTAAGAGTAGAAGCTCAAAAGGGGGTCACAGTAGTGGATCCATCAAGATCTAGGCATGTTCCCTCATAAACCAAACCAG
The DNA here is from genome assembly GCF_964204655.1 of Triturus cristatus. Lineage (NCBI taxonomy): Eukaryota > Metazoa > Chordata > Amphibia > Caudata > Salamandridae > Triturus > Triturus cristatus. Next base: position 263,750,156 of record NC_140586.1, read on the forward strand.
CCTGACAAGAAAAAGTAGGAAAGGGATAAGGGTTCAAAAATGGCCCCTGTAGGGGGGGAAGTAAACACAGTGGAAAAGGCCCATAGCCCTAAGGGTGGTGTCATGACTCAGATCGGTGAAGAGGATCTAACCATTTTATCGGCCCATATAATGTCGAGTGTCGGACCCCTGTTTAAAAACCTTTTTGGTAAAATTGAATTGTTAATTAAGGATGCCATTGCCTCCCTAGTGGAGAAAATGTCTTCATTTGAGACAGAGTTGTGAAATCTAGCCTTGAGAGCAATGTTGTCTCAAACCCAAAAGGGGCCCTTAATTATCCTTATGAGGAGCAGTTAAATCCCTCATTAGAGCATTGCAGTAGGGTGGCAGGGACCTACTCAGGCTGGGTAATGACCATGTTAGAGGGGCGGTCAGTAATCTTTAGTTTATTCCACCTAGGGATATAGGACCTAGTAGCTTGAATCACCAGAGGTTTAAACAGCCATCGTTACAGACTTGTCATAGTGCTCAGGCTGCCAGTTGCTTAAGTGCTATTGCTACTGGCAAAAATATTTTGAGGGGTCGTTATATCTTGCCACAACCAACAGTGCCCCCTAATAAACCATCGATTCCAGACACAGACCCCATCTTCCTCCCGAAACAACCCCGCTTGTAGTAATTTTAACGGGCGTTCCACCACTAAAAGATGGATCAAGAGAAACCACCGATGATTTAAAGAACAAATTAACATACTGGTGCAACAGTCAGATGGGACTTGGGGTGCTAACCATATTACTATGAAGAAGAACTGAGTGGGTTGGGTCGAGTGAGAAAACACAGGAGGGAGACTGTATTATTGTCAACTTTGATCAGCCAAATTATGCTAGGCAGCTAATAAGTCAAGCTTCGCAGTTTTATCCCTCATCGATTGGCATTGAAGTCCTAGCATTAGGTAACTTTTACCCCCAGGTGTCCCTGTTGAGTACGCTTCAAGGCATCATATGGGTTGAAGAACAGATTCAGCTAACGAAGCCCTCTTTTCTGTACTGATTGACTGCCTACCTCTGATGATATTGGTTCATTGGTGCAGGGTAGCACTGTGGGATCAGTCCTAAGCTTGATTTCTGTAGGTACCGGAAAGATACATTTTTATTTTAATATCCTGAGCTGGAATGTGGCAGGTTTAGCAACAAGCAATCTGATAATGAGTGGTGGAGTCAACTAAAGGAGAATCATATTATGCGGCTTCAGGAGACTTGGAATACTGGCACGACTTTTTACTTGGATAGTAATAGTTTGTTCTTTCTCCCAGATATTACTTTGGGCAGCGGTAGAGCTAAAGGCGGATTACTCACTTTGATTTCTCTTGACATTTCCTGCACAATATCCCAGGTTAGTATGGGCTCACAGTTTCTCTTGCCAGCTATTCTGACATTTAAACTCTCACCTAGTCTATTAATCCTACATTTTTATAGTGCACATTCGCAAGATACTCCTAACATTCACATGAGGGCCTTATATTTATTTCTTGATGTGTGCATGGAAAAGCAACGTGTGCCACCTGGGATGATTGTGCTGGGGTATTTCAATATTCATTTATGATCCCAGCCTTATTTAATGTCAGAGTAATTGCTGCGTTTTAACTTACAAAAAAAAAGCAATTTATAAGGTAACATCATTGCTGATAACAATATGAGGCTCCTTAACTACATCAAAGGCCATAATAATTCTGAAGTAGATATCACTACCTTTGTTGGGCAAATTTTTTATTATAATATCGATTACATTCTGCTCTCAGTTAATTTAGTTCATTTTGATAAACATCTTAGAGCATTACGGAGCCAATTTAGCAACCTTAATTCCTTGCTTTTGGTTATTGAAAATAGTCAGTGGAAGGGTGCGAAGATTAAAATCAGTTCTAAGGGGCGAGTTCTTAAGCCAGTAGATCTGGGATACAGACTGAAGTGCTCCGAGGTGCTCCCGCAGACGTTATTGGATAACCTATATACTTGTGGACAAGACATTCACACCTAGAGGCCACATCTTTACCTGATGGTCTATTGTCTGCAACCCTCATGATCTGCAAGCATATCTGTGAGACTCTCACATAAGGGGAGGGGAAACCTAAGGTCCCTGAATTCAGGTGGTTTGACCACACCTGCACCAGAGCTCATCAACATCTGCTTTTAGCATTAAATAAAAATCCCATGAAATAACAAAGAAATGGCATTATGTAGGAAATCCTACAAGACTGCAGAGGCCTCACATTAAAAAAGAAATTTGGGTGGCCAAATTTAAAGAGGTAATAGTCCCCATGTTCGGGAAGACCGGCGGTAAGAACAATTAATATCGGCTCAAAAAAATGAACTATCCATCAATAACCCTCGGACGTCTTTAGATGAAAAGCACAATAATATTGATAGAGGGCCAGACAGCGTTCCTTTTTTCTACAGAGCTTCCTCCAAGCACTTCTGACCCCTTTAGCCCTCCAAATGAAACCACTAAATTCCCCTTGTATCTTCTTAAACCACTCTCTTTTAAATTCTAATGGTATTGCATTGAACATGAAAATGAATTTACGGAGAATTGACATTTTTAGTAAGTTGGATCTACCTATGAATAAAAGTGGGAGACGTCCCCATGCCTTAAGTGGCTTCCTAACCTTGGAAGCTATTTTATTGAAATGAGATTGGGCTAATTTATCAAGTTTGTGCACTACTTGAATTCCCTAGTATCTTATTTCGCTTCTTATTGGGTCGCTGGCATATTGCGTATTCCATTGTATTATCTCAGTTTTTGCTGGTTAACACAATAACCGGGCAACCTTCCAAGCCCTTCCAGAGTGTATCCTGATTGTTGAGTGGGACTTAACCAGATACCCTGTATTGACTATAAGATCATCGGCGTACAACCCAATTTTCTTCTCCCGTCCATTGCACACAAAGGGGAAGAGGCTTCCACATGCCCTTAGTTTGCATGCCAATGGCTCTATGTAAAGGTTAAAAAGAAGAGGTGAGAGGGGACACCCCTGCCTAGTCCCTCTCCCAATACATATTGGTCTAGTAAGGTTTCCATTAACCAAACTCCTGGCCAAGGGATTTTTATATAAAGAGCTGAATGCAGCTAGGAAAGCCTCACCTAGATTGAACTGGTGGATCATCCTATACAGAAAGGGCCAACTGACCCTATCAAAGGCCTTGGCAGCGTCGAAAGTCATTACTGTCAAACAGGGCCGGCTTTAGCGCTGGTGGCACCCGGTGCGAGAATCATTTCTGGTGCCCCCACACCACATGAATGCCTCCTCGAATTCTCTCACTACGACCGGGCATAAGTGCCCCTCATCTCTCCAATCATAATTTTTTGCTAAACAGAGCACCCAACCCTGACGTTGGTGCCCCCTCCACAGGTCAGCGCCCAGTCGCACTGCCCTAAAGCCGACCCTGCTGTCAAATGTATACTATATTCCCCAGCCAGATCTATTGCCCCTGTTAAGTTGTGGGTTACCTCGTATAATTGCCTTCCTTTAATAGAACCTTCCTGATCACTGTAAATCAAGGTCCCCACCACTTTTTCCAGCCCCTTGGTTAAAATCTGTGTATACATTTTATATTAACAGTTCAGGAGGGAAATAGGTCTACAGGGTTCACAGGCCCAAGGAGCTTTGTTTTGTTTGAGAATAATGTTTATGGGGGCCTCGTCCCAGGAAGGCGGGAAGTCTCCTCTAAGCAAAAAATCTGAATTAAAAAGTTGTAACAAAATAAGTGCCAGTTTTTAATTTAGAGTCATGTAGATTTCATTGGGGAGAGAGTCAGGGCCGGCTGTCTTACCTTTTTTTTAAGTTACAGATAACTATAAGGACTTCTTTGAGGCAAATAGGGGCATTCAAGTCATGGTTAGAGGCGCCCTGTAAAGATGGAGGTTCTAGATTGTGAAGAAAGTTTTCAATATGATCTCCCCCACCACCAGATCTTCTGTGAATACATTTTGAAAAAATTGCATAAAGGCGTTTTCGATCTCGATGTCATCTGAAAGCGTTTTGCCCGTATTTTCACATCTAATTGCCTTAATCGCATCGCTTATCTGATTAGATTTCGTTTTCCTCCTCACTATTGCCTCCAAGTAATCAGCGAGTTCTAGACTTGAGAATTTTAAAAGTGGTTCACTATGCATCTAAGATTGAGCATTGGGGGCCTTCTCAAGATCTAGTTGGAGGGTCTGTACTGAGGCTTCACGTTTACGAATAGCCTCCCTTACCTTTTTATTCTAGGCAGTCGTTAAACTAGTTAAAATGCCTCTTTAAAAAGCCTTGTAAGGGTCCCATCCTAAATGCAAGGGAGCGGACGTGTTATTAAAATTTTAAAAATCAATTGTGGCAACTTTCAGCTTCTCAACTACCTGTGAGTCTGGCAAGTATCTATGTCTTATCTATGGCTATCAGTAAAGGCTGTGCTGCTTAAGAGAAACCATCTCTTTACTGTCCACAAGGCCTACTGGACTCCAAGGAAACTATTGAAGCTGGGAAATCGGGTGGCAAGAAAGTGCCCGATGTGTGGCGAAGAAAATGCTGACAACGTCCATATGTTCTGGCAGTGCCCTTCAATCCAGATTTTCTGGCATAAAGTTGGTAAGACTCTTTCAGAGATTACGGGACAAGAGTTCAAGATGAGCCTGTCTTTGGTCATTTTCGGGGTGGATGGGGGAAAGGGGGATAACTTACGACTTTCTAATGCACAAAAATCACTTATTTTTGTTTTAATTTTACTTGCACGAAGAGAGTTATGTAGTAAGTGTCTTCTCCCTTGCTCCCCGCTGGAGTCGGAATGGCTGGGCTCAGCACAAAGAACATCTAAGTTAGACCGGAGCACCGCTCCTCAAAGAGAACAAAATTCTTGGAGATTTGGGAAGAATGGTATAAACATCAGTCCGTCAATATCACCCTCCAAGCATTCTTTCTCTCTGTGAATTAACCTACTGGTCCAATGATTATTTGAATGTTATACTGGTTGTACAGGACCTGCGTAGCCTTTTGTATGGCTATAATCCCTTCTCCCATCGACTGTGTTTGCGTAGGCGGCCCAGGTCTTTGATTTGGATGAATGTTTTTGGCCTGTGATGTTCGCTTCCCTCCCTAGTGGAGAGACCGGGCCTCCCAAGCTAATCTCTGTAGCATAAATCACAAATGAGGACATAATTTTTTTTTTAAAAGACTGCAGTGGCCAACCGTAAAAAACAGTGAATAGGCGTGGGATCAACTTCTTCAGGTTAATGTTCTGGAGAACACAAATTTGGAAAATAGTAAATTACCCTTACTTCACAGGGGTTGTAAATGGTAGGATGGAGTGTCATATTGCACCTGTTGCTTGGTAAGAGTACTTTCAGGAGGTTTATGGGTATGATTCTGTTGATGCTCCAGAGTCTACTACAGTGGTTATAGTTGGTAAAACAAATATGACCTTCAGGGAAGAGGAACTCAAGTAGGCTATCGAAAGTATGTCCAAAGATAAAGCGCCAGGCCTGGATGGGGGTACTTGGGTGATATTTACAAAACCTATACAGTGAAAGGGGATATAATCTTGAGAAAAGTCATAAACGCTGCAGTGACAGTAACAGACGGTATTCCGCAATCATGGTCCAGGTCTATTGTCGTCCCGATTTTTAAGAAGGGGGAAATGACCAGCTCTGCTAAAGATCCATTTCTTTGATAGGCTCAGTAGTTAAAATCATGGGCTGTGTTATTCTTTCTAGGATGTCAGTATGGTTGGTTGAAATTTAAGCTTTGTCAACCTGCAATACAGCTTCAGAGCAGGTACAAGTACTGTAGACGAAGGTTTGAATTTACAGATGACCATAGACAAATATACTATTGCTAAGAGTGGCCACTTACAGCCGACATTTATGGACCTTTCGTCGGCTTTCGACAAGGTCAATAGAAGCAAACTATGGTCTATTATTTTAAACATGGGTCTGGAAGAAAACATTTTGTACTTTCTTCATGACTTGCACAAGGAATTGGAGGGAGTCATTATATATAATCAAGATGGAACACTACCGCACCATTAAATGAATATCGTGGCATCATACATGGCTGCATACTGGCCTCATTTTTAGTTACACTTTATATAAATGATTTGGGGGAGACTCTGTGCAGCCTGGAAGGATACCCTATGAGCTGGTGCATACTGTATCTCCGCATTTTTGTATGCCAATGATGCAGTTTTATTATGTAGGACCGACTTCGACCTACATCTTATGCTTAATTAATTTGTTAGATTTATGAGCAAATTGGATTAATGCGCAACCGTTAGCAAATCCCATACCATGGTAGTAAGCAGAGGATGTAAGGGGAGGAGGAATTATGCCCTGTCGGGGGCAATATTAACAAGGTAAAATCTTTCTTCCATTTTGGGGTTCTCTTTGATGAAAACGGCTCCCCTACTAAAAACTAAAGGAACACCATGGCAAGGGCCGTGGCCTCAGTGTCTGATTTTGCTAGCTGGTTGGGAGCCAAGCCCATTAAAGCACTGATCAAAATCTATCAGTATAAATGGTAGTGACATCTGGGGCTATAAAGAGGCCCCTGACATACAGGTAATTGAAAATATGTTTTGGAGACGATTACTTGCCATGCCCCAATCCGTGGCCTCCTTTGTGATGCTCTTGGCGGTTCTAGAGGGGTTGGGACTGCTGCCTTCCCTCATTGGCTGACCTAAGGTCAGCCAATGAAGGAAGTCAGCAGTCCCAACGTCATCACAAAGTGGGATGGGGTCAGTGAGACTACTGGCCCCATCCCACTCTGTGATGAAGTGTCACTGATTGATACTCGACCCTGGGCACTTCAGGGCTTAAAACTAGAGCGCCCAGGTGCACGGCAATCAGGGACACTACCCCTCGCCTCTGAGTGGAGGGCCTCAGCAACCTTTGCTGAGCTGAGAACGTCACGCCCACCGGAGCTCTGAATTTCTCAACCCAGCAAAGTTCAGTTCAGGAAGCCAGGAGCCAGTGCTAAATGCTCATGTCTGGCTCCTCGATTGGGAAACAAGGAAACCCTACCCACAAGGAGCCTGGGTATTATGTGCTGTAAGGAAACAATAGCTCATGCGGATTAATAATTAACAATATAGTGTATAATCTAAAATAATGATCAAAGAAAAGGGGATTATAAAAGATGTCAGAAGAAAAGGCAAAACCATACACGTTAGATATTTTTTGTGATGAATTTTTTGTTTATATTTCTGAAATATTTACACAAAAAGTGGACATAAATTTACGATACAAATTAACATTAAACATACAAATTACAAAATAGTGTCCCAATGAAAACCTTACAAAAAAAGTTCTTAACATAACATACAACATACAGACAAGGTTTGCATTTCTCTTTACAAAGGCAATCACCAGTAATTAATAATTCAAATTAACAACACTTATTTAATATAGGTGTTGATTGAGTGATTTGCCTATCGCGTCAACGGCGTTTCGACCCTATTCCAAGTTTAGAGGGTCTCGTCAGGACAGTCTAATATAGGGACACCTAAAAGGAAATTACAAGAATGTATCAGAAAAAGGGGCCAGTGGGGCTTAAGAAATGAAAGTAAATTACTATAGGTGATGCGCCTCTTTACCTTAACGTCCAACATTGGTCTAGCGTGAAAATGTACAGTGACACCGTGTTTTAAGTGAAGGGATAAAATACTCACAGGTACCCAGCCGGGTGCTGTGTGCAGATAGAGAGAAAAAAAACATTACTGTCTGAGCCATAATTCAGTTGTATATATATATAGTGGAAACCTAAATATCTACTTACCCCTGTGAGAGTAGACTCACACGGAGGCAGTTGCCCAATGTAATACGGTATGGTTGTGAATATCACGTAAGATGAGGGTCCTTCAAGATACAGAACCTCCAAACTGCTATATTAACGAGTCCGATCAACTGTATAAAAAATAGTAAACAAGCGCTAGTGTCAAAGAAACCAGTGGAAATTGGCCTCTTCAGTCTATTAGTCATATGAAACTAAAACCAACGCAGTGGAGACGCAGCTCCTACCTCATTTGTTTCGTCCGGGTTTCTGAATATCTCACGGAGCGCTGCAGCAGGCAAGCAAAGTCCTGGCTGCTAGGTACGATCACAGCGGTTGGTGGGGGAGTAGAATACTTAAGCCTGATACGGTAAGCACTAGCCAATCAGGATTTCCAAACAACACTGTAGCGCGAGCGTGACGTTGCTAAGTTACCAAAAGCTACCGTCAATCACTGTCACGGCATGTGAGTGAAGTTAAGCACTCGCTAATCAGGAATTCCAAGCAATACTTTGGCGCGAGCGTGACGTTGCTTAGTTACCAAAAGCTATCGTCAATCTCTGTTACGGCATGTGAGTGAGGTTAATTGTTTTGAAAGGACGTGAAAAGAAATGAGTGTTGTGCTCCGATTTATACCGCTGTGGTATTAATAATGTTGGAACCGGGAATACGGGACTATCGGATGAAATACCTAGATGATGGCAAATATATAAATGGACACAGTTACCAGACTTGTTGGCAGCGCTTCTGCATTAAATATCAATGAATGAACAGTTGGTAATTAAAAAAGCAGTGGAGTATAGAAACGATTGACGTAACAGTTACACAATTACATGGGGTTACAGGGGTTTGCAAATTTTAGGCTATTTGTTTGTTCATTGGTTATGACATATAACAATGATGATTAATACAATTCTTTACACACTGAACAGTGAACGTTACGATTCGTCACCGACACAATTATGAAAATAGTCACTGATTTAAAACAAAGAAATAGTAATGCAGATGCGTGACTTGCTGTACAGAAAGGCTTAAAATAATTATCTTATCCAGGACAATATGCCATAATCAGTAGTTGACTATTCCATCAAAGACATTAAAAATAATGTACATTCGAATTTACAGAGTACATATGCCAGTAGATCCCTAACCTTATATATTATCCATCAGTTATTGTCACACTAGTATGTTACTGGCTATTTCTGGAATAATATATCGAAACTTCTTTGAAATTACAACCAAAAGCTGTATTGAGAAAATTGTTTAAAGATACACGCTAGGTCATTAAGCCACACTGATTCAGGAAAGGGTAGTGATAAACCCACGCCATTCCTCAGCTGTGTTCAGCCCTTGTAGTATAGAGTTAGTACGCTCAATCCAACGACATTCCAGGCGTTGCAGTATCTGTGATAAATCTCCGCCTCTTTTCGGAGCAATCACTTTTTCAATTACCTGCCAGCGAATGTCATTTGCCGTGTGCCCTTTCTCTCTAAAGTGATTGACCAATGGGGCATTGGGAACAGAATTCCTAATCCTACTGCGATGTTGCCCTATGCGTGCTTTAACAATTTGTTGAGTTTGTCCAATATATGGTAGCCCACAGGGACATAGTATGCAATATACTACATTTTTGGTATTGCAGTTGGCAAAGAAATTTAGTACTTGATCAACTTTTCCATGAGTGAATTTCTTAGTGTTTGCGGTAAACTCACAGGCGACACAGTTACCACATTTATAGTGACCTTTAACATCTGGAAACCCCCAAGTGGATTCCAATGATCTCAAATTTTGGCATGGACCCTCCATTGACGATCTTACAAGGTGATCTTTAATATTTTTGCCTCTTTTAAAGGCAAACATTGGTATGTCAATGCTGGAGTCTATATTTTGAATAAGGTGCCAATGCTTGGTGACTAGTTTACGAATGGCATTCGTATGTATACCAAACGTGGTGACACAGATTAATTTGTCAACCTTGGTTTTTTCTTTGGGAATGAGTAGTGTCTCTCTGGGGCAGAACCAGGCTCTTTTCAGGGAGTTCTTCACTAGTTTTTTCGGGTATCCCCTAGACAACAATTTGTCTTGCAGAATATATGCCTCTCTCATGTAGTCCTCTTTTTTGGTACAGTTGCGACGTATTCGCAAAAATTGTCCATGAGGCAATCCATCTCTCAGGGCACGAGAATGATGACTGTTGTAAGCGAGTAGTGTATTACGCTCCGTTGGCTTCCTGTGTAATGAAGTGTAGAGTTTCCCCTCATCATGTGAGATGTTAAGATCTAAAAAGGCGATGCAGGAGTCATGTATGGTGGATGTAAATTTGAGGTGCGGTTGAACTGAATTTAAGTAAAACACAAAATTATTAAACTCAGAAACTGTGTCAGACCAAATCAAAAAAATGTCATCAATATATCTTTTCCAACAATTGATTTTTGAGTGGTATATGTTTGCATCATTGAGGACAAATTTGTGCTCTAGGTTATCCATAAAGATATTTGCCAGATTTGGCGCAAAAATTGCGCCCATACTGGTCCCGGAGCATTGTTGGTAATACTTGCCTTCTGAGACAAAGTAATTATGTGTCAATGCGATCTGCAAAAGTGTGACAATAAAAGAGGTGGGGACCTGGTGGGGTTTTGGTCTGGTTTCAAGTAAGTCCTGGATCACCTGTATGCATTCCTGCTGAGGTATATTAGTATATAGTGAGGTGATATCTAGTGTCGCTAATCGGTCTTTAGTGTTGTCATACGGTCGATCTTCCAATAAATTGATCATATGCATCGAATCTCTTACATAGGTCTCTTGAAGAGGAACATAATCTTTTATAAAAAAGTCTATGAATTGACCAATAGGCTCAAGAACTGAACCACATCCTGATAGTATAGGACGTCCCGGGGGATGGGTGATGCTCTTATGTATTTTCGGGAGGGTGTACAGAACCGGAGTTCTAGGACAATCGATATTAAGGAATTCAAACTCTTTTTTGCTTAGGAAACCTTCTTCTAGGCCTTCCATCGTTATTTTTAGTATCTCTTTTTTAATATCCACCAAGGGGTTCATATCTAATTTTTTATAATGTTTTTCTTCTCCTATTTGTTTTCTGATCTCGATGTCATAGTCGTCCCTGTTCTGTACAACAATCCCACCGCCTTTATCAGCAGGTTTCAGAACAATTGATTTGTCATTTTTTAATGTCAATAAGGCTTTTCGCTCATCTAGACTGATGTTATATGGGATGAATTTTGTACTCTCTTTCAGTTTGTCGATCCCTGTTAGCATTACTTTTTCGAAAGTCAATAATTCAGGTGGCATCAACCCATTACTGGGATAGAAAGTTGATGGTGGCTTGAGGTTCGTGTTAGAATACCTCATGGGGATATCCTTGTCTGCAAAAAATAATTTGAGACGGATTTTTCTGAAAAACTGATAAAGTTCTGTTTTTAAATTGAAAAAATTAGTGCGTTCTGTGATTACGAAAGATAGTCCCTTGCTCAATAATGAAATTTCTGAGGAGGATATTCACAACCATACCGTATTACATTGGGCAACTGCCTCCGTGTGAGTCTACTCTCACAGGGGTAAGTAGATATTTAGGTTTCCACTATATATATATACAACTGAATTATGGCTCAGACAGTAATGTTTTTTTTCTCTCTATCTGCACACAGCACCCGGCTGGGTACCTGTGAGTATTTTATCCCTTCACTTAAAACACGGTGTCACTGTACATTTTCACGCTAGACCAATGTTGGACGTTAAGGTAAAGAGGCGCATCACCTATAGTAATTTACTTTCATTTCTTAAGCCCCACTGGCCCCTTTTTCTGATACATTCTTGTAATTTCCTTTTAGGTGTCCCTATATTAGACTGTCCTGACGAGACCCTCTAAACTTGGAATAGGGTCGAAACGCCGTTGACGCGATAGGCAAATCACTCAATCAACACCTATATTAAATAAGTGTTGTTAATTTGAATTATTAATTACTGGTGATTGCCTTTGTAAAGAGAAATGCAAACCTTGTCTGTATGTTGTATGTTATGTTAAGAACTTTTTTTGTAAGGTTTTCATTGGGACACTATTGTGTAATTTGTATGTTTAATGTTAATTTGTATCGTAAATTTATGTCCACTTTTTGTGTAAATATTTCAGAAAAATAAACAAAAAATTCATCACAAAAAATATCTAACGTGTATGGTTTTGCCTTTTCTTCTGACATCTTTTATAATCCCCTTTTCTTTGATCATTATTTTAGATTATACACTATATTGTTAATTATTAATCCGCATGAGCTATTGTTTCCTTACAGCACATGTCTGGCTCCTGGCTGCTTGAACTGAAAGTGAGCAGTGTCTGTCAGGCTGACCTTTGTTCAGCCTGACTGACACTGTGCCTACGGTGCAAAAGGTGGAGGGGTGTGGCCCCTCTGTCCAAATGGACCAGCCGCGCCTGCCTTTGTCCCAAACTACCAACATCGGTTATTGCTGACTAGATTCAGGTTGAAATTATTGCACTGGCTCCTGGTGAACCCTATTGGTTGGTATAAAGTTGAGAACAAGGCCCCATGTGGTTCTATGCACTTTGTTTTATTTTGTGAATACCATAACAGTGCCCGTAATCAATTTATTTAACTCTTATTAAGAAGGAAACCATTCAGCAAAGCCAGACCTGCCCTAATCTTTTTACATATGTTCTCTAATGAATATGTCTGCCTCAATTTTGCCATTTTTTAACAAGTGCTATCAGAATTAGGAAAAGAAGGGGTTGACAATAATTTTATGTGACGTGTTTTTTTAACTTCATGCTGTACGGTCCTAACCCTAATAGTGTATCATTACAAATCAGCACGATATTTAATTATTTTAGTTTGAATTTTATTCTAGTTGTGGTTTTGGATTTTTAACCTATCATGTCATTCCTGCTTACAATGTGCTGCGTGTGTGTATTATGGTTTTAAGTAACTGATGAAAGATTATTTTGACCGAATTGATTGATTGATGATTGAGTAACTGTGTTTGCGGTTTCTGAAAATGTGCGCAGTGGCTGCAGAAGGAACCAACTGCATATGTGTGCAATCTTTAGCATCACTCACATGAGGAAAACCAGTAACATTATAAAAACTTGATCTGTTGCTAATTGTTGTTGGCTGGTTTTGGTAACACAAGGTACTGTGGTGTAAGTTTGATGATGGCATCCAACACAGATGGGAAGAATGCCAAAAACGCACCCTGTGAAATGCCAGACAATCTTGCAGCTGTGCTTTTAAATGATTGAAAGACCAACATGTGTAGGACTGTCATTAATTTGACATGCACTGGGAAGGCATTAGCCCTTTTAGTTGCTCGTTGTAGACTTAACAAGATATTCTCCAAAAACTCCAAGATACTCTCCTTCTTCATTCTGTATAACTGTATGGCCTCCTCCTCCCTGAGACCAATAAGGGATATCTGTTGTCTAAATACACGCTTCTTCCCCCTTCGCTACCATCGTTGTTGTCTTGCACGTACTGCCAACTGCAAAATTACTACCTCCATGGCATAGTTGAGGTTTTCAAAGTGTATCGTGATGGTGATATATTTATACTGATGTCCTTGGGTCATTGCCTGCCCTGTGTTGGGGATGCACAGCAGTCTGATGCACTTTCATTGTTTCGTTACATTGCATCACAATGCGTCATGCAGTGGTATGATGTTAAATCCCATTATGTTATGATTATGTAACTTTTTGTGTGTGAACACCTACCTTGCATACATTTATTGATCCGTGAAGCAGGCCGGCTCAGTGCAGCACTTGCACCACGCTAGTCCCTAAAAATCAACGCAGGAAGCTTCCTGCATCACTTGACAAATTTGGTGTAAGGATTGCATTGACCTTGAGATGCAAGGACAACACAATCCTTTGATAAACAGGGGCCCTAGTCCGTTGTCCCTGTGCTCCTGTGGTAGGGCTTTTGCCCCAAATTACTTTTAATTACTCTAGCTGGTGTAATTTTGCATCAGAAGAGTAATGCATAATTATTGAAATTGCTTCAATTACTCCGGTGTAATTAAAATGTAGCCCAGGCATAGCCAAGGTTGTCACCATGGTGTTGGAGACCTCCACACATGTAAATATACAAACTAGTAGCAATATGCAGGAGGGATCAGGGGCAATGGTAGGAAAATAGGGAAGATGAGTTGGGCTAACGGCTAGGGCGCTCGACCTCGGACCTGGGGAACTAGGTTCGAGTCTCGGTAATGTCGCTGAACATCCTGTGATTCTGGGCAAATCACTTAATCTCCCTGTGCCTAACAAAAAAACAAAAAAAATAAATGTGTGTCCTCATGTAACGTAACTGGTGCTATGTAAAGCGCTCTGATAACCGATTGGATTCGGGTCAAGTTCGCGCTATATAAAACTCTGCAAAAAATAATAATAATACTACTAAATGGGAGGGGTTTAGGGAAACCTAAGGGGGCTTAGGAGCGTTATGCTATTACAAAATACTCAACCACACTTTCAAAGTTACTACAGTCCTAATGGTGTTAAAAGAAAAAGCTAAAATGCACTCCAGTAAGCCAAAAACCACACATGGCCAACAACACATGGTCCAGCAACACACTCTTATAGAAAACAATGGAAGTAGGGAATTAAAGAATACACTATAGGAACTAAAATTAAAATAAGTAAATTAGTTTGGTGTGTGAGTGTGTGTGTGTGCGTGAGTGAGTGTGTGAATGTGAGTGTGTTTTTGTGCATGTGAATGAATGAATGTGTGAGTTCATGCATGCGCCAGCATTCATATGGGAGTGTGTGTGAATGTGTGTGTGTACATGTGTGTGCATGTGAGTGAATGCGTGCATGTGTTTGTGTGAATGTATGTGCAAGCGTATGTGTGAGTATATGTGGATGTGCGAGTGTGTATGACTGTGGCTGTGAGAGTGTGAGTTTGTGTGAGTGTGTGCATGCATGAGCATGTGTGATTATGTGTGTTTGAGTGATAGTGTGTGTTTGAATGTGAATGAGTGTGAACGTTTGTTAGTGTTTGAGTGTGTTTGTGTGTGTTTGAGTGTGTTTGAGTGTGTTTGTGTCTGAGCATGTGAGTGTGTGTTTGAATTTGAAAGTATAAGTGTGTGTGTGAGGGTGTGTTAGTGTGAGTGTGTGTTAGTGTGTGGAAGTGTGTGTGCAAGTGTGTGTGTGAGTATGGGTGTGTGAGTGTGTGTGAGTGTGAATGTGTGTTTGTGTAAGTGAAAATGTGTGAGTGTGTGTTAGCGTGTGAGCATGACCATGAGTATGTGTTTGTGTGAGTGTGTGTGTGTCATTGTGTGCTTGTGTAAGTGTGTATGTGAGTGTGTGTGAGTGTGTGTGAGTGTGTTTGAGTATGTGAGTGACTGAGTGTGTGTGAGTGGGAGTGTGTAAGAGCATGTGAGTGTGTGCAAGTGTTTGTGAGTGTGAGTGTGTGTGTGTGTGTGACTGTGATTTGAGTGTGTATAAGAGTGAGTGAATATTAAAGTGAGAGTTTGTGTAAGTACATTCACGAGTGTATGAGCGCGTGTGTGAGTGTGATTGTGAGTTAGTGTACGTGTGTGTGTATGCTAGTGTAAGGGTGTGTAAGTGTGTGGGTGGGTGTGATTCTGAGTATGTGTGAGTGCCTCAGTGTGATTGTGCATGAGTGTGTGTGAGTGTGTTCCGAGTGTGCATATGTTTGAGTGTGAGTATGTGTTAGTGCATGTGTGTGAGTATGAATGAGTCTGTGTATGCATGAGTATATGAGTGTGTGTGAGTGTATGAGTGTGTGAGTGTGTGTAAGTGGTTGAGTGTGTGTTTGTATGAGTCCACACATGCTTGTGTGAGAGTAGGTGAGTATGTAGGTATTTGTGCATGAGTATGTGTGAGTGTTTGAGTGTATGTGTGTGTGAGCGATATAGTGTGAGAATGTGAGTATATATGGTGTGAGGCATTGTGTCTGTGTGCATATGAGTGTGAGTGTGTGAGTACATGTGAATGTGTGTGAGTGCATGTTAGTGTGTGTGTGTGTAATTGTATGAGTGAAAGCATGTGTGCTAATGTGTGTGGGAATGTGAGTGTGCAAATGTGTGGGACTGAGTGTATGTGTGTGTGTGATTGTATTTTAGTGTGTGTGTGTTAGTGGGAGTATGTGTGAATGTGAGTATGTGTGATTGTTTCAGTGTGAGTTTGCGTGAGTATGTGCATGTGTGTGTGATTGTGTGCATGTATGTGTGAGTTTGAGAGTCTAGGGGTATGAGTGTGTGTGCTTGCTTGTATGTGAGTGTGTGTGAGTGTGCAAGTGTGTGAAGGAGTGAGTGTGCGTATGAGTGAGTGTCGTGTGAGTATGAGTGTGTTTTAGTGTGTGACTGCATTAGCATGTTTGACTGTGTGAGTTTGTGTGTGCGTGTAAGTGAGCGAATGTGTCAGTCGGTGAGTGTGCGTGAGTGTGTGAGCATGTATGAGTGTGTATGTGTGTCTGGGTCTTTGTGTTTGTGAGAGTATTTTTGTGTGTGTAAGTGTTTGTGAGTGTGTGTTTATGAGTGTGTCTGTGTATATGTTAATGTGTGTGAGTGTGATTGTGTGTAAATGTGTGTGTGAGTGTAATTTGGTGTGTGTATGCATCTGAGTGTGTGTGAGTGTGAATCTGAGCATGATAGTCTGAGTATGTATGTGAGTGTATGAATGTGAGTGTGTGTGTTAGTCTGTGAGTGTTTGTGTGTGAATGTGTGTGGGTGTGTGGGTGTGAGTGAGTGTTGGTGTCAGTGTATGGATGTGTGAGTGTGTATATGTATGAGTGCATGTTAGTGTGGATGTGAGTGTGTTTGACTGTGTGAGTTTGTAAGTGTGAGTGAACGTGTGTCTATGTGAGTGTGGATGTGTGAGTACATAAATGTGTGTGAGACTATGTGTGAGTGTGTTTGTGTGTGAGAGTGTGTGTTTGTGAGTTTGTGTGTGTGGGTGAGTATGTAAGTGTTTGTGAATGTGTGTATATGTTAGTGTGTATGTGTGTGTGTTTGTGAGATTGTGTGTGGGGGAATTTGTGAGTGTGTGTGAGAGTGTGCTATGTGTGTGATTACATGTGTGTCAGTGTGAGTGGGTGTGTAAGTGTGTGTGAGTCATAGTGAGTGTGTGATGGTGTGCGTGTTAGTGTGTGGATACACATGAGTGTGTGTGTATGAGAGTATGTGAGTGTGTGTGTGTGTGTGAGTGTGTGTGCATGAGTGAGTGAATGTGATGATGTGTGTGTTTGAGTGTGTTCAGGCATGTGCATGCATGTGTGTGTGTGGGAGTGCATGCCTGTGTGAGTTAGTGCATATGTGCATGAGTGTGTGCATTTTTAAATATATTTGCATGTGATTGTGTGTGTTAGTGTGTGAGTGTGTGCATGTGTGATTGTGAGTGGGCAAGTGTGAGTATGTGTGTGTGAGTGTGTGATTATGCGTGTGTATGAGTGTATGCCTGCATGTGTACCTGCTCATGAATATGAGTGCTTGAGTGTGTGTGCATGCATGTGCATGTGAGTGCATGTGTGTGAGAGCATATGCATGTGCTTGTTCACGTATGAGTGAGTGCATGTGTACCTGTGTGTGTGTGTGTGAGTGAGAGAAAGAAAGATAAAAAGACAGAGACAAAAATATTTTCTTTGATTTTTTAAGTGTATTTTTTCAATTTTATACCAAACTTAATTTAAAAAATATAAAAATTCTCAAATTACTTTTTAAAAAGTTAAAACATAGCTAAATAAAATACCTACCTTTTAAACATGCTTACAAAAAATGAAATACAAATATATATGTTTATGAGAGTGGGTAATATTTTTTAATTATTGTTTAGAAGTGTGTATTTATTAATTAAATTCTTATATATGTAAATGATTTGGTTATTTAATACACATATAATGTCATGCATTATTGTGCTGAACATTTTATTTTCCCAGCTTCAAGGTGATAATACATATGTTTAAATATATTACATTAATATTGAGCATTAGAATATATATTTAAAATAAAATGTATTACCTTTCCTCTCTCTATCCCCTATTGAGATCTACACCACAGTGCTGGAGCGCTACACCATCAGGTGCTGGAGATCTCCACCATGATGTGAGAAATTACTTCTAGTAACTTTACACTAGTAATGTATGCAGTAGGAAGCTCCACTCCCACGTTTGAGGGGGTGTAACCATGTAAGTATGCACCTAAGTATACTATAAATCTCCTCTCAGAAATGGTGACCAGCAAAACAGTGGAGAGATACACCTTGGTGTAGGATTAGATATACATTTGTGTAAATATGCAGAAGTATATTTACCTTCGTGAATCAGCCCTGTATGTTTATTGAACTGTTTGTATTTTGCAAATGAAGCAATCATTTTTTGTAGGAACTTTTTCAGTGCATATGTAAGAATTTGCACATATGACGTCCTCTAAATTGCCATGGCACTCCTCTAAATGTGTAGTAACTGTAAGGTCAGGGTAGCAGCACACTACAGGAAGATAGGTACAGAGCCATATAATAATGATGACAACAAAACCATTCATTTAACACTTCTGCCATCACTAGCCAATGTAAATTATAATTGTTGGTATTATTCATTTTAATGGAACTAAATGTACCACCTCTCAAAGGATGGACGGCTGAGCTGACCTCACGGAAATTCAACCTCATGACCTTCAGCTCACAGTCGAAGTCAGGGCCCGATTCACAGAACTAACTTAAGACAAAATCCTAAACTTACTACCATTTTGGTATTCACAGAAGGCACTTACTCATTTCGGTATTCACAGAAGTTAGGAGTCCTAACTTTAGGACTCCTAAATGCCTTCTGTGAATGGTAGTAAGTTTAGGATTTTGTCTTAAGTTAGTTCTGTGAATCGGGCCCTCAGAGTGGATGTTTAACTCACTGACCCTTCTTTCTGGCATTAGTTTGATAGCAAGTAATTATATAGCAAAAACATACACTGAATTGCCTCTAAGCGCTACAGCATGTGCATAGACTGTTACAGTTCCTTAATAGGTGTGTACATATGTATTCCCTGTTTACGGTGGCATTTTTGAATGAATAGCGCCAACAGCCACTTTCTAAGAGTGTCCTAGTGCTGCAAGATGAGTAATTTGGCAGGGAGGAAAGAGAAAATGACTGGCTGATAGGTTTTTAATGATTTGCGAAAGGCAGATTCAGTTTCGATGCTCCTGGGAGGCGGTTCCATTTTTTGGCTGTGCGCACTAGAAAGTAGGTCCCACAACGTCTAGTTTTTTTTAAGTAGGGGACTGCCATCAGGTGGGCCTTGCTGGATTGTAGATTTCTGCTAGGTTGGTACTCTTTCATTCTTTTATTCAGATAGGTGGGGCCAGCGTTTTGCAGGGCCTGGTGTGCTAGAGTGAGTGCATTAAAGGTGATCCTTTTGTAGAGTGGAAGCCAGTGCAGTTTGGCTAGGAAGGGTGAGACAGGGGTGCCTTTTTGGAGGTTGAAAATAAGATGTACTGCCATGTTTGAGACTGCCTGTAAATGGCAGATTAGGTATGCTGGTAGTCCCACATACAAGGTGTTTTTATAGTTCAGTCTAGCACGCACCACTGTTTTGCGGGCCTCCCATGCAAGAAGGGGTAAGAATTTTCTGAGTGCCCTTAGGATCCATATGCAGTTTCTGGCGACTGTGAATCTGGGTCTTGAAAAATAAGTCATTATCGAAGATTACTCCAAGATTTCTCGCTGATTGAGTAGGTGGAGGGGAGGGGAGGTCCATCCTTTGGCCTAGCACCGGACCAGCCCGGGTTGGGGCTTGATCCTAACAATAGGATTTCTGTTTTATCTGGGTTGCATTGAAGTTGACTTTCATTGAGACAGTCTAAGACTTCCCTCATGCAGTTAGAAAAGGATTCCTTGCTAGTGTATGGGTTTCCCTCACAAACAAAAACCAACTGAGTGTTGTCGGTATATGAGACGATACTGATGCTGAAAGACTCTACCAGGGTGGCAAGTGGTGACAGGTAAACATCAAATAATACTGTGCTTGGAGAGGAGCCTTGATGTACCTCACATTAGAGTGGTTTGGCCTTGGAGATGTGAAGTTTCGTTCAGACTGATTGTTCCCTCTCTGTTAGGAAACAGGTCAAGTCATGAGGGACAGTGTCGAAAGCCGCCAACAAGAATCAGGGCGGCATTGCGTCCTCTATCCAGGGATATTTTCAGGTACTCCGAAACTCCAAGCAAAGCTGTTTCTGAACTTTGTTACGTTCGGAAGCCAGTCTGGGTGGGGTGCAGAAGGTGGTTGGATTCCAAACCGAAAATTCTGAGAGTTGTTTGTTTACCTCTGATTCCAGAATGTTGTGGCTGCCAGGAGGAGGGAGATGGGTCTGAAGTTGAATACTGAGGTGTTTTAATTCAGTTTAAATTCTTATGCAAGGACAACTGTGGAGGCCCGATTTACAGAGGGGCTTCTGGCCCCCAGGTTTTGCCTATTTGGGAAAATATCTTAATTTACAAGTAAACATTTCCATTCCGGATTTACAGACACAGGAATGACATGTATTTCCTCTAGTATGAGGGATTTCTCACACACATATACCTACCAGTCTGACCCAGTAGCGTAGCCCATCGGTCTTAGGCCCTGGTGCAAGGAAGGAAGTGGGCCCCTGGCTGCTATTTGAATTATAAAATACAGCAATAATCAGGGTTCAGTGAGCCCCACAGGCCTCTGGGCCCCACAAGCCTCTGGGTCCCGGTGCCTCTGCACCTGCTGCACGAATGGAAGCTATGCCCTTGCAGGCTGCCATTGTTGTCCATCTCCCACAGGTAGGTGAACACCTACACACTTACAGGTTTTGGGGCATTCACAAAGCTTATCAAAATATTTCCCGCCCTGAAAACGGAGATTTACTTCTGTCAAATTCAGGTATACTTCCAATTCAGCCTAGGAATGGGGAGGATACATTTCCAAAACTGGCAGAAGTGCAGGCGCAGGCTTTTGTCTATGGAAATTAAATAAATAACACGCAAATACACACAAGTGCGAAATTACTACTTGCGAAAATATTCATATGTGCATCTTCATATGCGTAAATGGCTGTGTGTGAGTAATCTGGGAATCTGAAACAGTCACAGCTTCCTAGGAGCACCTGTATACCTGTATTTTTTTAATTTCATGACTTTTACTCTTACTATGCGTGCAAACCTAACTGGATGAATATCAGGCTTTCATTGAGGGAGTTTTGAAAATTGGGCCTTTATTATTCAAAAAATGTAATACTTAAATAGATTTCTAAATATTGTGAAGCCTAAGATTTGTTTTTAAAGGTCACATGAAGGGGCCATCTGCTCAAAGGTGGCAAGAAGTCGCAAAACCCTACCTGACACCGTGGAACAAAGGAACATTCTGGAATGTTTACTGTTCCTGGTTGTTAGCAATGCAAGGACTGGGTAAAGAAAACTGTTTTAATCCCTACACTTGATGGCCATTTTAAATGTTGCACAACAGGTAACCAAATGATTGCCCAATAATAGGCTGTCTGACTTTTGGTTACGTAATAAAAAAATAAAACCTTCAACCATTTTCTAAATACTTTTTTCCTGGTTTGCTTAGCCGGGTCATTGTCCTGCCGTTTGCTGTCGGGGGTGTAGGTTGTCTGCACAGCGTTGGTTTCTCCAGTACATGCCGGTTGGAGTCAGACAACGCTAGTAAAGTTGCGTTTTTCGAGAAAGTGGCTGGTGATGGTATTTCCTGTGGGATAATTAGCACTCTTCACCCTCTGCAGTTGAAGGAAATTGCTCTCCGCCACTCGGATTGTTTGAATTTGTTGATCTGAGATTTGTGCTTCCTTCTAAGTGCTTCCGCGAAGACGCAGTAACGTCTTCTCTGTCTGTAAGACTCATCTTCGCCCTGCGCAGGAGAGTTCTTCAGCCCATTTCTGTATTTCCCAGCTTCACTTCTTAATCCTATTTCTGTTTGCCTGTGTGCTAAGTATTTCTCCATTCACTCTTTCACCTGAGTGACTGACGTCATTTATAACTATAATGCACTCTGCAAATCAGAGCAGCAGGGGTGCTATTGTCGACATTAATGCAACCATGGAAGATGGTTCTTCTACCTTGTCGAATCGGAAACGGCAGCCATGACTGGAGTGCAGTGGGCCCCGGTGCCACAGCACCTGCTCCACCATTGATAGCTACGCCCCCTGCTTATTTCCACTTGTAGGGTCCACGCTGAAACAACTGAGTTCTCTCTTCAGTGTTGATTTTCAGCTCGAGAAATCCAGTTCCCAAAACTGAAGTGATATTTCCCTGGGTTGCACATCACCTGCATATAGGGTGACCAACTGGCATTGGTGCAAATTCAGGACGGTGAGTGTAAAAATTCAGGACAAAGGGTCAAAATTCAGGACACAAATTCAGGACAGGAGGTCAAAATTCAGGACAAAACTTCAGGACAATAGGTACGTTTTACAGACACATCAGAGGAGGTTGCGCAATAGTATATAAGTAAGCCCAGCCATATCCAAACATATTCAACCATTTGCAAACCTATCCATCATGCATCCTTCCATCTATCATTTCACTCATCTATCCCTTCATCCATCCTTTCACTCATCCATCCATCCACCCTTTCACCCTATCCATCTGTACACTTATCCATCCACTATTCTACCCATCCAGCCATTCACTCATCCATCCAGCCATTTACCCTTTCACCCATCCAGCCATCCTTTAACTTACTCATCCATCCACCCAGTCACTCATCCTTCCACCCATCCACCCTTTCAGTCATCCATCCATCCTCCCTTTCTCTCTCCATCGACCCTTTCACTTAGCCATCCTTCCTTCCATCCATCCACCCATCCATCTACTCATGAGTTCATCCATTGACCCTATCACTCATCCATCCTTTCTCTCATCCATCTATCGTTTCACTTCTTCACTCATCTATTCATCCTTTTGTCCATATACCCTCCCTTTCACTCACTCATCCATCCTTACATCCACCCTTTCACACATTCGTCCATCCATTCACCCTTGCACTTATCAATTCATCAATCCAGCCATCATTTCACTCATCCATCCACCCACTCACCCATCATCTACCTTTTCACTCATCCATCCTTTCACTCATCCATCCACCCTTTTACCCATCCAGCTACCCTTCCACCCATACATCCAGCTATTTATCTTTTCTCTCATCCATCCTTCCACTCACTCATCAATCCACCCATCCTCTCTCATTATCCATCTATTCAATCTTTTATTCATCCATTCACCCTTTCAGTAATTCATCCAGCCATCCACCCATCCCTTCACTTACTCACTCGCCCACCTTTTCATAATAATTTTGAGCTGAGCCTTTTTGAGAAGAGGCCCATCAAGAACTTCACCCTCGCTGCAGGAGCCATTCCAGGACTGGGACAGAAGCCACCCAGGGCGGAGACAGGATGCACCACAGGGGGGACAGGAGCCATCACTGGGGAGGGGACAGGATCCATCACAGGCGGGGGGAGGGGGGACAGGGACAGGAGCCATCACTGGGGGGAGGGGCAGGAGCCATCACAGGGGGGGAATAGGATCCTCCAGGGTGGGCACAAGGGTGGGCATGCAGTATTCTAGTATCATCTTGGTCTCTTCCAGGGTGGGGTAGGGCTCCTCACCCCCTCCTGGACAAGACAACAAGAAGACAGGCTCTCTTTCCAAAATGTTAGTTTTGCCACCCCCCACTGTGATGTACAGTACTTAAAGGAGATACTCCAAGAGAACTGATTTAACTGATTGTCCTCCATACTTTGTTAATCAGTGTGGGTGCGATTGTGCCATTTCTTTATTTTAATACATTATAGACTGCATGTTTGAAGAACCGAGGTTTGCTTACAATTTAGTGACAGTAATTAAGCTCTGTGAAGAGAACCACCTGCTGCCTCGGTGTAATCAGCCGGTTCTAGGATGTTTGGGGGCCCTGGGCAGAAAGGGAATGTGTGAGGCCCCTCTAAATTGCAGAGACATGACCATTCAGGGCTGTTTGCATCTGAATAAATGCCCTGCTCCTGAAGCTGCAGCCCCTCCCTCTCAGCCCCTCCCTCTCAGTCACCTTCAAGTACCTCTTAACAGCTCATCAAGGGCGGAAGGTGTGAGGGTTGCCATCCCGCTGTGCCTCTCCAATGCTGCTGGGTATCTGAGCTTTGGTACTGCATCGGAGTCTGTTACACCCGGCCTCAACAGCATCGGAGTCAAGCAGGGAGGTGGGTGGAAGCTGTGCCGGCTTTAGGGTGGTGCGACCGGTGCCCGGTTAAAATTACGGACAAATGGCGTCCGTTAAAGAATCCTTCACGGACAACGGACAGACGGCCGAAATTACGGACCGTCAGTGAAATTTACGGACGGTTGGTCACCCTACCTGCATAGATCAGTGTGTAAAATTAATGTTATTGTTTGGTACAGGTTCCGGAAGGGCCAAGCAGCCTGCATGGTTGTCTGGATGTCATTGGCATGTCAACACCACAGTACAAATGCTCTCCATGCCACTGTGGTCAAGCTAGCCTGGCTGATGAGGGATGAAATCCCAAAACCGGTCCTAGGATACTTGTTTCCGGTCCAAGGAGGAGCTGGCCTAGAAGTTCGGGCTGGACTGTTCCCATTGGGAGAAGGGTCAAAAATGATTTGCATATGGCTGGGTTTAAACTATAATGGCATGGGGAACAGAAAACAATGGATTTATGCCCAGATCTCTGCACTGGAGTGAAAATTTGACATTGTTCAACATTCTGTCCATCAAATGTTCTTTTTGCAAACACCACAGTACAAGTCGAGGTACCCACAGAGAGAGAGAGGATCACATGATAATGTACAACAAGGTTTTACAGACACTGCTTGAGCCAACTCTATGTCCTCATCAAGGCAACAGCACAGTGATCCAGGCGGCCCGGCTTGGTCCAGGCACTGAGATCCACCAACCCTGGTCTCCCATGGTCAGTCCTTGAAATGCAGTTCGCCTGTACCTGTCTCCCCTGTGAGAGCATCCCATGAGAAGTTGCTTAGTCTGAAAATGCTAGGGGGTCAGATAATAGCACTAGGGCCCTCAATAAACTAATCAATTGAGTGATAAAGCAGAGAGCTGGGGTACAGCACAAGTGTTTTTTCTGGTGTTGGAGTGGTAGTGGGCCGGTGCCACCCACTGAGTTCTTTCATCTGAGAAAGGAGGAAACCAAACTACGACTTTTCCACAAATTCCTACCTCTTGTAATTGGGTGGTAAGGATCTTATGGTCGACATTGTCAAATGCCGCAGATCG
Organism: Triturus cristatus; assembly: GCF_964204655.1. Taxonomy (NCBI): domain Eukaryota; kingdom Metazoa; phylum Chordata; class Amphibia; order Caudata; family Salamandridae; genus Triturus; species Triturus cristatus. The sequence continues at coordinate 263,775,189 of NC_140586.1, forward strand.
AGTAATAAATGCCAGGGCACTGGCACTGTCGTCCTCTGCAGCCTTTCATAGGGCTTCTAGTACTGCCAAGATGGCTAACTCACGGCTGCGGTGGGGTGGAGGGCCTGCCTAGACATCACTCAGAATCATATTGGTGTTCAAGACCAAGCAGTTGTTTAGGACAAAAGCGTATCCACTACTCGCTATGGGGCAGTTGTTAGCTGGGACCCCGGGTCTAGCTTGGGTTCTTTCTGCAGGGATATTATTATGCACGATTAAAGAAGTGAGGCGTTGAAGATCTGTAGAAGAGCTGGTGCTAGGTGATCCTTAACGGGATATGACTTAGGGGAGTACCTGACACATATTACAATAGCAGTTGATATTGCGTGGTGGTAGTTAGAATTCAGACCTCATTTCACGTGTTGAAGAGTAAGAACAAGTAGCTAGGTTACATTCTAAAGATTTATGTGCAATAACTTCTCTTTTATACAGTTTTCGAAACAAAGGTGAGACGCTACTTACAGAATTGTTGGGAGCAGAAATTGGGGCATATTTACAAGAGGATATCACCACCAGAACGTCACTTTTAGTGAGGTTCTGGTGCAGATATCCCCTTCTTATTTACAAAGCAGCATTATCAACAATACAAGTTATAAACAATCACCCCTGCAGCACAGGCACCCATGCAAGGCAAGGGTGTCTGCACTGTTGCTCGGCAGCTTTTTTTGCGCTAGAAGAAACGTAGTGGTGCGCCATATTTTTGTAAATACGGGGTATCCCAGCGTTTAAAAAATGTTATAGCATGGTGTTACCAATTTTGGCGTAACACCACGCTCCAACATTTTATATATCCCCTATTGATTCTTGTCAGATCGTTATTAGAGTGCAATCACTACTAGATTAGAAATATAAATTTTTTTGTTTATTAGAACATTGGGAAGTTGAGAGCTCCTTTGAAAACAATGGAGCAGCAGTGGCCCATATAAACTGATATAGGCCCGTTGCTTTCAACCTTTGCCTTTCTCTTTCCCTGCCTCTCCAAAATACATGGAGTTGGCAGGGGAAAATGAAAGGCAGAGGCTGTGCTGCTGAGCACACTGAGCCTTCAGCTTCCCTCCTTCCTTCTCTTGTAGCTCACAGGATCACTTGAGCCTTGGAAGGAGGGAGGGGAATGGTGCTCAGCTCCTGGATCTCTCTGGCTTGACTGAGCTACAAAAGGCAGTTCAGCCTTGCTTAGTGAAAACCAGGGGCTGACTTCAGCCCCCTTTCACAGCTATTGCTGTAAATGAGCAATAGCTAACAGCCGTGGTCCTGCGAGTGGCTTTTAACTGATGGACAATATCAGCAACAGCGGTAAATCAAAGGCTTCAGAACCTAGGAGATTTCAACCCCCTCAAGCTCTGAGTCGCCTTAGTTTTTATCATTAGGACAAATGTGCATACATGCCAACATTTTGAAGACGGAAGTGGGAGATCTTAAAAATCATTCCGGAGAATGTATTTCCCACATTGACATCTATTGAAGCAGAAGCAATTTCAGGTGGGAGACACCCAAAATAAAGCCAATTTTGGCTAAAACAAAACGGGAGTCTCCCACCTGAATCAGTTCTATTGGCATGTATGCATTCTGACCTCAATGGTGGAATGTTCTAATAGCCTTATTGCCCGCTGTAGCCATTAAAGTCCTGCTCCCTCGTTAAAGTCCCTCACTGAACACTGGAGCGGGCCTTTAATGCCTACGGCGGGCTATGACGCTATTTTGATAGCTTTCAGGATTCTGGGCTTTCAGAGAGTTGTGGCTATCGTACTTACATTTCCACCCTGGTGGGAGGATGCACAACAGTGGGTTTGTGGAGTCCATGGGCAGAATGGAGTTAAAGAATCCTGGTGTGGAACATGATAGAGTCAACTGTATATTTAACTCAGAGACTCAAACTCCTGTATGTGTTAGCCCCAACCAGGCCCACGCAAAGAGGAGTGCTACCGTGGATGGGCAATAGTCCACTAGTTGGGCAACCAGTACAGCACAGACGCAGGTGAAGGTAGCCCAGATTGACTCAGCCATTTAATGCAGACTTAGCCCTACATAACTTACCACAATGGCACTACCAGCCGTAGAGGATGCTATGCCTCCAAACTTCCCCAAACGTCAAGGTCGAAATCCTAAATCGCAATGTAACAGCAGGATGACAGTCCTCTGCAGTTCAGTTTCCTGGAGCCTGGTCACCTGCTGATGACCTCACCTGGACAGTAAAATGGCTTGAATTCATGGGAAAGGAATGTTTCCAGCAAATTTCCTTCAAAGGGTTAAATTGACATTATGAGAATCTTATGGTCTTTTACAACTCCTGAAGTTCAGCCTTTGTAGATTGCTCTTGTGTTATCTGGAATCTTTACCTATACTGTTTTCTATCCTTTTAACAGTTCATGAGGTGCAAAAAGGAACTGCCCAGTGCAATAAAGACCTATTACAAGAAAGGCAACATGAATCAGGTATCATGCTTAGCTCAGATCTCGGGTGGGTGTAATAGAAAACAATATTGGTAACTCATTAACTCACCGATTTACCTTTCTTTTACTTAAGAATTGATATGAATAATTGTGGGGATTGGGACGTGGGAATAATGTGTAGTATTATATAGAATCACAGCTGTTTTTTTTGTTTTTCTCCTTTTATTAACATACGAAAATGTATTTTGCATCAATATTATCTTTCATATGTGTTCAAAAGGTTCAATTGGAAATAATCAATTGGATTGTGAACAAGTCAGTGCACTTAGGTTGGTGGTATACCCGTTCCTGTGACACACAAATAGTGTTGTGAAACGAATGTAGGATTAACTAAAAGGATGTTATCACTACGATCAGACATAATATACGATGAACTGTAAGAGCATTGTGGTATAGAAAGTAACAGAATTGCTTTCTATGACACAATCCCTTCAAAGTAAATGGATTCGGTTTAATATTTGCAAATAAGTGACGGAAAGGGGAGTCTGTACAGAAATCGTTGCAGGTGCTTATTTTGAGCCGGTGGGGCCCACTGACATTCATTTTTGTGGACAGCACCTGTTTTCCCTTATCACACATTGACCAGGAGCAAGTGAGGGAAATGCACACAAAGGGAAAAGAACTGTGAAGGGAAAGGCGGAATAAGTGTCACAAGGGGAGAATGCAAGAACCTATACAAGTTAGATAAAGGGGCAATGGGTGCCTGACAGTGGATGGAGGAGACAAGAGGTCGATTCAAGACAATGCAGACTCGGTATTCAGTGCACTGACAAACATATTTACTCTGGGAACCCATAAATTGGGGGTGAAGGTGTATAAGCGGACAGGGGTTGACTTATGAGGGGCGAAGTGATGATAAACTCATATTTTGTCTGACAGTCATCTTATCCATTTAAAAAATAAAAATATGCAGCACAGATATCGGCTACAAGGAGAAATGTGACTGTAAATATGTTCTGGCTTACCTAATTGGTCACAAAGAGGCAGCATTTATCAATATCTTACAGGATTAAGGCACCTGCTGCAGTGATCATTGTGTGCCTACAAATTTTAAGGATGGGGAATAATAATTGTAAGATAACTCTGGTGGTTAATGCACTTACTGAAGGGATCTGTGTTTTGTTTAGTCACAGTTTTGACTCATAAAGTAGCATAACGAATTAATGTACCTGCTGCAAAGCATAATGTATAAGGCGCAGATCACAGATTTATATTTTATGTAGACAGATATGAGGCTTACTGCTTTTAGCACAGACATCCTACTGTTACTTACAGTTCATAAATTACAACGTTTCTAATATAACATAATAGTAAGATTGCTAAAAAGGGTTCATGTGAGTGGACATTAAGTTATATTAGTACACTCAGTCCCAACCATTGCGTTATACTTTAAATCCTGACTTTGTTGTTTCTTCTAACCATGCACTCTTCACATATGCCTACCAGAAAGTAAGATATATGTGACTCCTACACCTTCTAATCCCCATTGTTTTATGTAAAAGCTCCTGTACATTGATTTACACAGTTGTATAATATATTGTCTCTATGTAATGTGTGTATGTCATGTAACAAACTCTGACACCCTACAGTGACAAGAAGAGCTATACAAATAAAATAGATACAAATATTAATTAGTGCTGTTTAAATCGTTGTATGCGTAATTGCTTATACAGAGAGATACATCTGACATTCTTTTTTTTTTTTTTTTTTTTTTTTTTGTTTTTTATTTTTGAAAGACCTTTATTGAGAGAAAAAACAAATACAAATCAACAAAGAGCCCTGGGGGCTCACACATACGGTACATTACAACTTACTGAAAGCACAGAGGATACATTACAGAAGGACTGAGGTCTAGTTTTAAAAGTTTTCCTTGTAGGATAGACATAAGCAGGATATCGTAGCACAACAAGTCAATACTGGTGTTGGACAATCAGGATAGATAATCTTATAGCAGAAGAAAACACCAGAGTCGCTGCGTGGCACCCAGAAAGGAACGTCTAAACCCCAGGGAAGGAAAAAGGACAAAGAATAGAAGGCCCATAGAACAAAAAAGAAAAACAAAAAAGAAAGCAACCCCACCCCCCAAGTAGCCCCCACCCTGCACCCCTGCAGCTGGCTACGGCCTGTCCCCCCCTAGCAGTGTGCCTGTCGCCCAAGAAAAGGAGTCCCGAAATATAGAAAGTAAGAAAAGGATAGAAGCCTAAGACTCTCATAAAATTGAGAAAGGTGGGGAGGAGCCCACTATTCGTCCCCCAGCTCCGCCATCTCGCACCAATAATAGCAACAGTAGTCTGACACCCAATAATAATAACATGCCCAATAAGACGAGAAAACTGGGGTCACAGCAGCAGCGCGCAGGGTAAGTAAGGCAGCAACACCCAACCGAAACATCCAAAATATCAACAAGGAATCTTCAAGCCATGATTGATAAGCGTAAGCCCCCGCAATAGTCTTCTAGCACCACCGATACATGTCCCGGTCACTCAGAGAAAACTAGGTCCCCGGCTGCCCCACTCGCCAGAACGGTGCAAAACATTTATCAACGGAGGAGGGCCAACCCATGATAACAAAAATAATCGACAGGAGTGTATCCGGCCATCGCTTCCCGGACCCCTATGCAAACCATACCCAAAGTCCAGCTTCCTCGTCAGTCCAGCACAGTCCCAGGAATGTAGTGACCGGTATCAAGGCAAAAAAAAGACAAACTCAACCCTGACCCCTACGTTCCAGTGCGCCAGCAAAGTGCAGTTGCGGCGTAGCCCCGTAGAGTAGGAAGAGCATCCGATGTGACCACCTAGAGAGATGGCAACAGCCAGTAATCGCCATCCAAAGCAGGACAGTGTTATCCCCAAGAGTGCAGTACGGGCAGGCGTACAGTGATAGCCCACCGAAATTAGGCAACTCACTCCCGGGCAACATGTTCAAAGTAAGCAGAGCAATCTTGTCAGCAGCACCCGCTGGCGGTGGTAGTCCTGGCATCCGACGGCGAACTTCTAGTTTCCGTCCAAATATAGAATGCACTGTGTCCTCCATAGTTGCGACAGTCCGAGCGGCGGTGATGTTAAGTGCACTCACAGTCAGTTCCTCTACGTCTCCCCGGAGAGGCTGCACACGACTGCCGAGTCCTGGGCTCGGCGATCCGCTCCGCGCACAGCCGCCCGTCCGGTCAGCCAAGGAGAGAACGGGCACAGCGTCGTCCAACCGGCGCTCCAGGTCACGGGCGTTGGAACAAAAAGCAGCTCGCATAGCAGCCAAAGCTTCCAGGACGTCGCCGATGCTCACGGGCATAACGTGAGAGGAAGAGATGCCAGCTCCCTGTCCCCGGAATCCGCAAGCGTATGGCGACCCTCGAGCCCAGTCTTTAGCATACATGTCCGGGCGTTGTTTAGTAGGTCAGCTCCCAGAAAGACAGGGCCAAACCACGGGGACAGGGCAGCAACCTCTAGTCCAGCGCCACGCACAGGGACAGCACAGTGACGGTCCAACCAGGCGCCGTGTATAAGCGCCGATCACTCAATACAAATGGCCCCTTCCATTACACTACGTAGCGAGAAATCAAAGAGAAACTTCCAAAAAGGGGGGATACATTTGTTGCATCGGTGGTAGTAAAGCAACGTAGCGGCGAGACTCCAAAAGAAACTGTTGCGCCACTTCTGAGGATCTCGGTGGTTTGTCGTGTCTCGCCGGCGGTTTCAGATTCTCATGTAATGGCCGCTGCTGTTGCCTTCCAGCCGGACGCTGCCGAGAACAAAGGACCGGACCCACTCAGCAGCCGTCTGCAGGAGTTCAGGGCATTTCTTCATTCCCGGTGCAGGAGGAACGACGGGGAGCCTACCATCGGATGCAGCGTCGCCTCCCAGACCCGTTACCGCACAACAGGCACGATTCCGCAATCAGGAGAAGAAGCGGTACGGGAGGGAAGCGGACGAGTCGGCGGAGCCGAGGGCTCAGGCGGCCATCTCTGTTGCAGGCTAGGCTCCTCCCCCACATCTGACATTCTTAAAACGAAAGTATATCTCCTATACACAGGGATTCAACAAAGACAAAAATCTGCCTTCTAATCAGTTTCCCTTAAGTATTTGTGAAGTGATAACAAGCTGTGTGTCTTCCTTTCAACTATTGCATTGGCTCCCATGTATTAAGCTCCAAATAGCTCACAGTCAGAATGATACTCTAACAAAAGAAGGGTTGATGGCCCTTTAAATAGAACCTTTTGTTTTGGCTCAGCTGGAGGTGTAAAAAAGAAAGCACCCTCACTGGCTGCAGGGTGCTGCTCTGAACTGAAAGCAGAAAATGATAAGGTACTGCTGAGTGTGTAACAAAGAGTTAATATCCTGAGCAAAGCAAGTCCATAATAATCAGAAAAGTCCACACGAATTTATCACCACAGAATTCATCTTCTGTTCTTTATTTTCATGCACAAGTCACCAACAGTAATTTGACTCCTAGCCAACACGTGTTTCGTCTAGGTGGAATGATCCACAGACTTCTTCAGGGCAAAATTGTATGCATCAGATATATATTGCATAACATTGTATGGGAAATGGGCCAGACACCCCAAATCAGTCCTAGTCTCGTGTGCAACAGTCCTATTATAATCTCATAAAAAAGAACCAATCCTCAAAAATAACATGTACAACAGCTCCGTGAGTAATCGTAGCGAGACAGACGCCAAGCTAGTGTGAGGAGCACACTCCCTTTGGAAGATTGCTGTCTACTTGGATCATGTCTGAAATTTGAATGGAGGTGCCACATAGATGAAACACGTGTTGGCTAGGAGTCAAATTGCTGTTGGTGACTTGTGCTTGAAAATAAAGAACAGAAGAAGAATTCTGTGTAGATAAATTCGTGTGGACTTTTCTGATTATTATGGACTTGCTGTGCTCAGGATATTAACTCTTTGTTTCATTTTATGTGTGGGCCCTTTGCCTACGCAGCTGGTAATGGTGGGTGGCCGCGATCTATATCCTTGAGCATTCCAACGTGATTATTAGTACTTCACAGGACTCTGCGCAATTTATGCCCTTCCACCTTTTGTACTGCTGAATATGTCCCCGTGTCAGCAGATTACGCTGAGACAAATTCAGCATATTTCACTAGGGCCTGCCAGATCTTGAATTCGGCTCAATAATAGCTGCCAGATCCAGAATCCAGTTGGATTTCCCTCATTCCCTGAACTGATGACAAGCGTTGCTGATGTACAGTGCCTTTTGGGGCACTTGACTAGTGTTTTTAGACCTGGGACTCATTTATCCAGCACCTAAGAAAGGCACCTGAGATGTGAAGTGAAAGGCATGCATTACAAATGAAGAGGTAGATTTACAAAATGTTAACACAGTGCTTGGTTGCTGTGCTGCACTGTGTAATGAAGGTTCAGCAGGGTAGCACCATATCTACTAAGATATGGCGCTGCTGCTGTTATCTCCAGCGCTGGTGCACAAACATGCTGACTAGCATAGTGCACAGGTGTTTGCATGATGTCCAGCATAGGAGTTTTGAGGAAGTGTACCTTCCAGTGCAAAATACTATGCTAACACATAGTTTAAAACTTGTCAAATATGTTATGTGTGCTGTACAAAGCAGAACATTTTGAAGAAATAAAACATTTCAGTTGACACCAACCTCAAACAGGCTTTACGTTTTGGTGCAAAGTCTGTCTACAAATGTTAGTAGAGAGGGCTTGCCTCAGAGGCCATGGGTGGTTGCAGGTGAATGCACATGGACATCTATATAAAACCCATGATATGCCTCCTTGACACAAAGTAAAGCAAAGAGGCACAAGGTTTGGTGTTGGAAAATACATCCCAATAGTACACTTTGAGCTAGTTCACAGTACTTTTGTAATGTAATGCCAAGCATTAGTACATCTGCCTAAAGGGGTTCTGGTAAAACTACAGACCTCAACATCAGATCCTACGCCGATGATACACGGCTCATCCTCTCTCTCTCAGAAGTCCTCCAACAGCACAAGGACCAATTTCCACAACTGCAAGAAGAAAATTGCATGAACGAAGACCAACTGCCTGAAGCTCAACACTGACAACACCAAAGAGCTGATCTTTGCCAACAACACTTCCCCTTGGAAAGACACCTGGTGGCCCGCTGAACTCGGACCCACAGCCACACTAACAGACCATGCCCGCAACCTCGGCGTCATCCTGGACAGCAATCTCACTGTGAAGTGGCAGATCAACGCAATCTCCACTACCTGCTTCCACAATCTATGCATGCTCTGAAGAATCTTCAAATGGTTTCCAATCATCATGAGGAAAACACCCGATCTTTGGCCACAACTCTTCGCCTTGGAAAGACACCTGGTGGCCTGCTGAACTCGGACCCATAGCATCATCGACAGACCACGCCTGCAACCTCGGCATCATCCTGGACAGGAAGCTCACCATGAAGTGTCAGATCAACGCAGCCTCTTCTGCCTGCTTCCACACTCTCTGCATGCTCGGAAGAATCATCAAATGGTTCCCAATCAGCGCAAGAAAAACCGTCACTCAGGCCCTAGTCACCAGTCAGCTGGACTACAGCAACACACTGCACGCAGGGGCCACCACAGATCTCATGAAGAGACTACAGACGATACAGAACTCACCGGCAAGACTCATCATCTATCTGCCCAAATGGGCCCATATCTCCCCACACCTCAGGAACCTCCACTGCCTCCGCCATCTAGAAAAGATGCCAATTCAAGATATTGACACGCGCCTTCAAAGCCCTCCATGACCTGAGACCAGCATATATCACCCACCAACTTAACTTTCACCAAACAATCAGAAACATTCAATCCGCCATCCTTGCACAGACACCGCGAATCCACTGAAGCCTCAGCAGCAGTGCTTAATTTGAGCCAGTAGTTTCCGGTGCTCTGCCCCGGCACCTAATTGTCAACAGCACACGTATGACAGGTTGCCACATGGTGGCACTGTTCATCTAATTTAGAGATGAGCAGAACAACGGTTGTTTATAAATACAATATATCTTATAAATTACTAATACCTACCTCCCCAGCCATTCTTTGAGCTATGGGGACCATGAATAATCTAAACTGTCACACTTGCAGGCAAGAAAATTGTTTTAGTACCATCATTAGCAGCAATGACTGGGGCAATGGGGGGTGCAAGTTGCAGAGGCCTCCTGGCCAGGGCCCCGGCACTTATTATTTTATAAATTAAGCACTGCTCACCAGAGGCTGTTCTTTCTCCTACCTAGGCCTGGAACAGTTTTCCCTTCCGCCTCCAGACATCACCCTCTTGGGCGGACTTTAGGAAGAGACTCAAAACCTGGCTTTTTGACTGAGTCAACTCAGTGTCTGGATAACCTCACTGGTGATTAGCTGCGCTATACAAATACCGACCGACTGATTGATTGTTTGACTACAAACCCTTCTGTACTGTCACTGTGGGCACGTAGGTCCTACAGAAATGCACATAGAGCCTGATTTAGACTTTGGCAGATGGTACTTCGTCTGTCAGGGTGGCAGAGAATGTTACGGTCTGCCAGATTTAAATATGACCCCTGGCCCAATGGGTATAGCTGTACTTGAAAGGGAAAAGTTGTCACTGCATTTCCCTTCAAGATACAAAATGTTTGGAGGATGGCTTCAGCTAATTTTAACAGCTTGTCACCAAACTTTAAAATGTTGTTTTGTTTTTCAGAAACAAACTCCCAAAGAAAGAGCTTTGTTTCTGAAAAAAAAAAAAAACCTAACAAACACCACACCGTGGAATTTTTTTTCCCAGAGCGTGAGAGGTCATTATTTTTCTTCTGTCTATCAAAGCCAGATTGCACCTGGCAGTGATGGACAGAAAAAAAAGACATTACACCGTCCACCTTAAATAGGGCGCAAGGTGTAATGCCCTTCCTCCGAAGGCCCCTACTAGGCTGGGCCGTGGTAAGAAGCTTTCTGTGGATGGAGCCAAAACTTACAGTCTATCCATCTCTAAATGGGGCTGGTGACCAAGAGTCTGGGTACAGGGTACTCTGTCACATTAACAACAGAGTACACTGTCAACCAAATTCTAAATCAGGTCCTTTCTCTGTACTTACATTTAGAGGTATGCTTTGCTCCATTATGTATGGGTGTATGATAGGACAATAATTATAAATAATGAAATAACAAGGATGTGTAAAGTGCACGGAAATTTCTATTAAATGGAATCGTATTATCATACAACATCATGCATGAAAGTAGTGTGCCGTTCTTTTAGATATATATATATATTTTTTTATCTTTTGAAGGATTTTTTATTCAGACAGCTAAATAATCCAATAGGGTGTTTGTGAATGTGCCATTACAATATGATAAATACTGAATTAAATGCAAATCATAATATGAATAAATGGGATGCATGTTAATTTGAAGACCACTGGCACAACTCAATATTTGCAAATAACGACAAGATTGAAGTAAAATAGCTTGAGTAAAAGCAATTCATGAGAGTTTTGCAAAGGGTGAGCGCTTACATTAAGGGGCCGATTCCAATCCTGGAAAAAGGCTGTACAAATCATTGTATGGAACGTTTTTCCCGTACAACTCGTACCCGGTAAACTTTTCTTACACTCTAGGAAGTACGATTCGTACAGAAAGCCTCTTTCCATACAAATCGTACAAAAGACCATACAGCTAAAATAACCCAACGATTCTGATCCGGAACAGCTTGCACGCGACGTCTGTATGTATTCAAGCAGCGGTTTCCAGCCCAGCAAGTACGATTCGTCCCTACGGCACTCTGTACGGATCTTTTCTTACGGGAGCCAAAATCTGCTGTAAAAGCAGAGTCCCCAGGGGTACGAGTCGTACAGGCATACACCCCGTGCGTTGTGTATGTACGGTGCGTACCCCAACATCGCGTATGTACTGTGTGTACCCCAACATCGCGTACCCCAACATCGCGTACCCCAACATCGCACACCACAACATCGCGTACCCCAACATCGCGTATGTACGCACAGTACATACGCGATGTTGGGGTACGCGATGTTGGGGTATGAGATGTTGGGGTACGCAATGTTGGGGTATGCGATGTTGGGGTATGCGATGTTGGGGTATGCGATGTTGGGGTACGCACAGTACATACACAATGCACGGGGGTGTATGCCTGTACTACTCGTACCCCTGTACGACTCGCACCCCGGGAACAACTTTTCCCGGGATACGAGTCATACACAGTTCGCTTCGTAGCGGGTAATGGCATTCCCCGTGTACGGGACGTTTTCCGTACAAATCGTAAATCGGAAAGCCGGTCCGGATCGTACTAGTACGGTTGGACTGCATTTTTACAATTTGTACGGAAAAGTGTCTGGGTCCGTCTGGTACAACTTTTCCCGATCCGATTTGTAAGGATCGGGTCGATCCGTACAAATCAGATAGGGAAAAGTTGTATTTTTCCCGTACGAATCGTACTTCACGGGTCGGACGGGACTTGTACGATTTGTATGGAAAAATTTACCGATACGAGTCGGACGGGAAAAAAAAATACAGGTTCGGAATCGGCCCCAAAATGTCTAAAAGTGCAATTTTCTTGGTTATTCCTGCGAGTTTGTATTTAAGTGCCTCTTTTGACAAAGATGGATGGGTTAAGTTTGGTGAAGCATATTAAAAAGGATATAATAATCATTGTGATATTTTAGTTTATCTTCACATGATACCACGTCCTTTGAAAATATTTATTTGTGCACACTTATTTCACTCCCAAGTGATGAGTCCTCAATGTCTCTTGTTTACATTTTGTTCTGTTTTCTTCAATTGCAATATCTACAGCACTGATGAATCAAGTGTTGCGAAACACATTTTGGCTGTTGATTTAATAAAATTAATTGAAATTTGACGTGTGAAATAATAAGTAAAATTTTTTTACGATATTTGGGGGCATATTATTAAGAAACGGCTTTAAAATTATCTCCGCTTTAGCGGCAGGAAACTGCCGCTAAAGCGGCGATAATGGGCTTGATAATATGCCCTGGAGACTTCCCATAGAAGCCCATGTTCTGGTGTCAACATGGGCTTCTATTGGGATTCCTGCGGCATATTATCAAGCCCATTATCACCGCTTTAGCGGCAGTTTTCTGCCGCTAAAGCCGCGATAATTTTAATGCCGTGCTTGATAATATGCCCTTTGGTGACCAGATCATTCCTTTGGTGCACATGTTTAGGGATCTTTAATAAGTCCAGGCCACCGCCACATCTGGTTGGGGCCTGGACTCATTGTTTATGAATGGTTGCATATATTCCATCAGGCCCTACTCCTCCCTCGTGAGCTTGTATCAGGGCGCCTTGAGTCCTGGTCTAGATGCTCATGCCAAATAATTATAAGTAGGGCTCCCTGTTTTCCATTTTTACTGATTTTTACAGATAAATACAGACAGAAAACCTTCTGTTCCCTGTCTGTATTTATTTTTGAAAGAGGAAAAATACAGATATTTTGGCTTCTGTTGAGTGACTCACCATGCTGAGATTAGTGACTGTCGGATCAATAGCTTTACATGTTGGCAGCACAGGAGTTACAAAGCTCGATGAGTTGTGCTTAAAATACTGCATATCTCAATATGTATTGGTGCTGCTATGCAAATTTATTAATGAAGGTTTATTCTTTTATAATTTGTGGCTGTGTAATATGCTAAAACCCGAAATGCATCAATATGAGTGCACTTATATCTGTTAAATAAATGTGGAAATATACGAGTTATCACATCATCTGATTTCCCAAAAATAGATATGGATAAATACAGACAGGAATGTTAAAAAAATAAATACAATAAAACCGGGAGCCCTAATGAATATAAACCATTCATGATTCCTTCTGTGTGGTCATTTGTGACTGAAAACCAAGTAGCAAGGCTGTGGTGTTGTTCACAGATCTTCCAGGCTCATATCTGGAAGAAAGTTGCCAGTGAAAGCGTCAACTCAAACAACAGAACATCTGTTTCTTCACACATTCGCATGAAATAAACAAAATGGTTCCCCTATCATTTGGTGCATGAATGTCTCTGGAAGGTGGGAGCAGATGCTTCTTGGAGAGTGACTTCTTTTGGCTTGGATCTTACTCCAGATCGGTGTCAGTGTAACCCGACAGTCCTATAAATAGATGATCTGGACCCCACAAATCTTTTCTGGGCACTTAGCAAAACACAAGTAGATGCGGTTATGCACCATTTTTCTGAACATTCTTAGCACATCACTCTGTTTTGGCTTTCATGATGCTATGCACCTGCTCAAGGGGTTCATAAGTGGCAAAGAAGGGGGTACAAGGCCTCTGCATTAAGACCACCATGGTATCTTCAAGGATCAGGTCATGCCTCTTTCTGCACAACCACATAGATATCATTTGGGACCACACAAGAGAGCATCTGCAGCCCTGACTTGCCCTTAGGTACCCATGGCACTAATCCATTTTTTTGAGGTGCTACAGATGAGACAAGGGGTTCTACCCGTGATGCCTTTGTGAGTGACAGGGTGTGTGATGTCACTTCTGCTATTCCTGACTTTTTGGTGAATCAAGATGCATGCACAACAGTTTCTCATCTGAGGTGCAGACCGTGGTTTATATTTGGCATATGTGTTTTATAATTGAGCCAAATGCTCCTCAGGGAGCATCTTCATGTATCAGACATTACAACCATCACATAGCAGAAAGTGTGAATTGCTCCTTTTATTTTATGTAAATCTTACAGTGCACAACAGCAGCAGCAGCACAGTTTTATAGCAAGCATTTTGGAAAGTGACACTGGCAAGATGCAGGGTCTAACATCGGGTTAGATGGCCTCACGTTCCAGAAAAACTAGGAGACGGGATGGCTATGAATCATGTGATTCAAGGGTTAGCCCACAGAGAAGTGGGTGTGATCCAGAGAGCATCAGAGCTACATGAATTCCCATCTGCAGGTAAAGAGCTTCCTCTGATTGCTCATTACTGATGTGGGTAGCAGGTCAGTACCACTTTTTAAAGGACCGTGGCGTGATCTCTGAGAACCATCACTATTACTTCATTCAGGCCTTCCAAATGCATGATCAACCATTCCTACACCATCCAAAGGGAAGGCCCGGTTAGGTATTTGAAAGAATGTAGGCCATGACTAGAACTGCTATCAGCTCCATCATAAACACCACAGAGGCCAACTCCTTACATTAAAACACCCTTAACTCTGACCTCATCACTTCCACAATAACCCTAACCCTAAAACGGGCCCTAATCCTTTTCTGACACCTAAAATTAAGCATACCCTTAATCCTAACAAATACATAATTAATTATGCAAATATATTACATTAAATGTTAAACATCGAATTACATTGATATTAATCACATTACATTAAATGTTAAACATGTAATTACATTGATATTAATCACATTATATTAAATGAAATATAAAAAACTATCCCACTCTCAATTGTTGTAAATAGTTTGCAAACTTTCTGGAATAAATATTAAAGATTGTGCTATACCCATTAGGCACAATGTCAGAAGGATACCCATTAGTGTAAAGGGTGAGGTAGCCAATGTCCTAAAGAAATTGTGTAAGGAAAATTCCTGCAACTGCTATTAAGAAACAAATAGTGACAACAACCTGTGCCTAGACCTTCAGATCTTAAATGATACCATATGGGTGGGTTGTTGCCCCTTGCCACAGTTTTTTCACTTGGTGTTTTTCACTGTTTTTTGTCTCTTGGCCACAAGTAAGGACACAACCATATAATGTCACATAAGGACTCTCGTGCCCTTGTGGCTTTTATTCCTATGTTTGTGCATGCTTTACGGCCTTGCGAGTGTCTAATACATGCATGAGCCCGGTGGAACATGAAACAGATATCCTTGCAATCCAAACAATATCTACGTGTTTCCAGGAATATGTTGGAGACCAAAAGAATTCTAACAAAGCATAGGAAATGAGCTTACAAAAACTGAAGTATGTCATTTTCTGTAATGAAGAGCATTTACGCCACGCTATTCGAAAAGGTGGCACCGAACCAATGACAAGATTGGTTAAAGGTATGAAATAATCCTCTAAGTTCAATTCACCCATACAAGTTGGTATGGTTTTCTGTAACCGAACCACTCAAAGACATGGTAAAAAAAAATGGTGGCATGTATGAGGGGTGCAAGAAGTGTGTTGACTAGCTTAAGAGTGTTTGAGAATGCGTGCAGGCTTTTGAGACAGCTTTTCTTTTACCACAGACACCAGTGATGATGGGTTGGGCGCGATGTCAATCAACTGGATGCAAATGAAGAGTATGTTATATTGTTTGACATAAAGACTGATCCCCGCTGAGCCCCATTCTGTGACTCCTATTATAGAGCCATCAAGCTGGCTGTTTGTTGCCTCTGTCAGTTCTGTGCTTTGCAAATAGCACAAATATCTCAAATTGATGTGAGTGGTGGTTGAAGCTACCAATTTTAGTCATTCTTGCGAGAGAGACAAGTTGTGGAAGGAAAGAACTTAAGGGCATATCAGCAACACCTGGCGATAATTATCACTCAGCACTCTTAGCGTGAGGATAATTATTGCCGGATGACGTGGATTTTTATCGCTGAGATAGCGTGCTATTAGCAATGCTTATTCCTCAGCGATAAAAATCCTCACGCTAACTGCCTAACGTGAGATTATCGCTGGAAACCCAGCGATAATCTCACGCAATGTGGCGTTAGCTTGTTGATAGGGCCCCACAAACTTAGCCATGATATCCACCTTCCATAGGATATCATGGCTAAATCAGTCCTGAAGCAGGTGTAAGGAAAGTAGCGATAACAGGGGTTATCGCTACTTTTCCTGACGCTATGCTTCATAGCGTGGGGCTTGATGATAGGAGAAATGTCGCTTAGCGACATTTCTCCAGTCATGTTAGGTCAGGAACGCCCACTTTGCATCTCATTAGAAATGCAAAGCTGGGCGTTAGGAATCCTGACACTAAAGCAAGGTTTCACGCGTTAGCGTGGCCTTGCTAATTAGGCGATAAAATTATCGCCGCTTTTCGGCCGAAAACGGCCGCAAAAGCGGCGATAAATTTTTATCGCCAGCTTGTAAATATGCCCCCTAACAGGCTGCAGTTTTGGAATAAGTGTCTAAAGGTTTATCTCATGTGTGGTGCGCAGAACGTCATGTTTCCACAGGCAGTGTTTCCTGGCTCCACCGATTTAAACTTGTGGGTATTGGCCTCAAAGACATATATCTATCGATCTGTTTAGGGCAGACGGTCTGATGTACTTTTTTTTCCTGTTCAGGACCTCCAGGAAAAGCCTGACAGTCCAAAACTGAAGAAAATAAAAATGACCCACACGCCCTGGGAGAAAACTCCCACAGTGTAGGGGCCATTAGATTTTGATTTTCAACAACAACAAAAACTATCTTATTGGGAGATTATTTTTGAAAAACAAATAAGTTTGCTGATTGGCTGCATGAAACATGGTGACCATTCAGCAAACTTACAGTGCCTTCCAAGGATCTGCAGTGGTGGTGCCTTTTTTAAAGGCAAACAAAACTCTGCCAGGCAGGTGAAGATCCCTAAATAGGGCAAGCAGTCAACTACCAGGTTGGTGGAGTTTATAACCTCCACCACCCTGGCGGAGTGATGAGACCCCCGCCCAACTTTAAATAACGCCGTATATTCATTGTTGAAGGTTAGCCAAGGTGTAACTATTTGTGAAGCTGGTGCACTAATTTGAGAGATGCCTGTCATACGGCTTATACTTTCTCAGTAAAAACTGCGTTTGTTTGACAACATAAATGCAACTTCAGAAAATGACAACCCTGACTCCCCAAGGAAATCATGGTAACAGATATAGGACCTTTTCGTTTGGTAACTCATGCTTACCCAAAGAGATTTACAAGAAAAACACAAAGTGACGTTTCAATATTTATTGAAGCATTGGGATTCTTGCATAAAATATGTGCGCTGCAATCATCAATAGAAGAAAACTGAAGAATGTGATCAGCATTACGAGAATGGTGAAGAAAATGTATAATTCAACTATTGTGCTGTTTACAGAGAATATATGCAAGTCTATAGATACTAATATTATATTTTACTCCTACCTAGCACTACTTATCTTAGTGTGCCTAGGGTGATTGAACCTGCCAGAATCACTGTAGGGTGACTTAACTTCCCAGTTACCTGAGGGTAAGTGTCATCAGGAAGCCTGCCTTGGTGGAGAGCTGGGCTTCATCCCATGCATAAGGTAAATAGGAATCAGCTGGGCTGAAATTCTGGCATGGGTCAGCCTCACTGTGCCAGCAAAATGCTCATCTAACTAAACAAGGAAGTGATGTTGTTTATATAATAAACATCACCCTGTTGCATTGCAGAAGTCCCAGTCAGGCTGCCATTATTGATTTTACCCTGACAAAGCTGTAGCTGCGTGAATAATAATAAACGACAAAATTTTGCGCAATAAACTTTAGCTTTTGTACAGAATGTTCTAGGCTTCTGATTAAGTGCCTACAAAAATGTGCAAATGTAAGCATAGGTGTTTCTGGGAACAGTATCTGTCAAGCACGCAAGCAAAAGTGTGTCAAATATCAACATTCAAGAAAAGATGTCATGTTTAAACATGAGCATGTAAAATGATGGTGTTCCTGCCCGGGCCTAAATGTGATTTTTCCATGTAGATGAGTTTCATTTTGTGCCACATTACATGCATACAGTTGTTATTAAACCTTTTTCTAAAGTGTTTGCCACTGAGGTGTTTTCTATGTTATAGGTCAATGCTAACGGCATATAATTCACATCTGCAGAGATACAGAGGGGCATATTTACAACAGAATGGAGAAGCGTGGGGTTAGGCAAACATTGCTAATGCCACGCTTCTCCAATCTGAAAACGCAGGGATGTGCCGTATTCACAAGAATGCGGCGCACCCCTGCGTTTCCCCTAGCGCTGGTGCTGAGTTCAACTGCCTAGTGCCAACGCAGGCACCCTTGCACCATAGTGCAAGTTTGTCTGCATTGGGGGGAGGATTGTTTATGTGCAGGAAGGTCCCCTTTCCTGCACATAAACAATCTTTAAATGCAGTTTTATAACTTCTATGTGTGCAGATTAATGCAGCACACATAGAAGTTGCAAAACAACATTTTTGTTTAAATTATTGTATATGTGCTGGAAGGGGGACTTTTTTGCACATAAACAATCATAGGCAATTTGCTGTTTCTATGTGAGCTGCACAAGGCAGCACACATGGAAATAGCAAAAATGAGTAGAAATAAAGCATTTCTCCTCATTACGCCGGTTTTCCCTGGTCTGAATTTTGGCACAGGCCCCTATTTACACGGCCCTTGTAAATAGAGGGCAGCATCAAAATCAATAGGTTTTGCGGTGGAACGCTCACCACAACACCCATTGCCCTCCCCTTTAAAGCTAAATACAGCTTGAAAGGGTGCCTTACTTATAAGGTAGCGTTAAGCCACGTTGAAAATAAGGCAAGGCCCCTATCACATCACAACAACACTGAAAGTGACATTGTGGTGGCGATAGGGGCTTGTAAATATGCCCCTGAATTTCTTGAATTGTTGCTGTATAAAGTTAAGTCTGTAACTGTAAGAAGAAAGCAAGGTAAGTATGGCATACAGAGCATAACAGAGTGTAAAAAATGTAGTTTTAAGAACAACAGTATCTGGATAAAACAGAGAGGATGTGGCCTAACGGCCAGAGTGGTTGACCTTGAAGTTGGGGAACCAGGTTTGAGTCTCGGCAGGGATGTTCAACAGCCTGTGATTGTGGGCAGATCACTTAATCTCCTCATGACTGAAAAAATGTATACGTCAACTTGTAACGCAACTGGTGCTAATGTAAAGCTCTATAAAACTCACACACAAAACAATTACATAGTTGAACATGGAATAAATGGCAAAAGGTGGTTGAACTTTTAATTCAACAGGTGCTCATGAAGCAAGTGGTCCTTGCAGTTAGTGGTCCGATGCTAAGGAAACTGGCTGTGGGTCATGGGTTAAGCTGAAAGGTTGAGGTGGACAGCATTAAGGGGATAAGATAGTGTGAAGTCTAGCCTCATCCTATCAGAGACATATTGTAATCTTGTTGAAAATGGCCCTTTCTGTATGTTCACGCCCAAACCTTTTGCCTTTCTCCTTCCCTTTTTGCTGAATTCGTTTTTGTTGGCTTTAGGATTCTAGGCACTTTACCACTGCTAACCAGTGCTAAAGTGCATGTGCTATCTGCTTAAAACATGGTAACCTTGGCTTATTCACAATTGGCATATTTAATTTACTTATAAGTCTCTAGTAAAGTGCACTACATGTGCCCAGAGACTGTAAATTAAATGCTACTAGTGAGCCTGCATCACTGATTCTGCAACCCGCATCAGTAGCCATTTAGGCCTGTCACTGCAGAGCCTGTGTGTGCAGTTTTAAGCTGCCTGATCGATCTGGCAAGTTAACAACGTGCCCGGCCAAATCCTTCCTTTTAAATAAATATAAATCATCCCTAAGGTTGGCCCTAGACATCCCTAGGGGCAAGGTGCACTGTATTTGAAAAATAGGACACCTTGCGTGCCCTGGGTGGCTTCATAAATATCGAGTAACGCAATGCATTGCAAATTGCTGTGTTGCTTTCCTCTACCCAGGGAAGTGTTCCCACACGACTTCCATGCCTTTTGACACATTCCCAGATTTACCATAAGTGGTAGACCTGGGAACGTGCCAAAGAGATACTCCTTTTCAGGGCGTGACAAGGAGTAATATCTTTATTTCTCCTCATTACTTCCTATTTGTATGTGTGCTGCACTCTGCAATGCACGTAGAGGAATATTCCACCCAGGATTGTGTTGGTGCAGGAAGGTGCTCCTTCCTGCACAAAAACAATCCAGCATGCAAGACAGACACCCGTGCACCATGGTGCAAGGGTGCCTGCGTTGGTGCTAGGCAGCCAAGGTTGCACCAGCGCAGGGACACAGGCAGGAATGCGCCCTGTTGTTTTAAACACACACATTCCTGCCCTTTCCCTGTCACTCAGTGTCACTTTCTTTTTTTATTTCAACAAGTTTTATTACACATTTTATTTTTAAAAAGAAACAGGAACACATTAGTAGTTCTGTAGCAGGTTTTGCATCACAACATCAAATTGCTTTTGTCTATAAACTTCTGTGCTTACCCTATCTGTGTTAATATTCCAGAAAGAAAGGAAAATAGAAAGGAGCATGAGAGCTAAGAGGTGAAAGAAGAGATAGAAGACAGGCACATGAGAATACAGTGCATAAACATGTCGTCTGACATTGGTTGTGACCATTAGAGCCCGGGTACCTTCTTGTTGGAGTGGAATTTCACTTGGGGTGCCAGGATGTGTCACCCCAAGCCCACCTCGCCTTCATGGGGGCTCAAAAGAGTCCAGAAACGTGTCCAGGGACTCCCACATCCTTCTTGAGGCTGGCTTCCAGGGTGAACACTGTAGAGATATATTGTCTGCTCCTCTAAGATGCGTGATCAAGTTGACCCAACCTTTATACGATGTCTTGGAAGTGTCTTTCCAGTTTGTGAGGACCATTTTCACTGCTGCTGTCAGCATTAAGTCCAGAAGGTCCCTGTCCTCTGCTGACTTCAGGTCAGCGCACATAAATCCCGTGGTGATAGTGGCGAATTCTTTTGTTAGAGAGCAGTCAAAAAATGTATTAAAAAACTTAAGGATTTCACCCCAGAACTGGGCAGTACAGTATAAGGTGTGCAAGATCCCCTTTTTCTTTGTTACAGTTCCAGCATAAATCTTCCTCCTTGAGTCCTAATGAGTGTAGTCATGCGGGAGTCCAGAAAGCCTTGTGAAGCAACCAAAATTTAGTTTGTGATAGAACTGGGGAAATCTTATTTCGTGATGCTGACGACCAAAGTGTGGCCCTCTCATGGTCCTTGAAATTAGTTTTACTTTGATTATTCCAGTAGGCGGTTGTCTTGTCGTTAAGCTTGGTGGATTTAGGGCGTAGGAGTTTGTAGAGGTGTGAGACCTGGTGTCCTAATTTAATTATTTTAGAAACGAGCTGGAAGATAGAGGGTTGCGAGATTAAGAATTTGGTTTTGGACAAAGCCGATCTGATTTTTAGGAAGTTATAAAATTCGAACTCATTAAGGTTGTGTTTTTCCTTGAGTGCGGTGAAGATGATAGGGTACTTTTCGTTTTCTAGTTTGAAGGGGTAACATATGCCTTTCTCTATCCATGATTAAAAGGTTAGGCATTTCCCCTTATATAGAATCCTGCTATTGGCCCAAAGGGATTCTTTTTTTGACCCTTTTATGCTGTTTTCTAGCTTTTTATCTACCTTTAATAGTCAGTGTCACTTTCTTATAAATATGCCCCTTTAAGTGTCCTGTTTGTCTAATACAAGCTAAAATTGTGAATTCCTATTAAAAGGATTTGTGGAAAGTCCACTAGATGGAGCTAGACCGCTAGCTATGTTTTTTTTTTAACTTGACTCGGTGCAATCCCCTTACAAAAAGCTTTGTGAGATTATTAGCCGATTCGAATTAATGCTGTTTTCTTGTTAAAAGCTAAACAATAATTGGTTAATTGCTGGCCTATTTCTTTGGGTAAAACGTTTTTAAAAGAGTTGATGTAATAATTAAAATGAATTGACCAACGAGTTCTCAATTGAAATGTACACCGACTTGCTTGCCCACTGTTTACGTACACATTTGGCTCTAGTGAATCTCTGAGGAAGAGAGATCTGAAATACGCCGTGATCGTGCAGAGCTTAAATCACAGCATGGCGCACTTTACTGAATTTGAAAGCTGCTTTTTTTATTTTTAAATTTTGGATTATTAAATAAATCGTTTGTGACTTTCGGAAATGGCTGGTGTGTGTGCGAGGTAATTGACATACGGTTTTCCCATTACCTTGCACGGTAGTTGGAATGTGTGAATCGACATACTGTAGCATAATTTTGTGAGCGCAGGTCCATGGGACAAATGGGAGAACTTCTAGATTTAAAATTAATATACCAAAAATGCATATCATAAACTGTCTCCCTCATAATTAGTTTAATCATACACAAATGATCTCGTATTGTGTTTATGTATCCATCAATGCCATGCGAACAAAATCTGGGATTATTAATGTATGATTAAGCTAGTGATGAGGGGTATATTTTATCAAATGTTTTTTTTCTAATAAAGATATAGATTATTTTTGTAGATATTCATTTGTATGTGAAGTTTTGATTTATAATCACAACCCAGTTTTATGCATTAGGGAATTGACCATTATCCTGCAAATTTAGAATTATAGATGGGTAACAATGAATAATGGGTAGATGTTTCACCAAGTTGGTCTGAGTGCCATCAAATAGACAATGAGTGGGGGGCTTGAGTTATTTATAATGTTACTCAGAGCTCAGGGGTGAATCCCCAATATTCATTCTTTGCCCATCTATGGATTTTACGGTGTGTATGGCTTCGAGCCCTGCCTCTGCTTTCAACTGCTTTGGAGGGGCAGAGGAGTAATTTGGAGACATGCATCACATGCCTTATCCTAGCTGTCTCAAATACAAACAAGCATTGGCATAGCCTTTGGGACCTTATCAGTGTTTAGCCATGCAACAGTTGCATAACTAAATACTTATAAGGTCCCAAAAGCAAGACCTATTGGCTATGCCAAGCGGCCGTGCGGCCGTGAAAGTGATCGCGATCAAACATCAAAGCGGCAAAGCAAAGTGAAAGTAATCGCGTTAAAGCACGGCGAGCGCGCCCTCGCACATGCACTGTAGCTCTAGGCGGGCCTGGTAGCACTTTTGGAGCCCTCTCAATAAGTCTCGCCAGAACAGCGCATGCGCTGGGTCAGGCGAGACCTAAAAAGATAACTGGCCTTAAGCCACTTGTCCTGTGTGCCAGCCCACAACCTCCTGTCCCGAAGGTTCGCCCTTTGCCAGCCAGCGCTGCACTCACAGGCTCTTACAGAGAATTGTCAAAGCAGCCTGGTATTCCTTTATGACGTAGCAACAGTGGGTAACAACTTTTGTTACCTGCTGGTGATACGTCATAGTAGTGAGTAAGCATACTTAGAATCAGTTGTTCATGCTAGGGTCTGTCAGTGAGAGCCATATGTAACGCCAGTATTAATAATAATCACTGACCACACTGGAATTCTCAGTGTAGTGTCATAATCTAATAGATGATCCTAAAGGCATATTCATGAGATCATTGATTTCATCACAAGATAGGAGGCCTTACTTAATATGACATTTCTTCTCCTGCTGTTTATTCATGGCACCTTCAAAGAGCACTACAAATCCCACCT
Source organism: Triturus cristatus (assembly GCF_964204655.1). Taxonomy (NCBI): domain Eukaryota; kingdom Metazoa; phylum Chordata; class Amphibia; order Caudata; family Salamandridae; genus Triturus; species Triturus cristatus. The sequence goes on from NC_140586.1 coordinate 263,798,906, forward strand.
TTATGCGTCTTTAGGCTAGAGGCAATAACACAAAGGAAATACGCTAAAAACTCTAAATAGGTGTGACATTACACACAATTGGTTTATTGTACCTTGTGCAGTGCTTAATTTGAGCTAGTGGTTTCTGGTGCTCGGCCCTGGCACTTAATTGTCAACACCAGTGCTTGTGACAGTCTGCCACAAGGTGGGGCTGTCTGAAACATTTAGAGATGAGCACAACAACAGTTAATTATTAGTCAATATACATTAAAACTGACTATTACCTGCTGCTCAAGCCATTCTTATAGCTTTGGGGGCCTGAAATAGTCCGAATTGTCTCACTTGTAAGAGTGTGATGGTTAGTAGTTGTGTTGTTACTACCATTGGCAGTGCTGGGAGGGGCAATGTGTGGTGCAAGCTACTGTGGCCTCCTGACGAGAGCCCTGACTCTTATTTGTTTTGCAAATTAAGCACTGGCCTTGTGTATTTAGCTTGAGCTAGGTTAGGCATTTTGCTACACTGTGGGAATCTTGAATCTTTGGGGGTTTGACCCAAGGTTGAATTAACATCCAAATTCATCCTTCCTTCTTAGAAGAGTACATTAAATTTAAGATCAAAGGTCCTGTTGATAGTGCGACAAGAGGAAAAATGCGGCAGAATGTCCTAATCCTATGAAAACAAATAAGGCAGCATTGCATAAATTTTGGACATGGATATTGTAACCTCCCTAATTAGAGGGGGTAAGGACCCTAGAAGGATGGCTAGACAGGGCCTGAACCTCATGCCAATACAAGATGCTGGTGCCTTAAGCTCGCTGATTAAGATTCTAATCCTAGATGAAAAGGCAAAGAGTTCTGGTGAAAGTTTGAACCCAGAAATAATATCTGATTGGGCCCAGCAGGCAATATATTTTCTGGGAATTGCGAATGTAGGTTAGTCGTATCAGAGTTATAATCGTTTATTATTGTTTGTAAATCCAAAGTTGGGGGATCTTGCAGGATTTGAAGAGGGGAACAACAATCAGGGATTCCTCTTTGGGTGTGAGTTAATCAAGGACATGTTCAGACATTTTCACCCTTGAACAAGGCCCACTGTTCCCTGGCAAGAGATTTCAATTGGGGTTCTCCCTGGGCCACCAGATTTAGTGGTCATTTCACCAGCCATTCAGCTTTTTTCTGGCCCTACCCCTATAGGCAGCTGCACAGATATTCCAGACCATGTTCTTCCCACAAAGAAGACAAGGAGGAAGTTTCTCCTGCAGCAAAGATCGAGCAAGGGGATGGAGGGTTCAAGGTAAACATGCTCTCCTTTGCCCTGATACGAGTGACAGGAAAATTGGCTCAGTTTGTTCTTTGCTGGTCTACAATTTTAAATGAGCTATCAATTTTTCAAACAGTTCAGGGGTTTCAGATAGGGTTTTATGCCCCTCCAGTACTATCAAGGCCCCAGTGTCAATGCTTTTTTTCCCAGGAGAACAGGACTTAGTTTCACAGAAGTTGCAAGAATTATTGTGGGAAGGAACAATAAAGCCTTGTGTGCTGTACCCCAGGGGTTTTGTCACCAACATTTACTTGGTGCCGAAAAATAACAGAACAATTAGACCTGTGATAAATCTGAAGGATCTGAATCGGGTTCTTCTTTACCGATTACTTAACGGTGTCAATACTCCATCAAAACAGGACATCAGTCAGTCATTCACTTTATTCAGTCAGTATTGACCATAAAAGCACATAAAAACAACAGCGTTAAAATACATGAAAGAAATCAACATAAAACAAAGATAAATTCAATTACATATGTACACCCATTTTTTTAGGGTTTAGTATAGCACAAACTGCGGGTTCAGAACACCGCTATGGTGGTAAGGACGCAATACAAACCGGGGGACTCCCTTAGTATAAACCTGATAACAAAAACCTAAAAAAGGGTCCGCTATGTTATAAGGGAAGAGTGGGTCCTCTTTCTCGGTTATAAGATGTAATACATCAAATGCCTTAAAAGAAATAAAAGACTCTTAAAATATACTAAAATCAGATCACAGAAATTTGCCAAACGAAAACTCAAAGCACGTTAGGGAGTGGGAATCCCCAAAAAAAACAATAAAATAAAAGAAGCTCGCAATCAATGAACCTAACATTCTGATCAGTGTTGGATCGATTTAAGTAATATTAAATATTAAAAATCAATTATTTTAATTTAATAATTTTTAAAAAGCGTTTGAATAGGCAGGTGGAGTTAGCTGACATAAGTCTTCTACGAGAGCATAATTCTTCCTGATCTTTAAAGCCCAGCGGCGAATGTAGTTTAGCACTGAATAGCGGACGGATTATGTGCCTAAATGCTGTAAACATTGCAGATCTTTTTTATGGGATAAGATACCTTTGGATCAAAAAATAGAACGCAGGAAACATATTCTCAGGATACTATATAATTTACAAAACATTTATAAAATGAGTTGTTGATTATTGTGAGAGGGAGTCACACGAACAACAAGGCAATTAAATAGGCTGACAACCTATTAATGGAAAGGCAACTAGAAAGTGCAGTATGTGTAATCTCAGGCATGTAAAATAGAATCTATATTAAAAGTGTATGATCCACGGTAAATATGGTTCCACCAGATCAGTAGTCGAGATCGGTGCGTAGCTGAGGGCAGTGTCCATGGCTACAGATCTTGCTATTATAGCGTCATTTCGAGACTTGTAAAATAAGGTCTTTACTGTCCTCTTGGTGTTAGTGTGGATACTGTGGGTTGAATTTAAAAAGTTAGGCTTACCAAGGTCTTAAAATTGAAGCCATATTATCTAGTCTAATACAGTCTTCCAGGACCAGGCGGGAGAAACCGGTCTCAGTTGAGGAACATCATTTTATCCACAAGAGCAGGTGTGCAGTCCTCACCTGATCTTCCAAATAGTGGGCACTCAATTCTGTGTGTGTGATATAACTTGCTGTCGTTTTTAGAATGGCTAAAAGCCTACACAGAAATGTATTTTCTAGAGATTGCAAATTTACCAGGTTAACATAGCTCCAGACTCCTGTCCCGTATGTCCCAACTGAGAGACATTTACTTTTATGCAGTGATATCAGTTCTTTAATTGGCTTATGGCCTAACTTCTTTGCAAATCCCAAAATTGCCTCACATGCCCCTGCAAACGTCTGTACCCTTTGAGTTAGTAAGTTGTCCCATTTTAGATTAGCGTCTGTCCTCAGCTACTCAGTGTTTCACCCAGTTGCTAAAGCTGACAACAGATACACCAGGGGAAAGGGGCTGAGGATGATCATAAATATGGAACAGGGGAAATCACTGTTGTTGAGACAGGTTCAGATAGCCATAGAGTTAAATCATAATCTAGGATTTATTGATAATGTGCCCCATCAACGTTTACAGGTTAAACATCTAAGAATAGGGATGGAATATTCAGAGATGATTTCTTAAGATCATGAGATAGGGAAAGAAATAGGATGGTGGTTAAGTCAAACTGATGCCTTAAAAGTAGAGTCATTTGTCCTTCATACTCAGATCTTGTGTTAGAAGCAGATGCAAGTCTCTGTGGTTTGGGCGCAAGTACTTGCCTGGAAGAAAATGGTCCTGGAAGGAGTCAATGCACATAAATTGTTTAGAGCATCATGCAGGCCCCATTGCACATTACAATTCAAATCCTAGTAAAGAAAACAAGGTAGATGTGTAGACATTCTGCTCATGGACATCCTGATAACAGTCAGACACAAAAGCAGACTATGGGGAACGAGGTGGGCTTTTAGTGAATCTAGCCTGGTTCCTTGGAGAGTTTTGTCGCCATCGGAAGATTTCTTTAATATCTGAATATCTTCCTAGCCCATTCAATTTGGTGGCAAATTGGTATTCAAAGAGTCTTTAAGACAGCAGTGACAGGCGAATATACCCTCAGATCTTCAAGAACCTAGCAGAAACGTGGCGACTCTTCAAAATAGATCTGTTTGCCTCACAGCGGACAAATCAGTTGGGGAATCGCTACAGTTAGAGACCAGATCTGAAATTTTTAGGCTATGGTTGCTTTTCTTCAGGACTGGTCTAGTGTAAATCTTTCCCATCTTTTTTCATGATCCCCAAATGCCTTTCTCAGAATTACAGGCAGTTGGCGATGGTAACAATTGTGACATCCCTTTTGGGAGCACAACCATGATATGCATCTCTCTTGGAGTTGGCAGTGTACTGTCCACTTCTGATACTGGTATCTCTGGGGTAGTTGGGGCACCCTTGCAGCAATATCATACTCTACTGTTAGGAGGCAAACACATGTTGGTAGCTTCAAACATTTCAGGACATTTACATACTTGCCAGACCTTTCAGAGTCAGCTTCCAACTTTATCACAGAATTCAGGGCGAAAGGTGCAACTAGAGCCTACAAGTCTGCATGGGATGTTTAGAATATCTGGCGTGTGGCACGAAACATTGATCCAGTTTATTCGGATGTCACTAGGGTTTTAGATTTAATGGAATCACAGGTGGCTTGTCACAAGTCCTACAGGACTTTTAATGGCTACAGGACAGCAATATCGGCAGAACATCAGGCTAATCCTATGTGTGAACATCCTATGGTATGTAGATTGTTGAAAGAAATTAGATATTACAATCCTTCTAACCCATAGATATATAATTGTGGGATGCCAACTTGATTTTACAACTTTTCCAAACTTGGGGGGACAACAATAATTTGTTAATTAAATGTTTTTCCACTAAGTTGGTAATGCTATTATGCCTAGTTTCTTTCAGAAGGGTGTCAGATGTTAGGGCTTTGAATATTTCTCCCCATGCATTTTCCATCTATTACTATAGAATGTATGTCTTTTCCTTTGCATCTTATGTTGCATGTGGTAAGATGTCTCAAAAGACGTATACAGATAACGAAGGGGTTGAGAACTTTGACCAGACAGTTACTGACAGCACTATGTTAGCCCTTTACCGCTGTAACCTCAACCACACTTAGTAGATTGGCTAGAGGGGTAATGGCCATGGCAGGTGCAGAAATGGGCTGTGTGGAGCCCGCTTAGCAAAAGTGCTATGATGTCAAAAGCACTGTGGGCTGGGCCAGATTGGAGGGCATTCTTAACTGAGCGGACAAGTCAAGGATCTCTACGTTTAAAACTTTTTATTGCAAACCTAAACAGCATGCTGCAATGAATGTGGTAGGGGACATTTTGAAATTGCATTATTGAGCCTCATGTCTTTTAATAAAACTGCAGATTCTCCTAACTAATAGTGAAGGAGAGTTCTGTTTGTATTAAAGACACAGGAGGCAAGTATTATCCCCCCACTACTATTTCCCAGTCTATGTGACATTACTTCAATAGTTCTGATTATTTCTTGTGCTAATTTTGACTTCTCAGGTGATATTGTAGACCTCCAAGTGTGACCAGGATGTCAAAAATAATACCACTTGGATGGAAGACTCTTGTTATGAGGACTATGGACAAAGGAAGGAAGAACTGTTATGGTTGTTGCTTGGATTTTGGTTGTTATTTGTATTCTTTCGATTTCTTCATGGATTATAGATCACTACATATGAAGAAAAGAGGAAGGGGCATATTATCAAGAAACGGCGTTAAAATTATCGCCGCTTTAGCAGCAGAAAACTGCAGCTAAAGCGGCGATAATGGACTTGATAATATGCCCTTGAGAATTCCCATAGAAGCCCATGTTCTGGTGTCAACATGGGCTTCTGTTGGAATTCTCTGCGGCACATTATCAAGCCCATTAACGCCGCTTTAGCAGCAGTTTTCTGCCATTAAAGCAGCGATAATTTTAACGCCGTGCTTGATAATATGCCCCGAAGTTTGTGTGTATCCACAACTATAGTTTTTGGTGTATTTCTTTTGTGTTGTTACTTTCTGCTCAAAGGATTGTGGGGATAGTAGTGTTCTTGCATGTGCTGTGAATACACAGCAGTGAAAGAGAATGAATAATATTTGCCTCAAATTTTTTTAATAAAATCTGGACTCTCCTTCAGTATAGGTGAATCTTTAGCAAACAAGGGTTTAAGGGCAAAAATTCCCCTGTGGGCTCGAGGAAATAGCCACAGAGGGAAATTAAGTGGGTAGTGCTGATATTAGTGCAAGTGTTTGTGTGTCAAGATTGCCTGTCTGGTTAAAGGATTAGGTTTATCTGATTTTTAAATGTTGTTTTTTGCGTTTATTTTTGTTCTGTTGGCGATACTTTGAGATCTATTTACTAAGATTTTATGCCGTGTTTGTGTCCCATAAGTGACGCAGATCGAAGCGAAATCTTTTTTACCTATTTACTTTCCAACACTAAACTTGTTTAGCGCTGAAAAATAACTTGAAAGTAATGCAAAGCAGCGCATATCGCTGCTTTGCATTACTTAGCACCAAGGGGTATACTATGGGTGGTGCATCAGCGTTCCCTTGCAATCACCCAAGATTTCTAATGCTAAGCCCTACTCACTTAAAAAAGTAGACGGTTTAGTATCAGAAAATAGCGCCCATTTCAAGTAGGTGCTAAAACGGAGAAATGCTTTCATTTCTCCTTCCTTTTCTTACTTTGTATGTGTACAGCACAAATACAAAGTGGGAAACGGTTTAAAGTTAGTCTGAGCATAGTATTTTGTACCGGAAGGCTATCCTTCCAGTACAAATCCTAGGCTAGACTCAAACAGACACCCTTGCACTATGGTGCAAAGGTGTGTGTAGGCCCGGCAGCTAGTTTTAGCGCCGTCGCAAGGGAGAGGGGAGGAGAGTGCCACATTTATCTAAATATGGTGTTCTCCTGCTCTCTTTTTCTCATGCAACGCAGTGCAGCTTTTTTGCCTGCTATGCTGCGTTGCGTGAGACATTAGTAAATCTGCTCCTTTGTGTGTTGTGTTCTCTTTTTGTGTCAGTCTCAAGAATAAAGATGTGAATTTTTTTGGTGTTCTGTCAGACGTATGACTGTATGAGCATATATTAGACTGTGAGGAAAGGAATGTGTATGTTTGTGTGTGTGCGCGCGTGCATGTGTGGTTCTTTTCTACCAGGTTCTTTGCCATGTTCCATAACCATCAATTGGAGGTAGCTGGATTTTAGAAAGGACCGGTCATGTGAGACGTGGCTATGCACTACTTGTCTGACTTACTGAGCCTGCATCTTCTTTGTGGGCGGCTAGTGTCTCTCTTGTTCACATGTAGTAATGGAATTTAACTCAGCGGTTTTATGGGCCTTCTGTAATAGCCTGTTTGTTTTGCACTTTCTGAAGCTACACATGTAATGAGGAGACCTGCAAACCTTAAACAAAATGTCACTGTGTGAGAGCAAGTAACCTGGTGAAAGTGGGGCCTGGAGAGGCTGCAGAGCCTTAAGCCCCTTGAGCCCATTACCTCCCTAGCCCTGAAAGTGCTTTTGAGGGGCTGTGGCCATCAAGATAAGAGTGAAATCTCGGGCAAGTCATTGCCCATGAGCCACTGTAACCGTCCTAAAAAAAAAAAACCTAAGGGCCTAATTTCGAGTTTGGCGTTCTTGAGACTGCCGTATTGTGAGTGCAGTGGTTGGACCTCAACAAGCCTGCTGCAACACCGCTGACACAGCAAGGATCCTGGATCCCGCAGTGCTGATGGTGTTTAGAGTGGGGAGGAATGGAGGCGTGGACTTTCCCTTCCGCAAACCTTTTCACTGCCATGAATAAGCCAGTGGTAGGGCAATGATGGGGCCCCAAGCAGGACACCCTGCCATCATTCCCCATTCAGTGATGTGACTGGAGACACGTTATGCCCCTCTACGCCTGCACTGTTGTGCGTGCAGTGTTTCATGGATGACATAGTACATGCCAGCAGTGCGTGTATGGCACTGCAGGGGCTTCTGTGCTGCTGCATTGGCTTCAGGCTCACTCAGTGAGACAAAACATGCAGACAGCACAAGACGGTAGTCGGCACACCGCCCGCCCCATGGTCTAAATGGACTTCAACTGTGTCCAGCCTTCCGCACAATGTGAGATGGACTCACTCTCTGCAGGGGTTTTCAAATCACTTTGTCTGCCACCATGTGATATACGCTCCTCACTGGTGACCGTGTGAAAGGAGCCAACATCATGTGACACCCAGAGGCGCTCTGTGAGTTGGCAGGTCTGAATTAGCCTCGTGATTATGAAAGTTTGTGTCGTCAGGTCTAGCCCAGCTTTTTATTTTCCTTAGTCAATAAAATGAACTACCAATGTAAAGAAGTAGTAGTGACAGGTGAGAGTCAGAACTGTGCTGTTTCCATGCATCCGATAAGCGAGCGAGGGATAGAACCATTTAAATGGTACATCTTCTGAACTCTATAGTAAACATTTCCTTCAGCCATTTACTAACGAGAGTGGTTGAAAACCTGGATTTTACCTTAAGGTATTGTTGGAGAGAAAATCTCATTTAATTTCTGTAGGGGTGCATCATAATCACGTGTAGAGTGCACCTGCACATAATTTTGCTTTGTGTAGACGTGAGATGTTAGAATTGTGAAATGTATTAACATAACTACGTGACATATTTAGGTTACTGACTAGTATGAAGAATTGACATAGGAAATGAATGTAACTAGTAGGAAGCATTAACATGAAGAACTCGTGTTGTGAAGTCTGACATTACTCATGTACTAAATGTTTTTAACAATGATGTTTCTATAATTTGGTATATTAGATATTTATTTAGAAACAAAATGTTTTTCAAGCTGACTCATATCGTTGATATTCGAGAGATACTTGTGTTAAATCAAACTATCCACCTTGCCGAATTTGTAACTCTTTATTTTCCATCGTTTATACATCTACAAAAACGATTCTCTTTCCCATGCTGACTCGCATGTACTTCGGTTGAGGGATACTTCCCGTAAACTATATATATCCACATCGCTTGATGTTTTACTCTTTATGAAGCAATTTTGCCACGAGACGCTTTAGGAACTACTACTTCCTGCTTTAGTGATGCAATGTTGTAGTCCTATTTCAGTTTCGTCATCTTTTTGCGCCTCAGAGACACGAAACACTCTGAGTCATGTGACATCTTCACGCTTAAACTCTCGCCGTTTTGCTCTCTCGGTACCTCCCACATACTCAGGAGGGACCGAGGCACCGACGGAGAGGTAAGCGTTACTGCTGGCTATTTTTGCATGACTCTCTTCTTGTGAATGCGGCTACATCACATCCTTATGGATTCCGTTAGGGGAACGTCTATCTGCCCTCATTCTGCTTGCGTAAATGCGGTATCTCGCAATATACGTGTTTACAAGAATATGAAGGGGCACTAACCCGTATCATGGAGACGCTCTGGTAGGACTAAGGGTCATCTCATAACAGCCAAGATGTCGGTTGTTAGTATCGGATGTCCTTTTTGTCTATCTCCCTTCCAGAGTAGTTACGGACCTCTCTCTCACCAGACACATGTTTTTCGGTACGATGCCTAAATCGTTCACGAATATGAGATCTATAGATGCATGCCCTTCAAGAGCAGTAATGGGACTTTCTCTTACTAGACACACGTTTTTCGGTACGATGTCCGAATCGTTCACGAATATGAGATCTATAGACGCATGCCCAATGAGTTCTACATTGTTTCTCAGTGACTCCCCCAATAATCAATGACTCCTTTTGGGGTATTTCACAGACAAGTTATGTTATAACAATGTCGAGCTAAGTAGGGCTTTCTGAAACAAGTCGCCCTTTATCCCAGAACATAAATGTCGCTGTCTATCCTAAACTAAAGAACAGAACTTTATCTTAAACCGCTCTTTTTAACATGACAAGATATTAAGTGTTTCTTGTTTATTTGAATATAACTTATATACCTTGTTGATCAATGCGTTGTTAGATTGATATGCCTTGTATGATTAATGCTTTCAGGGCGGGGTCTCCTTTACCTGAGTTGGCTACCGGGTGAGGTGAGGTTAGACACTCACACAAGTAAGGTGAGTCTACCACTCTCCACATACAAGATACACTTGGTGGTACTGTTATTGTGTATATTGAGAGATATTTGGATTGTTAAGGAAGCTTTTAACTGAGTGCAGCCCATACATCTTCATTTTTCATGTCCATAATTTTTCACTTTTCTCTACAGGAGTGAAATACACCCTACTTGTTCAGAGGTCTATTCGTATCAGGTTGTATTGACGAACAACTTGTTTTATTTGTTGTTTTATCACTTATTTTGCAGTAGCTATTATAAATTGGTCCTGAAGAAAGCCGGGAACACAATCCCTTCTGGCTGAAACTAGTTGACCCTTCTGTAATGCAACCTATTAGTTAAAAGTTGCCGCTACACGCTTTTTAACTGGATTGGAGAGAGATACATATTAAAGGTTTTTTTCCCTCCCAACTCCCTTTTTAAACCACTTGCACTGCAATCTTGTACACTTTTGTCTTTCATCACATGAAATACTAATGGCCGATCCTGGTCGATTTGTCTTTCTGACTTACATTCTACTACCCTCCTTCTAATCTTGGCTACTACGTCTGCCTGTGGGCTAAGAGGAGTAGTTCAAAAAACGGGAGAGGGACCCCTATGACAAAGGAGAGGGGCACCAGATAAGACCTTAGTCAAGAAAAGACCTCCTTGTCAACAACACATTCAAACCAACGCACCTTTCGTACCAAGGGGATGAGGATGGACAGCAGCAGCATAAAGCACAAATAAGAAGAAATAAATCAGATAAATTTATTAAGCATAATAAAAGCGATGTACAAAGTCAAATAGTTGATAATGCAACAGAAGACAATTTCATCGTATCAGTGTGTAAATATTAAAAAACAGTCAATCTAATCAAAAATAAGAAAGACCTATATAGTGATGCACAACACAACATTAAAATTGGGAACAACATACAAGGAAAATATTGTAATTATAATCCTATTGACACAAGGAAATCACCAAATCAAGAAGTTTTATCAATTGTGACCCAAATCAATGTCCTTTTCGATTATATGTCACACAAACCAATATTTATAGATTTTGAGTGGTTTCCTTTTTTAAAAGCATCGACGCGTTTCGGTGGGCCAAGATTCACAGCCAACACCTTCTTCAGGAAAAGTACAATACAGTCCCAATAGTTAAAATCATGAATCTTTTAGTAAGCAATGTCCTTAAGAATCCTGCCAACAGTTCTGAACTTTCACTCATATATATATTCTTCGAAAATTCTTTGGTTGCAAACACCCTTGTGTTTGATCACATCCGGGTCTCAATGGACCAAAGGATAACGCTTCTTGCCTGACTCACAAATATGCCAAAGTCTGTATCTATTTGAAGCATGGTTTTTCATAAGACCTTAAGTGCTGTCTCAACAGTCGGTCACCGTGCCTTCATCTGATATGTATAAACGGATAAATTGTGTCCGGAGATGGTGCCGAAGAAGCACTCAATCTCGACTTGCTTAGGTATACGTGGCACGGTCTTCCTCGTCGGGTATATGTTGTCCAATTTCTACATTTACCCGAAGAACCAAAAGAACCATTGGAGTGTGTCTCTAGAAACTAATGGGCCCAGCCCTTTCAGTACCAAATTTCTTCGCATTACACCTGTCACTCATATCTGCAATGAAGCCGGAAGTCTGGCATCAAGCCCTATGTTTAAAAAAGTTATCACTACGAAGATGTTTATATGTTCCCAGCAGTGCTTTAAATGGGCAGGTACTATCCAGTACACAGTACCGTTACTACTTTCATTTAAAAGGGAGAGTGTCTGCACTTTTCAGCACTGCTGCAATACGTGCAGGGCTCAGAGTCGGGGTACCACGCGGGTGGACGGCGTCGCCCCACTTATTTTACCGGGAGCTCGATAACTGGAGCAAATGGAGTCACACATTCACTCTTTGGCCTCTCTAGGGTGAGATCGGATCTCATTCAGAACGCTGCTCACGCGCTGGCTTCTCTGATGCAATCGCATCTAAGGGGTGAACGAGGGAAGGCAATGAGTCTGATGGTGCAAGCCACCTTTCGTGACATCACTTCCTGTCGTGACGTCAGCGTCCCACACACTACTTTTTTTTAGGACTTGTGCCATGAATACGTGTAATGGGAGAGTACCAGCTTTACTCAAGAGCAAACAGGTAATTTAAAAAGTGAGTACCCGCACTTCTATATTCCCATGTAAAGCTCTAGTTCCAAATGATTCACTTTTGCTTTTTAGGAAGGTATTTGCACACCAACTGCCCTCTACTCCCCCTGAGAAGGAATGCAACTTCTCTGCCATGACTCAGAGAGATAGCTCAGCTGTCACAGATGTCTAAGCTGAAGTTCACAAGTTCAAATCCCAGCCATGTCAGCTCCCCCTGCCTTTGATCTGTCTTAGGTAGATAAAATGGGGGCAGTGTTTGATTTCCAGCCCTGGCCACAGGCCTTGGAATGCGGACTTATCGCAAGACTTGAAGCTAAGAGCTTTTCTCCCCCTTCCTTCAGAACATGAAAAAGAGCAGCGGTAATGGAGCCCTAAATGAAAGGCCCTGTGGCCGGCACAGCCTGGAATGCCCGTGATTACAGGTAACAGAAGGAGAGGAACCATTAATAACAGCTCTGGTGAACGGAAACAAAGGGGAATTGTAAGGCGGCCATGACAGCCTCGGTGCCCGTGCGTTCTGCACGTAGTGCGACAGATTTAGAACTGTGCAGAGAGAAGTCCCAACGAATCACTGTATACACTACGATGTTTACGACATTTTCCGTACAGCCCATCGTGGCCGGATTTGCCGAAATCAATGCAACGGAATACTGTGACCAAATCGGCACCTTAGCAATTCGCATACGACGAAAAATGCTCAGCATCGTAATTATAACGCATTGTGCGCCACTGATGTCATCAGTCACGCTTGCGCAAAAACGCCTTGGTAATGCACAGGGGCGTGCGTTGCGCCTGTCGCTAGAGTTACGACATGACCGTTTTTTAATCAATGTCCTGGCCGTTATAAAAAAATAGGAAAATCACCTGAAGCTAGTATTTTTCCACTGATTAGAACATGCTCAAAATAGCGAATATAATCAGATAGCACTTTAAAATGTATTTTGGAGCCAACATAATAATCATAGGGGCATATCAGCAACGAGGCGATATAAAATTATTGCCGCTTTTGCGTCCGTTTTCGGGCGAAAAGCGGCGATAATTTTATCGCCTAATTAGCAAGGTCACGCTATCGCGTGAAACCTTGCATTAGCGCCCAGATTCTTAACGCCCAGCTTTGCATCTCTAATGAGATGCAAAGTGGGCGTTCCTGACCTGACTGGAGAAATGTCGCTAAGCGACATTTCTCCTATCATCAAGCCCCACGCTATGAAGCATAGCAGCAAGAAAACTAGCGATAACCCCTGACTTAGCTATGATATCCTATTGAAGGTGGATATCATGGCTAAGTATGTGACACCCTATCATCAAGCTAACGACAAACTTCGTGAGATTATCGCTGGGTTTCCAGCAATAATCTCACGTTTGGCAGTTAGCGCTAGGATTTTTATCGCATTTGAGATAAGCGTTGCTAATAGCACGCTATCTTAGCGATAAAAATCCACGTTAGCTGGCGATAATTATCCTAGCGCTAAGTGCGCTAAGCGATAATTATCACCGGTTGTTGCTGATATGCCCCATAATGTTTTTCTCTGGAAAAGGAGGCAACCCTACATGCATTTCTTGTGGCATAGGTGGCCCCAGAGCCTCCATGAGGTCCCCATTGAATCTAAGGCCTGTCAATCTGTAAGACATGGAGCCTGGGGGACCACCCACCTCACTCCTCTGCTGGGTGGACCCCATGAATTTGTGTCACTCCTCTGGTGAAGCTAAATGCGATTTAGCCTTGCACAATAGTAAAAAGGCGATTGAATGATGTCTTAGTGAGTTTGGTACCCAAAGACACGCTCGCCGTTGTAAATCTATAGGTACAGAAAATCACCCGAGGGTAAATCAAGTGATATGTGTTATTTGGTAGAATTTACATGTATTAAGGCTGGAAATATCACCCGATCTAACTTTTGCCCATTGTTGGTGCCTGCTTTCATTTGGAACTGTGATTCCAATTCCCACATAAAGTCAGGTCACACTAGTTTGCATTACTTTAGTTGGTCTGACATTTCAGGGCATCCTAGGGGTGTTTGCGCTTGTCCTGTCCCATTACCCGCATTTAGCATAGATTGACAGGGGTTTTGTCCAATTGAAAGTAATGTACACACTTTATCAGTGAAATTCACACACAAGTACAGTTTATGCTCATTTTCCCATTCCACTTTGTGTGTAATGTACAGTATTGCTTTACTGTATAGGTGTAGTTTTTCTTGTGTGCCAAATCATGGAGTGATGGGAAATTAAGACTGGATTCCTAGTTACAAGGGGCAATGTTTAAGTTAACAAGTTTTCTAAGTTATGTTTTCCATTTTAGGTAGCGAAGTTATGTTGTGTTTATACATTAACAATATGGGCATCTACCCGCTGGGAAGAGGGATGTCATGGTCTGTCTTGTGACGTATGTATTGGGTTATACACCGATGACTGCCCTGTCCCAGGCAAGTGTGGACCACACCCGACATTTTGAGTGGGTGCCCTGTGCCACAACCTCATGTGCCATCGTGGCAAGCAGAAAATCCTGCCACATCACAGCCACCTGAGCTAGTTTTTTTATTTTCTCTGTGTGCATCGCCGCTGATTGGCTCACGGGCGCACCTCTCACCACCTATGAAATTGCCAGCAGGGGCAGTAAGCTAAAGTCCCCTGCATCCAGACACAGACTCAGCCGCTAGTGGGGTGGGATACGTCAAGGGGGCTCTGGTTGATCGCTCCACTCTCCATGACTCGATGAATGAGTCATGCAAGTCTGCCTGGAAATCACTCTTACACCAAATGATGATTTACCGTTATGATGCTGTAAACACAGAATCAGTAACCCCTCCTATGAATCGTGTTTCAGAGTATCATAGCTTTGTGCAGGGGAGGGGGCATCCAGCAGTGTGTTATCTCTTCTGAGCCCAACCTTAAGGCTGGCTGTTTCTCGTCAGGTCCTGTAGCTCTGATGCTGAGGTTCAGCAAGGGGGCGATTGTGTGTGGTAAAATAATTTAAACTAGGACTATAGAGTGTCTGAACTAAGTTGCAAAGAAGTCTTGTGCAATGCTTAATTCATAAAAGAGTAAGTATCTGCGCACACATTTCTGCTCAGAAGCCCGTGTCGTGGCCGTTGCTATCGAAGGTTGGAGGGCCAAATACCAAGACTATGTAAGCTTGATTCCAGCTCAGTCTTCTTGTTAGACTTGGCATCATTAGGATGGTCTTCCCCCAGACGTTTTGGCTTTTACTTCTTGATTTTCCTGATTATTTTTGTTGACCTTAGGACTCTGAGCACTTTATCAGTGCTAATCAGTGCTAAAGTGCATGTGCTTCTTCCCTAAACGTGTGTAATGGTGCCTACCTGATTGCCATATTTAATTTACCTGTAAGCCCCTTGTAAAGTGGTATACCATATACCCAGGATCTGTGAGATAAATGCTTCTAGTGGGCTGCAGCACTGATTGTGCCACCCACAGAAGTAGCCTTTGTAAACCTGTCTCAGGCCTGCCACTGCAGTGCCTATGTGTGCAGTTTACTTCAACTTGGCTTTTTAAACTACTTGCCAAGCTGTAAACTCCATTGTTAATCCATATAAGTTACTCCTATGGTAGGTCCTAGTTAACCCTACAGGCAGTGTGCTCTATTGGTAAAAGGTAGGACTTGTTCTTTGATGCTTTACATGTCCTGGTAGTGACAAACAGCAAAATTCGTTTAGCACTACTGTGGGGCCTACCATTCTCATAGGTTAGCATTGCGAATTCGCTTATATCTTTTTAAGTGGTAATTTCTGATCAGAGAGGAGTAGCTGTTTCATGTTTTATATCTTTGGACTGGTAATGATAAATCCTCCTTACTGGGGAAATTCGGATTTAACATTACTAGTTTAGAAATGCCACTTTTAGAAAGTGGACATTTCTCTGCACTTTCTGCTCTGTGTGCCTGATGCCTGACAGCCAGTTTCCAATCCATGTCTGGGCTGGCCTGGATGACAGCTACATTTGTGCATTCCCTCTAGACAGCCACAAGGCAGGACACTTAACTGCATCTGCATTCTAATGGGTCTTCCTGGGCAGGGAGAAATGGGAGGGACTGACACACTTCAATAGGTAGTGTCCTGTCCACACACAAAGGACTGCTTACCCCCCACAGATAGCCTGCCAAACAAGACTGGGTTGAAAGGGTTCCTTGTGCACTTCAGAGAGCTCCTTTGAAGTCACCTTCTACATCAAAGGCACTTTGGGGTATAAATGCTGGGTCCCTGAACCCCTAAAAACAGACACTCTTTGACCTGTAACCAAATACTGCTTGCTGTACATCTTCACATTGCCAGAAGGACTGATGTATTGCCAGGAGGGAATGCCACTCTGCTAACTGCTCTGCTGTGTTGGCCTGCTGCTGTTGAGCTGCAGGAGGGATGGCGACTTTGCTACCTGCCTTGTCATGATGGCCTGCTGCCTGCCACCTTTGGCTGTGTTTAACTCTGAGCGTTCTCCAAGGGCCTGTTGGCTTGTCCCCTGTTCTCGAAGTCTCAGGGCATCAAAGACTTCATGTTCATTGTCACTACACTGCTGTGAGAGCCATTCTGCGAGAACCAGCGCATCGCCCTGCACAAGATAAGGGTCCCATGCTGTGAACGTCAGTGCGCTGCTCTGCACCAGAAAAGACCTCCATTTTGGCAGAGCTTTGCTCCTGATCAGATAAAGCACCCTGTGCTTGTTTCAAAGAAGGACCCATGTTTAACTGCCAAACTACAGCAAGGGTCTCGATGAATGCCAGTGCCTCTTCTCCGATCACCGTCTTCATACTGCCAAGCGTTGCCAGGGCAACGACGTGCCCCGCCCCCAACTCTGATGGAAAGAAGCCACCGCATCTGCTTGCTTCTATCAGTACCACAAGAAAAAAGGCTCAGGTTGACCCCCCCATGGCACGGATCTGATCCGGAAGGATCTCACTGCAGCCTTGGGTGTATGTTGTCATAGTGACGCCAAGAACTGTCCAGTGTAGCTGTCATAGCTCAACCCTACACAAAGGTAATGTGACTCTGGAAACCTGTGAAGTTGCTACCGTCAAGCTACACGTTATCGTGGGTGGCTGAGTTTAATTAAAGCATACCGGTCTTGTGGCACCGACCGGTGAGTTACTCTGAAAGGACTTTAAGAACCCTGCTTTGGCGCGCCAACATTCAGAAAGTCCATTTGTCGTTCCCTGACCGAGATCTTTACAACTGCACTCAATTTACCGTAAAGAGCCCCATTGAAGTGATTGTATTCAGCTTTCCATTTACTTTTATGCAACGTGCATAACCTGAAAAGTAGTTACTTGGATCTTTATTGTTTTTGGTCTTGTTTGGTGATGTATATTACTAAGGGGCTTATTTAGATGTCGGGTGCACTTGCGTCCACCTGACACCGCTGCGGAAATTGGACTGCCCGGCTTCTGGTCGGTGGCCCCGACTGCCTAATCACGATGTGACCGAACATGGTGCAGTCGCATACTCCCATTCCAGGAATGGGAGTCTGTGTTCATCCCTGCACCCCTTGGCAGTCACTTCAAGGTGCCTGCAAGAAGGTGTATGAATCAACAAGGGGGCACCTTTGGTGCTCCCTCGGCCCCCAACTGGAGGCCAAAAATAGAAGGGGGCTCTGCTAGGGGCCCCCAAATAAGCTTTCTGGCAGGGTTTCCATGTCAGAAAGGCAGACATGGAAACCCTTCCGGAAACCGTGCATTGTAATCCAAAAGGAGGAAACGCCTTCCATTTGGATTACGGGCCGGTTTCCGACTGGCAGACAGGCTCCTGGAGCCCATCGGAAGCCAGCCGAAATAACAGGCCCGTTTCAATTCTGACTGGCTGTAATATAATCAGCCGGTCGGAATTGAAACTGACAATGAATGTCGGAAAGCCTCTGACCTAAGGTCCGATACTCATCGTAATCAGCCCCTAAGTTTGTGGAGTCCTTTTCCTATTTTGTAGTGTTCAGTGTGTGTGTGTGTGTGTGTGTGTGTGCGTGTGTGTGCACGTGTGTGTGTGTGTGTGTGTGTGTGTGTGTGCGTGTGTGTGTGTGTGTGTGTGTGCGTGTGTGTGTGTGTTGAACAAATACTTTACACATTACCTCTTTTGACAAGCCTGCTCTGTGCCAAGCTACCAAATGGTGAGCACACGTTATCACAGTTGTGTATCTAGCTTGCCCTTACTAAAGTGATGGGTTCTGCCTGGCCTGGATATATACCTTAAGCAACCAGAAACCCCATTTCTAGCACTTCTTTAATCCATCACCAGGCACTCCCTGCCTCTTTATCTCACTCTTGTAAATTAATTTTCATCCCTGCTTTCCCTGTGCCCCTATTCTTGAGACCTTCTCCTACTCCTTCTTTCTCCCATTTTGTATTTTCCTCTCTTTTGCTCTGGAACAAAGTCTGTTAAGAAGACCCCATGGGCCCCACCTGCATACACCAGCTCAAATGAAGCACTGGTCTTGTGTACTTCTATTGTAATCAGGACCGGCCTTGGGCATTGGCAAGCTGGGCCCAGGCCCAGAGCGCCATTATTTCGAGAGGCGCAGCAGGGAGCTGCATGACTACTGTCATGCAAACAGCAGCTCACCTTTCCCACTTGGTCTCAATCGGGTCCCGTTAAAGATATTGTAATCAACCTTTAATGTACCTCAGCATAATTGTTAGCACCCCATCAACCCCCTTCCCTCATCCCTTCTTCACACCACAATGACCCTCCTCCCCCACAACAAGCACCAAATGTTCTTTCCGCCCAGAGCACTGTCCCGGTCAAACTGATTTAGGGCCAGCCCTGCAGGTGTGCATAGTAGGGTGCATACAGGGAGTGGCCTTTGTGTGAGCTATCTCTGTTGCATAAGGGTGTGTATAGTAGGGTTTGGGGGAAGGGCTGGCCCCTCCGCTGAGACCTCTTTCTTGGGTGACAGGTGTGTGTTACAGGGTGTGGGAAGAGAGCGGCCTCTTCCCAAAGTTGCACATGTGCATACTAGGTTGTACAGAGGGAGTGGCCTTTTATGAGTTGCTCTGTCTGTTGGATGATGGATGTGTATGGTAGGGTGTGGGCAGGGACTGGCCTCTGTGCTTACTGCTTTCCCCAGGGCATCATGTGTACATAGTAGGGTATAGATAGGGACTTACCTCTCCACTATCATCCCTCCACTGGGTGATAAGCATGTGCAGCAGTGTTTGGAGAGTGACTAGCCTCTCGGTTGAGACCGCCCTCTTAGATGACAGGTGTGCATAGTAGGGTTTGGGGATGGTTGGCCACTCCGCTGAGACCTCTCTCTTGGATGACTGGTGTGCGTAGTAGGGTATGGAGAGAGACTGATCTCTCCACTAAGACCTCTCCCCAAGGTTACATGTGTGCATACTAGGGTGTAGAGAGGGAGTGGCCTTTTATCTGTGCTTTCTCTTTTGGATGATGTCTGTGCATAGTAGGGTGTGGGGACCGACACCATTCTTTGCTGAGTCCCCCCTCTCCTGGATGATGGGTATGCGTAGTAAGGTGAGAGGAGGAACTGGCCTCTATCCATTCTAAAACCTCTCTCTTAGATGACAGTAGTGCATAGTAACATTTAGGGAGGGACTGGCCCCTCCGCTTACACCTCTCTCTCGGATAATGGGTGTGCATAATAGAGTATGTGGAGGGACTGGCCTCTTCGCTGAGACCCCTCTCTTGGATGACAGCTGTATATAATAGGGTGTGAGGATAGACTTGCCTTTCTGGTGAGACTTCTCTTCAGGGTAATGGGTGTCTGTATTAGAGTACGTCAAGACTCCTCTCTTGAATGACAGGTGTGCATAACAGGTTGTGTGGAGAGACTGGCCTCTTCGCTGTGACCTCCCATAAGGTTACATGGGTGCATGCTAGGGTGTAGAGAGGGAGTGGCCTTTCATGTGTGCTCTCTCTATTGGACGACCGGTGTGCATAGTAGCGTTTGTGGAGGGACATGCCTCTCAGATTAGACCCCTCTCCTGGATGCCGGGTGTGCATAGTAAGGTTTGTGGAGGGAATTGGCTTCTCTGTCCTAAGACCCCTCTCTTGGATGATGGGTGTGCCTAGTAGGGTGTGTGGAGGGACTGGCCTTTCTGCCGAGACCTCTCTCTTGGATGACAGGTGTGCATAGTAGGCTACAGGGAGAGAATGGCGTCTCAGCTAATGATGATGAGGGTGCATAATAGGATGTGGGGAGAGACCTCACTTTGGGCTGACAAGTGTGGACAGATTGGCCTCTATGCTGACAGTTTTCTCAGGCCGTCAGGTATACATAGTAGGGTATAAGAAAGGACTAACCTCTCCACTAACACCCCTCACAGGGTGATAAGCATGCAGAGTAGTATGTGGGGAGGGACTAGCCTCTCCTCTGCGACTTTTCTCTTAGATGACGGGTGTGCGTAGTAGGTTATGGTGAGGGATATACCTCTCTGATAAGACCCCTCTATTGGATGAGAGGTGTGCAAAGCAGGGTGTGGGAAGGGACTAGCCTTTCTGCTGATACCTCTGTCTCAAATGATGGGTGTGCATAGTAGGATGTTTGGAGAGACTAGCCTCTCTGCTGATAACTCTCTCTGGGATGGTAGGTGTGCATAGTAGGGTATGTGGAGGGACTGGCCTATCTGCTGACAATTTTACCCAGGGTGTTGGGTGTACATAGTATGGTATAGGAAAGGACAAACCTCTCCATTAAAACCCTCCCAGGGTGATAAGCATGCATTGTAGTGTGTGGGGAGGGATTACCCTCTCCACTGAGACCTTTCTCTCAGATGATGGGTGTGCATAGTAGGGTGTGTGGAGGGACTGGTCTCTCTGATGAGACCCCTTCTTGTATGATGGGAGTGCATAGCATAGTGTGGGGAGGGATTTACCTTTCTGCTCAAATCTCTTCCCAAGTTCATGGTGTCAATAGTAGACTCTGATAAATACCATCTCAAGTAAGCCTGCTTGCGAAAGTGACAGGTGTGCATAGTAGAGGGAATTCAGAGATATCAGCTACTTTCTCCTTTTCACGTTCCCACGAGAGTCCCGCCAGATTGCAGCATTTAAAAAAAGAATTAATTTATTCATCACCGTAATAATGCCTTACAAACCTCCTCTCAATAACTAGATGACAATATGCATTTCTCCTAGAATTTACTTTTCTTTTTATCGCAGTAGTTATGCCATACAAACCGTCTGCACAAATCTGAGGGGACAGTGTACATCTCTCATGCCCCCTTATATAGCTTTTTTAGTTCATTCTCGAAACATCTAATATTTTTCACAGTAAGCAGTAATGATGGCCATTTAATTTCGAAACCTTCAAAAGCTAGCCAATCGGGAGTCCCACAAAAGCAAGAAGGCTGACGGGGAAAAATGAACCTCCCCATTAAACACAGGGATTTATTTTTAAATTTGAATTCTCGTGAGACGCTCACGAGACTCTCGCGGACTCAACCTTCTAGATATACACATCCTTTTGAACCTTCGTTTTTAGGTCTCGCCTGCGTTGCAGCGCATGCGCGGTAATGTTATGTTATGTTATGTTAAAAGCATTTATTAAGTGCACGTACACCAACGGTTTCTTGGCGCTGCTCGCCTTGGCGAGACCTATAGTCGTTGGTTTTGTGTCCCGCATCTTTGGAAGCAGGGTTTGTGTCCGCCCTGTCGCCCTTAGGACCCGCCCACCCGGACAGGAGATTTAGCTCATGCACGCTCGCGCACGTCGTCTCTTCCAGGCACGTGTGTCTATTTTTGCATCGCGCTTTCACTTAAGGTGAAAGCGCGATGCATATATAAACAAGCGGCAGACACGCGCGATTATTTGTATCGTGCTGATGGTATACTTAATGTGGATCTCATATATTGTTCATATTACTGTTCATCTTACATAATTTAGGATTACATTTGTATGACTTGGTAAAACACCATTGAATATTGATTTTTTTTATGTGCAGATCTGTTCTCGGAGTAGCATGTGCTGTGTGACATAGCGGTGCCATTCAGTGTTGTTGAATGTGTGCTTGGGTGATGTTTTTATGGGGAATCCTGGTTGCTTGCTTTAGAAGTCTTTCTCTTTGGTAACCGAAGAGTTCCATTCACGTGTGAGTTATACAAGGAGACCAGTACCTGCCCTTGTGAATAAATTAATGCATTTTAATTTCACTATATGGTTCTTTCTCCTGGGCTAACAGCCCTTTTGGGCAAGTAAACCAAGTCATTAAACAGGATACGGTGGAGAAGGATCTATTTTAATGGTGTGTGCAGTGAAACCTTAATTTCAGAGAACAACGTGTAAATCAGCAAACAAAGCCATTCAGTACGAGGATGCTGGAGGTAAATGAGCTCTTCCAGCACCTCTAGTTCCAGCTCCACCACCTGGGAAATAAAACTTGAAAACCTGTTTTTCTCAAGTAAACAAAGCATAGGCCTATCAGCATACTAACTGAATAATGTTTACTCTTCGCTGAATATGTCATATGATTGCTGCATTGATGGAATACGTTAAAAACAATTGAGACAACCAACTACAATTCACCTTGAGTGTCCAGCTTTTCAAGCACAGGGGGAACGAGTTCAGAGAAATCTGTGGACAGAAACGGGAGAGGTTGTAGATTTTGAGTTTGACCCATCTATAGGGGATGATTCAGGATATGTCACAGTTAGAGAAGGTTTGTAAAAAGCACAGTTGTGGTTAAAAGACTGGGTGAAAGAGAGGATAAGTAAGTGAGGAGAGGTTAGAGAAGGCTGTAAGAAGACTATTAGGGGTCAGAGAAATGACCAGACATTACATAGATAGGGTGTCAATGAGACAAGGGCATTGGGGGACGGGGAGCTAGGTTTAGGGAGCCAGTCTTTGAAGTTCAATCTAGAAGTCTGAAAAATAAGGCAACAAAAGTGAGTGCTGCATTATATACGATCCAAACATGTTTGCTTGGGCAGATAATGAAAAAGTAAAAAGCTCTCTTCGGTGGATGAACTTGGGGGCATATTATCAAGCCAGGCGATAAAATTATCGCCGCTTTAGCGGCAGAAAACTGCAGCTAAAACGGCGATAATGGGCTTGATAATATGCTTTATGGAATTCCAATTGAAGCCCATGTTAGACGTCCTTCACATTTAACATGGGCTTCAATTGGAATTCCATAGAGCGTATTATCAAGCCCATTATCGCTGATTTAGCGGCAGTTCGCTAAAGCGGCGATAATTTTATCGCCTGGCTTGTTAATATGCCCCATAGTGTTATGTTGAACAGAAGAGAGGAGCAAGGAAGCCGAGAATATTTCTGAATAAACCAAGGTGACAGATCCTCTTTAGCTATGTGACTACAATGTAAAAATGCAAGGATGGAATTAGGAGTTTCATCGAAAGAGTGGGGAAATGGAGAGTCAAGAAAAGCGGAATTGAATTAGTGTTTTATTTGAGCATCCATAACAGTATGTAATGACTAGGCTGCGTAAATACACTGCCATAGAATTAATGGCGAAAAGGGAAAGGGGAGGTATTAACACATTTATAAAAAAGAGTGTACTGTGGAAACGTGCATACTCCAAGATGGAACAGCAGTGGCACCAGATGGTAAAACCATTATTCTTGTTTGCTCAAACTCATAAAGTGCTTCCTTAAAATGGTCCTCACCTGAAATTCCTGCTATAGTTTGTTTTTCTTGCTCAACTGTCTTAGGGTAAGATCTAAGGACCTTTTTAGTCTGCCTTTACAAGACATTACCACCTAAGTCTATTCAGCTTTTCATTCTTTTAGGTTCAACAACTAATTACTAATTAGACTGAGGGATACGTTATGCTCTTACTTAGAACAATTAAGAACCAAATTAAGATCTGAGAATTATATAAAAAGAATTACGCCAAATTGCAATCCTGTACAGTAATATTAGAAACACACAGATAGTTGGACTAGAATTTTGCCATGGACAAGTGCTTCACTTTTACTGCTGTTTTGGCCGAACCTCTGCGTCATCTTTTCTAGTAATATACTCAGATCCTGAAATGTGGTTACTAGTAGATTTTTTTGGGCCTACCAGATTGAATGTTTTCATTTCTTGAACTGATATTGAATCCCTGCAGACATACAAGGCCATTGAAATTAATTTAATTTTTGGATCCCAGTTGCTGCTTTGTCTATGCAGTTGCCTTGTCCGAGCCCCAGTTCACTGGATGTTAAGAAATAAACAACAGCATGGTATAGTTATTTTATACTAAGGTTTATGATTTACATAGGTGTCTTCATAGTGGGGCTGTCTTCTGAAAAGAACCATAACATAACTATGAAGTTGCATGCTGAAGAAGAAATAGGTCACAATCTTGAAAATGTGCTACTACTAGCCAGGTTGGCCACAAAGGAGCGAGTCTCCACTTGCCTAATTTACATAGGAAAGTCATGCCTTCAAAGCTGAAAAGCTGTAGGTGTCCCGCACAGTGAAGGAACAACATCAAAGGACAACAAAGAGTAGGTCATTTGTTTTACTTTTCTTTTGTTTACCGGAAGGATGCCAATAATCGGCATGGAATGACCACACATGCTGAGCTGGTGACTAGAGCCTCGAGATCAAGGTTGCCCTTGAATAGTTCTTTTGAGACTCAATGGTTCAAATATTGATTTTGTTGCTATCAGTGCCACATAATTTTGTTTGTATGAATATCTGCAAGATTGCAGAGAGTATATGAACACAGGGTAGATGTTTTGGAACTAGATATCTAGGAACTGGAAAACGTGGTTGAAGGGAAAGTTCTCCAGATCAATATCTCCCACATTAATGTCTTCTAGTCAGAAAGTTCCCTTAAGCCACTTGAGCAGTGTTTTGTCTTGTGAGGACTAAAAATAACTAGTTTTCCCTATACTGCACAGCAGTATCTTAGAGTCCAGTGTAGACCCAGCTTAAAAGGTTTCCTGCACTTTGGAAAGCCCAATAGTTCCCTAAAACATGTGCCATTTGCAAGTCATTGTTGCTTCTGTATGAAGATTATGAAGATTTTTTCCTCTTTGGAGTCTTCCCATGTCTAAGAGTAGGGATGATACGTCTTAACTTGGTCTCAGGTTCTGGGTGTGCTGGTTTTCTTGCCGAGAGTCCTGGCAGTTGCATGACTGAGGTCAGGGATCCAATGCTGGTAAATGAAATGTGCTAAAGCATGTAATGCACTGCTATGCAAAGATCTCCAATACTGAAGCAGTGACTGTGTGCTCTATTACAGGGCTTCAGGCGACTTAGAAAACGTTTGGTAGTTTTGCGTAGGTAAAGTAGATCTTCAGAAAACTCCTTCGGATCCATCCCTTTCCTGCTATGAGCTAAGTTAAGTAGCTGTGTTCTGAGTCCAAGGTACTGGTTAATTTGTTGACAACAGACTCTGATCACACTGGCACCTACAATGAGAGCCAAGCCAGATCACTCTGCGATAGTCACTCTTGGAAGATCGAGTAAAATGTTAATCAGGAGTGCACTAAATCCTTAACTTTGATGCTGATATTTCAGGCAAAACCCACATAATGAAGTCACTAAATATAGTTGCCTTCCAATCACATTACATTCCCATTTTTAGGTCGAGCCTGAGCTGCGACACTTATTGTAGACGAGTATTGAATAGAAGCTCTGCCCACTCTCTGCCCATGTTTGCCATTGGCTTGTGTCAATGTCTGTCCTAAATGCTGGCTTCTGATTCATCAATAGGCTTGTTAATCCCTCCTTTTACTGCCTCCTCTTCATTTGTCACCTCCCATGTCAATTGGCCCCTTTACATCGAGTGTTACACTGTATGTGTTATTTAGACTGTGAGCACTATTTACTTTAATGAGGTTCTCCTACTGCCTTCTTTACTCCCCCTCTCCCTCACGCCTACCCGTTGTCCGTGAGAAGATTCCTGTCATTTTACAGCAATGGTTTTCGGGAAGATGCATGGGGAAACAGCTAAATATGAATTAGTGTGTTGAGTAATTCTTAGAACCATCGGGTAAAGTAAAAATGTCATCACTACATGCAAATCAGCTGCACACTTGAGAGGTGCTGCCAGTGAACCCTGTGAGCGAGGCACTTCCAGGCACTTGGCTCCTTCAAGGAGTCGTGCCCGAGCAGGCAGGAGAACCGTGTTCTCACCTGCCCCTGGGCTGCCCTTTCTAGCACCTACACTTTTAAGAGGCTCCTCTTGTCGACCAGGAGCTCTTGCCATCATGACCCTTCCACCGATATTCCTTGCTTTGAGGGAATACATTGCCGTGTCGCTGCTTGCACGGAGTGTAATTTGTTCATTTAAAAAGAGCGCAATATTAATGTTAGGTCTGGCATTTTTCACTAAAGTTTCATCCACAATTGACTTTTTTCCAGCTGTGATTCTCCAAATTCTAATTTCAACCCTACAGCTTTTAAGGACTGTGAAATGCAGATCTGGCCATCCTATTTAAGGAAAAACCCGGACTTTAAGCACCACTCATGAAAAAGCTCTAATGTGACATCCCATGCCAGCACACTTCTCCACACATAAGACACATTCCTTCCTTTTCATCCCTTGTGTTGGTGCTTGTGTTCAGTTAAGGAGTGTGTCCTTTTCGGGGTGACTGTGCAAAAGGATACAGTGCCCCCTTTAATCAGAGATCTGAAGTTAGACTCCTGAAAGCAGCAGATGTAAATGCGTTTCAAGAGCAAAATGCCCTGAGCTCCGACAGAGCACATAGATGGATTTAGCAGATGTAAAGACGGGGAGCAAGTAGCCCTCTAGGCGCTATAATAGTAGTGGAAATGTGTAGACTGGTGGAAGTCTGAGTCTCTTCTGCACAGGATGCTTTGCCAAAGAGTGTTTTTTTTGTTAGAGAGGTGAATTATGCACACATTGACAGCTCCAGGCATGTCTTCGGACATTGGATGCACTTAAAATATACGACAGCTTTAAATTCTAGTACTTCTGAGAAGAACCGGTATGCTTCCCGTACAGACCCCTACCTCCCCCAATCCCATGGTATGTTTTTGTCATATCCCTAGTGAGATCTGGAAGAGTCGGCCCCCCTCATCACATTCTGCAGAAACCCCATTATTTTGGGTTAAGTCACTGGAGGTATACTGTGATATCTGCAAACAATAGGAAGTGACAACAAGTTATCTTGTTCCTTTCTTCATTTTTCCTTCCTTTCCTCCACATCTTGTTGTCACTTAGCGCCCCGAGGTGGATTTAGGACTTATGAAAGCTATATTAGGACACTGTGTGATGTAACATCATATTGTCTTTTCTCCCCAGTAACTTATTATTCATTTTTTGCTTTCTCTCAGCCTGTGTCCGTCTTTTCCCTGCGCAATGTGACACGGCCTTGTAGTCATATAAGCACTATACAAGGGCGCAAAATGCTCTGTGGTGGGAGAAAGGTAAACATTAAAGAACATTCTGAGTGTAGTGATGGTAAATATTGAAACACACCATGACTTCTTCAGAGTGGCATATGCTGGCATGCGGGTCTTTGTACAGAACAGGTATTTGCAATTCAATAGGTCTAGCATTTGCAAGAGTTTTTTGCTATTGGCATTGTAAATGACAATGCCTTTTATTTATATGTTTTGAAAACCTGCAAGCAGTGCATAAACACACACTTTGTACTTGTAGTCATTGCATACGAGAAGCAAGGCTGGCAGTAACTGCGCCTCTTTTACTGTCCCCTTGGTTCTCGTAAGCAACGACTATATGTAGTGCGTGTTTACGCATCCCTTTATTTCGAAAGACATAAATAAAAGGCATTGTCATTTACAATGCCAATAGCTCAAACACTCACAAATGCGAGACCTATTGCATTGCAAATGCTTGTTGCTGTAGCCCTGACTGACTGCGCCTCTTTTACTGTCCCCTTGGTTCTCGTAAGCAACGACTATATGTAGTGCGTGTTTACGCATCCCTTGCTGGTTTTCGAAAGACATAAATAAAAGGCATTGTCATTTACAGTGCCAATAGCTCAAACACTCGCAAATGCGAGACCTATTGCATTGCAAATGCTTGTTGCTGTAGCCCTGACTCAAGAAATGTACGGAAAATGCATGGGTATTTTGCATTTTGGGTAACCCTTTTTTTCTCGTCCCCAGCTTGGCAGATCACCCTGAGAGTTTCCATGCACAAACTAGTAAAAAATAACTTTTAAAAATGTTTTGTGGAGACACGTCAAACAGTGCCAAAGTTATTAGCATTATAAAAAACACATTTCCTATTGAAACGCTGACCTAACTATAACTACCTAGTGGTGACTGCCACTAGGTAATATATATATATTTGAAAAAGTGTGACTCGGTACCCACTCATCATAGTTTCCAATCATATGTATCAATTAAAGGTATGAAGTTGAATCACAATAAAGTTACATAATGCACAGACTCATGGGAACTGTTTCTTTAAACGGAAATTTCTTTATTCATAATATTCTAATTTTTTTTAAACTTTGGGGGATATGTACAAAAAAATGTCAGAGCGAGGTAACACCAAATTTGGCAATGCCACGCTCTGACATTTTCAATACACATTGCGCCCTGTTGCAAGGGTGCCTTCACTACAGGAGGATTGTTTATGTGCAGGAATGGACACCTTCCTGCACATAAACAATCTTCAAAGGCTATTTGCTGTTTCCATGTATGCTGTAGAATTCAGCACACATAGAAAGAGCAAAATAAGAGGAGAAATTAATAATTTCATCTTGTATTGCCAGCCTAAGACCAAGTTTTACCTGGCCTTAGTTTTTGGCGCTGCCCCAGCCTTGTAAATATGGGGTAGCGTCAAAAAGCAATCGGTGTTGTGGTGTAATGCCCACTTCATTACACATTGCACGCCCCTGTACCGCAGTGGACTGCTGCGGTAAGGGGCATATTTACAAGGTGCCATTCAGCCACGTTAAGTAAAGATAGGGTAGAGAGCAACGCCACCGGAGCGTCAGAAAAAAAGTAAAGCTCCGGTGGCGTTAGGGGCTTGTAAATATGACCCTCCTTTTATTTTGCCGTAGCCAATGCGTTTCATCCCAACAGGACTTCTTCATGGCTTGTATTGATATATCCGCTGTGTAATAAGGATAATTGAGCCATTCTGGCTGATAAGGTGTGTTACCACGAAACAAGTCCCAGGATGCTTGTCTCCGGTCCAGAGAAGACCTGGCTTGGCAGTTCAGGCTGTACTGTTCTCATGACGCACATGGTCAAGACTGATTTGCATATAGCTGGGTCTGAATTGGGGTGGCAAAGTGAGCTAAAGAACGATGATGGATTCAACCCAGATCTGTGACTGAGGGTGAATGTCTGAAAAGTTTCAGTGCTCCGTCCGTCATCTCCTTGTGTTTGGGTGGGAGTAATCTTGGCCTGAAAGATCCAATTGATATAGTCGGCCCTACACTCCCTTCATTCTTTCCCTTCCCATACTCTATTGAGACTCTTGCTGCGCCCCTCACTGACTTGCCAATGGATACTTTTAACTGTCGAGCTCAGAGCTGAAGAGAAAGTTTGAGGAAGGGTTTACTGTTTACTGGGTGGGCACTATGTTGATGTGGTCCATCAAGACCCTGGTCTGCTTGCGTCAACATCACTGCTGTTTTCTGGTTCTCTCAGCTGAATAAATGTAGAGCTTGTAGCAACATGGAGTCCATCCTTTTACCTTATCTGCAGCTTGGAAAACTCCAGCATTTTCCATCTGTTGCCCTTCAAGAATGCCACACCGGAGTAACAGGGACAGCCCTTATATGGAATCAGTATTTTTAATTTTTTTTTACTGCTTTTAATTACTCTTAGCTGTTATATCTTTTTAATTTCACTCTCAAGAAATTCCCAGATTTAATCTAGTATGGTGAGGACAATGTTTCCAAGACCGTCTCTACTCAGCACTTTTTCATAGTCAACATAAATTCCCATGCTAGTGTATGGAGAGAAGCCAGTGGTCATGGTGGAAGACACCTCAGTAACCAAATGCTCTGAGGAAACCAGCCACTTCGCCACTTCGCAATGGGCTGAGATAGAGACAGCAATCCCTAGTTATCATTTCAGTGGACCCAAGAAGCGGAGACATCATAATTCAGGGCCTGCTTCAGAGTTTAGAAGATGAGTACTCAGTCACAAATGTGACGTATGCTCTATCCACCATGTTTTAAGTGTATTATATATTACGTGGAGAATACGCACGGCGCATTAGCACTTCGACAGACCCAATTTATGAAGGGTACTGCGGTAACCAAAAAACTTGGTGCCATACGTTTATGAGCTTTTCAGGATGGGCCCCCAATCAACAGACTACATAATAACTATGGATATCTCAAGTGATTGGGGAGTGTCAGCCCCATCATATTGCCTCCTAAGAGAAGCCACAGATTAAGGAATCATTAAGAAAATATAGAACCAACATCTCCATCTTCTATATAGGATAAGAGACGTCCTGATTCCTAACCAAGTACGAAAACGAGAGTGGAAGGGATACCTTACCCCACATCTGTTTCTATGACATCAGCTGACTACAATTACCTCCATAAAGTTCAACTAAGATTACGAGGTGACAAAAGGATATCTGGAGGTATTTTTATCAATTTTTGGCAACATGTATGTTTTATGAGAGTCACAGTACTGGTCTTGAGAAAGATGGTCTAATCGAAATGCGTCGATGCCCTTTACACAATCCGTGGAACTACAGATAATAAATAGGGCACACATTATCGAGTTCCAGTTTTTATTGTGCGGAACACGGATGTGTATCTTTTTATGACAAACTGTACTGTCTTCGGTGTGTACTCTCTTGTGCTTCTGTGACGTGTGTCCCTGTATACGAATTGTCTAGTGGTATACTGTCTGTGTTGCCTTATGCGGTATTGAGAAATATTGTGGGTGAACTCATTCATGTAACGTAATTTTCAAGCTAAAACGTTTTCAAAGTTCATTTATTAGTTTTAAATGAATTTTTCACTTTGTGAAAATATATTTTTATGTATTTAGTTTTAATTAGAAGACTTAATAAATAGATGTATTTTTAAATAATTACTTCTTTTCTGTTTTTGATCTTGGGTTTATTACTGGATCCCCTTTGTGTGTATGGTGTGTGAGGAACATAATACAACTCTGTGCCTTTTAATTGGCTTTAACTATTAGAATTAACACAAAGGAAGATTTTCTCTTTTAATTGAACAAGTGCATTATATCCTAATCAAAGTTTGTGATGGAATTACCAATCCACCAAAGTCAAAATCAGGCCTACCTCATTTTAGAAATCCAGAAGGCTATTTGCCCTTCATCCTATCCTTCTAAAGAATGGTCCTCTAAAAGAGTGCTTGATTTTCTTGCCTGGTTTAGACCAAATTCGGAATTGAATTAGACACATCAAAATAAACTGTGCATTGCTATTGCTATTTAAACCTATTTAAATAAAGATTTCAGCAATCATGTTTTTCAAAGTAATAATTCTATTTTATTACTCTCAGTGTGCCACAATTAGAAAATATAACCCAGCGAAGTTATCACATTTTCACACCATAAATCTGTGGGTCATAATCTGACGCATACATTTACTCACTTCATTTTCCAGACTCACTTCAATCACAAAAAGACTTTTTCATTAAACATCAAATTGCAGATGAAAAAAATGCATGCCACTACACATACACAGATCTGTCTATTTCGAAGAAATTTTGCTTAATTGATCCTTAAATCCAACTATTGATTACGTTGTTCATCTAGGATCCCATCATCTTCTGGTTGACAATACATAGAGGGTTGTAACACAAAACAAGATTACTCAATAAACCTATGTTGAAAGGGATTATATAGGTATGATAGGAACAGTAGTCCCATAAGGCATAATTTCAACAATATTCCATATTTAAGGACAAATCCAAGTTTGTCCTAAGCATGAGCTGATTAAGGTATGATTAACAATAACAAAAATAAATTCATTCACAACAATAAATGTAGATAAAACACAGACAAGCAAGCCCTTTAGTCAAAGGCATTTAGCCACTAGGTAGGTATAATTAGGACTGCTTTTCCAAAGAACGATACATTTTTGGTTTGCTAATTACTGTTTGATGAATTTTCACAACACTTTCCAAAACCCACTGCAGCTCCTTCCTGGCAAGTTTCGGGGTGATCCTTAAAGCAGGGGGATAAAAAAGGAGGGGTAGGTCTCAAAACATTAAATCCCTATTCAGTTACCATAGACTTCTTTAAGACGGGCTACAGCAAAAACTGCTGATCGGAATTATACCAAATTTGGCAGGAGGCTAGATCTTGGTCTGCAGTTTGTGCTATTTGTGATTTGATGTAAATCTGATTTGATGTGAATCGGTTCAGAAGGTCTTGAGAAATCAAGGGTAGAAAACAACTGTATATCTAGACTGTTGGGTCCACAAGAGTCCTGCAAGACTCTCACTGGAGCACCAGTTTAAAAATGGAGCGTTCTGATTGACCAAGGCAGCTTTAGTTTCCTTGGGACACCTTTCTCCTGTGGAAGTCAGACGCCCATGAGACAAAGCTCTCTGATTGACTGCCAGCAACATGAGAAAAATGTTGCTGGCAGCCATTACAGGACTCAGGACATAGTCCCCTGTTCCTGCAATTAAAAATAAAATTGTGTAAATGGCAGGGTAAGGATACCCTGACCCCTGGGCCCCAAGGAGGGTGTTTTTAAATTATGTCATAGAACATGTATTGAGTGAGGTCATAAGCAGTGCAAGGCAGGAGTGCAAATTATAGTTCGCTCTGCTAACTATAACTGGTGAATTTCTGTGTTTTTGTTTTGTTTAAAACGTTAATGTTGTCACAGACAAATTTACCCAACTATAATGTTACTTTAATCTTTGTTTTTTTCAGTGAATATGTATATATAAATATATAGATATATATCAAACAAGTCCAGTTGAACTCAAAGAACAACAAATGTGGCACACCAGATGATAGCAATCTCATTTATTGTGCAAATAACGCGTCTCGGCCAAAGCCTTTGTCAAGCTGTGCAGTGTGCTCCACTCGCCAAATAAATACATTTGCAAACTTATAGACATAGATAAAATGCTACCCGTTTTTTACACAGCATGATTATAAAAGGGAATCTGTGTCAATTCATTCCACAAACTACTTAATGAATCATCA
The DNA here is from genome assembly GCF_964204655.1 of Triturus cristatus. Lineage (NCBI taxonomy): Eukaryota > Metazoa > Chordata > Amphibia > Caudata > Salamandridae > Triturus > Triturus cristatus. The sequence goes on from NC_140586.1 coordinate 263,831,968, forward strand.
TCAAATCATACATGACTATTAAAACAAACATCATTATGATTAAAAGAAATTTCATATGTGATTCATTGTTCATCTCATGGTTAATAAAGATTCATATTTCAAAATAATGCTGCCTATGTCCTTGTTCCCAGGTAATCACTCTCTAAAATGAATGTAAACAATTATGAATCCATGCGAGTACTAAACCTACACCTTTCATGCACTGCTAGTGTAAATGAGAAATCTCTCATTTAAAAAACCAAATATATATATGTGTGTGTGTATATATATATATATATATATATATATATATTATCTACTGGCGGTCGCCAGTAGATAGTTATAGTTAGGACCGAGTTTCCATAGGAAATCTGAAAATTCTATTTTGAATAACTTTGGCGCCGGTTGACGAATCCTCGCAAAATTTTCAAAACTAATGGGGCGCTCCGCTCAGCTCCTACCCTGAAAGTCTCGGGGTGATTCGTCAAGCGAGGGTTGAGAAAAAAGGGGGTCCCAAATGGCGTTTTCCCCATGCATTTTCCCATAGGACCTTTAGTCGAAGGTACAGCCCGAACGGCTGAACAGAATTACTTGAAATTTGGCAAAGAGGTAGTCCTCAGGTCAGGGATGTGCCTTTTGCATATATGGAGTCAATCTGTTCAGTAGTTCCTGAGAAAATTGCAGTTAAAAGTACATAAATATCTATAGGCGCGTACGGTGCGCACACCTTAACGTGCGCGAGCGTAATGTCAGTCAACGTTCGAATCGGTCGAAATCAGGAAGTGGCGGCCGCCATTTTGTGTGTTTTGTGTGTGACAGTGAAAAAGAAAGGTGGAGAACGTGAAAAGGGGACAGGGTAGAGAGTTCCTGACCCCCTAGTCTTTGTCAGGGGGTCCCTGAAGGACCCCGAAGGGTGAAAAAAAATTATTATTTTTTTTTTTTAAATCACGGGGTGCGCGCACTGTGCGCGCACGGTGAAAAACCTTAAAAAATATATATATATATAATAAAACATACATAACTTAGCATTTAAAAAACCTTACAAATTCACTTAAAAAACCATAGGTTTCACACACGTTATAGTTAGGAATTAGCATTTAAAAAACCTTGCAAATTCACTTAAAAAACCATAGGTTTCACACATGTTATAGTTAGCTGGACATTTCACTCGTAAAAAACCATTGAAATTCCCCCGTTATAGTTAGTTCAGATAACTATAACTCGCGCGACCGCCACTCTTTCACAAGGATGATGTCATCAGTGATGTCATGAGTGATGCCACTGACCATGTCATTAGTGATGTAATATGTGACGTCATGAGCAGTGGATTGCGGGCACGTGAGTTATAGTTACCTGAACTAACTATAACGGGGGAATTTCAATGGTTTTTTTACGAGTGAAATGTCCAGCTAACTAACATGTGTGAAACCTATGGTTTTTTAAGTGAATATATATATATATATACACATACATATACAAAAGGAAATGACAAGATAAGCAAGTTCATCACCAATCATTGGTTGGACTAGAAGTATAATACATCCCACCTCTTAATATATATAGTGGATGAATTTCAACTTGTGAGCACACTGCTCACATAATATTCAGACAAAATTAGGGCCACAATTATAGTGCCATAATTTCGTTCTAGTAAACAAATGTAAAAAAAATGTAATGTAAAAGAACAAACTATTCCATCATCAGAAGTGCATATACGGCAAGTGCCAAAAACTTTTAATAACCGCCTGTCTAGATTAAATGTAAAACATAATCTTGGGCCAGTGCCCCTCTACTGCCTGATTAGACGATGATTTGTTAAGTAGTTTGTGGAATGAATTGACACAGATACCTTTTTATAATCATGCCGTGTAAAAAACGGGAAGTATTTTATCAATTTCTATATGTTTGCAAATGCATTTCTTTGGTGAGTGGAACACACTACACAACATGACAAAGGCTTTGGCCGAAATGCGTGTTTTGCACAATAAATGAGATTGCTATCATCTGGTGTACCAAATCCGTTGTTCTTTGAATTGAACTGGATTTGTTTGGTATTTGGACGGCAGCTGCCGCCGTCGATGGCACTGGCACCGCAAAGCAGGTCGAACGGCGTATTGAGCTGCAACCTTGGTTGTCTGCATGTAAACTTGGCAAAGGCCGTTCTGTTTTGCACGAATGAACACTTGTGGACAGAATTGGTGTGCCACTTTCCTTCCATCTGTGAGAAGATAGGTCCTGATATTTGGTGACCCCTGCCGCCACCGCTGGCACCAGCACATAAAGACAAGCGTACAGTGTTTTTCTTGGGCAGTCTTTGAAAACTTTATTGAATACACGTCGTCCCAGCCGCTCCAGTTTGGATCTTCTTTTGAAAACTTACCATTGGATGGATTCTGAATGTGCGGTAAGTGAGATGTGCAGGGCTTGGGGAGGCATTGTGTTTACAAGGGCCGGGGGCTCTGAAAGTGTCATTGTCTCCGGTTCTCTCCCTCTCACATTCTCACTATCGCCTTGTCTACTATTGGATTTTTTTGGAGCTGGAGCAGTGCAACATGGCGGTACCGATTTGACTGTTGGGTCTTTTTGCACCACAGTGTTTCTATTTCGTGATCTGAAATGAGTGCGTGGCAAACAGAGACAAGCAGCTACACTCTCCCTGTTCAACAAAAATGCAGATATCAATCAATTAACTACAGAAACTGGGATATCCTGTAGACTTTTGGAGCCAACATTAAAACAAAACTTTAATTTACTTGAAAAACGTGTAAAACGAGAACTTAATAAATGGGGGTAAGTGACTTTGTTAACCAACTATATTGAAGTTGGTCGTGTGCCGAGAGGATTCAGAATTTCAATAATTCCTACTGATAAAAACCCCAACCTAGAACTATTGAAAGAATGGGCACTATACATGGCAAAAATGTGCAAAGGAATGCTGGAAATCTTAGTTAAAAATTGACCTGGAGAAAACTAGAGAGTATTTCTCAACATTAAGATAAGAGATGGATAAACACAAGGAAGATAGTGTGGTAATTGAATTTCTTATATCCCTGGATTGTCGTCTAAAAACCTATGAGGATGCAATAAAAATCAAGAAACAACAAAAGAGACTATGCAGAAGGTAGAATTTTAACCTATGCCAAACACTTTGATTGGGTCTAACGTGATCGTCAGCTCATCCAACAACAGGGACAACAGGATACAGTTTCCACTGATTGCAGCTCAGATTTAAATATTGACACAGAAAGATAGACTCCAACAGTCCCTTCAAGATTGCGCCCCTTGACCTTCCTACACAAATTTTAACTTCTGAAACAGCAAAAGGAACAAATTGCACACATTCGGACACCTAAGAAGGAAAATGAAACAGGACAAGGTCCAGGAAGAGGCGCAAAGAAAAACAAAGATTAACAAGAAGGGGAGGTAGCAACAAATATTGGTATAGAAGCAAAATTTACAGTGATCAAATGGATAAATTCATTTTCAATCAATCTTCTCGTATCTTCATATCTGAGGAAGAATCATTGTTACATTAGGGGCTATCCTTCATGTCCAACTACCGATATGAATTATGTGGACATGCAAATTGATTTATTTTTGTTTGTGAGAAAGCTCAAATGGATGAAGCTACACAAAATACCCAAATACCAAAGAAAATTGGAATAGAAATATGATGTTACAGAAAGCTTCAAAGGCATCCACAAACTTTACTCTAGTAGACATGGACTAGATTCTAGAAATTCATGAGCTGGAAATCAATCGTGATAACACCAGAAATGAGGATGTGAGTACCACATTGACTAAGCTACGAAACAATCACGACTACCGGATAAAGGATAATTTAAAAAGGGGCCAGAGAGATGCACTGACCAACTTGTTACAAGACTCCACCGCAGTGATAAAACCCTCCGATAAGGGGGCTAAAATTGTCTTAATGAATACTGATGATTACAAAGCAGAAGCTGTTAGGCAATCAAGGGATTTGATTTGCTGTGAGGTTATTAACTGGGAGATATATGAGAATTCAGCAAATAGATATCACATCATGTTAATGATCGGTGCAAGGCAGGTCTTATAGATGATGAGTACCACTTCTTAAACAAATAATAATCCATGGATACCATGCCTATATCTCTTATCCAAGGTACATAAACATCTCACCAAGCCACCAGGGAGATAGATTGTATCCTCCAATGGGGGCCTCTTGGAAAATACCTCTATTTTCTTAGACCATTTTCTGGCATTGTATGTAACTGACCTGAGATCATACTGTAAGGTTAGCACTGACTTCCTAAAAAAATTCACGATATCAAGTGGGAAAAAAGCTTCTGGATGATATCTCTAGATGTCTGTTCTCTATATACATGCATCGATCAAAAGAAAGGTGTTGAGGCTTGTATGTATTTGTTTTCAAAGGCTACTAATCAATATGTTTGACCACACACAAATGCTTGAACAAATGATGTTGTACCGTTTGCAAGAGAAGATTCTCTTGTTTGATAAAACTCTATATCGACAATGATCAGGAACTGCCATGGGCACCTGTTTCGCCCCCAGCCTAGCAAACTTGTTTCTAGGATGGTGAGGGGGGGCATAGGTGGTATGGAAAGATGCCAATGAAAAATATACAGACCACGTGCTCCCATGGTGAAGGTATATTGATGACCTTTTTGTCATTTGGGATGGAGAAAAGATCTAGCTTTGGAATTTAGTGAGTCCTTATCATGTAGTAACTTAAATCTGAATTTTACCCATAAACTCAGTGAAACATCTTGTGAATTCCTTGATATTGGAACCACTGTTCAAAACAACAAATTGGTTACTAGCCTTTTTAGGAAGAAAACAGCTGGAAATAGTACACTCCATGCACACAGTCATCATCCTGCCTCACTTCAATCAATCAATCAGGTTATGTAAAATTTGTAACACTTATTAACAGCATTCCATATAGGGAATTGCTACGTGCTCGCAGAAATTGCAGATCTGATGAGGGTTTCAGAAAGGAACAGACACCATGATGCAAAGATTTAAACAGAGGGGGTGCTCAGATACAATTCTCTTTCAGGCTAATAAAAAATGATGGGATATAAAACAGGTAGATATCCTCTTTAAAAGCAGATACTATAACTAAAAAACAATCTGATAGTATTGCTAGAATGATTACTACCTTCAATACATGATCCAATAAATTCAAAATCATTATGAAAAAACACTGGGGCCTTATTTGAGCTGACCCTGTGATCGGTAAGAGTGTAGGCATCTCCCCTATGGTTACCTGCAGGAGAGCGAGATCGATCAAGGACAAATTGGTGCACAGTTTTCAAACTACGGAGCCACCAGCAAATTTGTTACGAGCTAAGGAGGGATTTTACAAATGTAACTCATTTAAGGCATGCAAATGCAGTTACAGTTGTAGTAACTTGCATCTTAGAGTGCCCATGTGGCCTTAGATACGTGGGTGGTACAAAACTGCAATTAAAGAAATGTATTTTGGAGCACCAAAGGGCCATGACCAATTTGGATTTCAGTTATCCTGTGGCCAGACATTTTTACAACACACACAACAGTGACAACAAATTGCTCACATTCTTTGGAATAGACCAAATAATGAAACAGATATGGGGAGGCGATAGAGAAAAACTGTTACGCATCCTCGCATCACGTTACATAATTGATCTGCATACCAGGATGCCGTTTGGTTTGAACAGGGAGGAGGAATTGGAGGAATTGGAAACACACATAGGAATGTAGTTGTTTGAACTTTCTAAATGTATGGTATCCCTTGTACTGCTAACATTATCTCCAGGAGGAGATGTTTTAATAGCACATTTTGCCTTATGTATTTCTTTATCATTTATTATAATACTTCTTTTATATCTTGGGGGCACTTATAACACATCACATCCTATTACGATCAGATTCTGAGATTCAGTAAGCACATGCTATGTATTTGACCTATAAATGGGGTACTTGCCAGGTATCAAACAAAGGGTAATGGTTAAATGTCAAAATGATGAATCAGTATCTCAATCTTTAGATAAGACATTTGTTCAATCTTAGTAAATTATGATTGTATTGGCAATGAGTATATGAAGGTCAATTTGTTTTATTACAAAATGAAATAAATAGGCTATATGATACTGTAATACCGTTATAAGATCGTATGAATCTGTGATTTTAAATTGAGACACTTTAAACACCAACATAGATGAAACTTAGATGACTATTCATCATGCCAGAAATTATCAACATAATAGACTTTGTGTACTGATACAAATAGCAGATCAGACTGAATGTTACGTCTTTCCACTATATCTATTGTTGTCCGTAGCAATCGAGTTGAATAAGAAAATGTTAGAAACTTTCTTACTATTAGCAATTGTTATTTATTAGAGAACAATGATATATAACGCAAAAGTGATATGATATCCATGCCGAAATGTTCTCTATGCCGCTGATGACGTCACGTATTTATTGGCTACATTTGATCTGGCATGTAAACTTGAAAAGGCCATTCCAGCCAAAACACATTGTTTTGCAGGAATAAAAACTTGTGGACAGAATTGGTGTTCCGCTTTCCTTCAATTTGTGAGAGTATTGATTCTGATGATATATATATATATATATATATATATATATATATATATATATATATATATATATATATATATATATATATATATATATATATATATATATATATCCTTGCTCCAAACACCTTTGTCCAAGCACTCTTGGATGGGTGCTTTCGTTGTGGGGATGTACCCACGAAATCAAAAAAGAAAATTCTTCATTTCAGAACTAGAAAAAAACTGCAGAAAAATCTGAAATATCACGAGAGAGCAACAACAAGCCCTAGAAAATTTACAAAAAGATGCTTCCATAGTATGTAAACCTTCAGACAAAGGAGGAAATATTGTTTTACAGACAAGGGAACAATATTGTGCCAAAGTGCAAAGACAGCTGTCGGATACCAAGTACTACAACAGGGTAACAAAAGAAAGTTACAACGAAAGTATAACTAAGTATCATTCTCTGATAAGATATTGGTATGAGAAAGCTATGTAAGAAACTGTTGAATATTTATTTCTTTGATGTCGAAATCCAACAACACCCACGTTCAACCACATACTGAAAGTCCACAAAGATACTGAACACCCCCCAGGTAGACGCATCGTTTCATCACAAGGAAGTCTAACTGAGCATCTTTCGATATATATGGACCATTTCCTGTTTCAATTTGTGACAGAACTGGCATCCTACATTAAGGAGACTAAGGACTTTCTGTGCCACATAGAAAAACTGATATGGGATCCTTCGTACAATCTGATAGTATTAGACATTGCATGTCTGTATACATGTAATGCGGTCAAATCTTTTTTTAAAAAACAACCACTGAAATTTGCAGCTGGAATTCACAGAATTTTGTCTAAATAAGAACATCTTTTTATTTCAGAATGACTACTACAGACATATTTCGGGAACAACCATGGGCACCTTCTTCGCCCCCAGTTACGCAAATTTATTCGTGGGATGGTGGGAGAAGTAGGTGGCATGGTCGTCGGAAAATGATGTATGGATGGAGAATGTAGTATCTTGGCATAGGTACATTGATGACCTCTTTTCAGTTTGGAAAGGGTCCTTAGAATCAGCACGGGACTTTATTAAACCTCTAAAAAAGAACAACGTGAACTTATAGTTCCCAGGGGAAGTGAGTTCCACAGGAGTAAATTTCCTGGATCTAAAGGTTTTTGTATCAGAAGGGAAATTGAGCACAGCCTTGTAGAGAAAGCCAACTGCAGGGAATTCTATACTGCACGCCACTAGCAGCCATCCAGCCAAACTAATTAATAGTATACCCTATGGTGAATTCCTAAGACTAAAAAGAAATAGCACTAGAGACTGCGATTTTCAGGCAGCAGCAAGGGAAAGTACCGCTAGATTCATCGCAAGAGGCTATGGCAAACAACTATTGGATACTACTTTGAAGAAAGTAGATACCATTCCCAGAGAACAGTTAAAGAGAATAACAACAAAAATAAAAATAAAGAAACAGGGAAATTTACAATGGTCACGACTTTTTTAGAAGATGCCAATCATCTAAGGAACATATTACGGAGAAACTGGCATACTCTGAAAACGGATGTGGTCATTGGTCCGGATATACCTCCAGCTCCCTTGGTGACCTTCAAGAAAGCGAGGTCGCTAAGAGATATGTTAGTGCAGAGCCACTTGGAGAACAAAACTCAAAAGGTGGCCACTGTAAAAGAAATTAAAGGGTTCTTACCGTGAGGCAAGTGTAAGGCCTGTGTCAATAGCAAGAAGACACTAACGTATGAAATACCAGACTTAAAGGAACGCAGAGCGATAACAACATTTCTGACCTGCAACACAATCTATACGGTATACTGTCTCGTCTGTATGTGCGGAGTTAAATATTTAGGATGTACAATCCATCCTATAAAGATCCGCATCTTAGAACATATGAGAGCCATAGCAAAGAAGGATACTTCATATCCAGTGGCCAGACATTTTGAAAGTAAGCATTAGAGCAACAGGGATTTGTTGCAGTACTATGGTATCGATCATGTACAAGCCAACACAAGGGGAGGTGATCGAATTTTAACGCTTCGTAGACTAGAGTCATGTTATATTATTGATTTACAAACAAAAGCCCCCGAAGTGATGAATAGTGGAGAAGAACTAGCAGTTCATCTTAGTGATTGAATATTACATTTACCAATGAAATGTCTATACATTAACTGTGATAAATTATGCATTGGAAACAATGGAATGTGCTAATACACGGCTAGATATTGTTATTGTAGTAACAATCATGTTATTATATATTGCAATTAATAGGTTTATATAAAGCTTGAAACGAGAGCAATGTAAAAAGCCGTTATACGGTTAAATTGTGTGTTTTGGAAAATGCTTAGATATCGGAGTGTAATACTTAAGCCCATTCAGGGCTTCATAATGCACCGAAGGCTAAACCATGCAAAGATGGCAGCATTTGTTTACATTGCACTGATGCAATGTCGAGGAAATTACGCAAATGATTTAAAATCAACCGCTTTTGGTGTGTCAGACAACATCAAAGAAGGCGTTAACCGAAAAGCGGCTGTTATTGTGCTCAGTGCTTGGAGTGTTCACACAAACGTGGAAGAAGTGAAAAAACTTTATATACAGAAAAGTCACAGAAGATAACTACTGGTACAAATAATAACAGAAGGCCAATATGAGTAGTCAGTGTCATAAATTAAAAAATTCTGTCCATACACCATTTGCATTTGTGGACGAAGTTTCAACTACTTCATAAGTTTCCGGTCATCAACAGGACTATTATAAATTCATGACAGTATGCTAAGGTTTTTGGAGGAAGGCTAAAAAGTGATAGAAGATGAAGTAATTATTTCGTAACTCACATGGGGCCTAATTTAGATCTTGGTGGACGGGTTAATGAATTACAGCGGTGACGGATATCCCGTGCACCTAATTTTTTTATTTTTTATTATTTTGTTGGTGTTCATAAGACAGTTCACAACAATACACAGTACATGATGAGCAACATACATGTCGGCCAATTAAACAACAATAGCCATTAATCCTTTTTACAATGGGGTGAATCATCGCTCTAAGGAAGGAAAGTAGGATATTGCAAGCTAACATTCCAATATTGCAGTCTATGTAACCTGCTAACCAAGGTACGACCAGCTATCACATTTAGCTAGCACCCAGCATGGTCAACTTGAAGCAATCCTGATACTACTAATATATTCAGGTGCTTCAACATTACATAATTCTATCAATCGTCATCTGTATTTCCAGCTTGTTTTGACAATAGATATTGCATGTATAGACCCCAAAATCTTTTTGGTCTACTCTGGGGGGGGGGGTGGGGGGGCAGCAACTAACTGTAAACTTCTGATTGAGTGATGCAGTAGAGCATATCCTGTTCCCATTCTGTTACAGTAGGTGCAGGACCACGCAACCAACGCACAGCAATTCTGCATTTAGCCAGTAATAGACCCATAGAGACTAAGGGGCTCATTATGATGGCAGACGGACCCGAGTCCGTCCGCCATCATTACTGGAATTCGGACCGTCTGGCTATATGGCTGCGGTCCCGCCCATGGAATCACAATGCAACCGCCACGGTGGCGGTCGCATTGGGCATTTTTACTATTTTGGTGGGTGCTGCAGGCTGCAGCACCCTCTGCAATGGTAAAAATGCAGGGAAATGTAGGGGGGGGCACCATAGGTGACCCCCAAGTGGAGTAGGGAAGTGCCCCTGCTGAAGGGGGGCCCGCAACAGGCCCCCAAAGTCAATCTCCGCCAGCCTTGGAATGACGGGTGAACCGCTATTCTAGGCTTGCGGAGATGAAGCATCCTAATATGGCGGACAGTGCCTGTAAGGCACCGTCACCATTCTAGGTATACTTTGTGGGTCCGCCAGGCAATCTGAATGATTTCCTGTGGCAGACCCCTGGCGGACGGATTTCCCGTCCGCCAGAAAACCGCCTGCCATCATAATTTGGCAGACGGAGAATGGCCGCAATTTGACGGTTAATCTGCCACTGGCAGGCTGCCGGTGGTAGATTCACCGTAATCGTAATGCGCCCCTAATTTCCTGACATCTTTCTTAAGAGACTTCACATACCCCAAAAGTGCTAGAAGGGGGTCAGGAGAGAGGGATTGAACTATGATTGCATTTAGTGTGGAAAAAATGTCTTCCAATAATCAGCTCCTGTTGGGCAAAGCAATGCCACATGTAGAAATCCTGCCTCCGCCTCACCACAGCGTTCACAGCAATCAGTGTCCCTAAGCCCATAGCGAAATAATTTATTAGGAGTGTAGTACACCCTGTGTATATATTTAAAATGGATCAGTCTGTGACTTCCATTAAGCGAGATCTTTTGTGTCGCTTCACAGCTGGAGCGCCATATGTCGTCTGTTAGAGCCACCCTTATGTCAGTTTGCCACTCTATCCTAGCCTTGGTGTATTGTATGTACTGAGAGGCTTGTGACATGGCATAAACTTTCGAGACAACTTGACAGGGGATTGTGAACACAGTAGTAGCGAGAAGGAGGGAAGCTCTGGCGGCTCTTGTAGCTCATCTCCGAGCAACGCTCGCAATGCATGGCGGACTCTAAAATAATAAAATTGTGTGAGAGGTCGTGTGTGCCCTCTACTACCTCCTCCCACCTACATACCTTCCCCTCCTTGAAGAAGTCTCCCATCAAGTGGATGCGTAGAGCTCTCAGCGATCGAAGTGCGCCTCTGTCAGAGCTCATACGAAGCCAGTGTCACCATTCTAAGGGCAAAAGTGGGGAATACAATTGAGCGCCTGCCTGTTTAAGCAAGTTATGCCAAGCGTATACCGTAGAATAAACTGAATGCAGCACGCTGCACTGCCTAATAGGCGCTTGAGACAGACAATGCGGGAGAGGGTCAGGGCTTTCAGCTACCTTCTCTATGCGGAGGTGAGGTAGATTGTGCGGACCATGGATCCAGCTGTGAGCGTGCAAGCTTTGCGCCACTCTATAATACAACTCCAAATCTGGTGCACCCAGTCCCCCCCATTGAGTAGGGCATATTAAGGATATCCAGTTTGACACCCGGACTTCTCCCAGCCCATGCCAGTTTACACATTAAAGCCCGCAGTGTCTTGAAGATGTGTAGCGGGATAACCATAGGGATGTTAACGAAAAGAAAAAGAAATCTGGGAAGAACTATCATTTTCATCAAAGATATACAACCTACCAATGAGAGAGGGAGACGGATCCACCTTTCTATAGCCTCTTCCAGCTTGGTAATTGCTCTACCATAATTTGCCCTAATGACTTGTTCCACGTCGGAGTGGGCCTGTATCCCCAGATATCGCACTGGATCTGTTGATCATTGAAGAGGGAACTCTAAAACAGTGTTCGGGGCTAGGGGAAAAATTGTAGATTTATCCCAATTAATTTTAAGCCCTGAAATGCCATCAAATCTGAGTACCTCTCGTAATATTGATGATAGGTTAGAGTCAGGTTCCCGTACATATAATAGCACATCATCTGCAGAAGCAGAGCCAATGAGTTTGTAGTTGGGGAAGCATATGCCTATTTGACTATGATGCTCACAAAGTGCACACACCAGTAGTTCCGCCGCCACAGCATACAGCAGCGGGGACAAAGGGCACCCCTGTCTCGTGCCTCTAGATATCAGGAAGGGGGGCTGACGGCATCTCCTAAGCGCTCTCGAGCGGTGGGTGCGTTGTAGAGAACCAAGATCAATTTAAGAAATATTTCACAGACTCCGATGCGCCCAAGTCAAAGGCTCTTTCAGCGTCTAGAAAACCAGCTGCCGCCTTAATGTCTGGTTTGACATGCTGTAGGACCCCAAATACTGTCTGCAGATTATATGATAGTGTGCGGCCTGGCACAAACCCGCCTGTTCAGGGCCCACCATAATGGGAAGGAGGGGGACCAATCTGTTGGCCAATATTTTAGCGAATATGTTGGTGTCCATGTTTATCAGCGACAATGGTCTGTAGGACGAGCATTCTTGCAGAGCCTTTCCTGGTTTCAATATGGTGACGACCAAAGCCTCGCGCATGGAGGGGGGCATGAGGCCGGATTCTCCCATTTCTTGGAACAGGGTACTCAAGTGCGAAACCAGTAAATCCCTGAAGGCCTTATAAAAGGACACCGTGAGCCCATCCTGACCCGGGGCACTCCCATCACGCATAGAATTAAGTGCTATTCGAATCTCCACGGGGGTCTAGGGGCCTCATTAAGTACTCTCTGTGACTATCCGTCAACCAGAGTAACTGAATGTATTCCAAATAGTTCAATATGTCTTCATCATCTGGAGTGACTTTGGAGCTGTATAAGTCTTGGAAATATCTGTAGAATCTGTTCACTATGTCTGCCTGCTCTTTTAGTATACTGGCATTCTCTTCCACCAGCTTGGCAACGATTCTAGACTCACACCATTGGTGAGCTACCGCCGCCAGCACTGAGCATGCCTGTCGCCCTCACCATAAGTTCTAGCCAATGCATACTTTCCCATGTGTTTAATCTCTCTGTCTGCTTCCTCATTCTATTCGTCCAGCATTTGCTTCAATTGTTCTGTGATCTGGTAGTCGTTCCTACTCAGCGCCTCTCTCTCCAGTGCTTTCAGGCGAATCTCAAGCACAACAAGTCTGCTTCTGATTGAGCGAAGCACCCTGGAGTGTTTATTCATGGCGATTCCCCTTATGTAAACCTTAAATGCCTCCCACACCGTGGCAGAGTGCTTAACCGATTCTATATTGGTTTCAAAGAATTCTTTGATGGCTGCAGCTAATTCTGCCCTAAAAACCGTATCTAAGAGGGAGTTAGGAGGAAATCTCCATAGAAAAGGGGCAGCTCCACGAGGCGGGAAATCAATCTCTAGCAGAATGGGAGAGTGGGCGGAAAAAGAGCGAGCTAGTACTTTGCAGTCCCATACCCGGGGTGCTAGCGCCTCCGATATGAGCCAGTGGTCTATTCTAGTGTGTATATCATGAAATGCAGAGTAGCGCATTAACCCACCGTGCCTCGGGGATCTGGCTCTCCAGATATCTATCAAGTGAAACTGGAGCGCTACGTCACCGATAGCCTTGGCGGCTGTGGATGGGCGTCTAGGGGGGGCCCTTCGAGCGATCAAGCCTAGGATCTAACACACAATTAAAATCCCCTCCCCAGATTTGTGGCAATGAAGGATTGTCACTCGTGATAGCTAACAATGAGTTGTAGAACTAAGGGTCATTATAGTTAGGGCCATATATGTTATGCACTTGGAAATCAACCCCCCTGTCATGACATCTTGAGATTACATATCTACCAGCGGGGTCAGCCCCGCGCTCTTCAGGTGAAATGCAGACTTTCGGATTTATCCATGTAAGCACTCCCCTCGAGTGCGAGTTGAATCCAACTGCCTGAAATGGACCCAGAAGCCTGCGTCTCGTAAGCATGGCGCTATAGGGGACAAGGTGTGTTTCTTGGAGCAGAGCAATGTCCACGTCCTGTCTTTTCAAGTATGCCAGTATTTAACGCAACTTCCTATGATCGTTAAATCCCCTCACGTTCCAGGTTAGAAGCCGAATCCTACTCCCATGTCCATGAGTTACCCCTGCATGTGTCATTCAAAACTTCTACATGACATGGCCACCATAGCTACTATTTTAAGTGTGCTGCTATTATATCTCGCTACCTGCATGCTCAGGTGAACTGTTAAAAGAAAAAAGAAACCCTCCCCCCACCCACGCCATGCCATCCCCAACTGGGCAGTGGCGACCTCTGACCCTCCCTTTCAAATAGTATCAGGGCATTCAGAACGGACACAATTGTGCAACAAAAATCACTAATTAACTTGGTGATACGCATTGGGGCAGATTTTGCCGGCTAACACTCCTACGTGTACCTGCTCCGCGCCACCACTAGCCCATAACTGGGAGACTTCAAGTAAGGGGAGGCCCTCCCAATTAACCTAGCAAGCATTCCCATAGTCATAATGTTTCTCGCTCAAGAAGGCACTATCCGGCCATCTCATTAAATCTGACACGTGTAAATGACGGCCAGTATTATAGACCAATTTCCTGCGGTTTGACAATCAGAGCCTTAATGAAAAACCCACAGTAGAGAACCCACCATTGAAGTCACAAGTCCCAGATCAGCAGACCTATTCAAGTTGATATCTCGTACGAATGACCCATCAGAAGAGGCTAGGACTCTGCGCTCTCCTTAGTCGTTTTCGTCAGGTCCACCACTTGTGCCCTCAGGCCGCTTGTCCTCTGTCTGACCTCTCTTACGCTTGCTGAGCATGTCCCAATCTTTGAGGGCTTTTTGGAGTGACTTACGGTCAGAGAAGATTTTAGCTTTCCCATTCACCATCACCCTCACTGGATATAGCATAGCATACTCCACATTATGCTCCTGTAGCTTTTGTTTCAGCATCGCAAATTGCCATCTGGCCTTCTACATGCTGAGTGTGAAATCCGGAAACAAGGAGATAGAAGAGCCCTCGTACTGTAGATTACCCAGTTCTCTTGCCTTCCTCAGTGCCGCATCCCTGTCTCTGCAATTAAGCAGCTTCGCTATGACGGGCCTTGGAGGGGCGCCAGGGGGAGGTTTAGGGCGCAGTGAGTGGTGCGCTCGTTCAACGACAAACATGGAGGAGAAGGTATCGCCACCCAGCAGAGTGGTGAGCAGTTTTTCAATAAAGACCTCCATGGATCCCGTTGCAGTGGACTTTGGAAGGCCAATAATACGCAGGTTACTGCACCGAGATCTGGCTTACAAATCCTTGGCTCTATCTTGCAAAGTAACCAGAGTCTTCTCCATCTGCTTCTGTGTGCTATTGGTGTCGGATTGGGCCTCCTCAGTTTCAGTGATCCTACTTTCAGCCATATCGAGGTGCTCCGCGTGCTTGTCTACCCTCTCCTTCATGCGGTCCATTCTGTAGGACAGGGAATCTATTTTAGCATTGATTGCAGACAAGCCCTTCTTCATTGATGCGAGTATTGCTTTAATGTCTTCAACGGGATCTTCAGGCAATGTATCAGGTTCCGACGCAGCAAAGTCGGCAGAGTCATCTCTGTGTCTGGACTTTCGCTGTTCAAATGTTAGCTTCAGTTGAGTCTTGTCCGGCTTCCCCATACTGTCACAACACTGGGGAGTCGCAGGGTGGCCCAAGGTCAGCGCTGCCACCAGACACAGCTAATTGAGTGACTAACACTTGCGTCGTCTGAGCAACACCCGCACCTCCTGCAGGTAGTCTGACCGAGTCCCCTGATGCACCGTGGAGCGTAAGACTCAACGTACAAGTGGACAACTCCGCAGCCTCACCTGAGGCGCTGGCCCCCCACAGCGCACCCGAACAGCATCACAGTGTCTCTTTGTGGTAGATTCCCAGCACCTAGAGGCCTTGCAGTAAGTGCAGGATCAGCTCAGGTGGTGCAACTTCTGAGGGATAGGAGCTTGCGCACATGGGGGATCCGATCAGCCGTGTTATCTCAGGCAAGCCGCGAGGGCGGTTATACACTTTGTGCCTCACAGTGTCGTGCGTAGGAGCCCAGCGCGGGGGTGACAACGCAGCAGCGCTCCAGCCAAGCCCAGTTGATTCGGCCGCCCACGGAGTCCTCGCTCCAAAGTCTGAATCAGGTGTCCGTCCCGGCCCATCCACAATGCGCCACAGCAGCGCCACCGGGCCCCAAGATGCAGCTTCTGAAACCTAGTCGTCGCACGGGAAAACCCAGCCAGGCAAGGGGTCTAACAGTCTTCACGGGCGAGGCCGCTCCAATGCCGAGAGATCACGCAGCCGCAGCCCGACAGGAGATACCGCCCCTGCAGGCCGCAACGTCGCTCAGTGCGGGGGAGCAAGGCGACAGGTACGTTTTCTGGAAATTAGCCAGTCCAATTGGCTTAGTTTTTTCAGTTTCTGGTTCGACAAATGTGTGGTGCATCAGCGGCCATCTTTAGGCCAGGCAAGCTCCGCCCTCCATCCCGTCTGCCTAAATATTAATCACATTATATCCAATGGGATTTATGTTTCAGCGGACGGGATATCCATCACTGTTATAACAGAGTAACCATCCATCAAGATCTGAATCAGGCCCTTAGTACGTACAGCTAGATACAGATGATTCATTTTTGGATGAAAACTCTGGGTCTGAAATTAGAACCCAAAGAAGAAACTTGAGGGAAAAGGGGCTACCATCATAATGTAGAAAATGAGTAGAGTAATCATGAACATATTACAAAAGAGTGCTTTTCTTCTAGTCGTATCTTAAAATCTAGTTTTGCATGACTGTCTCTTTATGTCATCCATGTGGTCCCGCAATAGGCGACAGGCTCCCGTTTACTAATGATTGTGTGTGTTTTTTCACAGGAATCCTAATGCTAACACTTCTGGAACATTTCAAATCTAAGTTAAATGCTTACTCCCACAGCAAATATCTTTCTAACTCTATCAATACTACACTTAGTTGTAGCCTTTTGCTTGGCACATTCTTTTATAATTCCTCAGCACAAAAACATTGTAACTGTAAGGGTTTCCCATTTAGATGTAAGTTCATCTGGATTCAGGATGAGGGTGCCATACCTGATGGGGGAGACCGTAGTCACCCCCTAATCAACTCCGTCCATCTCAACCTTCCTCTGCAGCATTCCGGCTCTCACCAGGACTCACACATGTATCTGCAAAGAGGGGAGCACTGGTAAAATTCTCCTAGGCGCACCTTTCATCACCCCTATTCAGCCCCCCCTAGCCTCTTCAAATAACATCTGCCTTCACAGGGCAAGTCACCCTCAGCAAGTAGGGCGAAGGTGAAATGCCTGCTGCCTGTGCACCTTCCTTCTAAACGTCAAACCCCAGCTACATAATTTATTGGTTCTACTGTTTCTTAAATCCACTTTCATGCCGTTTGATTGTTTTACCCGTCTACCAATCCCATTCAGATCAAACAAAAACATTTCATTCAAATATGAACCTAAAAGCGCTAATCATGGTTCTCTTATTTCATTAAATTCTGTTCTTGCGAAGTCATGCAAAAATCCCCAGAGAAGGTCCTCTGATCCTTTAGCAGGTTAAACACAAACTGCTGCAAAGCTGGGAAACAATTGTCCTTGGTCCACCAATGATTAACTCTGTCCGAGAGAGCTCCAAAGCACGAAACACCTGGATCTGCTCCCAAAATAAAATACTACATGTAAGCATCAGGACTCGCGACTCAATCAAACAATAATAATGTCCTATTACTCACCGGTAATCTTCATTACTCCTGGTTCCGTTGTCCTCGTCCCATTCCTAACAAAGTGGAGATCACTATCTCCACGACAGAAAAAAAGAACAGGAGCATGCTGGGATACCGAACCCACTCCCTCCCGCTGGGAGTACATAAGCAGTACCAGCCCAGCATGCAGCCTGAAAATACCAATCCAACAACCGGAAGGCCGGCCGCCAGGGAGGGAGGTATGTAAGGAATGGGACGAGGACAACGGGACCAGGAGTAATGAAGGTTACCGGTAAGTAATAGGACATTACCTCCAGGTCCCTCCTGTCCTCGTCCCATTCCTAACAAAGTGGAGAATACCAAAGCAGAGAACCCGGCCTTCCGGAACCCCACCAACGCCAGGGGCACCAGACCGAGAAAATCGGCACCCAACCGAAGCAGAAGGGAGCCCACAAGAAAACGCAGGCAGGAGCACACAACCAGCCACGCCCCGAACCAAGACGACAGAGCCGAGACCCTAAAACAAGCGGACGACGACCAAGAAAGGACCGCAAACGAGCACGAGACCCCCCAGGCAAGCCCGAAGGAGGCCCCGCACCCAGAACCAAGCCCCAAGGGAACACTCAGAGGGGCAGAAAAAAAGATCACCCCCTCACCGAACCACCAGGGGAAGGGAGCCCCGGAGAAGCTGAAGCGCCCCAATGGAGTAACCCAGCCCGGAAGGGCAAACAACCAGGGAGAAAAAAAACACCAAGGGAGAAGCCCACAGCCCCAGGCACCACCAAGCAGCTGCCCCACCAGGGACAAAACAGGACAACCCGGCCCAAAGCCTGAGCGTACGAGAGCAGGCTGCACAGGGAGACATGGCCAAAGACCCAGGAAGGAACATAGCAGAGCAATACAGAGAGCGAACCCCCCAGAGTAGGGAAGAAGGCGACCCACAGCCGGACCAACCCAAAAACAACCACACCAAAAGGTGAGGGGAAGGAAGAGGAGACTGAAGAGGCACGCCAAAGCAAGAGAAACAACAAACGCGACCAACCACAGGACCAACCCCAACACACCAGAGGAAGCCACTAGCAGAGCCGCAAAGGCCGAAGAGGGAGGAACCAGACAAGAAAACAGGCACCGACCCAGAGCAACAACCAGGAAGAAAGGGGCCAAGAAACCCAAGCAAGGACCGCCCCCCCCCCCCTTCCCCCACCAACAGCCGACAACCGCGGCAACAGGGAACCGGAGGCACAGAAATCCACAGAAGGCCCAGGCCAAAAGGCAGGAAAGACCACCCACCAACCCCAGCAGAGACACTGGACGGCCGCAGCCAGGGCCGCCACACCGGGAGAAGAAACCCAGGGCACAGGAACCCGCCAGCAGCCAGGCCTGAGGCAAACCCTCAAAAGCAGGAGATACAGGGACACAAACCCGCCCAAAGAAGGCCAGGGAGAGCAACAAGCGCCACCCGAAGCAGACCCCACACACAACCAGGGCAGAGCCAAGAGAGAACTACCAAAGGCTGAACACTGAACTGGGGAAACAAACCCCAGAACCGGGAAGGAGGAACTGCCACCAACCAAGAGCCGACCCAGAGGCCAAGCGGACACCAAGGAACTACCCAAGGCAAACCCCAAGAAGGGCAAAACAGGAAGGACCAACAAGGAGGCCAACAGCCCAACAATGCAGGCGGCCCAGAAAGACCAAGAAGCCAACCGGACAACCGACAGGCCAGCCAGCCAGGAGGCCCCCAACACGGCGCCATCAGAACCCGGAAGGAGAGGCAAAGGGCCAACAGACCCAACCCCAAAAACCCCCAATCAAGAAGGGGCCCAGGGAACGGCACCGAAGCAAGCCACCGCCACGCCACCAAGAGAGGAGAAGCAGCAGGAAGACAGAGAAGGAGACCGGCAAGCCACAACCGGCAACCAACACAAAGGCCCCAGCGCACCACACAGGAGCAAAGGAGCGGCACAGGAAAGGACACAGGACCAACCCAGTACCCAGACCACCAGAGCCAGAACCACCGGCCACCAAGAGGCCAAAAAAGAGGCCCAAAAGCACCAGAGAACAAGTGGCCAGGGAAGGACCCAGGCAGGGACCCCGCAAAGGGAGGCCAAATAAAGGGACCGCAAGGGCCAAACCCAACAGAGGCAGAGCCGAGGCCCCAACAGCACCCCAGAACGCCCCAGGCACCACCAAACCAAAGGAAAGGAGCCCGGAGAAACCAAAGGAGTACAACCCACCGGGGGTCGCGGGATCAGACCCAAAAAAGGGAAGAACAAACCCCGTAGAGCCAGCAAGAGCAACGGCCAGAGACACCACAGGCCGAAATCAGTCCGCACCCGAAATCAGTCCGCACGGGAGCGGGAAATGCACAAGCCCAAGGACAGGCCCACAAGGGGAATGCCACAGCACCAGGGCCCAGGGATAGCCAACCGCCAGCACAAGGCTGACAAAAGGGGAGCGGGGAAGTAGCAACGCGGCCCACACACCAGGGGACGCCGACACCAGACCACAACCGGCAGCCCCACCAACAAACCCACCGGCCAGGACCAAGAGAAGGCACAGCGAGGACGACACCGGGAATGGCACCTACAAAGCAGGGGCACAGAAGCAGCGCACCCAATAAACCAAGGAGCCACCCAGGCAGAAGCCAGGGAAGACCCATAAAACCCAGCCACCACAGGCGGCAAAGGAAGCGACAGCGAGAGGCAAAGGACCCCAAAGCGCACCAAGCCACAAAAAGAAACACAAGAGGGGAAAAGGAAACCACAACAGGAAACCAAACCCCACCAGCCAACCAAGTGCTACACAACACAGCACCAGGCAAGAGGCAATCAGCAACCCCAGCCAGAAAGCCCTGGAACCCAAAAAAACAGGGAGGCCGGAAGCCCCAAGGACCCAACGCAGGATGCAAGAAGCGACCCAGCCACACCCAAGCAGGGGCCAAGCGCAAGAGCAGAGTTGCCGCACCCGCAGACGGGGTGGGTTTGGGGGGGGGGCACACGCTCACCTCCCCGACCTGCAACCTTCACGAATCCCACCCTCAGGGAACCCACTTGGGGAAAAAGCCCACCAGCCCGGGCAGGAGGGCTCGCTGGAGGGGAGGAGAGGTGCGATCGCAAGGGCACCGGCGGGCCCAGCCGGCTCCCCCGGGCACGAGCAGGCGCCAGCAGGGAGGAAAGGCCACTGGCAAGGAAAACCCACACAGCAAAAGCCCAGAGCACAGGGGGCAGGAAGAAACAAGGCACCCTGAGCACCGGGCCAAGCCAACACCCCCGGAAGGACGCAAGGAGTGCCCAGCACCAGGAGCCGCAGGCAGGCACCCAGACAGGTACGCACCAGGCCTGAGCCCACAAGAACGGGCAGGAACCAACAGGGCAGACAGGCAGGAGGTGGAAGAAGCCAGGCAACAGGCAACCAAGGCAGACACCCAACCAGGCACCAACCAGACCCGACCAGGGAGAACAAAAGCACGCAGGGCAGGAAGGCTGGATGCCTAGAGGAACGAACCAGGACGAACCCTGCCCAAAAACGAGAAGCCCACGAGAGCAGACGCGTGCGGGAGCGGGCGGAAGCCCACAGCACCCGCCAGCCCCAGCCCACCCCCAGCAGTGGAAAAAGGGAGCCAAGGCCGCAGGCCAGCACAGCAGTAGAGCTCAGCACAGGGAAGAAAGAAACCCGCAATGCGGCACTCACCAGGGGGACAGGCCAACACCGCCAAACAGAGACCATCACCCAACCCCCCGCCCAGACACCCTCCAGCAACAAGCACCGACCAAGCAGAAAGCCAGGAGGCCCGGGAACCCACAACCTGTGGAGGAAGACCCCCCCAACCCCAACCCCCCCGCAGCACCGGGGAACAAGGCAGAGACACAGCGCAGAAAGCCACGCAAAGCCTCAACCCAGCACGCGGGGACAGGGAGCACCACAAGCCAGCACGGAATCCCCAACTGGAATCAACCAGCAGATGGAGAGACCCGAGGACTCCGGGTCCCAGAGTACCAGCCACAACCCAAAAAACCCAGGAGGAAAACAATGAGAGTGCCAGCAGCAATCAAGGGGAGAATACCACCGAAGCGGCCGAGCAGGACCCCCAGCCAAGACCGCCGAAGCAGCCCGACCGCGCACAGCCAGACCCAACCAGGCAAAGCACAAACCACATTGCCAGAGGAACCCATAAGTGCGAGGCAACTGAGAAGAAAAGCGGAACCGCTATGCGGTACTCACCACAGGGGCAGGAAGAGCGCACCACAAGCGCCCTGCCCCCAAGAGCCAGCCCAGGCGCCCTCCAGGACACCATCGCCGGGCGGGGAGGAGGACTGCAGCAACCGGCCTGACACCGTCCCCCAGCAAGGCCAGACCCTGCACCGACACCACGAAAACAGGGGCGTCAGGGAGGAAAGAAGGCCAGCAGTACTCCAGGAAGCCAGGCAGGGAGCCCAGCAGCCTCGCCCAGTGCAGCCCCTGGACCCCCAAAACAGCCTCATCTGCGCGTCTTCCAGACCGGCCAAGCCATAGGAAGACGCGCACTGTAACCCGGAAGAAATCGTGAGGAACGGCGCCCCAGCCGCAAAGGGTCGGGCGCCCATCAACGCGACTCCCAGCAAGCCCGGCCGGCCAGGAGACGCGGAACAGGACGACGAGGACAACCCAGCAGCCCGACGAGACATCCATGGAAGAAAGTTCACAGGTAAGTCAGCAAACACGTCCCATTCTGTCGGAAGACAGAAAAAAAAGAACAGGCTGCATGCTGGGCTGGTACTGCTTATGTACTCCCAGCGGGAGGGAGTGGGTTAGGTATCCCAGCATGCTCCTATTCTTTTTTTTCTGTCGCAGAGATAGTGATCTCCACTTTGTTAGGAATAGGACGAGGACAGGAGGGACCTGGGGGTAATAAGCAGGTTTCACCTTTTTCCCTTGTTCACTCCCATTCCAACTGATTGTGCTCCCACGATATTGGAATTTAACCCCTTCGATGCTCATGACGGAGCGGTTCCGTCATGAGCATCGGCTGAGCTGTGCTCATGACGGAACCGCTCCGTCATGAGCACAACCCCTGGGGGAAGCGCTGGCGCTCCCCCCCGGGGCATCGATCGTGCCCCCACAGAGGGGGATGGCAGCGGAAGAGTTTCCGCTGCCACCCCCGAGCCACCCCACGCTTCCTGATGACATCAGCGCGCACAGCGCGCGCCGGCGTCATCAGGAAGCGTTGGACGCGCTGGAATTCATTTCTTCCAGCGCGTCCAACGGGGAGGGTGAGTGTTTTCTTGCGGTGTTGCGGGGGGGGCCGAATTCCAGTGCCTTGAGGCATCGGGGGAGAGGAAAGAGTATTTCCTCTCCCCTGATGTCTCAATGCTGGGCATTCCTGTCCCACGATCGCGCACAGCGTCACAATCGTGGAGCAGGGATGCCCCACTAGACGCCAGGGATTTGTATTTCGGCATTTGGGAAGCGACCCCTTGGGCAAGGGTCGCTTCCCTGGGGGATATTTTTTTAACAGACTTTTCTGCCCCCCCTGGGGGAAGATCGTCCACTTTCGGTCCGTTTCTGCCCCCAGGGGGGGCAGAAAAGCCCACTAGCCACCAGGGATTTATTTATTGTTGTATGGGAAGCGACCCCTTGGGCAAGGGTCGCTTCCCTGGGGGATATTTTTTGCTCAGACTTTTCTGCCCCCCCTGGGAGCAGATCGGTCCACTTTCGGTCCGTTTCTGACCCCAGGGGGGGCAGAAAAGCCCACTAGCCACCAGGGATTTAGTTATTGTTGTATGGGAAGCGACCCCTTGGGCAAGGGTCGCTTCCCTGGAAGATATTTTTTGCTCAGACTTTTCTGCCCCCCCTGGGGGCAGATCGGTCCACTTTCGGTCCGTTTCTGGCCCCGGGGGGCAGAAATGCCCACTAGACACCAGGGAAGTAGTGTAAATAAAAATGGAAGTGACCCCTTTTGCAAGTGTCGCTTCCAGGGGGCAATATTTATAATATGTATTTGGCCCAC
This sequence comes from Triturus cristatus, assembly GCF_964204655.1. Taxonomy (NCBI): domain Eukaryota; kingdom Metazoa; phylum Chordata; class Amphibia; order Caudata; family Salamandridae; genus Triturus; species Triturus cristatus. Next base: position 263,855,680 of record NC_140586.1, read on the forward strand.
CCGCCCCGGGACAGAGTAGCCTTTTTTTTCCTGCTGTTTTCTGCCCCACCTGGCACATAACCCGATTGACCATTTGGGTAGTTACATAGCATGTTGTAATGTTTATTGTTATATTTTTTGTGAATTGCAATAGTAATGTGTTTTTTTTTACTTTTTTGTTCTAGGTGAAGGCTTTTGCTCTTTTCAGTTTGCCGTGTTGTTACTGGTGGTTCTGCTGTTTGTGTAGTTTGGTAAGAGACTCTTTTTTGTGCAATGTAAATGTGTTTGATTTCTCTGCATGATTTTTTTTTGCAAATGGTGTAATAATAGCAGTATGTTTGTTTTTTGAGTGTCAAAAACTTTTTGCATTGGTGCTCGATGTGTATTTTGTTGTCTTGTGAGTAATTTGTTTTTTTTTCTTCTTTCTAGTTTGATATCGTTGGTTTTTGCTGTGTCACTGCAGAGTTGGTTTCTGGTGAGTGCAGCTGTCTCTTGTAATTGGATTGTATAGTTTTTGAGTACATTGATCTTTGTGATAAAGGTACACATTTCTTCACTTACTTGGTTTGCACATTGTTGGTTGTTGTTGACTTGTTTGTGCAGTCTTCTAAGTAAGTATAATGGCTAGCCGCAGGATTACTGCTCAGCAGGTTGTTGGTTTGCTGTTTGAGTCTTCCTCTGACCATGGTTCAGAGACTGACTACATCTGAGGGAGAGGAGGCAGGGGACGATTCTGGCAGTGAGTTGTCTCTCCGTATGGAGTCATCGGATGATGAAGATACCCTTAGTGCGGATGAAGTGCCTGTGTTAGAGGAGGGGACTGATGTGCCGATAGTGCGGCAAGAGGCATCTGGGCTGCAGCCTGGGACTGCAAGGCTTCCCGTTGGTGTAGTGCGGCAAGAGGCTTCTGGGCTGCAGCCTGCGGCTGCAAGGCTTCCCGTTGGTGTAGTGCGGCAAGAGGCATTTGGGCTGCAGGCTGGGGCTGCAAGGCTTCCCGTTGAAAGTGATGACCTCTGGGTTGCCCCTGGCATGGTGCAGCCGGCATTGCCAGAGTTTACTGGTGTTCCAGGGTCTAGAGTGAATACTGAAAACTTTTTGCCGGTAAATTTTTTTCAGTTGTTTATGGACGATGTGTTTTTGGCAGAGATTGTTGAGCAGACTAATTTGTATGCCGAACAGTTTTTGAGGGACAACAGTGCCAGTCTTAAGCCACACTCTAGAGCTACCCGGTGGACTCCCACAAATGTTGAAGAGATGAAGAAGTTCTTGGGTTTAACTTTTTTGATGGGCTTGCTAAGGAAGCCATCAATGTCTTCATATTGGTCTAGCAGTCCCTTGATGGCAACGTCTATTTTTCCGGCAGTCATGAGTCGTGACAGGTATTTGCTTCTGCTTCGGATGATGCACTTTGTTGATAATGGTTTAGCGTTGCCACGAGATCACCCTGACTGTGACCGTCTTTTTAAGATTAGACCTGTCCTTGATCACTTTGTTGATCGATTTTCTGAGATTTATGCCCCTGGTAGAGAAATTGCAGTGGATGAGTCTTTGGTGTTGTTCAAGGGCCGCTTGGTTTTTAGGCAATACATTCCTAGTAAGAGGGCACGCTATGGAATAAAGCTGTATATGCTGTGTGACAGTAGGACTGGGTATGTCTCTAATTTCAGGGTGTACACCGGTAAGGAATCTAGGTTTAACCTCCCTGGTTGTCCGCCCACTTTTGGAGTGACTGAGAAAATTGTTTGGGAACTTGGTAGAGGATTTTTTAACAAAGGCCACCATTTATATGTAGATAACTTCTACACTGGTGTGCGGTTGTTCAGGGAATTGGCCAAAGTGGACACTGTTGCTTGTGGCACAATCCGCTCTAACCGTAAAGGTTTCCCGAAAGAACTTGTTTGTCAAAAGCTTGTGCGGGGACAGTGCAGTGCGTTGCGTTGCCAGGAGCTTCTTGCTGTGAAGTTTACAGACAGGAGAGATGTCTACATGCTGACTACCATCCATGATGAAAGCACTGCACCTGTGACTGTTTGGGGTCAGGTCGCTGAAGCGCGCAAACCTGTGTGCATTTTAGACTATAATAGGCACATGGGTGGTGTTGACAGAGTAGATCAGAGGTTGGAACCTTACACTGCTCTTCGTAAGGCTTACATTTGGTACAAGAAGTTGGCTATCCATCTTTTCCACTTGGCAATGTTTAATGCTTTTGTTGTGTTCCAGGATTCTTGCCCTGAGTCAAAGATGACTTTTGCTAAGTTTCAGGAGTCTGTAATAGGCAGCCTTGTTGTAGTGGAACAGGCAAGTGTTCCTAGAGTTGGAGTGGTGGAGGATGTTGCTAGATTGAAAGAACGCCACTTTCCAGATCACATTCCTCCCACACCCGCAAAAGATTTTCCCAGTAGGAGATGTAGAGTCTGTTGGCGAAGAGGTTCGCGGAAGGAGAGTCGTATGTACTGCCCCGACTGTCCCTCTCATCCTGCACTGTGTCTCCCTGCTTGTTTCAGAGCGTACCACACGCGAAATAATTTTTGGGAGCATTCATGAGTGGTAAAGTGAACTGCCTGGTCTGTATTCTTTGGAAAATGTGATTCTGTTTCAAGGTTGGTGTTAGTGCAATGTATTTAGTTGCTGATTTTCTGTTAGAAGATTTGTATCTATTTGCAATTTGTTTGTGTTTTTATTTTTTTCTAAAAAAATCCTAAATGTGATGGCGGTGTGTGTAGGCTTGCGCTTGGCTGTTGGTGTGTTTGGACTGGCACTTGGTTGGTGGTGTGCGTGGAATGGTGCTTGGCTGGCGGTGTGCGTGGACTGGCGGTGTGCATGGACTGGCGGTGTGCGTGGACTGGTGCGTGGCTGGTGGTGTGCGTGGACTGGCGCTTGGCTAGCGGTGTGTGTGGACTGGAGCTCGGCTGGCTGTGTGTGAGTAGTGACTTTCTGCTGGTCACTACACACACTGCTAGCTGAGTGCCACTCCACGCAATCCATCAGCCTGTGTAGTTGCTGTGTCTGGATTGTGGGTGTGTGAAAGTGATGGGCCCTTGAATGGCGCTGTGTGCTGGTGTGAGTTTTGTTATGTGATGGGCCCGCGGCTGGCGGTGTGAATGGTTTTGTATGACACGTATGAAAGGTGTATGAATGGCCTGTAAAGAGGTTGGTGCCTTGTCGTGGCTTTACAGCTCACGAGCTGTGAGTCAATGGTTCAGTTTCTCGCCCTTTCAATTATTGCTAGTGCATTTCATTTCTGTGAAATCACTTGCTAATACAATTGTATCTACTGAACCATCACTCACCCTCGTGCCAAATCCAACCAGTATGTGTGTGTGCTTGCGGATTAGATGGCTGTGCAGTAATATTTGTCTTTCTGAAGCAGGGTGTACCTTGTCCCATTTTGGTGAATTATGAAATGTGTTGCTTTTGTGCCTGGTGGTGCGAATGGTCTTGTTTGTATCACGTATGAAAGGTGTGTGAATGGCCTGTAAAGTGGTTGGTGCCTTGACGTGGCTTTACAGCTCACGAGCTGCAAATCATTGGTTTGTTTTTTTGTGAATTTAATTATTGACAGTGCATTTCATTTTTGTGAAATCTCTTGTTAATAAAATTTAATACACTGAACCATGACTCACCCTCGTGCCAAATCCAACCAGTATGTGTGTGTGTTTGAGGAATAGATGGTTGTGCAGGAATCTTTGTCTTTAGTTTCTCTGCCAAGGTACACTTTCCATGCAAGAATAACCCACCAACTGTAGATATTGTCGAAAACCCATGGGAGGTCATGGTGATGTCTCTCTTGTGAATTGAAAAAGATTTTTTATCCCCAATGTCCTGTAAACCTCAAAATGTCTGCCACATTTTCTTTGCAATATTATTCCAAAATTCTCACGCTGTAGTAACAATAGTTAATCTGGTTTTGCAAGGGGGGTCACTTTGGTTTTTGGCCCGGTGCTCGGCAGCCATCTAGGGAAACCTACCAAACCCACACATTTCTGAAAACTAGTCACCCGGCGGCTTCCAGGGAGGTATGGCTTGCGTGGATCCCCCAACGTTTCCTTACCCAGAATCCCCTGCAAGCCTCAATTTTTATTGACAAAATCACTTTTTTCACACATTTTGGGGTGGGAAAGTTGTGGCATCACCCGGCTCACACAAATTTACCACCACCCAAAGTTCCCCCAGGTCTCCCGGTAAAAATGGTGCCTCACTTGTGTGGGAGGCTCAAGTACCCGCGGCAGGCAAGGGCCCAAAACGTAGTGAGGCGACATCAAAATGGCCTATCGCAAAACCACCTGGTTTTGCAAGGGGGGTCACTTTGGTTTTTGACCCGGTGCTCGGCGGCCATCTAGGGAAACCTACCAAACCCATGCATTTCTGAAAACTAGACACCCGGCGGCTTCCAGGGAGGTATGGCTTGCGTGGATCCCCCAATGTTTCCTTACCCAGAATCCCCTGCAAACCTCAATTTTTATTGACAAAATCACTTTTTTCACACATTTTGGGGTGGGAAAGTTTGTGGCATCACCGGGCTCACACAAATTTACCACCACCCAGCATTACCCCAGGTCTCCCGGTAAAAATGGTGCCTCACTCGTGTGGGAGGCCCAAGTACCCGCGGCAGGCAAGGGCCCAAAACGTAGTGAGGCGACATCAAAATGGCCTATCGCAAAACCACCTGGTTTTGCAAGGGGGGTCACTTTGGTTTTTGACCCGGTGCTAGGCGGCCATCTAGGGAAACCTACCAAACCCACGCATTTCTGAAAACTAGACACCCGGCGGCTTCCAGGGAGGTATGGCTTGCGTGGATCCCTCAACGTTTCCTTACCCAGAATCCCCTGCAAACCTCAATTTTTGCTGAAAAAATCACTTTTTTCACACATTTTGGGGTGGGAAAGTTGTGGCATCACCGGGCTCACACAAATTTACCACCACCCAGCGTTCCCCCAGGTCTCCCGGTAAAAATGGTGCCTCACTTGTGTGGGAGGCCCAAGTACCCGCGGCAGGCAAGGGCCCAAAACGTAGTGAGGCAACATCAAAATGGCCTATCGCAAAACCACCTGGTTTTGCAAGGGGGGTCACTTTGGTTTTTGACCCGGTGCTCGGCGGCCATCTAGGGAAACCTACCAAACCCACGCATTTCTGAAAACTAGACAACCGGCGGCTTCCAGGAAGGTATGGCTTGCGTGGATCCCCCAACGTTTCCTTACCCAGAATCCCCTGCAAACCTCAATTTTTGCTGAAAAAATCACTTTTTTCACACATTTTGGGGTGGGAAAGTTGTGGCATCACCGGGCTCACACAAATTCACCACCACCCAGCGTTCCCCCAGGTCTCCAGGTAAAAATGGTGCCTCACTTGTGTGGGAGGCCCAAGTACCCGCGGCAGGCAAGGGCCCAAAACGTAGTGAGGCGACATCAAAATGGCCTATCGCAAAACCACCTGGTTTTGCAAGGGGGGTTTTTGACCCGGTGCTCGGCGGCCATCTAGGGAAACCTACCAAAACCACGCATTTCTGAAAACTAGACACCCGGCGGCTTCCACGGAGGTATGGCTTGCGTGGATCCCCAAACGTTTCCTTACCCAGAATCCCCTGCAAACCTCAATTTTTGCTGAAAAAATCACTTTTTTCACACATTTTGGGGTGGGAAAGTTGTGGCATCACCGGGCTCACACAAATTTACCACCACCCAGCGTTCCCCCAGGTCTCCCGGTAAAAATGGTGCCTCACTTGTGTGGGAGGCCCAAGTACCCGCGGCAGGCAAGGGCCCAAAACGTAGTGAGGCGACATCAAAATTGCCTATCGCAAAACCACCTGGTTTTGCAAGGGGGGTCACTTTGGTTTTTGACCCGGTGCTCGGCGGCCATCTAGGGAAACCTACCAAACCCACGCATTTCTGAAAACTAGACACCCAACGGCTTCCAGGGAGGTATGGCTTGCGTGGATCCTAGTGAGGCGACATTTGGGATAGGCAATGTTGATGTCGCCTCACTACGTTTTGGGCCCTTGCCTGCCGCGGGTACTTGGGCCTCCCACACAAGTGAGGCACCATTTTTACCGGGAGACCTGGGGGAACGCTGGGTGGTGGTAAATTTGTGTGAGCTCGGTGATGCCACAACTTTCCCACCCCAAAATGTGTGAAAAAAGTGATTTTTTCAGCAAAAATTGAGGTTTGCAGGGGATTCTGGGTAAGGAAACGTTGGGGGATCCACGCAAGCCATACCTCCCTGGAAGCCGCCGGGTATCTAGTTTTCAGAAATGTGTGGGTTTGGTAGGTTCCCTACATGGCCGCCGAGCACCGGGTCAAAAACCAAAGTGACCCCCCTTGCAAAACCAGGTGGTTTTGCGATAGGCCATTTTGATGTCGCCTCACTACGTTTTGGGCCCTAGCCTGCCGCGGGTACTTGGGCCTCCCACACAAGTGAGGCACCATTTTTACCGGGAGACCTGGGGGAACGCTGGGTGGTGGTAAATTTGTGTGAGCCCGGTGATGCCACAACTTTCCCACCCCAAAATGTGTGAAAAAAGTGATTTTTTCAGCAAAAATTGAGGTTTGCAGGGGATTCTGGGTAAGGAAACGTTGGGGGATCCACGCAAGCCATACCTCCCTGGAAGCCGCCGGGTGTCTAGTTTTCAGAAATGCATGGGTTTGGTAGGTTTCCCTAGATGGCCGCCGAGCACCGGGTCAAAAACCAAAGTGACCCCCCTTGCAAAACCAGGTGGTTTTGCGATAGGCCATTTTGATGTCGCCTCACTACGTTTTGGGCCCTAGCCTGCCGCGGGTACTTGGGCCTCCCACACAAGTGAGGCACCATTTTTACCGGGAGACCTGGGGGAACGCTGGGTGGTGGTAAATTTGTGTGAACCCGGTGATGCCACAACTTTCCCACCCCAAAATGTGTGAAAAAAGTGATTTTTTCAGCAAAAATTGAGGTTTGCAGGGGATTCTGGGTAAGGAAACGTTGGGGGATCCACGCAAGCCATACCTCCCTGGAAGCCGCCAGGTGTCTATTTTTCAGAAATGCATGGGTTTGGTAGGTTTCCCTACATGGCCGCCGAGCACCGGGTCAAAAACCAAAGTGACCCCCCTTGCAAAACCAGGTGGTTTTGCGATAGGCCATTTTGATGTCGCCTCACTACGTTTTGGGCCCTTGCCTGCCGCGGGTACTTGGGCCTCCCACACAAGTGAGGCACCATTTTTACCGGGAGACCTGGGGGAACGCTGGGTGGTGGTAAATTTGTGTGAGCCCGGTGATGCCACAACTTTCCCACCCCAAAATGTGTGAAAATAGTGATTTTTTCAATAGAAATTGAGGTTTGCAGGGGATTCTGGGTAAGGAAACGTTGGGGGATCCACGCAAGCCATACCTCCCTGGAAGCCGCCGGGTGTCTAATTTTCAGAAATGTGTGGGTTTGGTAGGTTTCCCTAGGTGCCGGCATGGCTAGGGTTCAAAAACTACAGCTAGTCACTTTGCCAAAAAAGGGTCATTTTTCACTGCAAAATTGAGGTGTGACCACGTTGCGTTTTGCACCGTTTCCTGTCGCGGGCACTAGGCCGACCCGCACAAGTGAGGTACCATTTTTCTCGTAGGACTTTGGGGAACGCGGGGTGGGTGGAAATTTGTGGATCCACGCAGATTCCAGAACTTTCCATCCCAGAAATGTGGGGAAAATGTGTTTTTTTTGTCATTTTTTTACGTTTGCAAGGGATTCTGGGTAACAGACCATGGTGGGAGGCAGTCAAGTCACCCCATCCTGGATTCCCCTGGGTGTCTAGTTTTCAAAAATGTATAGGTTTGCTAGGTTTCCCTAGGTGCCGGCAGGGCTAGGGTTCAAAAACTACAGCTAGTCACTTTGCCAAAAAAGGGTCATTTTTCACTGCAAAATTGAGGTGTGACCACGTTGCGTTTTGCGCCGTTTCCTGTCGCGGGCACTAGGCCGAAACGCACAAGTGAGGTACCATTTTTCTGTTAGGACTTTGGGGAACGCGGGGTGGGTGGAAATTTGTGGATCCACGCAGATTCCAGAACTTTCCATCCCAGAAATGTGGGGCAAATGTGTTTTTTTTGTCATTTTTTTACGTTTGCAAGGGATTCTGGGTAACAGACCATGGTGGGAGGCAGTCAAGTCACCCCACCCTGGATTCCCCTGGGTGTCTAGTTTTCAAAAATGTATAGGTTTGCTAGGTTTCCCGAGGTGCCGGCAGGGCTAGGGTTAAAAAACTACAGCTAGTCACTTTGCCAAAAAAGGGTCATTTTTCACTGCAAAATTGAGGTGTGACCACGTTGCATTTTGTGCCGTTTCCTGTCGCGGGCACTAGGCCGACCCGCACAAGTGAGGTACCATTTTTCTCGTAGGACTTTGGGGAACGCGGGGTGGGTGGAAATTTGTGGATCCACGCAGATTCCAGAACTTTCCATCCCAGAAATGTGGGGAAAATGTGGTTTTTTTGTCATTTTTTTACGTTTGCAAGGGATTCTGGGTAGCAGGCCATGGTGGGAGGCAGTCAAGTCACCCAATCCTGGATTCCCCTGGGTGTCTAGTTTTCAAAAATGTATAGGTTTGCTAGGTTTCCCTAGGTGCCGGCAGGGCTAGGGTTCAAAAACTACAGCTAGTCACTTTGCCAAAAAAGGGTCATTTTTCACTGTAAAATTGAGGTGTGACCACGTTGCGTTTTGTGCCGTTTCCTGTCGCGGGCACTAGGCCGACCCGCACAAGTGAGGTACCATTTTTCTCGTAGGACTTTGGGGAACGCGGGGTGGGTGGAAATTTGTGGATCCACGCAGATTTCAGAACTTTTCATCCCAGAAATGTGGGGAAAATGTGTTTTTTTTGTCATTTTTTTACGTTTGCAAGGGATTCTGGGTAACAGACCATGGTGGGAGGCAGTCAAGTCACCCCATCCTGGATTCCCCTGGGTGTCTAGTTTTCAGAAATGTATAGGTTTGCTAGGTTTCCCTAGGTGCCGGCAGGGCTAGGGTTAAAAAACTACAGCTAGTCACTTTGCCAAAAAAAGGTCATTTTTCACTGCAAAATTGAGATGTGACCACGTTGCGTTTTGCGCCGTTTCCTGTCGCGGGCACTAGGCCGACCCGCACAAGTGAGGTACCATTTTTCTCGTAGGACTTTGGGGAACGCGGGGTGGGTGGAAATTTGTGGATCCACGCAGATTCCAGAACTTTCCATCCCAGAAATGTGGGGAAAATGTGTTTTTTTTGTGATTTTTTTATGTTTGCAAGGGATTCTGGGTAACAGACCATGGTGGGAGGCAGTCAAGTCACCCCATCCTGGATTCCCCTGGGTGTCTAGTTTTCAGAAATGTATAGGTTTGCTAGGTTTCCCTAGGTGCCGGCAGGGCTAGGGTTAAAAAACTACAGCTAGTCACTTTGCCAAAAAAAGGTCATTTTTCACTGCAAAATTGAGGTGTGACCACGTTGCGTTTTGCGCCGTTTCCTGTCGCGGGCACTAGGCCGACCCGCACAAGTGAGGTACCATTTTTCTCGTAGGACTTTGGGGAACGCGGGGTGGGTGGAAATTTGTGGATCCACGCAGATTCCAGAACTTTCCATCCCAGAAATGTGGGGAAAATGTGTTTTTTTTGTCATATTTTTATGTTTGCAAGGGATTCTGGGTAACAGACCATGGTGAGAGGCAGTCAAGTCACCCCAACCTGGATTCCCCTGGGTGTCAAGTTTTCAAAAATGTATAGGTTTGCTAGGTTTCCCTAGGTGCCGGCAGGGCTAGGGTTCAAAAACTACAGCTAATCACTTTGCCAAAAAAGGGTCATTTTTCACTGCAAAATTGAGGTGTGACCACGTTGCGTTTTGCGCCGTTTCCTGTCGCGGGCACTAGGCCGACCCGCACAAGTGAGGTACCATTTTTCTCGTAGGACTTTGGGGAACGCGGGGTCGGTGGAAATTTGTGGATCCACGCAGATTCCAGAACTTTCCATCCCAGAAATGTGGGGAAAATGTGGTTTTTTGTCATTTTTTTACGTTTGCAAGGGATTCTGGGTAACAGACCATGGTGGGAGGCAGTCAAGTCACCCCATCCTGCATTCCCCTGGGTGTCTAGTTTTCAAAAATGTATAGGTTTGCTAGGTTTCCCTAGGTGCCGGCAGGGCTAGGGTTCAAAAACTACAGCTAGTCACTTTGCCAAAAAAGGGTCATTTTTCACTGCAAAATTGAGGTGTGACCACGTTGTGTTTTGCGCCGTTTCCTGTCGCGGGCACTAGGCCGACCCGCACAAGTGAGGTACCATTTTTCTCGTAGGACTTTGGGGAACGCGGGGTGGGTGGAAATTTGTGGATCCACGCAGATTCTAGAACTTTCCATCCCAGAAATGTGGGGAAAATGTGTTTTTTTGTCATTTTTTTACGTTTGCAAGGGACTCTGGGTAACAGACCATGGTGGGAGGCAGTCAAGTCACCCCATCCTGGATTCCCCTGGGTGTCTAGTTTTCAAAAATGTATAGGTTTGCTAGGTTTCCCTAGGTGCCGGCAGGGCTAGGGTTCAAAAACTACAGCTAGTCACTTTGCCAAAAAGGGGTCATTTTTCACTGCAAAATTGAGGTGTGACCACGTTGCGTTTTGCACCGTTTCCTGTCGCGGGCACTAGGCCGACTCGCACAAGTGAGGTGCCATTGTTCTCGTAGGACTTTGGGGAACGCGGGGTGGGTGGAAATTTGTGGATCCACGCAGATTCCAGAAGTTTCCATCCCAGAAATGTGGGGAAAATGTGTTTTTTTTTGTCATTTTTTTACATTTGCAAGGGATTCTGGGTAACAGACCATGGTGGGAGGCAGTCAAGTCACCCCATCCTGGATTCCCCTGGGTGTCTAGTTTACAAAAATGTATAGGTTTGCTAGGTTTCCCTAGGTGCCGGCAGGGCTAGGGTTCAAAAACTACAGCTAGACTCTTCGCAAAAAAAGTGTACATTTTCAGTGTGAAAATGTGGTGGGTTCACCTTAGGTTTTGAGCCACTTCCTGTCGTGGGCACTATGCCTACCCACACAAGTGAGGTACCATTTTTATCGGGAGACTTAGGGTAGGTCAGATTTGTAAAGCAACTGTTATTACCTATTGATTTTTGATGCATTTCTCCCTTCCAAATGAAAGACATTGTGTAAAAAAAAAGTCATTTTGAAAAATGACCAATAATTGTCATGCAAGCATGAGTATTCCCAATTTCAAAAATGTGCAAATATGCACTGTTTCTAAACTCTGTAATTTGTTCCCATTTCAGAAATACATAGGTGTCTTTCATACCGATTTTTCCATGTATACATTTTCCCACAATAATTGCTATATACCCGGAACAAAAAAAAAAAACATTACAAAATGCTGCTCAATTTTTTACTCTGGGTTCGTTGGGCTCTTGGTGAACCTACAAGTCCTATATATCCCCACAACCAGGAAGGTCCACCGGATGTAACGGTACATTGCTTTTAACCCCTTGCCTGCTCATGACGGAACCACTCCGTCATGAGCCACAGGCGCCGTGTGCTCATGACGGAGTGGTTCCGTCATGCTGCAGCCGTTGCGGCCACTCCGCCCACGCGGCGCTGATTCCCCGCATGTGCGGGCGAATAATGCAAGTGGGCGGAGTCGTGACGGAACCACTCCGTCATAAGCACAGCGCGCCCGTGGCTCATGACGGAGCGGCGCCGTGCTCACCCCGAACCCCCCCAGCGCCGCGGCAAAATTCGTGCCGCGGCGAAGGGGTTAATTAAGGCGAAGCTACTATCGCCACCACAACGCCACTAAAAGTGACGTTGTGGTGGCGATAGGGGCTTGTGAATATGGCCATTGTGTTCTGCAGCATTTATAAAGTGTCATCGCTATTTACTTAGCTTCGCCTCACTAAACACTGTCTTGTGTGATGCCGTCTGTAGGTTCCCTTACAGAGGAGTTGGGTGCTGTGACCTTCTTCGACATTCATGAACACGTGTTCATGGGTCATGCCCTCAGCAGTAGTCATGGGCTTCCCTGTGATGGACTCCAGGAGGGAGGTGCTGGATTTTGTTATTCCCCAACTTACATGTATGGGACCATTGGAATCCGTATTCAAGGTGTGTACAGGGATAGGAAGGAAGAGGGGTCTTGCCAGAAGTGTAATTAAACTTGAGGAGGTCCCCCTGCAAAGTTCACGGAGGCCACTCACCCCAATGCTCCGGAACCAGTCAGGAGCTTTAAGACCAGGGGCCCCACCCCCATGCACTGTGCCGTAGGTGCACCCTGGATCTTGGGCCCCCACCACAATGGAGCCCGCGGGACTATTGTTACGCCACTCGGTCTTGCAACTTTTCTCGACACCTGTGAGTGCTTCTCTTGGTTAGACACTGAAGGTGGAGGCTGTGACTGGCCATTGTGGGTTTTCATGGGTGGTATGTGTACAGGCTTGGGCTTTGTTTCCTGGCCCCAGAGTCTGCAGTGCCTCACCGCCCCACTGTACGTCACACATTGCCTAAAGTAGGTGCACCAATGTCTGTCTCCCCATCACAGTGTATGTGTGTCTCCTGGCCCGAACGTCCATGGACCAGTCCTATTGCCCTAGTGCCTGATTCAGAAAGGTAAACTTACACTTTTGTGTAAGTTTACGATTTGTTTACAATTCACAAAGAAGTTTTATGATTAGTTGGTGAAGAATCTGTAAATAAAAAAAGATAGGCAGTCAAAAATATCCGACTCGTAATATTCCTTTGTGAATTGCAAAAAATCGTATACTTACAAAAAAGTGTAAATTTACTTTTGTGAATCAGGCCCGAAGTGTCTGTGTATGTGTCCCATGAACTGTCTCTGTGTAGCAGTGTTTGGGTTAGCTTGGCAGTGGATTTGTGTCTCCTGAGCCCAGTTTTCTATCTTTGGTTCCAGTGTCTTGTCCATGACTCCTGACTCCTGTGTCTGTATCCATAAATCGGTATTCAGGTCCACTTGTCTGTGACTACCTACTCAATGCCTGCACCTCTCTGTCACAGAGTCTCCCTGCCTCTGGGCCTTTGTCTCCTGCTTCTGCTTCTACATGTCCCAGTGGTCATGTATCCTGGAATCACAGTCTATGTCCCAGACTTTATGTTACCTTGTTCCAGGGTCTTTGTATCCCAGTCACACTGTCTGTCAGTGTCACCCAAGCCTTCTGTCTGAATCTCCTGCTCACAGTATCCTTGTCACCCTGTCCCAGTGTCTGTGTTTCCTTGTCCTACGTCCACTTCACTGCTCCTGTGTTCGTGTCTGCTTGTCCCAGTGTCTGTGAGTGTTTCATGCCCTGTGCCCATGCAGCAGAGTTGAAGTTACCTTCTTCCAAGGTTTTTGTCTCCTTGCCCCAGTGTCTACCTTGCCTCAGTGTTTGCGCCTCCCTGTCCCACTCTCCAGTATCCATCTGCGCCAGTGAAGGCAGGTATCAGGGGTTCAGAGCATTTAAATGTGCCAGGTTCTGCCCTGGACCCACACAAGTGGCTGCAGAAAAGATTGAATTAATCACAGCCACTGGTAATTAGCCTGGTCCTCCATCCAGTCCATAGCTTTTTTTGCTCATTGTTCCACTACAGACAATGTCAAACCATATATGCACATTAGTCTTGGTCCTGCTCCAAATCCGAACAGTCCACCCTGAACTGCTAGGCCATGTCCCCCAAACAGGAACACAAGCAACCCCACATTGATGTTGGCCTTGTGAGGCCACATCAGAGATGCGCAGCTTGAGGCCCATGGCACAAAAAGCACAGAACCTACATTTGGGCATACCCATCTCACTTAAAGCGTTTTACACCTATTCATGGGAGATCCTCTTGAATCAATCTCAACCACTAGGTATTACACTGGGCATCATTCCAGGCCATGAACTGCGCTGCTTCTCACTGCAGTGTCTGATCTTCCCAAATATGACCTCCCTTGGCAGTTTATGTTGTGTTTCATTTTGCCCTGTCCTGTCTGAGCACTGTCTCTTCTTCGTCCATCTTGTTCTCGCTGTTCACCCCCTTCCTCAGCACTTCGGGCCCTGCATGTGTTCTTCTGCCTGTCTTCTGCAGTTTGCATTCAGCTTCTCTGGCTGCTTGACGTATATGTCTTTTCTGGTTCAATCAATCAATCAATCAAAGCATTTATATAGCGCACTACTCACCCAGAGGGTCTCAAGGCGCTGGGGGAGGGGGGTCCGCTACTGCTCGAACAGCCAGGTCTTGAGTTGCTTCCTGAAGGCGAGGTGGTCCTGGGTCAGGCGGAGGTGGGTCGGGAGGGAGTTCCATGTCTTGGCGGCGAGGTAGGAGAAGGACCGTCCCCCTGTGGTAGCTCTTCGGATGCGGGGGACGGCGGCGAGGGCGTGGCCGGTCGATCGAAGCTGGCGTTTGGGAGCCTAGAAGTTGAGGCGGCTGTTGAGGTATCCTGGGCCTTGGTTGTGTAGGGCTTTGTGTGCGTGGGTGAGGAGTCGGAAGGTGATTCTCTTGTTGACCGGGAGCCAGTGCAGGTCTCTCAGGTGTCCGGAGATGTGGCTGCGACGGGGGATGTCCAGGATGAGTCGTGCTGAGGCGTTCTGGATCCGCTGGAGTCTCTTCTGGAGTTTGGCGGTGGTTCCGGCGTAGAGGGAGTTGCCGTAGTCCAGACGGCTGGTGACGAGGGCCTGGGTGACCGTCTTCCTGGTCTCGGTGGGGATCCACCGGAAGATCTTACGTAGCATGCGCAGGATGTTGAAGCACGACGAGGAGACGGCGTTGACTTGTCTGGTCATGGAGAGGGAGGAGTCCAGGATGAAGCCCAGGTTGCGTGCGTGGTCTGTTGGTTTGGGTGCGCTGCCTAGGGCGGGGGGCCACCAGGAGTCGTCCCAGGCGGAGGGTGAGGATCCCAGGATGAGGACTTCCGTCTTGTCCGAGTTCAGTTTCAGGCGGCTGTTCTTCATCCATTCGGCTACCTCTTTCATCCCTTCGTGAAGGTTGGCTCTGGCGGTGGCGGGGTCGTTGGTGAGGGAGAGAATCAGCTGGGTGTCGTCAGCGTAGGAGATGATGTTGAGGTTGTGCTGGCGTGCGATGTCTGAGAGGGGGCTCATGTAGACGTTGAAGAGGGTTGGACTGAGCGAGGAGCCTTGAGGAACGCCGCAGATGACTTCGGTGGCTTCAGATCTGAACGGGGGGAGGCGGACTCTCTGTGTCCTTCCGGCGAGGAAGGAGATGATCCACTCCAGTGCCTTCTCCTGGATTCTGACGTTGCTGAGTCGCTGCACTAGTGTATGGTGGCAGACAGTGTCGAAGGCCGCGGAGAGGTCTAGGAGGATGAGGGCTGCTGTTTCTCCGTTGTCAAGCAGTGCTCGGATGTCATCGGTGGCTGCGATCAGGGCGGTCTCGGTGCTGTGGTTGGCCCGGAAGCCAGACTGCGAGAGGTTGAGGGAACCGTTCGTCTCGAGGAAGGCGGCCAGCTGCTTGCTGATGGTCTTCTCGATGACTTTTGCAGGAAACGGGAGCAGCGAGATGGGGCGGTAGTTCTTGAGGTCGGTGGGGTCGGCTGATGGCTTCTTTAGTAGAGCGCTGAGTTCGGTGTGCTTCCAGCTCTCCGGGAAGGTAGCGGTGTCGAAGGAGGTGTTGATGATGTCCCGCAGGTGGGGTGCGATGACAGCGTCGGCCTTGTTGAAGACGTGGTGAGGGCAGGGGTCGGTAGGAGATCCGGAGTGGATGGAGTTCATCGTGCGGACGGTGTCTTCGGTGCTGATCGGGGTCCAGGCGCGGAGGGTGGTGGTGGGGGGCGGTGGTTCGGTCGTGGCGTGCGTCGGTTGAGTGCTGAAGCTGTTGTGTATGTCCGCGATCTTGTTGTGGAAGTAGGAGGCGAGGGAGTTGCAGAGGTCTTGCGAAGGGGTGATGTCGTTGTTTCCGGCGTTGGGGTTGGAGAGCTCTTTAACGATGTTGAAGAGTTCCTTGCTGTTGTGTGCGTTGTTGTCCAGTCGTTCCTGGAATGCGGTTTTCTTGGTGGCGTGGATGAGTTGGTGGTGTTTGCGGGTGGCGAGCTTGAGGGCGGTCATGTTGTCCGGTGTTGGGTCTCTGCACCATGTTCTCTCGAGGGCTCGGCAGTTCTTCTTGGAGCTCTTGAGTTCGTCGGTGAACCATGGGGCTTTCTTGCTACCGGGTCTGCTAGGCGGGGTCTTCAGAGGGGCGAGGTCGTCTGCGCAGTTGCTGATCCACTTCGCGAGGTTGGTGGTCGCCTGGCTTGGGTTCGTTGCGCTGGTGGGAGGGTTCATGTTCAGGATGTAGTCAGCGGAGAGGAGGGCGTGCGGGCTGATGAAGTCGGCGATGTCTTCGCTGAATTGTGTGCGTGGTCCCGGGGGTCTGTAGATGAGGGTGCCTCTGAGGGTGGTCTTGGGGTTGATGTGGACCTGGAAGTGCAGGTGCTCGGCGGGTGCGAGGGTGTCGTCGGTGTTGGTCGTGATGCGGATGGTGTTCCTGTGGATGATGGCGATGCCTCCTCCGGTCTGGTTGATGCGGTCCCTTCGGATGATCTTGTAGCCGTCTGGGATGGCGATGGCGATGGCGGGCGCTGAAGAGGCGTTCATCCAGGTTTCCGTGAGGAAGGCGACGTCTGGTGAGGTTGTGTCGAGCAGGTTCCAGAGCTCGATGGCGTGTCTGTGGACAGAGCGGGTGTTGAGCAGGATGCATTTCAGGTGGCTGATGCTGTTGCTCGTCTTGGTCTTGGTTGGTACTGGAGTAGTGCTGGTCCGGATGCAGGTGAACTTGCAGGCGTTGCAGCAGAAGGGTCCGTGGGTGCGTCTCGGGGTTGTACTTCTGAGTTGCAACTCGTTGTAAAGATTTAGTTCTAATTGTTTAGTCTCATTTGTCTTTGCCCAACTATATAAGTCTGTAATAAATGTGCTAACATATTGTAATATTGGTGCTGTACGAATGAATAAACTACAAGAAACCTCTGCAGTTCAGAAGCATTCCATCTATGCACCCAGGATCTTGAACAACATCTCCATATTCATCAAGACTGGTTCAGCCCTCCTCCACTTTAGGAAACAATCAAGGGCTCACCTCTTTAAAGACAAGCATTTGCACTGCAATAAGTCGCGCGTTTGCGAGAGTTTAAGCTGTTGACAATGCCTTTTATGTATCTGTTTTGCTAATTAACACATAAATAAAAGGCATTGTCAATTACAATGCCAATAGCTCAAACTCTTGTAAATGCGAGACCTATTCAAAGTAGCGGCCGCCATTGTCGCGGCTGATTGGAAAGTGAAAGCACGCATGGCGCGCTGAATGTTGCAGGAAAGCATGTTGTGCCTGCAGTAGGAGAAACTCATTAATGAAAATGGTCCTTACAGACTAAAACAAGCATTGGCATAGCCAATTGGTCTCGCCTTTGGGACCTTATAAGTGTTTAGCCATGCAACAGTTGATGTTGTTGCAACAAGGATATTGTGCTGGATAACTAAACACTTTTAAGGTCCCAAAGGCGAGACCTATTGGCTATGCCAATGCTTGTTTTGGTTGCCAGTGTGGCCCCTTCACCTGAAAACTGTTTACCAGAAAGACGTCTTAGCAG
Source organism: Triturus cristatus (assembly GCF_964204655.1). NCBI lineage: Eukaryota > Metazoa > Chordata > Amphibia > Caudata > Salamandridae > Triturus > Triturus cristatus. The sequence continues at coordinate 263,873,163 of NC_140586.1, forward strand.
GCAGTATGCTTACCAGATGGATCATTTACCTGGAAGCCTGCCCCTCACAACGTTTGCCTAACAGAAGGCTCACTGAAGAGAAGGCTTGCTTACCTAGCCGGGTGGCCAGCTGCAAGGGTGACTGCATGAAAATTAGCTTACTTGTCAGGCCCACTTATTAGAAAACATCCTTACCAGAATGTGTGCTAATTAGAAGGCTGGCTTTATCGAAGGCTTGCTTAACAAAAGGATCAATAATCAAAAGACCTGCGTTCCTACTTGCCCGAGGACTTGGACACCTGAAGGCTTGCTTACCTGGCCGCACATTTACATGAACCTGTGCTCACCCCAGTGATGCTTATGAGGCACTATACTTAGCACATATAAGATGCGGGCAGGACACACGAGCGTGCAGTGGCAACATAGTTGCCTGACTTACCCAGTGGACTATTTAGTTCGGCTGCATGTTTACCTACCGGAATAAACGCCTGTTGGCGCCTTCTGGTGAAGGCCTTGGGGTCAAAAGCTGCACTAGTGATTACATAGGACAGCGTTAGCATGGTCTTGGTGTTGTTTCTGCTGCCCAGCAGGATGAACCGCCGGAATGACACAGCACCATGCCTGACCTGCCCGATATCGATGGCTTGCAGTCAGCACCCACTACCACTCGCCCACCGCCACAAAGCGCGGCCCATCATCAGCATCATGTGTGCATCTACACGTCGAGCCATCACTGACGTGTCCAGCAGCAGAAACCTGGAACACAAAGGATGATTGAAGCCCACTCTGGGCGCGGCTGATCATAATCAAGCTGAGTGGGCCCGCAAAGAAAAGGCACAACACGAGAAACATACAAACTTGAAAGAAAAAAAAAATAATTAGATACACAAGCCGCAGAGATTGATGTTAGCGCCTGGACAGCAGCTGCAGCACCCACAGCACCCCCAGGAAGCTACGCAGGAAGGCCCAGTTCGCCCGCAGGGGGTTCCACACCGCCTGTAGGGGCAGGTGTGCAGGCGGGGACGGGTGCCCTGGAGAGGGTGAGTAGGTTGGAGGGAGCATAGCAGGCAGCGAGAAGTCAGGCTCCTGCAAGAGACAGCACTGCCCACCTAGGACCGTCTAAGGAGAGAGACAGCTCAGCGAAGTTCTCCTGAGGAAAGAGCGCTGTCCGAGCCAGAAGTTTCCGAGAAGAGAGCGCGCGCCAACACCACCAAATCTGGACACGAGCGAATTGTCTCTGCAAACAGCCAAAGTGAAAGTGGGCATGCACGCTCAATTTCCAATCATGAGCCAGCATTTGCCAAAAACATAACCTTCCCACATCTCGGCAAACCAAGATAGCGTCGGCCTGTCCAGATGGGCCGTCCTGAAAGTGGACTAGGCGGTAACCCAAAAGCCCGGTTTTCAATCACGCGCCAGCGTTTAACATAAACGATGACGTGTGCCAATTGAAAACAGGGGCGGGGCCTAAAGTCCCTTCCAAAACTGTATTGATTCCAAAAGGCCTTTGCAAGGCGTTAGCAGCGCATGCGCGCTGCTAACGCCAGGCGAGACCTAAAAAGACGTACCATTTAACAACCGAAGTAAAAGGGACAGTCCTTTTGAGAGGTTACAAATGAAGACCAGGCGGTACTAAGGAGGGCCTAGCAAGCCTATTAACGAATCAGAAGCCAGCATTTACAACGGACAATGACAAACATGGGTGGAGAGTGGGTTGGGGTTCTTTTCCATACTCCAATAAAGCATGCTGCAGAGCAGCGCTAGCGCTGCCCAGGCTCGACCTAAAAACCACATTGAGATGCATTATCCCCCTCTAGCCACTATTCAGAGGGTATATCTTACTCTTAGATAATGTCATTATACTATATCGGCACATATATTTCAAGGTACCATGTTGAGCCTACACAATCAAGGTTTCCCATTTTAGCATACCATAGTGACCCACTGTAAACTGGATTATTGCAGTGAACGTTCTTCCACTGACTGACCATGTGTTGGTAGCGTGACACTAATGAAGTGTGACCATCTGTAATACAAGGCATTTGGAGCAGACCACATTGTGTATTTATATAGTGTGGTATTTGGATGACATATTGTTTTTAATATTTTACTCCTGGACACTGTGGGGGGTGGGTCACTCACACAAAAACAGATTGTTATGAATAATGAACTACATTCATGCCAGTATTACCTTTATCAAAGGCAGATACGTACACGGTCGATTTCTCAATTAATCATTAAAGAGAGGTCCCACCCTTGTGTCAAATGTTTGCATTATATTGGAGTCCATAAAAAGCTTATACTTAAGTTAACACTATTAAGCGCATGTATACAGGTTTGACACAAGTATGATTCCTGAGAGAGACCTTGAAGAAACAATTCTTTCTCTTGCCATACTTTTCTAAGTTACCTGTATTAAGCAAAAATTGAAGACCCAACTTATAAGACATAGTTTTAAATTTACTAGATTCAGCGATTGCCCAACCACCATGTTGAGAGGCAGTATCGCCCATATTTAGGGTAAGGTATCAAAATATAGACCATGATTTATCACTTACGAGGGGGGTGGTTTCGGGTTGACGCGTGAGTGTGCTTTGACACAAAATAGATTGATGCCTCACAGAAGATTACCAGTGACTGTAATTCTTTGATAATAGAACAGTGCTGCTGTTTTTACGTTAACCCCGACAGGTTACTTGGGGATGGTGGGTGCTTTACCCGACACTTCTTGTTTGTGGTCTTGTATATTTTAGATTACTGTAAACTTCATTACAGGATATAATCACAATATGATGTATATTTTCTCACATAGGGGGTCATGGTCCTGACGAACGTCCTGTGATCCTTTTGAGAGAAGTATTGTTGGCCAGAACATTTAAACCACTTTTCACGGTTGAAGAAAGTCTGTCCCTATTTTCATTTATGCACAGTAGACGGGGATGCAGTTTTTAGTCCACCAACAAGTAGTTTTAGTCTTAGGCTCTTTTTCATTCATCTGTTTGCATTGTATGCTTCCCATAACTGGCATGCCCAGAGCCGACAGGGACACTGCACCATTTTGAGTACAATATGCACCATACCCAGTGTTGAACTGCACTAAAAGGTGTTACAGAAGGTTTAAAACCGCCCGTCCATCTGTCATTGCAAAGGAACTGCCAACATTTTGGAATCCCTGCTCTCGGGGGTGCACTGTGTGACTAAACTCACATGCGCAGCAGGGGGGTGCTCTTGGATCCTTGGGACCCCCTTGCCTCCCTCCAAAAGAGGCGTCACTTATTATGTGGTGCACAGTCATTCTGCTACCTGACGGCCTTTTTACCTCTGCATCAGTAATAAGGTGCAGACACAAGGGCAAAGGTATTCTCCCCATTTGTATGGGACGATGCCCCCATACAAAAGAGGGACTGCTTCATTTGGCTCGCATGTGGGCTAAATGTGCACATTTTACAAGTGGCCACAAGAGTGTCTGTGGCTCCTTCTGTAATTCCAGAGTGTGCAAATAGACATTACTCCCCTGGGGCACTTTCTGTAGTATGGCCCTTGGTGTCCTGCTGCAGATATGTAATTGCTGGAGGTTCCTCATAGCCACCAACTGCACAAGGCAGAACTCCTACTGGACTTGCTACAGTTGTCGATTCCACATCTTCAGCCCCCCAAGAATGTATTATAGGATGACAACCAAAGACTTCCACCACAAGCTGCTCATTCTAACAGCATTGCTTCTCAAGTTTCAGACTCTGGGCATCTCAATCTTTGAGGATAATGGCTTGCACCCAAAAATGTTTAAAGCATAGATGCAGCTTAATAAAAGCAATACATTCCTCTTTGTCCTTCTGGATGAGAATGGATGAGTTTGACTGGGGAGTATACTTCGAAGACTTTGCCATCTCTTGGAGAAAAACTAGGTGAATTCTGGATTGATAAGTGTAAAGGTTATATAGATGAATTACAAATATTTCCAGAGGGTGAATGAAGTATGGGCCAGATTTTGTAACTGTCAGGATGTGCTTTTTTTGGTTGGCGCCAAAGTGATGTTTACCACTGCATTACATATTTGAAGATTGAACCATTACAGTTCTGTTTTGCAGCAGAAACGTCTATGTTCATATATTTTTGTTACTAGAAAAGTATCTCTGGTCCTTCAAAACAGCACTGACTGATGCAAAAAGGGATGGATCAAAACGACACACCATTTTAAAATACATCATTAACATGTTAAATAGCACCTGGGGTCAATTAGTACAAAATAAAAAAAACGCACTTAATTAGATAGTAAAAACAATCCACTTCACAGCCCTCAGGTCCCAATTCTTATAGTAATGATAGAGGGGCGTTTACCAGCTTGAATTTGTCCATGCATAGTTGTGCCAAAAACCAAGTACAGTCTCAGTTCCATAACTCACTCAATCAATCAATCAATCAATCAATCAAGATCTTTATTTTGCAATGTTTCCAAAGCATATGAAGTACACAAGATAGTAACAACATCTCCAGAATAAGAATAGAATAAGGATACTGAATCAATTGATAGGTGCAGAATCTAAGTTTTAACAATAGGTAATAGAAAATCAAGTACTGGAGTTTACATATGCCAATCCAGAAGTGCTGTAGAAATGACAAATAGATCTGTAACTTTGAAACCTTTTCAAGTTAGTAAATACATTTCTCTTGCATGACACCAAGGGACCTGTTTACAAAGGTAGCTGTAAGTTTGTGACCAAATTCGCTTCTGTTTCATCTGACAGGAACTCACAAAGGGATTCCTGGTAGGTGAAAGACCTTTCATAGGTATGGAGATATCCACCATAAGTGTGTAAATCTTTACAACAGTAAATCCCACTCATGGGATAGGATTGAGGGCATTTCTGGGTGTTATAAGGCATGGTTAGACTTGAAGTTTGTGAACTCCCACAAATAAGTACATTTGTGAGCATTCACAAACTACTGTCATTCCTTTTTTAGGTCTCGACCTTGCTATCGCGTAAGCGATCGCAAAGCGAGACTATAGAAAGTGGGTTTGAAAAGTGCTCCCAAAAAGCGGATTGCATGGCTAGCACACGCACAATCACGCGCATCGTGCCGCCATGCAATCCGCCTTTTGGGAGCACTTCAAAGGGTCCGCTCCCCCGCCCCCAAGCGCGCGCGCGCCACGCTCCGCCGGGCTTGTCTTTCATTTTTTTTTTTTACTTTAAGCGCGAGGCGCGCGTGCGAGATAGGAGGGAGTGGATGGACATGTTTGTGTTCTCCAATATTGAGGTGATCTCTTTGTGCAACGCCGGTCCACAGTGCACGGATCAAGGCTCACGTGATTTAGCCCTCACCACATTGCCTGGCAAATGTGCCATCTGATGCATTCTGAACCTTGGCATGTGGACAGAATTCTCCTTTCCCTCCATGCCCGCGCACATTCACACAATAACCTGATTAAACTCAATCAACAGTTACCACACAAGAGAAACGTGTTTATGTCAGAGTCATTTCGCCGCCTGCAGGTATTGCAACGCGGTAACTTAGCGGCCAATGCTTGTTCTCCCTCTGTCTCTGTTTCTCACTTTGTCCCGTTTCTTACTGTCTCTACTTTCCCTTCGCTCCCTCACTGTGTCCCTCCTCACTGCCTCCCTTTATGTCTTTTTCTTCTGCCATCGCTCTCTTTCCATATGCCGCTGGCGCTCTCTTGTCCTCTCCCGCTATCGCCCCTCTCTCTATCTTTTTGTTTTTCCTTCTGTGTTTCTTGCTCTCGTTTTCTCGCTCCCTCCTACAAACTTAAGTATCAGCCCCTTGCACCGAGTTCTTTCTTTCTGCCCCTCCCCCTGCGCCCCAACAGGTCATTATCCGAGCCTCAGTCCCTAAGTGCAGCAGAGGGGGCGGGCCAGTGTCATAAGCATGTTGGTGGTGGTGGTGGCGGTGTCGGCGGGGGGGGGCTTGGAGAAAGATGTGATAGTGGGCATAGGAGTGCACTGGAGGGCGCAGCTAAGGCTTGTTTCTTTTTGGACACTCCATGGGTGTGTGTATATATTTACGTGCCCCCTCCTTGTGCTGCTTCCCTTCTCAACTTCCAGCCCCCTGATCTCTGTGTTCCTGGATTTCCTTACAGTTTATTACTAATTCATATTTTTACAAAATAAATTGCTTGGGATTAACAAAGCTTTTGCATGTTACCTTCTGTGCGCGCATTTGGCTGTGTTCCTTTGTTACAATTAAACTTATGTGACTGGTACTTCGCTAACTGATGTGCTTTTGGATAAATACCGTGTATTCAAACAATTAGATTAGCATTTCTGCTTTTCTAGGCATTTTTGGTTCCACAACCAGTCTGCATGATCTTTTTTATATTTCAATATTATACACAACTAGTTGTTTTCATTCTTACATTCCAACAAACTTACAACTAATTTTGCAATCACTGTGCCAACACAATCCTGGTGCGATATAAACACACAAATAGGTAATTTTTTTATTCAAATAATTATATCTGTTTCTATGGGATAAAAGCCAGCCCTAAGTTTTATTTATGTTTTCAATGTTTTTCTAATGCTTCACTGGTATGTGAAAGGCAGTCTGGCTTTTAAGTTTATTTAAATGTTTAAGTGTAAAAGGGTTTTTGGGGAACAAAGCGTGAAGGGACATTGTTTTAAAATGTACTTTCTTTTACCATACTTTTCAATTTACAAAATATTAAAAATTATGTAACAAAACAGTAGATGTGCCTAATCTTCAAACCAAATGGCTTGGCAGCTTGAAAAGTAGATTTAACTTTCTATGGAAATCTTCACATCCTATTGTTTATGGCCAAGCATGCCATCTGTTTTCGACACATGCCGCTGCAATAAAGATAATAATCTTTACCACTGGCTAATTTGCTCTTTAGTGTGCTATTGTTGTCTGCTTTCCCACATATCATCACAAGCCCACAAACTAAGCGTCCTTAGCAGCTAGAGCTATACTGCAGGGTGACCTCTCCCCAGCCCAGCTAAGCTGTCTAAGGCCCACACCTGTAGGAAACTCTAAATGAGAGCAAGCTTCCTACCCTCAACCTCTCCCATAAAGCCTTAAAGGCTCACAAGGTACGCGTCCTTAGCAGTCAAAAGCTCTTCTGCACTCTGACTTCTCCCCAACCCAGCTAACGTGTCTTAGGCCTGGAACTGCAAACATCCTACCATAGCGTATACTACGATAACGCAAACTCCATCCTCTCCCACACATCGTCAAAAGTCCACCAGGTAAGTATCCCAGGCAGTCCAGAGTTCTTCTCCAGGGTCACCGATCCCCACCCAGCAGACATATTTGAGGCCCCAAATTCCACACATCCTACTGTACGGCAAGCTTCCTCCCCTCACCCTCTACCACAAAACCTCAAACCACCACAACGTAAATGTCCTTAGCAGTCCAAAGCTCTTCTACAAAGTGACCTCTCCCCAGCCCACCTCTCATCTTTTTCCTCTCTATTTATACTTCATTTCTCTCTCTTCACTCTCTCTCACTTACCTCCATCTCTTTCTCAACCTTTCCATATACACCATCTCATTCTTCAAAACATGCAGCACTGCTTTATTTTCAGCTTGCCTTTTGCCTCTTAACTACAAAACAAATTAAAAAAACGTACACATATGTACATTAACACATGTATCGATTACGCTTTATTTGGATTCCCTTCCTGATGCCACACGTAAATACTGCTTAAAAAAACAACAATCAGTCGCAGTGATATTTATAAACTAAATCTATGCTGCTACGGCCGTGGCATTTAAATTGGTTTAAAAAAAAAAATACGTCATTCATTTGGTCACAGTTAATTAGAAAATCTGTTTTCTAAGACAACGTTTTTTGGGCTGGTTTACAATTTTAAAAAGCATTTGTTGCATCTTAATTTTTCATAATTCGACCTTAGCAGTCCAGAGCTCTACTGCAGGGTGACCTCTCCCCAGCCCATATCTGAGAACACCTGCAAACATACTACCCTAGCACAAGCTTCCTTCCCTCATCCTCTCCCACTTACACATCGTCAAAAGCCTACTTCAAGATGACCTTGTCCCAGCCCAGCAGACGTATCTAACGTTTGGACCTGTAGAAGTTCCTTAACAAGCGCAAGCTACATTCCCTCATCCCCTCATCCTCTCCCACAAATCGTCACAGGCCCACAAAATAATCATCCTTACCAGGCTACAGCTCTACTGCATGGGGACTTCTCCCCAGCCCAGCTAATGTGTCTAAGGGCTAAACCTGTAAAAACAAACTCTAAAGAAGCACAAGCTTCCTACCCGTATCCTCTCCCATAAAGCCTCAAAAGCCCACAAGGTAGTTTCCATAGCAGTCAAAAGCTCTACTGCACGGTGACTTCTTCCCAGCCCAGCTAACAAGTCTGGAACTGCAAAGATCCTATCGTAGCGCAAGCTTCACCCCTCTCATCCCCCCACAGCTTCATAAACATTCTCAAAGCAAGTGTCTGTAGCAGTCCCGAGCTCATCTCCAGGGCACTGCCGTAACGAACCTTGACGGGGCCTCCCTGCAAGGCCTGCAAGGCACCTGGGGGGGGGGGGGGGGGGGGGGCTCAATCAGGAGCCCTGCAGCCAGAGTGCTGTGCTGAGGGGGCCCCTGGAGCTTTGCCCCCCCCCACCACGGGGGTTGCGGGGGCCTGTGTTACACCCCTGCTCCAGAGTCACCTCTCCCCACCCAGCAGATGTGTCAGGCCTTAGCCTCCAAAGTTCTTACCGTACCACAAGCTTCCTTCCCTCATCCTCTCCCATATATCCTCAGAACGCTTCTACAAAGTGACCTCCCCCAGCCCACCATACATGTCTTTTTCTCTCTGTAACTCGCTGTTTCTCTCCATCTATACCTATTCCTCTCTCTTCACTTATTCTCTCACTTTATTATTAATTCATATTTTTTCAAAAAATAAATTGCTTGGGGTTAACAAGACTACACATATACTGATTATGCTTAATTGGGATTCCCACCCTGATTCCACACATAAACACTGCTATACATAAACATATTTTTACATTATAACCACATGTGGCGTTTTAAATTGGTTAAAAAAAATAAACATTCTCCTTGAGTTGGTCACAGTTAATTAGCAAATCTGTTTTTAAGAAGATGTGATTTTGGGTGTATTACAATTTAAAACAGCACCGCTCGTCTCTTAATTATTCATTATAATGCAACCTTAGCAGTCCAGAGCTGTACTGCAGGGTGAACTCTCGCCAGGCCAGCTCGCATATCTAAATCCCGCACCCTGCAAAGATACCACCATAGTGCAAGCTTACTCCCCACACCCTCTCCCATATATTCTCAGATTGCCACAAAATAAGCATCCTTAGAAGTCCAGAACTCTTCTGCAAGGTGACCCCTTCGCAGCCCACCTCGCATGTCTTTCTCTTTCACTCTTTATCTCTCTCTCACTCGCTCTTTCTCTCTATACCTTATTTCTCTCTCTACAGTAAACATTATCTCAAATGCATGCTAAAAACAAGCATTTGTAATGCAATAGGTCTCGCATTTACGCGGGTTTAAACTATTGGCATTGTATATGACAATGCCTTTTATTTATGTTTTGAAAACCAAAACATAAATAAAGGGCATTGTCATGTACAATGCCAATAGCTCAAACTGCATAAATGCGAGACCTATTGCACTGCAAATGCTTGTTCAGTCAGGGAAGGGTGTACATTTACTTCAACCTAGTGCTGACATAAACAGGGAAGGAAAATGAATCAGCCTCAAATTGTGTGGGAGTGTAGGAAGGAAGGTTTCTCCACATGGGAAAATATTTTCCCTTTGGAGAAAAAATAAACCTGCATTTACTTTTGGAAATACATTTTCCCTGTATGGAGTACTCTGTCTGGAAGAACTCCATACAGGGAAAAAGGTTTCTAAAAAAACTGCCATGTGATTACCAAAGGAATGCACATGGAAACCTGCACCCGGGGCAGCTTTTCAGGGGGCTTCCTACTGGAGTTTATGACTTACAAAAAGTAGGAAATCTACACTTAGACCTAAATGTAACTATCCAAGGGGCAGATTTACAAGAAACTGACGCTTCTGTAGATGCGTCTGTTTCCCTGCACCTGCATGAAAAACCCTTGCGCCACCATAGATACGCCGTATTTACAATACGGTGCACTATGGTGCAAGGATTAACAGATGCGTCAAAAATTCGGACGCATCTGTTGGTGGAAAAGTCACGCATTGCTGGAGTCGTGTCGTAAGCACGACGCAACTCCAGCAATGCGTTTTGCGGCCTATTCCCAATACACTGCGTCAATCCTTATGCCTGCTTCAAGCAGGCGTAAGGTTTTGATGCAGTGGCATCCTAAAAGTCACGCAGTGAAATCTTGTAGATTTCACTGCGTCACTTTTACGAGGCTTTACTGTGTGGGAATGCCTACCCTATATACATTATACCTGACACAGGTATAATGTCATGCAGAGCTTTACAACATGACCCATCTCCCTAGATGCGCCATGTTGTAAATTTGCCGCATTTTTCACGCCGCCTTTGCGTCACAAAAGTGACGCAACTGCAGCGCAAAACTGTCGCAAAGGGCTTGTAAGTCTGCCCCCAAAGTGTGGGTTTTCTACTTTTTTTGTCAACAGGCCCATGAGACTTTTATGACCTTCCAGAACCTTGAAATATTTTTGTTTTTACTTAAAGCTTTGCCTTCCAATGTTTTCACAGACTATGAACTGATATATAAACCAAGAATATATGATGAAGAATTTGATCCTGAACAAGTCTAATGTAATTCGGAAAATGAGCTAAGCTATTGCCCTTATTATACACATCTTGAGGCATTAGGTTGTAAAGTTTACTGTGAGAAAATAGCAGATGTGCTGTTAGGATAGGTTTTTTGCAGAACCATCAGAAGCGGGGCAGAGGGGTCCTCATTCCCCTGTCCCATGCTGTTCCAGGGTCCAGCCCTTATGCTTCAACATTAATTTACATATTTAAAAGCAAGCCTGTCCTATTTATTAATGACAAAGCAGCTAGCCCAGCTAACACCACTGAGTCGCTGAACATGCATGATATGCATTGATTTCTTTATCCCTGCAGAACATTTTCTTTAAACATTGCCTCAAGTCCGAGTCCTACACTGGGGCCATCTTGAGATCGAAGTCAAGTCCCACAAAAATGTCTGACATGCCTGTTTTGGGAAAAACAATGACATTATCTTGCACATATCAGCCTGATGTAGCATAGCACCCTACACCAGGGGTGATACCTCTATTGTAATACATCACGCAGTTTTTCAGATTGGTACTGATTTGATCGTTTTTCATTTTTTATCAGGAAAAACACACTCAAAACAGTTTTGCCCCATCACTGCTCTCATTTTAAGCTCTTTTTTTACCATCAACCTACAGCCTTTTACTAATAGGGGGCTGCTTGTCACTAGTGGGAGACGGAATAGTCTATTTTTTAAGGTACATGAAATTCACTCTCAATAGATGTCATTTTTATGAAAGAACACTCTATTGGGAATTTTCGAGCTATAAATATTGAAGGAACTGGAATGTTGGACCTTACTTATAAGTCTTTGAACTCAGACCTATGGGCCTTAATCACCTTCGTTAATGCAAGTTTTAAAGTTTCAAGGTTATTTTCATTTAAACTTTCCATATAACATTTTATAAAAGCACATGCAAAAAGAACCTCGCATCACGTTAATGGGAAACTCAGTAATAAACTTTTTATACACTCACAAAAGTTTGAATAAAACGTAAAAACACAGCCAATATTGTGCCCTAAAATAACTATAACTTACACTCTGGCCATGCACCGTGTTGCTATCAATGGTGTCATTTCAGATGTTGCAGAGATGTAATCAATGATGTCAGAGAGTTATGGTTACTTTAGGGCACCAGTTACAGTTCTTTGAGATAACTATAACTGGCGAATTTCAGTGCTTTGTAGTTTAAAATGGTATATTTTTTAACTGACCTTTACACCTAACCACAGCATCACTTTAACCTTCGTTTTTTTGCAGTGAATTTCTAAGGTTTTTTTTAAATAAATAACTATAACTGTTTCTTAAACTTTATTTTTTTCAGTGACTTTCTAGGGTGCTTATAATGTAAGTTGCTGTCAATATATAAAAGGCAAATCTATTGGTTTGTCAGTAAACATTTAAATAAAACATTTATAGTCAAAACGATAGTAAACATGTGTCAGTCTTTTGTTTTTTCCACTCCTCAGGCTACATAGTGCAACCCTTAGCACAGCCACAAAGGGGATGTGTCTTTATGTCACGATGCTGGGGAGAGAGACACCACCATATTCACATCAGGTACGGGCATGGGGCCTAACATCGCAGCATGAGTTAAGCGGACACTCAGCAATGGTATGCACTGCCCCGGCCTGGGTCTCTCGTGTGACCTCACACCCGGCCGGGTCATATTTATTAACAACACACCATGCGGTGCGGGACAAACCATCAGCACAGAACCTCTCGGGGGACCACACATAATACCCCTATTGTCGGGGCTCAATCAACAAACCCTTGACGCACCTGTTATGTCACAGCGTGACACTACTTCCCCCCCCAAAAAATACAAAAATGGAAACAAGTGCAACATCCTGACAGTATCATAATAACATGTCACAACTGAATTACAAATTGGTAAGTCTCAGAATATACAACCACAGAAAAACCATCAACAGGTGACAAAGTCACATACCTGAATAGAGAAGTATTACCTGATACCAGAAACAATGTATAAGTGCTTAAACCAGATGATCCCTCAGTCTCGTAGACGGCACTGGATTGCTTCATAAACCATTTCGAGTTCAGTTATTATGGCCAGTCTGCAAAGTGGAGAACAGGGCAGGTGAGCTTACCACTGGATATCAGTTCCACTAGGAACCTCTGGAACATCAACACTCGGCTCCTGCAATGCCCCTTCAGAATAGTCTACTTCACCATTGTACTCGGTTTCATCTGGTGCTAGAGTTACATCCTCTTCATTTGTGTACTGTCCCAGTCGATGATGAGACGGATTGGAAGCTGAAATGTTCAGAGTGAGTGTTTCTAGCCCCCGTCTCGCGGGGATACTGGTGCTTTTCCGATAGATGATGGTCCAGGGATTTCGCTCGAATGACAATCTGAACTTGCTGCCAGGGCATCGATCTTGTACCAGCACCACATTGCCCACCTGTAGGTCAGACATCTTAGCTCGTAGGCGACGACTTGCTTGTTCATTGGACTTCTGACGTCTACCATAGACCCGGCAGTCGTCAACGGGATCCGGCAACCATCGGGGATGATGCAGAATGGAATCTACAATGACCCAGCCCATGGAGAGGTGCCCAGGGGCCCCACTGGTGGTGGAATGAGGCATCTGGTGATATTCATGAAGGAAAGAGTAAATTGCAAGTTCGGGAGGTTGTTGGCTCGCAGAGGCAAATCGAATCACTTTGTTCAAAGTTTGCATAAATCTTTCAGCCTCCCCATGCACCTGGGGTCACCGTGGGGTAATCTTCTTGTGAGTGATAGGCTGCCATCTCCTGCCCATGGAATAGAGAGCCATTGCCAGTTTGCAGTTCTTTGATCATACCATGAGTGGCCATTACCTTCTCCAATTTGGATATCACGTTGCTGGCACTCAATGATGATACAACCTCCACCTCCAGATAGTTGAAGTAGTCATCAATCATTACAAACGTATGTCGCCCATCCCGTAAGCTCCAAAAGTCAAGACTGGCACATATCCAGGGATATTGGGGTCCTTTGTCGGTTACTTCTAGGAGGAAGAATTAGCCTCGCCAGAGGCCTGGCACCAGGAACAGGATCTGACCACCTCCTAAACCTTTTCATCATCAAGGGGAACCACACTTTGGTTCGCAATCCATTCTTGGTCTTAACTATGACCTGATGTCCCACATGGGCAAATTTGATGACTGGATCTGTAAGGGCAGTGGGTATTACAAGGCGATGTCCTCTCAAAAGGCACACATTAGGGTCCCCACTCAGCTCTTGGTGAATATGATACAAAATCTTCATGTCTCGTCGCGCTTCATGGGTAAGCAAAACCCAGTTCTTCTTGAAATTATGCCATTGGTTGGTCTTCACTGTCTCTAATGCTTTCTGAAGGCATTCACCTTGGCTGGTAGCTTAGCAAAGGACTTCCATGGAAAGGGGAATAGGAAAAGTCCAGGCTGTCACATATCGGACATACTCTTCCGTCTCATCAGCGTCAGTTCCCTCTTCAGGAGTGGCCACCCAAAGATGTCAGGACAAATAGTCTGCTGCGTTGTGACATCCAGGGCGGTACTCCACCTGACAATTGTACTCCTGAAATTGGAGCATCCACTTTTCAATTTGCGGAGGTGGCTTAGCAGCGATGCCCTTGAATAAGTAATGAGCAGCTTGTGATTGGTTGGTACAGTGAAGGAGTTGCCATATACATACAGGTGAAAACGGCGGCATCCCCAGTGGATGGCCATCGCTTCCTTCTCAATTTGAGAATATCTCTGTTAGTTAAAGAGCATCTTGCGAACGCCACAGGGACCCAATTATCATCATCAGTGGAATACTGCATCAGTATGGCCCCTAAACCTTTGGGGCCTGTGTCGACCCTTATTGTGGTGTTCCTGCGGGGGTCGAAATAGGCCAACGTGGTCTTAGACGAGAGGGCGTACTTAGTGGCCTGAAAAGCAGCTTCTTGTGCAGGAGCCCAAGACCAGGGGACGGGCATTTTGGTGAGCTCACGTAAGGGCTGCGCCAAGTTAGTGAGGTCTCGAATGAAACGGCCGCAATAATTGACCATCTCTAAAAAACTGTGCACTTCGGTCACAGTGGCAGGAGCAGGGGCCTCCTTAATTTCTCGGCCTTTGTCAGGATCTGGAGTCACTCCTGCAGACGGGAACACATATCCAAGGAAATGTAACTTCTGCTGTAAGAACTCGCACTTGTTGCTGTGAAGCATCAGACCTGACTCCTGAATCCTTTCGAGCACCTTTTTCAATCTTGCATTGTGTTCAGGAACCGTCTTCGCGTAAATTAAAATGCCATTACTGACATTAACGACACCAGGGAGGTCAACCAAAAGTTCCTGAATATTGTTCTGAAACACCTCAGCCACACTGGAGATGCCGAAACTTAAACGTTTGTAGCGCCTCAGACATACTACATAAGTTGAAAATGGTGTGATGTAGTGAGTCTCCTCGTTCATAACTGGCTGGTGATATCCTGAATGCAGATCCAGTTTCGAAAACCAGCTGGCTCCACTCAATTCACCAATCAAGTCGTCAATTGTTGGTGTGAGATGTAGTTCACTTTTTATCGCCACATTGGGCATGCACATGTCGACACATATTCGCACCTCAACAGGCTGCTTGGGGATTCGGGTTACTACAATTGGCGAGACCCACGGGGTGGGTCCCGTTACTTTTTCGATAATGTTGGCAGCCTCCATCTTGGCCAATTCTTTTTCCACTAGTGGCCTCAGATGGATCGCAATGCGCCGAGGACGTAGCTCTACAGGCCTCACAGACTGATCGATATGAAGGTGGATCTCTTTGCCTTTCAGGCACCTAATTCCTTCATAGACTGCAGGGAATTCTGCCAGAAGGTGTGTGATAGATTCCTGATGGATCCCAAAAGCAAAGGTCACAATGCCAAGATCTTCAGTCGCCCTACAGCCTGGGGGCATACCATGGACTTTTGCATCAACATATACCTGAGACTCCACTGACTTGGCTCCATAGGTGATGGTCGTCTTGAATTTGCCTCGCATCACAAGAGGTTTGTCTTGGCCATATGCAAACACCTTGTTTGTCGCAGGATAAAATTTTGGAGCAGGTTTCAAAGTTCCATAGGCCTCAGCAGACATGATGTTAATTGTTGCTCTAGTGTCTACCACGGTAGAGGTGACCGATCTCCGACCTGTTTCTGGCATTGTGGCAACCGAAGTGAGGTTTTAGCAGCGGTGCCAATGGTGAAAACGAAGTGGACGGTATGTTCTTCAGTGTCATTGTCATCTATGTCGCTGCCTCTCTCTCTAACTTCTGGGAGAGTATTAACGGTGGAACGCTGTCCCCAATCCTTTCCAGAGCGACAGACCTGGATGAAATAATTGAGTTTGCCACACCCAGCACGCTTCTTTCCTCTCACCGGGCATTCAGAAGGGCGATGGCTACCTCCACCGCAATATCCGCAGGTTCGAGGTTTGGTGCCATCCCTCCTACCCCGTTTTGTCTTAGGATTTGAGGTGATGGCATTGACTGGTTCAGTCTTCACCGGGGTCTGTCATGCATTTCCATGTGCGCTGCTCAAGCTCTGGAAAGTTCCTTGGTCCTGCCCAGCATTAGAATATCCGCTAGGGTTTTTCCAGGTTCTTCTAGTATCCGCTTATTTCCTCATTTCATTGTTAAACCCACATGTGCTGGCAAGTTCCTTGAAACAATGGTCCCATTCAATTAGAGTAGGAATAAATATCACAATTACTACAATAATAAATTGGAGTTCAAACAAGTGATCAGTGCAGATAATGCAAAAAATGTAATTATGATTAGGAACAAGTAATAAACAATTCAATGAGTGAGCTAGCCCTTTATTTAGCCCGCCCCCTCCTTCTCTTCCTTCTCGTCCGCATACACGAGCCTGCGTCATGTGACACGCATACTTCTCTGCTCATTGAAGCTTCCGACCCGGTCTTATTGCAGGCTCCGTCCTAAGGTAAGCGGCGCCACCATCTGTACAGTCCCCGTTCCCCCGATTACCCTCACATGCTTGATACTACCCCCCTGCCTTTCTCACCCCCTTTAGATTCCAAGGCCTCCCCAATTGTACTCTGATCCCGGCTGGGATCCATCTCTTTACCCCTCCGAGGCCACCCTTGAATCGATGATTGTGTCCTTAACGCCGCGGACTTCCGATCATCGCTATCGTTACCGCTTTCTGTGCGCTCCGTCGCACCTGAGCCTTACTCGGCCCTCGGTCACCCGTTGCCTTCACTGAAGTCCACCTGCTACTCCGTCTCTCATTGCTGCCCCCCGATCTCTCCTCCCATACCCTGTTCCAGGTTACCTTCTCACCTACTATTTCCTTCTTTCTCATTAGGCCGTCTCCACACGCCACAGATTGCCTAATATCTGTTTCATTACCGTTTCAAGTGCGCGCCTTCGCGCCTCCGCCGCATTCGGCCCTCGATCCTTCCTCTATTGCCATCACGTAAGTCCACCCTGTCCTCCGCATCTTACTGCTGTCTCTCAATTCTCCCTGATGTAATATACCCTTCCTTATCTACTTCATTCTTTCTCATTAGGCCGTTTCTTCCATTCTTCCCTCACCCTTTGCCCTCACCTACCGACCCTTTTCCCACAACCTGGTCTACCACTTTTGACAACTACTCGCCAGAAACTCTTGATCCTCTCCCTTTTCACTTTCTTACAATATTGTCCTTTCCCGATCATACTGCCTTCTACACGGTTCTTCACATGGTTCCTTATCATTTTACATTTCCCCTCCGCTGCATCATTTCCTCTCTCGACTACCACTCCTTATGTAGGTTTTATTCTAACCTTTGTTTTCCCTCGCTTCCTCCCCTCCTCTCTTCCCACCCCCCCTTTTATTACCCTTACCTACCCAGGCTAACTTCCCAGGCATCCTTACCATCGCCTTGTCCTGAAGAGATCCCACTATTCACATGGGGATCGAAACGTCGTTGACTCACGTCTCTAAACTCCATACTGTATTATATATTTGTTGATTGAGTATGAGACGCTTGATCTGATTTTTTCGTATCTGCAACTGTTCATTAAAAAGTCACTTTTTAAAGTCACCAGCCTGGGTTAAGGAAATCGGCTGATTTCCCTTTTACCTCATCATGGCTAGCTCACTCATTGAATTGTTTATTACTTGTTCCTAATCATAATTAAATTTTTTGCATCATCTGCACTGATCACTTGTTTGAACTCCAATTTCTTATTGTAGTAATTGTTATATTTATTCCTACTCTAATTGAATGGGACCATTGTTTCTTTAAAATACTTGTCTACCCTTGGTCCCGTCTGACTTTCAGGGTTTCCTTGTCTCTTATTTTTGGGCAAGTTCCTTGAGGCACGTGGAGAACATCAATGGGCTCCTCAGCTTGCTGTCTCGCTTGACGAAATAAGAACCTCTCATAGTCCTGGTTCGCCATTGGTTCAAATTGCGCAGTGAGAGCTGCTATGAGGGTGAGGTGTGTTTTGGGAGCCACTTCATTAATGGACTTAGATATTTTGTAAATGTCTCTTCCCCCTAAGTGAAGAATCATAGCTCTCTTTTGTGCATTATCTACTTGTGTGGCCTCAAAGAAAAGCAGTACTCTCTCTACCCACTCCTTCCACTTAGGGGCTTGTGCCGACGGGGCACCTTCCACTGTGAACAGCTCCACAGGCCATATGATTGCAATGGTGTAGATATGAATGGGGTGTTGCCTGTATTGACGGTCGTCTTATCACCCTCTTAAATGTGATTCTTTTATTTATTATTTAGCATTATATTTTTTCAAAAGTGTCCCACATGCTGCATCAGCCACCTCTGGAACAAACACAGATCACCATCTGCAGTTTCCCACTGACCTGGGTTGTAAGTCAGCACACTCAGTCCAGAACACTTTGGCTGCACAACTCTTCATTCGGACCCAGTGTGATGCACATATGCCAGGTCTAATTTTTTGGGGGGGGGGATTTAGTCCGTAATTCTTTGGTATTGCTGCATTGAAATCAGCCACCCACCAGAGCAAGACAGTCTCATACACTCTGGAAGGCCAGCAGAGGGCGCTGCACCATGCAGTCTCAACAATCCCTCGCATGGCACACACCCCAGCGGGGAACACCTTTCGGCCGAAATGGCCAACCTGGATCTGGAGGCTCCGCCCACCCTACACGTCAAATGGAGCGTTACACGCCAAGTTGCTCGGAGACGCACCGGGCACGTGGCATGAGCACCGCGTACTTCTGGACTGTGCACACAGCCGCCATACGGTCCCGGAGACTACGAGAAGACACCAGCTCGTCGCCAATGTTGTGTCTTCGTGTCATGATGCTGGGTAGAGAGACACCACCATATTTACATCAGTGACGGGCATGGGGCCTAGCATCGCAGCATGAATTAAGCGGACACTCAGGGATGGTATTCACTGCCCCAGCCTGGGTCTCTTGTGTGACCTCACACCTGGTCCGGGTCATATTTATTAACAACACACACGGAACAAACCATCAGCACAGAACCTCTCGGGGACTCACTCAACAAACCTTCGATGCACCTGTTACGTCACAGGCACAACACTGCAAAGGGATCCCTGTATTCGGAAGCTGAAGAGGAAAAGGTCCAGGTCTGAGAATGTTTGAAAACACCAATAGTTTTTCCCGGGATCATATTGTATAGACTCCAGGAAATATAGGGTGATTTTTTAAAGTATTTGTAGGGGGCTGCTGCACTTCCTGCAACCCCCCACATTACTTAAAAACATGCTAATGGTGCAGCTGCCCAGAGTGGGGCACCACCATGCAGCCCTAGGTATGTAAATTACCTATGAAGGGCATTATGGGGCGCTCTTTGCCAGGAGCAGAGAATAATAAATGAGCTGCTCCAGCCGCTCATTTATTATTCCTCCCTTTTGTTTTTTTTACTTATGTATATTTTGTGGGTGTCCCAGTCTCACTGGGACACCCACAGCTTTATTTTCTGTTGGGGGCTGTGGTGGGAGCCCGAGGGCCACCGCAACCCCACCCGCTCCTTCCAAGCAGCCCCATTCCATGTGGCTGGGCAGTAGTCAACAACAGTATTTCTTTTTTATCACTGGGGTGCCTGGGTGCCCACCCGAGGCACCCCACAGTATTTTTCATGTTTGGGGCTGTGAGGCCCCACTGGCTTCCCTATAAGCACCCATCCCGGATGTGGTGGGAGTCTGCATTGCTTCCACCCTGCGGAAGCAATTCTATCTTTCTTTTAGTGAGAGGGCAGGCAGGAAAGAAACATTTGTGCTCCCATGCTGGTACTCACACACCCACTCACAGATCCACACAGTCACTCACAGACCCATGTCTCCACTCACAGGCCCACTCACAGACCCAGGCAGGCACTCAGATCCACTCACAAACCTATGCAGGTACGCACAGAACTACTCAGAGTCCCACAGAGGCACTTTCACACCCACTCACAGACCCACACATGCACTATAACACCCACTCACAGACTCACACAGCCACTCACAGACTCACACAGGCCCTCACAGACCCACTCACAGATGCATGCATCTACTCACAAACCCACTCACAGACCCACGCAGGTACTCACATACTCATTCAGAGAGCTATGCAGATACTCACAGGATGTCATGATTTGCCCACAATCAGTCCTAACCTTCAGACAGCCTGGCTTCTTAATGACTAGAGCATTTTTGGTGTGCAGGCTTATAGGTATGTGGAGGCATCCCAAGACAAGTGCTCACCTGCTGCAGCCCCTGTGCTCTACATTGTCTCCACAAAAAACATTGTGTGTACATGTATGTGTGGACGCTTGCAGGAACCTTACTTTTGCCTGTACTATGTTTGCAGGAATCTTGCAATTGACTGCTTGTTTGTATCATCATTCTACAACAGAGCGCTTCACGCTTAGTGCACCTACTAACTGTAGGGTTTGCGTTCTTGTTGTTTTACAGTCATCCTGCCACGTCCTTAGCAACTTGGCGGCTGCCATCTTGGAACCGGCGAGTCTATTTAAGCCGATCCTGCATGCGGTCCAGCACTCTTGATTAGCGCCCAACCTCGATCCTGTCAGCAGTCAGACAGCTGTCATCTACGGAAGCTTTCTGAATCATGGTAAGCCTTCTCCTAGGCTCCAGCACTTGTAAGAGGACGATAGACTGCAGCGCTCGTAGCAAGATGATAGACTGTAGCAAAACCAAGTTTGTAATTGTGCTCTACAACAAGACCTATAAGACATTATACAGCTCTAAGGAAAAGTGCATTTTACGCAGAACATGATCATTCCGTATATTATGGAAAGACAGATTGACAGTGGCTACAATTGAAAGTTATATAAGTGGGAGCTAATAAGCGCATCAGATTGACATTGCCAACAATTGGAAGGTACATAATTGTGAACTAATAACCGTATCAGATTGAGATTGCCAATAATTCAAAGGTGCATAATTGTGAACTGATAACTGCATAAGAATTCAAAGGAATCAAGCTATAAAAAACGATTTACACAGCAAGTGTTTCTTCTTGTTGACTGTTGTGATGCTGTGCTCATAAAACAACATCTTGAACTACACAATGAGCATTGAGGCTAAGTGGCATGATAAGAGTGGAGATTTGACAAGCAAATTATAGACTAAGTTATAATCAAAGGAAAAACTCCCTAAAAAACGAAATCATCTACACGAATGCCAAACCTGTATAATGGTGTGATATTCAACACCTTTAATCCCACACAGGCAAGGGACTTTGTAATTATAGCATAAGTTCGTTATTGTTTCCTGATCTTTTTGGCTATCCTCTTACTCTCTAACCGTTGTTGTTCCAGGTCCCCCTCTCCGCAGTACCCTCGACAAAACCCTTCCTCTTACCTGGCCACTTCGAACCCCTGGTGTCTATTATCACATAGTCAGTGCTACCAAAAGGTACTGGAGGTTACTGCTCCTGAAGAACACACTCCTGACACAGAACCACCCAGAATCCCATAGAGGTACTTTCACACCCACACAGGTACTCTTACACCCACTCACAGACCTACACAGACACTCACACACACACACACACACTCACAAACCCACTCACACACCCACTCACAGATCCACATACTCACTCTCACAGACACTAAAACACCCACTCACAGATGCACAGACGCACACACACCCACTCACATACCATCTCACACTCACGCTCACAGATCCAGACAGACACTTACACACCCTATCACAGACCCACACAGACACTCACAAACAAAGTCACATACCTATACAAGTACTCACACACCCACACAGGTACACACACAGCCACAGGCACACTGAGAGAAGCACTCACACACCCACTCACACACCCACAGAGCTATTCACACACCCACTCACACACACACACAGTTACTCATACACAAACTACCACACCCCAAACAACCAGTCACACTCCCACTCATACACCCACAGAGTTACTCACACATTCACTCACACATGCTCACAACCACTGTGTCACGGCCCCAGCCACTGCCCTTCCCTCTTTGGGCCCGATTCACAAAGGCAATCTGAGACAAAAGTCTAACTTTATGACTTTTGATATTCCCAGAGCTCATTTATGAGTGGTATCTTTACGTCTGCAGTCAGGCTGGAATCTCCGGCTTGGGCCGTACTCTCGAACACCCGGCCTGTACTCTCCGGATCAGGTCAGATGAAGTGTAATCAATGGGTCGGAATGCAGTTTTTACAAAAAGGAATATTAGGAATGAGTGATAAATGAAAGAGGAGTTCATGAAAATCAGTCTGAGTAGCAAAAAGTATGTGGTCGGACACTACATCGTATCCCAGAAAGGTTTGTTTCTTTGCATCATGGTACATGCTGTCCACAATTTGCGCCACTCAACTGTATGCTACTGCACTGTACACTACTCTAGTCTATGCTACTCCACTCTACACAATTACAATTTACCCCATTCCACTCTATGCCACTCCACTCTTTGCCACTCCACTGTATGCTCTTCCACGATACCACTCTCCTCTCTATGCAACTCCATTCTGCAACACTCCACTGTACCCTAGTGCACTCTATGCCTCTTCACCATATGCCACTCTACTTTACACCACTCCACTGTACTCCACACTACCCCACTTCACTATGTGCTATTCCAATCTACACCATTCTATTCTATGGCACTCTACTGTATGCCATTCCACTTTACGCCACTCCACTTTATACCTCTCCACTGTATGCTATTCCTCTGGAAGTCACTCCACTCCACTCTACCACACTTCACACTACGCCTCTGCACTCTACACCACTCCACTCTACGCCACTCCACTCTACTCCACTCCACTCCACTGGACCCCACTCCAATCTACGCCACTCCACTAACCGCTAATCCACTGTACACAACTAAACTGTACGCCACTTAACTCTATACTATTCGACTCTACGCCACTCCACTCAAAATCCCTACACCCTACACCACTCCACTATATTCCACTCCACTATACACTATTCCACTGTATGGTATTCTAGCCTTTGCCACTACTCTCTATGACACTACACTGTACACTTTTCCACACAGTACCACTCCCCTGTATGCCAGTCCACTCTACGTCACTCCACTCTACACCACTCCACTAAGTGCTATTCCCCTGTACACAACTACACTGTACGCCTCTCAACTCTACGCTATTCAACTCTACACCGCTCCACTCAACATTCCTCCACTCTACACCACTCCGCTATATGCCACTCCACTATACGATATTCCACTGAATTCCACTCTACGCCTCTGCACTCTTTGCCACTATACTGAACACCACTCCACTCTAAGCCACTCCACTGTATGGTATTCCAGTCTAAGCCACTCCACTCTACCCCACTACTCTCTATGATACTCCACTGTACACTATTCCACTTAATACCACTGTACCTCACTGTACTCTACACCACTCCACTATACACTATTCCCCTGTACACAACTACCCTGTATGCCACTCAACTCTACGCTAATCAACTGTATGCCACTCCACTCTACTCCACTTCACTGTACTCCACTCCACTATGTGCTATTGCACTGTACGCCACTCGACTATGCACCACTCCACTCTACACCACTATACGGTACCCCTCTCTACTCTATGCCACTACTCTTTAGGGTATTACAGCCTACACCATTCCACTTTAATAACCTTCACTGAAAACTATTCCACTGTACGCCACTCCACTGTATGCCACTCCACCATACGTTATTTCACTGTATGCCATTCCACTCCATGCCACTATGCTGTACTCCACTCCAATCTATGCCACTCTGCTCTATGATATTCCAGTCAATGCCACTCCATTGTACGCCACCCCAGTCTCTACCACTCCACTGAGTGCTACTCCACGGTATGCTATTCCACTATATGCAACTCCACTCTATGCCACTTCCATGTACCCCACTCCACTATCCTCTATTCCACTGTACGCAACTCCACTGTATTCCACTCTAGTCTGTGCTACTCCACTCTATGCTATTACGATTTACCCCACTCCACTCTACTCCACTCCACTCTTCATCACTCCACTGTATGCTAAACCACTGTACGCCACACCAGTCCATGCCACTCCACTCTGCAACACTCTACTGTTCCCTATTCCACTCTATGCCACTCCATTGTACAGCACTCCACTGTACCCCACTCCACTCTACACCACTCCAGTATACGCTATTCCCCTGCACACAACTACACTGTACGCCACTCAACTCTGTGCTTTTCGACTGTACGACATTTTACTCTATGCCACTCCACTGTAGTCCACTTCATTATATGCTATTCCACTGTACACCACTCAACTGTATGCCACTCCACTCTAAGCCACTATACTGTTCCCCACTCCACTCTACGTCACTACACTCTATGGTATTCTAGTCTACACCACTGCACTCTATGCTACTTTAGTCTACACACCTCCACTGTAGGCTATTCCACTCTACACCACTCCACTGGACAACACTCCACTCTATACCATTCCACTGTACCCCACTCCACTCTACGCCACTCCACTGTACGCTATTCTCCTGTTTGCAACTACACTGCATGTCACTCAACTCTGCAATATTTCCGTGCAGCACGGTCTGCAGGAGAAACAGTGCGAGTAACAGTGCCAATGGCATGGGGGCAAACACAGCTGACACCAGTAACATGTCTCAAGGGCACATTCGTCCAGGAGACATGTTTGCACCCCAAGATATGCCTTTCTGCCGACCTTATCATGGCGGTGCCCTGCCGTGAAAAGGTCAGCAGAAAGGCAGGTGGTGATCAGCCGCCTGCCACTGCCGCAGCGGTAGCAGACATGTTGGCAGTGGCGGCGGTCTTGCAGTGGTCCACCTGCCCTGCTCGTGATCCAGCGTTCGGACCGACATGGTAGCAATGGTCAGACAGCCAAAATGTGAAACGGTTCAAAGACCACCAGGGTCATAATCAGACCCTCTGTCATAATAACACCTTCAGATAAGCTGCAATGTATGCATCTTTGTCATGGCCCCTCTAGTCTCTTGAGGGCAGATTTACAAGCCCCTTGCGCCAACTTTATGCCGCCGTTGCATCACTTATGTGACGCAGCGGCGTCGTAAACAATGCGCCACGATGCAACATATCTACAACGTGACACATCTAGGGCGATGCGTGAGGTTGTACAGCCCTGCTGCTCCATTATACTGTAGTAAGGACTCCCTTAATACGTACATACATTGTTAAGTTAGCATAACCACGTCAGAAGTTAGAAAGCCATCTTGCTGCTTTTGCACACGACACTGCGTTGACATGTTATTGCTTAAACAAACTGCTGACTCGAGTTTTGCCTCACACGAGAGCAATCTGTTGTTACCATCCCGAGCTCTGCGCAGCGACCTTGGTCTGCACACGATGTGACAAACAGTCTGAGTTGTTAGACAATGCATGTTTTCCACTCTAGGTTGATTGACCCACTATTTAGTCATAACACACGAGCAGCTGCACATACCTGAAAGTTGGTGCTTTTAATATCACGGACATCATGTTTATTATTCAGACCGAAGACGAGCCTTCCTGCGAGAAGACTCCTGATGCTCCTGTGATGTGATTTCACTAAGCTGATCTTTGAGGTATGGGGTCCCCTATTCAAGCCTAAGAGACCTTCTGTTAGTCTAATAATAATATTAGCTTCTTAGTAAAGGGAAGGTGGTAGTATCCACTGTCATTATAACATGATCACCCCTTTTATATTCTATGGAATTGTAACTATGCTGATGGTTTTGATATTAATCATTTGTCTGCTTGTATTAGCCAAAGTACTGCATATTAGGACACGTGGTCTATAAAAATAAACTCTTTTTATTTTCACCGTGTCTCTGTTGATTCTTGTTGTGGACTGATGTGAGAATAATATACGAACAGGTATTTCCGATTCCCACCATTCCTGAGTATGTACTGAGTCGCTTGTTCTGGGTTGTCTTTTCATTGGGACCGCCGAGCTAAATCTCGGATAACGAATGGGACACTTATGCTAGCCGGATACTGGGTTCTGGGTTCTGAGGTGAGTTTCTGGTACACCACAACTCACTGAGGTCCTGGGGTTCTACGCATAGTTCTGTGTATAAGCAGAATCCCTGCAACAATACCTGCGTCAGGTATAATGTATGCAGGGTGGGCGTTCCATTGCAAGAAAGCCTTGTAAAAGTGACGCAGTGAAATCTACAAGATTTTACGGAGTCACTTTTACGATGCCACTGCATCAAAACCTTGCACCTGCTTGAAGCAGGCGTAAGGAGTGATGCAGCATGTTAGGAATAGGCATTCCTAATAATTGCTGGAGTTGCGTCGTACTTGCGACACAACTCCAGCAATGCGCTGCCCTTACGCCGACAAGATGCGTCACGCATCTGTCTATCCTTGCGCCACATTGTGCCGTATTGTAAATGGGGCACATCCATGGTGGCCCAAGGCTATTTTTCTGTCACGCAAATTAAGAAGCGATCCCTGCTAATATGCAGAGATGTGCTAGTTCTTGTAAATCTGCCCCCAGTTTCCAAATTCCAAATCCTAAAACCCACCTCTCTCAAAAGCCACAGGTTCATCAATTTGACCAGAGAGTCCTGATTTGGCTTCAGCAGCAGATGTTGAGACACAAAATGTGAATATAGTAGCACAACCAAAGCAGAGATTATGAAAAACTGGAAGAAAAGGTTTCCGGTTTATCAAACAGGTCAGATAGATCCAGGTTGCTCCAAATGTTAAAAAGCCAAGGGATCATTAAGCCACTGTTCAATTTTGAGGCAATCAGCTAGAAATTACTGGTTGAAGAAAGTCTCCTTCTTGGTCCATATCCTTTGCCACAATAAGAGCAGTTGTAGTTTGATTAGGTCATTGATATAATTTAGCCCCATGTCTGAGTGGCAAATATAGGTAGAGGTAGTTTTTTGTTACGGCTAACAATCTTCTAATAAAACCATTCTCGACTCTCTGAAGCCATGGGTAATCCCTAATGCCCCACAGTCCAGCCCCATAGGTAACATTGGAGCGACATTTTGCATTATAAACTGCCATAAGCTCCCTCATAGGTCTGCTGCGAAGTCTAGAAGAGAAGCTTAAAATGGCTTCCAGACTTCTTGCAAAAGCCACAACTTTGGCTGTGTTCAGTGGGTCCCACCTAAGTCTATCAACAAAATTCCAAGATTCGGGTATGAACAGACAGTACTAATTTTCTTATTGTTAACAATGAAAGAGCTAACTTTTTTTTTCTGGGAGACATAGATCATAATGTGGCTCCTGCCCTGATTAACCGTGAGATCAAGGTCAGCCATGAAAATGCAGAGCTAATCTCACAAATGCTGGAGGCCATTTGCGGTCCAGGATCAAGGAATTGTGTCATCGGTATAAATCAAAGCTGGGACAGAGCACTCACCTACCCGCAGGCAGTCAATGTTATAGTTTAGCAGGTGTTTGTCCACGCCGTTGATGTGTAAAGAAAAAAATAAAGAAGCCATGATGTAACTCTGGCGTATACCTCTAGCTAGACAAAAGGCTTAGGCTGTCTCCCCACCAGGGCCATACCTGACACTGGCAGTTACTTCAGAGTGTAGCTCCCTCAGGAAATTACCAATACTAGTCTCAACTCCAAGATCAGTCATAATACCCCAGAGTTTGGATGTGTTGACAGAATTTAATGCCAAACTGAGGTTCAAATATGCTAGATATGTATTACACTACTTGGCCACAGTATATTTATTTATCAAGAGATAAAGGTTGAGACATTGCTCAATTGTCCCAAGGTGTCAGGTAACAAAAATGGTTTTCACTAACCTCCAGAGACAAATCCAGCGGGGGCGATGCTAGCTCCCAAATCCCCTTTGCACTACCCCACAGAGGGATGGACACACTCCACCCTGCACTGCAGTGCTCAAGGGACAGGGCAAAACAAGTAATAAGGAGAAGAAACTCAGCTGCACTCTTTCTCACGAATCTCCTAATTCGGGGATCACTGGAATATGCTCACACTAGAGTAGGTAGTTCCATCAACAGCTCACAGCACGCTGTATATGAAATAAAGAATAAACATTAATACCGTAACCACTCACACACACTCTAACTGTCGGTCATCAAATGCCTTCCCTCCTTTTCTGCCTGTGTACTTACATGCAACCCTTTCATACAAGCCCTCTTGTAGCAGGTAGCCTAGTGGAGGTAATCTCAGCCAAAGAGTAAGTACACAATTAGCGCGGAAAGACTCTCTCCATGAGAGCCAGCGCTATGTTTAAGAGTGAGGAAAACGAGTTAAATGTTGGTGTGATACGTCTCACACATGGGGGCAAAGTACATGATGTACTCAGCAAACGCTAATCTGCTGTGTGACATTCTGGTCTGTTCCATTGATCATAAAGCCAAAACAAAATGAATACCCTTTTAAATAGGAACCGGAATGGTTCATTCCATTGGACAAGTGAAGGAGCACGACATTTGTGCGCTCCACACAAGACCACGAAGGAATATCGTCAATCCAAGCCGGGGCGATTGGTGACGAAGGCAGCAGCTCAAGCAGCTTCCAAGCTGCTCCTGATGAATTGGGCTCAGGCACAAGCCTCCAGGGCTTCCATGGTGTCCTCCACGCGGCGTGAAAGGAAATCCGCTTCTCAGCGGCTCCGTCTGCTTGCTTCTCAAAATCCAGTTACTGCAGCAGGTGACAAGCACCGGGTCCCCCTAGAGGAAGGCCTTATATAGTGGGTCAAACTCCAAGGTAAGACCCGGCTGCATGCCCTGATGCATGCTGGTTAGTGTAGTTCTCCCTACCTACCCAAATGCATACAGCACCGTGGGGGGATCATGACAGTACCCCTCCACAACGGCCGTCGTCCTGGCGGACTACCAGGTTTAGTAGGGTGATAAGCGTGAAACCGTCAGAGGAGGTGGGGACAGTGTAGGTTGTGCCCTGGTTCTCAGGTACGTTCTTCTGGACCATAGCCTTTCCAGTCTACGAGATAATAGACCCCTTCTGTGGTTCTCTTTGAGTCTAATATGTTCTGTACCTCATATTCCTCCTCCCCGTCTATTATAACAGGGTCTGGACCACTAAGCAGTCGAGTGTGAGGCAGGCAAGAACGTAAAAGGGAAATGTGGAAGACGGGATGGATCCTCCAAGTCTGTGGTGGTTACAATTTCATGGCTACCGGGTTTATAACCTGTGTTATGGGATAGGGCCCTACAAATTTAGGTTTCAGCCTTTTGTTTCCCTTCATCTGTATATTCTTTGTGGATAACAACACCTTATCCCCTATTTTATACAGGGGCCCAAGGTACAGCTTCCCATCAGCGAACCGTTTTGTGGTTTCTTGTGCCTTGAGCAAATGGCTCTTAGCGTCTATGAGTACTGCATGGAGATGCGCGTGGGGAGCTTGGATGAACAGATGTTTTTGTTGTTATTGGCAAGTTGAAAGAAAACATGTTTGAAATATATCCATACGAACAGTAAAAAGGTGAACAACCCAACGTAGTGTGTTTGCTGTTGTTATAGGCAAACTCGGCAGTCCAGAGCAAGGTACTCCATTCAGCTTCATGGTGCAGTGAAAAACACTTCAGAGATTGCTCCAGCATTTGATTTAGCCTCTCCGTTTTTCCGTCGGTTTGTGGATGATAGCTGGTTGAGAGGCGCGCATCTATTTTTATGATTCTACAGAGTTCTTGCCAAAAACAGGATGTAAACTGAGAACCTCAGTCCGTTATGAGAACCGCTGGTATGCTATGTGCTCCCACCACATGGACACCACCGGACAGCACGGAGGAAGAAGGTATGGCCTTTATGTGTATGCAATGGCCCATCTTGGTCAAGTGATCCAGTAGGACTAGGATGACTACATGTCCGTTGCTTGGTGGCATTTCCACTATAAAGTCCATGGAAATGGTGTGTCATGGAGTGTCAGGAATGGGCATTGGACACAGCAACCCCGCAGGCTTGGTGTGACTGGTCTTGCCTTGGGCGCACACTGCAAACCCCATGACGTACTGCCGTACTGATTCTCTTTAACCCGGCCACCAGAAATGTCTTTCTACTAGGGCAATGGTTTTGTAGATTCCCATATGACCTCCCAAGGCCTTGTCATGAGCCCCAGTAGATTACGCGCTCCAGCAATCGGGCGTCCGGCAAATACAAGGCATGGAGGCAATAAAGCAAGTCCTCTTTCTCGCTTCTATTTTTGGGGTCTTCCTCCACCCAGGCCTGATTATTCACTTCCAATAGCTCTAGTTTAAGGTCTTCCAGGAAATCTTCTTCGGATACCAAGGCTATCTCTTGTGCAGGAAATTTTGCCTTGCTCGGGATGGGAGGAGGTGTTGTACATGGTTGGTCTTCCTCTCTAGGGTAGTCGTTAGGCCTTGTGTTGGCTCCCTGGTCTGTACTTTATCACAAAGTCGTAGTCTACAAAGAAGAGAGACCATTGTAGCTGTCAGGGCGTAAGCTTTCTGGTCGTCTTCAGGAACAACAAATTCCGATGAGCCTTAAAAATCTCGATAGTGTGTTTAGCCCCCATTAGATGGTGTCTCCATTCTTCATATGTCCTCTTGTCCGCTAGTAACTCTTTATTGGAGATACTGTAATTCACCTCACATGGGGTATGCCTTTTTGAATAAAAAGCCACGGGATGTAGCTGTCCGGTATCGGGATGTCTTTGTGAGAGGAAAACTCCCAGGGCGTGATACGCGGCATTGATTTCCAAGACAAAGGACAGCTGTAAGTCAGGGTGTCTCAATATCGGTGCTTTCGTGAAGCAAGACTTCAATGTCTGGAAAGCGTCTTCCGCCTGTTCGGACCACACAAAAGTTACTCCTTTCTTGAGTAGGTGGGTGAGGGTTTGTAGTATGTGCGAGAAGTTCTTGATAAATCTCCGATAAAAATTGGCGAAGCCGATAAGGCTCTATAAGGCCTTCTGGGTCATCAGAGATTTCCACTGGGTGATAGCTTCCACTTTCCTTGTGTCCATACGTATTCCACTGGCACTGCTGATGTACCCTAAGAACTCTACCTCCGAGGCATGGACCTGTTTGGCATACAGGGAATGTTTTTTCAACCGTTCCAGGACCTGCTTCACATGATTGATTTGCTCGGTGATGATAGAGGAATTAGATTAAGATGTCGTCTATGTACACCATACACATCATGTCCAACAGGCCCCTCAACACCTCATCCATAAAGTACTGAAAAGCCGCTGGTGCATTACAGAGGCCGAACGGCATCACATGAAACTCAAAGAACCCAAATTTCGTACGGAAGGCTGTCTGCCACTCGTCCCCCTGCTTCATCCTCACCAAGTGGTAGGCTCACAAAGATCCAATTTGGTGAAAATGGATGACCCCTTTAATTGATCCAGCAGCACCGGTATCAGAGGAAGAGGATATCTGTTCTTTATCGTGACTCTATTGATGGCTCTAAAGTCAATGCACATTCACAAATCGCCTTCCTTCTTGTGGATTTTAGGTTTGAAAACCCCATTCCTGCAAAGCACTCGTTTCATGCTTTATTAGGTTAGCAGTGTGTGGCTAAATAGACACCATGTGTATTCACGCTATGCAACCCACTGAGTTATCCGGGCAATGCGCAAAGCTTCAGTTAGCGAGTGTGACTCCATTTTGTAACTTGTAATCCCTATTAGGCTACTTAGGCTGTGCCTGAACTAGGCCTGATTATTCGTTTTGCTTGCCTCAGCAGAACACTGTATTTTGTTATTATTTTCTCTTCTGTTCAAGGCTGTTTCCTGACTTACTAATGAATAGGCCATTCTGCCCTCGCATACCTATCCGAGTGTGTAGTTCAGCTCCCACGTTAGGAGACGCAAGGCTCAGCACGGTAACCTTGGGTTGCGGATAGCATGTAGCTATCTGGCAGGTGGTAGCCCATCCCTCTGTGCCGTCTATGTACATGTTCGGCCCAGGCCGGTGACTTTCCACTGTGGGTGTGGTTGGAGGCTCTTGGAAAGAATCATTACCTGTTGCAGACTGTTGGGGGGTCAGTCCCTCGGCAGACACCTTAGGGTGCAGGTCAGATTGGACTCCTCTGCAGAGTATTGCTAATAAAAGCTTGTTTGTATTCTCTACTGTCTGACCGACTCATCATTACTTGAGAAGGCATAGCAGGTGGTTGTAAGTAACCCGGGTGGCCCCTAAGGGCCACTTCCTTCAGTTGGCGTCCGAACAGGAACCCCGCAAGGTGACCTGACTCAACCGCAATCAAGTTGCAGGGTCGGGGTTGCATCCGGTCGGTCAGGTGGATCGGGATACCCCACACGATCAAGCTTGGTTCTTGCAGCTGCCCCACCCGTCTGATCAGGTGACTTCTCGTCTAGTGGTCACCAGCTGGGGTCCTGAGAAGGCAAAACCTTGGAGTTGACCGTTTGGTCCGAAGAGTGGAGAACAACTTGACTTGACCTGAGTGCACCAGGTGAGTGATTTGATTCTTGGAAAAATGGCGCCATTCTTGAACGGCATTAGCCTACGGGCTGTGTCCTGGTACAGTCTCCGGACTGTTTTGCTGCAGTTTTTGGACTGCCTTGCTTGACCGGCACGAGCCGATGGGCTGTGTCTTGATACGGTTTTCGGGCTGTCTTGGTTTGAACTTGGTGGGTTTGCGGACCCTTTTAAAAGACACAGGGGCATATCAGCAACAACCGGCGATAATTATTGCTAAGCGCACCTAGCGCTAGGATAATTATCGCCGGCTAGTGTGGATTTTTATCGCTGAGATAGCGTGCTATTAGCAACGCTTATCTCAAAAGTGATAAAAATCCCAGCGCTAACTGCCTAACGTGAGATTATCGCTGGAAACCCAGCGATAATCTCACGAAATGTGGCGTTAGCTTGTTGATAGGGACTCACAAACTTAGCCATGATATCCACCTTCCATAGGATATCATGGCTAAGTCAGTCCTGAAGCAGGCGTAAGGAAAGTAGCGATAACAGGGGTTATCGCTACTTTTCCTGCCGCTATGCTTCAAAGCGTGGGGCTTGATGATAGGAGAAATGTCGCTTAGCGACATTTCTCCTGTCATGTCAGGTCAGGAACGCCCACTTTGCATCTCATTAGAGATGCAAAGCTGGGCGTTAAGAATAAGTGCGCTAATGCAAGGTTTCACGCGTTAGCCTGACCTTGCTAATTAGGCGATCAAATTATCGCCGCTTTTCGGCCGAAAACGGCTGCAAAAGCGGCGATAATTTTCTATCGCCGCCTTGTAAATATGCCCCAATGAGTGTTTGTGAACAGTCTACCGGGCCATTTGGAAATTTGGTCTACTCATGAAAAGGCTTGGGACTGTTTGTGAACAATCTGCCAAGCCAAATGGAAATGTGGTCTACTCCTGAAAAGGTCTGGGGCTAGAGCCTGTCTTCTTGAACTTGATGCAGTGTTCGGACTGTCTTCTTGAACGTGGAGTTGTCTCCGGACTGGAGGGTGTGGTCCTTGGACCGTTTTGTTTGGTTTGGTTCTCAAACTCTTTTACTGGTGGTGGTTATATTTGTCCGGTGGGGACAGTGCATGTGTCTTATGTTAAGATGCCTTGTCTAAGCAAATTAGGGTGTTTTGGATGTCGGTGTTGCTCTACTGAGGCTTGACTAGAGGAGAGCCAGCCTGCTCCTCCGGAGGGTACCCCAAATTTCAATGTATATGTCAAGCACTGCATTGGCCCTATTATGTTTAGCATGTTGTGGAATAAATATACGAGGGACAATGCTGATTTACAGTGGCCGCTTATTGGCTCGTTTGATTAACAAAAATTGAATTTCTTACCATCGAGGCTCAGGCTGGTGCAGCTTCGCATCTTCCACCGCTCCTATTACACCAGGCACACACTGCACAAGATCGGCAGCGCGACACATCCTTTCTGCCTGCGTGGTTGCGGGGAGGTGGGAGGTTTCTTCCATACCATATGGAAATGCCCCGTGCTTCAGGAGTACTGGCGGGGGGTGATGAACATGCTGTCACAGTCGGGGGGAGTCACGCTGGTGCCGGAGCCCAGACGCTGCCTGCTGAATATCTGGGAGCCTAACGACCTCTCGCGTCTGGCGCAGGGCTGGGCCACATTAGGATTCATGATAGCTAAACGCAACATAGCTCAAAAATGGGGGACAGGGGAACTGCCGCGCCTCACTGCTTGGGGCACAGATATGGACGAGGCCATGTTTGCAGAGAAGTCGGCCTTTATCAGACGGGGCTGTCCTGGCAAATGGAGTAAAGTATGGGGAGCGTGGAACTCCTATAGGGGTGACATCTGTGACCCGCCCTCAGATCCTGAAGACGATGCCTCAGACACAGACTAGGATGGGGGATCCCGGGGGTGGGAGAGCGAAATGGTGGATGTTGGAGAAATGTACCGCTGTTGAACTGTTTTCTGCCAACTTGTCGCATTCAGGGGCTAATGCATTGCTCTACATTGTGGAAAATTATGTATCTGATTACTGTATTGTGCTGCTGCTAATGAATACAATAAAAACAAGTTTAAAAAAAAAAAAAAAAAAAATTTGAATTTCTTGCAGGACAAATTGTTCGCTAAAAAGAGCAGGCAGTCGATGTTTGATTCTCTAAGAGTATGGCAGAAAGAAGCAAAGCAACGGAGTAGAGAAAGAGGCCCGGAAGAGACAGACGCAAATGATAACGCAGAAAGCAGTGAACTATGAAAGAGAAAAGTTAGAGAAAGGCATAGAATGCGCAGATTGAAAGTTTCGATTACAGACTGATAAATGTTATGTTACTAGAGAGGAAGGTGATGATTATGTTGAAGAGCTATTGGATTCTCTCCCCCCACCTCCTTATGCCCCTGAATGGATATACCCGACAGTTCCGACGTCCCAGTCTTCGGCCCCTAGTGCCGCCCTCTCGCGTATTTCTGTTTCTAGCGCAACTGTTTCAGCCCCGGCCCCACTTGCTTCTCCTCTTCCCACACCAGTCACAGGGGCGGGAGCCGTTAGCTCTCCTGTTCTGTCTACTGGTTCAGTTTCGACTGCTACGCCCCTTTCACCCCTACAACACTGTCTCCCTACATGATAGTACCTTTCTCTGCGTCTGCTCTTTCCCCCTTGAGTGTGACACCTCAAACACTGTCAAATGTTGAAACCCCTGTACGTGGGATACATGAAGGGAATTGGGCGGCAGCGCGAGACTGCATGGAGAAAGTGTTGGTGCGTTCTGCTGTGGGTGATGAGGAAAACCAAATGGTGGCGAATCAAGCAGCTCAGTGGACTCGGAACGCGGTCTATAGTGTGGAAGATGTGTGGAGTGTGATGAAAGAGTATGAGCTCTTCATACCGCAGCATGCCCTTAAGCCATGGGTACTCACAAACTTTCTCTCTGGGCCAAATTTGCTGTGTGATTTGTGGCTGAGGCTGCACCTGTGGGGGCAGGGCCAGTGGGGGTAGGGCTAGAGTAAAAAAAAACTGTGACCATGAGGTTGAACACAGGCCGCTGCAGCGGAAGCATTGGTCCACTGAGCCACCAGACCCAGCATACACACACATCTGTCTGTCTGTCTCTGTGTATGTGTCTGTCTCTGTCTGTGTGTCTCTGTCTGTGTCTCTCTTTTTTTGTTTTGTGTCCTCATACTGCCAAAGCTCTTATTAGGATTCCTCCTATCTCTCCATACCAACGTATACCGGCCCTCGGAAGAGGCAAAGAGAGAGGGGAGCTTTCCCTCCAAGATAATACTTTTACCTTTTCCAACTCCTGTTCACCTTGGGCCCCGGGATGGTACTAAGGAGGCCAGACCAACAGTAAATTGGCTTAATCTGTCTGTGTCTCTCTGTCTGTGTGTCTCTAGCTGTGTGTCTCTGTCTCTCTCTGTCTGTGTCTCTCTGTCTGTGTCTCTCTGTGTGTCTCTGTCTCTCTCTGTCTGTGTGTCTCTGTCTGTGTGTCTCTGTGTGTGTGTGTCTCTGTGTGTGTCTCTGTCTCTGTATGTGCGTCTTTTTCTCTCTCTGTGTCTCTGTCTCTCTGTGTGCATCTCTGTCTCTGTGTGCGTCTCTGTGTGTGCATCACTGTCTCTGTGTCTATGTCTCTGTCTCTGTGTGTCTGTCTCTGTGTGTGTGTGTCTGTCTCTGTGTGTGTCTCTGTCTCTGTGTGTGTCCTTGTCTCTGTATGTGCTTCTGTCTGTGTGTGTGTGTCTCAGTCTCTGTGTGCGTGTCTCTGTCTGTGCGTCTGTCTGTGTGTGAGTCTCTGTCTCTATGTGCGTGTCTGTCTCTGAGTGTGTGTGTGTGTGTGTCTCTGTCTCTGTGTGTCTGTCTCTGTGTGTCTGTCTCTGTCTCTCTCTCTGTCTCTTTGTGTGTCTCTGTGTGTCTCTGTCTCTGTATCTCTGTCTGTGTGTCTCTCTGTGTGTCTGTGTGTGTGTGTCTGTCTCTGTCTGTGTGTGTCTCTGTCTGTGTTTGTGTGTCTCTCTGTCTGTGTGTGTGTCTCTCTGTCTCTGAGTCTCTCTGTCTCAGTCTCTGTGTCTGTCTTTGTGTGTGTGTCTGTGTGTGTGTGTCTCTGTCTCCGTGTGTGTGTGTCTGTCTCTGTCTCCGTGTGTGTGTGTCTGTCTCTGTGTGCCTCTGTGTGTTTGTGTCTGTATGTGTCTGTGTGTGTGTCTCTGTATGTGTGTCTCTCTGTCTCTGTGGGTGGAGTAGAGGCTGCGGGAGAAGAGGACGTCGTTGGCTACACAAAACAGGAAGCTTCCCAAAATGCCCTTTAAAAGTCAGGAGTGAAAAGCTTACAGCTGACTTTTAAAGGGCCTTTGAGGAAGCTTTCCGACAGTGCCATGTGTGAGGTCGCAGAGGCCGGCAGTAAACACAGAAAATGGCTGCAAGAGCATACGTAGTGAATACGTATTTAATACGTATTCACTACGTATGCTGCTGCGGTCATCTTCTGTGTTTACTGTTGGCCTCACTGGCAATGTAAACACGGCATGGCAAGGTCCGCGGGCTGCCAATGAAGGCCTGCCGGGCGCTGGCTGCCCGTGGGCCGTACTATGAGTACCACGGCCTTAAGCATATGTCGGCCACACTGATAGGACTGTGGGAACAGTGTTTTCAGGGTGTTGCACCGCAGATCATCTATGACATATGGGACAGGGTATTTGCTATAGGTATGGCTCCCAATGAGGTTTTTAGCAATGTAACGACATTGGTGGGTTACCGAGGCAGATCGCTCTAAAAGGTTCCGATGATAGGGACACAGCACCCTATGAGGGAAGTCCATCCCATTTACCATCCTGAAATACCAGAATTGCGCGACACGACAGATACTGTGATTAGGCTACGAGTCGATGCTCGGTTTCAGGAACAGTGGATCTACACTCCTTGGAAGAGGAGTGAGGTAATATCCCTTAAGGCTCAGTTGCCGGACCCTCTGAAAAATTCGACTGGGTACTACAAACAATTGACAGAAGCGGCCTCCTCCACGGTGATGACGTTAGCTGGTATTGAGTTGTTCATTGGCTTGTTGGTACCGGTAGATATATGGAGACAGATGCATGCACAGGATCATGTTGAGGAATTGGGTGGAACATGTGACCAGATTAGGACGTGGGATAAGGAACGCAAGCCCGGCGACAAGCCGAAGGGGGAGGTATTATTTATTTATTTACTCACTAGTATTGCGCAACGAATCATCCCCAAGGGGATCTCTCGACGCATGGGAGAGGAGCACCAGGAGATGAAGGGAATGCTTAGAATAGCCAGGTCTTAAGAAGCTTTTTAAAACAACAGAGATTAGTACAGGCACGGATCGTGTCTGGCAAGGAGTTCCAATGGGTAGGAGCCAGATACGAGAAAGCCCGGCCTCCCATCCTAACCTAACCCATCCAAACACACAGCAGATTTCGGCTGCTAGATCTCAGCAGTCGTGTAGGATGGTAACGTTCGAGCTTCCTTGTCAAGTAGGCTGGGCCCAGCCCGTGGAGGGACTTATAAACTAGGCATAACAGTTTGAAAATGGACCTCTTTTTTGTAGGGAGCCAGTGTAGTTGGCGCAAGAGGGGTTGAGAGGGGGTCCGAGCCGGCTTGTTAAGAACAAGACGGGCCGCTGTGTTTTGGACCACCTGTAGCTTGGCGGCCAGATCCTCCCTCATCCCTACCAGCAATGAGTTACCATAGTCCAGTCGACTAATCAAAAGTGACTGGATAAGGGTCTGTCTGGCCGTGAACGGAATCCATGGAAAAATCCTACTGAGCATTCGCATGGTTCCAAAGCAGGCGCCGGCCACTGATTTTACCTGCTCATCCATTGTTAGATTATTGTCAATTTTTATACCAAGATTCTTTGCCCATCCTTTGGGGGAGGGTGCATCTCCTAGTTCAGATGGCCACCATTCCGGGGTCCACATCTCCTTCGCCTTACCATATAGGACGATCTCAGTCTTTGAGGAGTTAAGCTGAAGAAAGTTTTCCTGCTGGGTTGCATTATGACTTAAATGCATTCCCTTATCCCGCCGAGACGAGGGGATTGGGATAAGTTGACTGCATGCCGTCAGAAAAAGGACGAGAGTGTATCCCATTTTTCTTTACCAGATTTGAAGGGGTGTTTCTAGACTTTAGTGGTCAGGATTTGTCGTTGGAGGGAGATGTCCGGTTGTTTGTCAGCAGGTTTGTTAATAACTTACTCCCCGAGATTGCAACCAGGTTGCGGGCCTCGGAAAGTACGTGGAGCACCTCCTCCCCATCAGTAATATTGAGTATGTCACAGTATTATGAGTATAGGGCTAATGAGGAGAAAGAGAAAGTGGAGAAAATGTCAAAGGAATTGAAGACGAGGGTGTTGATGCAGCACGTAGCGAGGGGAAATGGAAGAGGCAGATGTTCAGGTTCGGCCCAGCGGCTACCCTGGTCTAATTGGGGTGGTGCTTTGAATGCGCCTATTGGGCTCAACCAATGTGCATAGTATAAGCAGGAGGGACATTGGCAGAATGGGTGTCCCGAGATGTTGCAGAAAGGTGAGGCCCCAAGAGGTCGAGGTTTTAGAGGACGTGGACGAGGAGGAGGAGATCGCAGGGAGACTCAGTCAGAGAATATATCACACAATAGACAGAGCGAGAACTATTTTGATGACCCCCGAGGCCGACAGTACTATCATGATGACTATGACATGGCTGAGGTGATGGGGTTGTCCCATAGCTAGGACAGCCAGGGACAGTGTGAGGGACCAGTTCCGGTGCCTGTAGATCAGCGCGGACCCTATGTCACCGCGGATTTGCAAGGTACGACCAAGAAATGTTAGTTGAAACAGGGTCTATGAATAGCTCTGTTTCCCGCTCACTGGTCCCGGGGGCAGCTCTGTCTAGCCAAAATAATGTATTTATAGGCTTTTCAGGGATGCCGGTTGTTAGCCCCATTTCCAAACCTCTTGCTTTGACTATTGGCCCCTTCACAGTCGATTCACCATTTTTACTAACGTCATATTGTGGGGAGAATTTGTCTGGATTGTATTTGTTAAAAAGGTGAAATGCGACAATATTTTGTTCTCCAGATGGTGTACACATGACTATTGGACCACAGGTGGCCAGTGCAAAATAATGCTTAGCAAAAGATGCTCCCCTACCCGAGGAGTTCAAGAACGTGCTACGCACATTGTGGGCAGCAGGAGACACGGATGTGGGGTTGCTCCAGATCTCACCGGTCTCCATCCAGATAAAGGACAACGCCAAATTGCCACGAATTCCCCAGTACAAGATCTCACAAGCAGGAGAAAAGGCTTTATTACAAATATTACAGGATCTGATTGAGTCTGGTGTGGTTGAGGAGACAGTGGTGAATGTATGTAATAGCCTTATTCTTCCTAATCTTAAGAAGGCACCCCTGGATTCTCCTGATGCTCATCCGGCTGTTTATCGTTTTGTGATAGACCTTAGAGAGGTTAACAAGATAGTGATTCCCCAGTATCCTGTAGTTCCTGACATTACCATGATCTTGACAATGATCCCCCCCATCAGCAAAATTAATTCTGTGATCGACTTAAATAATGCTTTCTTCAGCATACCATTTGCAATAGCCGGCCGGAGCTTTAGATTCTGTTGTGCTCCACAAGGCTCTACAGAAAGCCCTAGCATCTATAGCCAAGCTTTGAAAGCTCAATTGGATTCTTTGGAGCTTCCTCCTGGTAATGTGCTGTTGCAGTACGTTGACGATCTCCTTGTGGCTTTGGACACTGAGGATAGTTGCAAAGAGGCTACAGTTAATTTATTGTTGCATTTGGCACACCATGGACACAAAGTGTCACTTTCAAAATTTCAATATTGTCGACAGGCGGTCACCTATTTAGGT
This sequence comes from Triturus cristatus, assembly GCF_964204655.1. Classification (NCBI taxonomy): domain Eukaryota; kingdom Metazoa; phylum Chordata; class Amphibia; order Caudata; family Salamandridae; genus Triturus; species Triturus cristatus. The sequence goes on from NC_140586.1 coordinate 263,913,591, forward strand.
CACCTACTGTCGAAGGAGGGTCACAGACTAACACCTGAACGCATAGCTGCTATTACTAATATGCCTGTTCCTAAGACCCAACGCAAGGTGCGCGCTTTCATTGGTATAACTTCGTATTGTCGTCATTGGATCCCTAACAATTCCTTACTAACAAAACCCCTTCTTTACCTGACCATCAAAGACATGCATGAACCCTTGCCTTGGACATCTGCCTGCCAGCAAGCTGTTGAGCAATTAAAGGTTGCGATTTGCTCTGCTCCTGTGCTTGGTACTCCTGATTACCGGAAGCCTTTTGTGCTCTACATACATGAGACAGATGGTTGCATGCTTTCTGTTCTAACACAGGGTTTCGGTGGTAAGCAGTGACCCTGCGCTTATTTTTCTGCTATTCTTGATAACATCGCAAGAGCTCTCCCGAGCTGCCTGAGAGTTGCCGCGGCGGTGGCAGTTTCTATCAGACAATCGGCAGGGCTCGTCCTAGATACTGATCTCACAGTAATGGTACCTCATGCTGTGGATACACTATTGAATAAGACAAAGACGCAGCACCTTACTAGTGCGCGTCTGACTGGATATGAATTAACTTTGTTTGCTCCACACATTACCATCAAACGATGTGCTACTCTGAACCCAGCCACGTTACTATCCCTCCCTTCGGAAGAAAAGGACAAGGATGTCCATGATTGTTTATTTCGGACCGAGGAAGAAACCAAAGGATGGGTAGACCTGACTGATGTTCCCTTTCCTGACCCCCAAGGGGAACTATATGTCGATGGCTCTTGTTTCAAACTACCAGATGGTACTACCACTGCAGCTTATGCAATCACAACGTTAGACACTGTAGTTGAGACGTCCTGTATCCCATACCAATCTGCCCAAGCTGCAGAGTTGGTTGCCCTCCTTAGGGCTTGTGAGTTGAGTGAGGGACTGACTGTCAATGTTTACACCGACAGCCAGTATCTCTTTGGGGTGGCCCATAATTACAGGCGTCTCTGGGCAGAGAGAGGGTTTTTGACCTAGCATGGGTTGCGAATACAGCATGGTCCATTGATACTTAGACTGTTATCAGCATTGACACTTCCTGATAAGTTGTCAATAATAAAATGTAGCGCCCACAAGGCCATCACAGACAATGTTGGAAGATCAGACAGTTAAGGAGACAGCTCGATCAAAGATGAAAAAGATGTTTGTGACAGGTCCCGGTAGGTGGGTCCCAGACAATGGAATTTTTGAGGACACATTGGAAAATGTTAGGGAAATACAAAGTGAGGCAACCTCTGATGAGCTGGCAATATGGGAGGAGAGTACTGGGCGTTTAGACGAGGATGGGTGCTGGACTGACTTGCCTGGGAAACAGAGATGGTTGCTGCCCAACGCCTATGGGCTCCCTGTTGTTACCATGGCCCACGGCTGGGCACACATTAGTGCCAAAGGAATATGTAAACTACTGGACCCAGTATGGCAGAATGATAATATCTCTAAACTAGCCACACACCTAGTTAAGCACTGCATTATCTGTCTGAAGCATAATCCTGGAAAGGCACTCCTTCACCCGCAGGTAACTTTGCACCCCCTTCCTTCCCTTTCAAGGTTCTCCAGATGGATTTCACCGAAATGGAACGAGTTAACAACTTGAAGTATGTACTAGTAGTGATTTTTGTATTCAGTAAATGGATTGAGGCTTGCCCCACTAAGGAGAATATGGCCATGGCGACGGCGAAGGCACCCTTAAAAGAGTTCTTCCCGTGCTACAGATTGCCACGTGTGATCTGGAGTGACAACGGAAGTGACTTCAACTCAAAGGTTATTGAATTCATGTGCAAGGGCTTGCATATTAAGCAGAAGTTTCATGCAGCGAACCACCCCCAGTCAGCAGGCCTGGTTGAGAAGTACAATGGTACTCTCAAACTGAAGTTAGCGAAGATCCAAGAAAGCACAGGATTGTGATAGCCAGATGTGTTACCTTTGGCTTTGTTATCTACCAGGAAGACAGCCCATTCGAGAACAGGGTTGTCCCCGTATGAGGTGGTCTTCGGATGCCCCGCTAATGTCTGGGGCGTTCCAAGACCCAAGCGTTTGTCCAAGATAGAGTACCCCCTGCTTATAGATTTTCTGTATGAATTGTCTAAATATCTTTGTTCTATCCACCGACAGATTCACGACACGCTGCGACCAGTACCAGAGGGGCCCGGGCATCAGCTACAGCCCAGTGACCTCATTTTGGTGAAGAATTTTCAATGGAAGAACTGCCTGGAGCTGAGGTGGAAGGGGCCCCTGCTTGTCCTGCTAGCTATCCGCACCGCAGTGAAGGTTAAAGGCCGGAAGCACTGGGTACATGGATCTCACGTCAAGAGGATCCCTCTCCCATTTTTTATGATTGGTGGGTCCTCAACGGCATTGCTGACCCCGTATGAGGTGGTCTTCGGATGCCCCGCTAATGTCTGGGGTGTTCCAAGACCCAAGCGTTTGTCCAAGATAGAGTACCCCCTGCTTATAGATTATCTGTATGAATTGTCTAAATATCTTTGTTCTAGCCACCGACAGATTCACGACATGCTGCGACCAGTACCAGAGGGGCCCGGGCATCAGCTACAGCCCAGTGACCTCGTTTTGGTGAAGAATTTTCAATGGAAGAACTGCCTGGAGCCGAGGTGGAAGGGGCCCCTGCTTGTCCTGCTCGCCATCCGCACCACAGTGAAGGTTAAAGGCCGGAAGCACTGGGTACATGGATCGCACGTCAAGAGGATCCCTCTCCCACTTTTTATGATTGGTGGGTCCTCAATGGCATTGCTGACCAGGAAGGGGGGCGAGTACCCCGTTTCTTTCCCTTCTCAGATGCCCGACTGAGGTGGGCGCAGACAGATGAAGAAAGTGACGCAACCTTGCTTGAGGCGGTTCCCCCAGAAATAAGGGCTGTCCCAGATACTCCCGCTTCTGGTGTACAAGAGTCTGAGTCTCAATGCCCACCTGACCCTGAGTTTCAACCCCTTTTTGTTGATGAGACAGTGCCTGGAGTCACCAGGTATAACCTGCGGCCCCGACAGAAGGACAGTGCACCAGCAGGACAGTCCAGGAGTTAGGAAAGGACTTGAGCTTAGGGCATAGGTGCCATGCCTAAGGTGCCTGCATTAGATTAGAGTGAGCCATACTGGTGCACTGCCCTGGACCCTAGACAGGATTGTTGCGGGTACTTGCCCAAGAGGGAGGGTGCCCTATCCTGAATGAAGAGGATTTGTTTTCCAGCAAGGGCTTCATAGCACCGTCGTTGATGAACAATAGGAGCCTACCAGCGAGGCTCTAGATGGACGCTGGGTGACTTGTGCCCTCTGGTACTGTTGTAGCATTAGCGGCCTAGTTCGTGAACATTTCCCTTTGATAATCATAAGTTGCTTCTGAAATTTAAAAAATGTATCCATTTGGCTGTGCAGTCATGAAGGAGGAACAGCCCCTGGTAGCCCCACCATTACAGCAGAATAGCCCTGTATGGTCTAGTTGGTCTACTGGGAGTAAGGTAGTATTAGTAGTCCTTCTCATAGTAACGATAACACTATTTGGAGTAGTGTGGTATTTAGAAGAACAGGATCCTATGCACACTTCAATAGGGACTACCCCGGTTCCACCTCAGCACCTGTTCGTTACACTAGCCCCGCACAAGGAGAGACATAGGCAGACCTATGTCGAGAATGCTTTTCTGCTGATGCTTTATCAGGTCCACTGTACTACTAATGCCACAAATTGCTGGGTGTGTTGGTTACTCCCCTCAGTTATGCACAAGAATGATTTACTGGTGTCATTGCCCCAGTCATACTTGGGTAGCTGTGAGGCATGGTTCCAATTGCTTTCTATGGTGTACATGCACTATCATGCCGATGCTATGAATATGGTACAGTCTGACTACAAAGCAGTGTTGGAGTATATAGTAGTTTTTACAAAAAATACTCCAATTGACCACGCAGTGGTCAGTGGTGCTAGTAAACCAGTAAAGAAATGGAGGGGGAAAAAACGGAAACTCTCTAGTGAAAGGTTGTACCTAACCCAACTCTCGTTGTGACGTGGTACATTACATTTAAGCTAAAGACCGGTGACTCAGGCTGCTCGAGCCGAGGACCGGAACCTAAATAGGTTAGAATGCTGGGTGACTGCTCAAATTGAAGTAAGTGTTTGTACCCCACGCTGACTCTCGGCGCTTCCTTTTTCTAAAATGCGGGTACTTTTAACAACTAATGGTCACTTAATTAGAGGCTCCTTGTGTAATTCGCCAACTAAGTAGATACACCATTGTCATTTTCCTTTAACACCACCCCCAGGACCACCCACATTGTCATTCCGGTCCTGTGTGAAAAGGTCAACTTCCCCAAATTGGGTAAAGTATGATTAGAAAAGGTAGTGTGCATGAGATGTATGTGTGACTGTGTGTTAATATCCACAGTATTCTCTTTTAATTAGTAGATACAATTTAGAAGATTATTCGCTACATGGTGCAATTGAGATTTTTTTCACATGGTGCATGCTGTTTGTAGTAAGTCAGACTTTCACGCTGATAGCGCTAGGATGCTATTAAATTCGCCACTTTCACATAATGCCTGTCGCATATAAACCAATATGTTACAGTGAAATGATTCTGAGTGGAAAATACCTCTATACAGAAGCATGCACATAATTACAGGCATGCTCACCTATGCGGTATCCACTACACCCCACTGGGGCAGCAAGCACGGCAGCAACTCTGCTTGTGATGTTTTGGTTACATGGTGTTTGTCCCTGTTTTTCTTTTCAGATGGAGTCTGGCAGATGACACACACACACTTTTTACATACCACAAGGAGCAGCTACTCTGCCCCCACTTTACTGATAGGATAGGGGCCTCCCATCCTTTAAGTTCACTCACATAGGGGGTTAGTCTTGCCCTGAAGAAAGTCCAGGACCTTTACGGCCACTACGGACTGAAACATGTCGGCACTAGGGTCTTAGGACCATAATACTCCAACAAAGACCCAATTTTAGATATTTTTAATTACCCAGACAGACCCAAGATTAAAGGGAAACCGGGGATCTGCCTGAGGTATTTTATCTGTAAACCCCCTTGTCTCTTGTCTATCAAAAGAGCTCCCAACACTGTGGTTGAGCCCACCCTGACTTTTAGGGGTCGGGGTGACCCGATGATGAAGCATGACACCACTAGGGTGTGTTAGGGTAATTTAAACAAAAATAGTTTGTTTTTTTCCCCACATTCATGGTTGGATTAGGTACAACCTTTCACTAGAGAGTTTCAGTGTTTTCCCCTTCCATTTCTTTGGTCCCCAACTTCAGGCACAGCTAGTTTACTAGCACCACTGACCACTGCGTGGTCAATTGGAGTTTTTTTTGTGATTAGTATACTACTTAGGGAGGATATACTCCAGTTATAATTACCTCTCAAACCCTCTAGGTATTGGGATTCTTCCCAGTACCTTAATGTGTTGATGTATATAGTAGTGCACCAAGAATATACACCTGGGACAGATGGAAAGGAGGGTACCCTACATCTTGAAGCTTGTATGAATATTTACGTAGATAATAAGAATGTCACTTGGTTATAAAATGAAATGTTGGATTTTCAATGATTTAATGTTACTGCATACATTAAATGCTTCAAGAAAGAAATATCACTGAAGACAAAGCCATGCCCGTCCCTGTGATAAATACAGCAGCTAGTTTCTGTGTTGAATGTTCAGGAATCATTCCAGTAGGACAGAGCAGTTGTAATTACACATATCGATTGAATACTACTAGTAGCTGCCTTTGCTCACACCTCCAAATGTATACTTCATTTGTGGGGAACAGGCTTATACATGGCTTCCCAGGGGATGGTCGGGCCAGTGTTATGTCTCTTTCCTTTTACCTTCCATTTATATTGCACCATCTAATTATCATAAAGATCATAGGCTACAACGTAGGGACCTATATTTGCATCGGGCTAAAAGAGTTGTCAATACAGAAAATATAGATCAGACAGATACTTCCCAAAAGCAATTTACTGACATAAAGAAGGGCATTCTGCAGTTCTGGGGCCCCATGTTCAATAGTCGTAATATTGGTCGACTTGCCAGAGTAGTTGAGGGAGTTATTAATACTACTGCCGGTAAATTGACTAATCTTACAGTCGAGCTTCAGGCAACGAGGCTCGTTGCTCTTCAAAATCGGACGGTTTTAGACGTCATCCTTGCTGATAGGGGTGGAGCCTGCCACGTCATCGGCAGCAGTTTTTGTGTTTACATTCCTGATAACGCCCCTAATGTATACTTCGCAATACAGAAATGACACATGCTTGCTTCAGATATCCATCAGGATAATGGTTCATGGTCCCTCACAGGGTGATTCTGGGGTCTGCTGACATCATGGGGTTGGAAGATACTACTTGTCCTAATAGCTATCACAGGTGTCATCATCACATGTTGCCTGTATATAGATTGCCTTCCAGCATGTTGCACCTATTCGGTGAGCAAGCTCACCCCTACCCCTAATTTGTCAGGATGTGATAACAAGGTCTCTATTACGATGATGCAGGATATCCAGGATATGATGCTCATTGATGAAGGCATTTTTGAATACTAAGTAGATTTTGATACTCATATGCTGCTTTATTCTTCCTTGTAACTTGAGTGACTAAGCATTCCCTTTCTCCCCACTTAGAATTGTAAAGACCCTACCAGATAGCCTCAATAAAGCATTTAGCCACCCATGCTAAAAGGAGGGTCTGTTAGGTTTGAAAACACCATTCCTGCAATGCACTCGTTTCATGCTATGTTACGCTAGCAGTGTGTGGCTAAATAGACACCATGTGTATTCACGTTATGCAACCCACTGAGTTATCCAGGCAATGCGCAAAGCTTCAGTTAGTGAGTGTGAGTCCATTTTGTATTTCGTGATCCCTATTAGGCTGCTTAGGATGTGCCTGAACTAGGCCTCATTATTTGTTTTGCTTGCCTCAGCAGAACACTGTATTACATTATTATTTTCTCTTCTGTTCAAGGCTGTTTCCCGGCTTACTAATGAATAGGCCATTCTGCCCTCGCATACCTATCTGAGTGTGTAGTTCTGCTCCCACGTTAGGAGACGCTGAGGCTCAGCACAGTAACCTTGGGTTGCAAATAGCATGTACCCATCTGGCAGGTGGTAGCCCATCACTCTGTACCCTCTTTGTTCATGTTCGGCCCAGGCCGGTAACTTTCCCCCGTGGGCATGGTTGGAGGCTCTTGGGAAGAATCATTACGTGTTGAAGACTGTTGGGGGGTCAGTCCCTCGGCAGACATCTTAGGGTGCAGGTCAGATTACACTCCTCTGTAGAGTATTGCTAATAAAAGCTTGTTTGTATTCTCTACTTTCTGATGACTCTTAATTACTTGGGAAGGCATTGCAGGTGGTTGTAAGTAACCCGGGTGGCCCCTAAGGGCCACTTCCTTCAGGGATAAAGAAAAGAGGAGAGGAAGCAGGGGACGACGAATGACGTATAAACCCATTGGCCAGATTTTCATCAAAATATTCCCTCAGATGTTTGGTTTCTGGTTCTGTCAGGGCGTAAACACGACTGCATGGGATCGCTGCTCCGGGGACCAGATCTATCCTGCAATCATAATCCCTATGAGGTGGAAGATGGCTTGCTTCTTTCTTGTTGAAGACTGTAGAATATTGTTGATACTCAGAACGGACTATGGACACACAGCCCAGTATGTGAGCAGTACATCCCGTAGACAAGAGTAAGGCTTGTGTTTCCTTAGGTTCTCCTGCTAAAGCATGATTCTTCGTACAATGCTCCTTAAGGTATTGGGAGTTCCACTGACCGACTTGCCCATCCTACCATAGGGTCGTGAAGTGTCAACCATGGCATTCTGAGAATGAAGCGAAATGTGGGGCGTCAATCAGATCAAACTGGATCATTTTGTAATGGTCTGAACCGAATTGCATGAGGATAGGCTGGGTATGGTATCGGATGGGGCCAGACATCAGCGTGGTTCCGTCTACTGCCTTCACTGGTTCGGGTGCAGCCTTCTTCTGGCACGGCACGCCTATATCCTTGGAATAGTTTCAGTCAATAAAATTGCCGGTGGCCCCAGAATCCACTAAGGTGGGTACTTGTTTTAGGACGCCGTCCTCCAACCACAAAGAAACACAAACGTTAAGGTGTGGAACGGTATGCTGTAGAGTGTTGGCGATTAAGGGAGACACTTCCTCGTTGGAATGCCCCGAGCTATGGGTCTCGCACCGTCTCGGGGCATTCAGTTTCCCGACTCTTCTCCTTGATTCCATGACCCCTGTGTCACCGCTTGAGTTTTTGTTGGAGGCATTCTATCCAGTAGTTTCGTTCGGGCCTTGCATTCCCAGAAAAGTGTCCAGCCTTTCCACAGTAGAGACAAAGACGTTGTTTCCTTCGCTTCTCCCTCTCTTCAGGGATAAGGGGTCCTCGTGTTCCACCTATCGGCATAGGTTCCGGTTCCTCTTGAGTATGGGCTCTTTCTCCAAGAGCCGGACGACCACGAGGAATGAAGCATTTGAAGTCACCCTTATTCTTATTGTTTTTTCGTTCCTGCATCCGATGTTCTAACTGAACAGTAAGATCAATTAGCTCCTCGCACGTGTGCGGTAGATGAATTAACTGGGCAAGAACATCCTTCTGCTCACCCCGAAGTCCCTGATAAAACAAGGAGGTTCTTTTATCCTGAGGCATGTCTATTTCCACCACAAGCTGGTTGAACATGGTGATGTAGGAGAGGAGATCCTGAGTACCTTGTTTGTGGGTAAGCAGCTCCCTATCGGATGTTAGTAGGTGCATCTTTCTGTCAAACTTATGCATTTTCGTGCAGAAGTCATTATAATTGTACAGCACAGGGTCGTCTCGTTCTGTCAAAGGGATGGACCAGCTTGCGGCTTTCCCACCAAAATATGACATGATAAACGAGGTTTTCGCCTGGTCATCATGGAATAAGATTGGTTTGCACAAGAAGTGAAACCTGCACTGACTAAGAAAGATCGCAAACTTTTTTGGGTCTCCATAAAAGCACTCGGGCAGCTATAAGTATTTGCGGAGAATGGACAACATGAACCGGTGTTGTCTCACCCGCCCCAACCAAGGGAGTGTGAGAGGAGGTAAATAACCCTCTGGCTGTAGAACCACCTCCCATGGGGTCTGCAGGTCCCGTGGGATGATCCATAGACCTATGCTGAGGGGGAGGGAACGTCCAGTCCTTGATATACTTCCTCCCTATTTGGTCGAAGTGGCGCTTCCTGCTTAACCCAGCCACTTCCCTACGCATGGTACCCATCTCATTCCTAAGTTCTTGCGTTTCAGTACGGAAGGCGTTGACTTCTACCTGTAAGGCAGACTTAGTTTCTAGGAGTGTGGCTAGCACCACATTGGTATCCATCGCCCTGGCTGGATGTACGTCTTGGGCTTGTCACTCTGTCAGGTTACAAAAATGGTTTTCACTAACCTCCAGAGACAAATCCAGCGGGGGCAATGCGTAGCTCCCAAATCCCCTTTGCACTACCCCACAGAGGGATGGACACACTCCACCCTGCACTGCAGTGCTCAAGGGACAGGGCAAAACAAGTAATAAGGAGATGAAACTCAGCAGCACTCTTCTTCGCGAATCTCCTAATTCGGGGATCACTGGAATATGCTCACACTAGGGTAGTTCCATCAACAGCTCACAGCACGCTGTATATGAAATAAAGAACAAACATTAATACCGTAACCACTCACACACACACTCTCTAACTGTGGGTCATCGAATGCCCTCCCTCCTTTTCTACCTGTGTACTTACATGCAACCCTTTCATCCAAGCCCTCTTGGAGGTAATCTCAGCCAAAGAGTAAGTACACAATTAGCGCGGAAAGACTCTCTCCATGAGAGCCAGTGCTATGTTTAAGAGTGAGGAAAACGAGTTAAATGTTGGTGTGATACGTCTCACACATGGGGGCAAAGTACAATTGAGTTAATCTCCAAAAAGAATATGACCAAAGTGTGTGACAAAGTCTCCTTCTCTGCTCAAAAAAACGCAAGACCCTGTGGCAGCCAATTTGCAGTGCGGTATGTTAAAATCTCCCATCCATACGATAATGCCATTTCCATTAAGGCTATTTAGGCTACATTCTAAATCCTCAGATAAAGAATTGACTTTAGCAAGAATATTTGACTCAAAATTATTATAGCATTATTAGCAGATGATGTACATGCCAATTTATAAGAACAAGTTGGTAATGAGGGGAGTGATGATTGGCACTACCAGAGCCGGGATTGTGAGAGAGATTAATGTAATCAGACCTCTTTTATCCCTTCTCGTGTTTCCTGGTAATGCAGGGGTAAAGTAGGTAGTAAAACCATCTATAAATGCACTGGCTGTCAACCGTGTTTCTTCTTAACACAGAACTTTGTATCTCTTGATAATACTTCACCAATTTGAGTTTGACAATTTAGAAGCCAAACCTGCAGTGTTCCAGGAGGCTGATCCAATGGTTACATTCAAGTGATTAATAGCACCAATCCTAGTAGTGGCCTCCCCTACAGCACTAATAGTAGTTGGAACTAGATTTACTAAAACAGCTGATAGAGAGTCATGGTGATGCTCTATAGCAGACTGATCCAAGGAACTCGGGGTAATAGACTCGAAAAGCTGTCAATCCAATTGATCTAAGTGTGAAAGAGAAGTAAATCTGTTGGAAACTGGGATGGGACAGGCTGCGTGAGGGAACATCGCCGATGGGCAAACAGATGTCTGCAAAAATAACCCAGAGCGAACACCTCAATCCTACTGAATACACATGAGGGACTAAAGCAGTCATTGAGTTAGATAGTGGAAGGCCATGCCAGGAAAATGCCACAGAAACGAGGAATGGCAATAACTGCACCCACAAAAGAATTGCTGACCAGAAAATAAATAAAGTTCAAAAGTGGAGGCAGGAATGATTAGGATAGATATTTTGTAGGGGGAAAAAATTCTGAGAGTACGAGGGTGATTTCACCATTGGAGAGGAAGTGCTTTAAGCCCCTTAGGCTTTGTCCCTAAGGAAGACCAAGTCTAGATAGGATCCCTGCAGAATTGGGCCAGATCTGAGATGCCAAAGAGGGTCTCAAGGGCCAGTCTAAGCCCCCTGTAAGGGATTCCACAAGGTAACAAGAACTCTTCACCTTTCTATAGAAAGAATGTCCCAGAAAATGCAGGTGGTGGGAGGAGTACGGCGCTCAATATCCGGCGCCTTCGCAACGTGCTTGCGCGCCGGAAGTATATAGAGGAAGACGCAGTGATACTATCCCTTGATGCCTCAATGGCGTTCGACTCTATCGAATGGCCATATCTGTTTGAAGTCCTGAAACGCTTGGGCTTCAGCCCATAATTTCTGGGTTGGGTAAAGCTGTTGTACACAGGCCTGCGGGGCCAAGTGCGGGTAAACAATCGTACGTCACTAGTATTCTCATTAAAAAGGGGCACCAGACAGGGTTGGCCCCTGTCCCCCTTAATCTTTTCCCTGATGTTGGAGCCACTGGCCTCCTGGCTGAGAAGTGATGTTATGTTGAGTGGGTTGAAATGGGCGGAAGGTCATGATGACCGAATATCGTTATATGCTGACGATATCCTGTTATATCTCACCTCCCCATATAAGTCCCTTCATAGTGTTTTAAATATATTCACAAACTTTGGGAAATACTCTGGATATGCGATCAACTAGAGCAAGTCGGTACTATTTAACCTTCGGGCCTGGTTCCCCCGCTTCCCCCAGGCTGCACAGTGGAGGTGGCCTTGGAGGGTTTTCGGTACCTTGGATTCCTCATAACTCCGGACCCCCAACTCTTCTATGATCGAAACCTAGCCACTCCCTTGGACAGGTTGCGTAACGATGTCAAACACTGGAGATCCTAGCCACTCTCCCTAGTGGGCCGCGCTGCCCTATTAAAGATGTTGGCCCTCCCACGCTTCCTCTATATCCTTCAGAATTGTCCCAATAAGGTCCCAAATGCCTATTTCTCGGGGGTGGAGAGCGAGATCCAGACACTTCTGTGGATGGCGAATCCCCTCGTATAGCGATGTGCCAGTTAACTAAGGGATGGTATGACGGGTGAATCACCCTCCCGGACATAAGACTCTATTATTGGGCATTGCAGCTCATGGTGGTAAGCCACTGGGTATATTGCTCCCCTCTTGACCCGGCCTACATGCTGGTTAGATATCAAATGGGCAGACAGGGATACATGGGGGCTTTATATACGAAGACCAGGAGAGGGAGGTACTTTGGCCCCATGGCCCACACAGTTGCAATATGGCACCAGGCGACAAGCCGCTTAGGATGGTCAAATGTTCTGACCAAAGCCACGCCACTATGGTTTACCCAGCGACTTAGACTACTATGTAATCACCCTGGGTTTGACAAGTAGGACACCATCGTAATCTCCACAATAGGGGACCTGGTGAAAAAGGGCACAATCCTCAAATTTGGGGAATTGAGTGAGAAATATGATATGGCCCAACGGGAGATATTTAGATACTTGCAGATTCGACATGCCCTCACCACAGTACTTCCGGACATGAGCGAGATACCAGAGTCGTCCCCCTTGGAAGATCGGCTGCTGGATGGGCCACTGCTTAATAAAGCCATATCACTAACCTACAGAAAGATGTGCAATAACTTACCAGACACATTCCACAAACTCCGAGAGAAATGGCGGATAGACCTAGGGCCCATTAATGATGAAGACTGGCAAGAGGCGCTAATGTCCCCGAGGGAGGCAGCCATCACCCTTCGTTTACGACTAATCCAACTTAAAATCCTGCACAGAGACTATCTCACGGGGGTCACACTAGCGCAGATAGGTTTGAGATCTGATCCACTATGCCTGCGTGGCTGCCATCAAGACGCAACCTTTTATCATACAAACAAGGGACTGTCCAATCATACGACCCATATGGGAGGGGGCCACGAAACATATCCAAGATGCACTAAGAAAGGTACTAACCCTTACACCACGACTGGGCCTTCTCAATATATGGGAACAGACTGACCTTACGGAAGTGGAACAACAACCAAATACACTGGGCTACACCTTAGTGAAGCGAGAGATTGTGAAACTGTGGGGAGTGGTTGATAGGCCTTCACATCGGGTATGGGCGAAGGAACTTGACAAATGCATGATTGCTGAGAAGGAGGTATTTAAGTGAAGAGTGTGTCCAAAGAAATGGGACAAAAAATAGGGCAAGTGGAATGTTTATCGAGGAGACCTATGTATTTCCCCATGGTGGAAATGGAAATGCAACGCACTGGAGCGCGGCTCCTGGAGGTACCGTAACTGAACCTGAGACACTCTCCCTAATGGTTTAACGTACTATGTAACATGCCGAAATGTTAAAACAATTAATGTATGTGACTTTAAATGCTGTGAAATCAATAAAAAGAAATTTAAAAAAAAGAAAAGGCAGGTGGCATAGTGCACAATATGCCTAGAGGTGATCACTAGGTGGGCGAGCTATGCAATTCACCATTAGGCTATAAAGCTAATTTGTTGGCCTGGATACTATATCAGTCTGCATTACAGCTGGTCTACAACTCAGTCTATATGTCACGGAGGTAGGCACTACAACCAGTCCATTCCCCGAGTCATTGAAACAGAGAAGGACAAAAAGGGTAGCTTTTGTCTCCCCATGACATTAGACTACCCTGCTTCTCCTGTGAGTTTTGTATGTTACAATATCTACTACAAAAATAATATGATGAAAAAATATCATAGCAAAGCTATCATATAAAAAATAATGCTATTTAAAATATACGTGACTAATCATAATATCGACAACACAAATATCAATATTTAAAATATTGCTGAAACAATGCAGTGGAAGAAAATATTGACATCAAGAACATAGTAATCCAGACAACACAATAAAAATAACCAACATTTTCAAAACAAAAATACACACTACTATAATATCATCTAAATAAATCTGTAACAAAATGTGCTAAATAAACTGTTAAAATAATAAATACGTCTTCTTTAAAAACATGTAAGACTTTAATTAGACTTAAACAGCATGCCTGGATTTGTATTATAGCAACATAAGAATGTAACCAACTCCAATGACAGACTTAAAAAAATTATTCAATAAAAGAAAAGCCCAAAAATAATTTCTGACACACATAGTAACAGTTAATATTATCCCAACAATTATGGTAAATAAAACATAATCAGTAAATAATTGAGCACTAATTCTAATATAGTAAACATCCCCCAAAAAGTATTTGGAAGAATTACCAATCCAATGAAGCAATAACACTTAATAATAAAGTGTATACATTGAACAAAGCACAAGCAATACTTACTCGTTACGTGACTGAGGAAGAACATATACAACAGACAGCACTACTAAGGCGGAGAAAATACAACTTTCCCAGCAAATTGAAAATAAACCCCTGAACAATTTAAAATATGTTACCAAACATACCTTCTATATTTTCCTGCACTTACAGTTTTTAAAACATGATCCTGCAAGAGACGAAGAGGTAAAAATGATGTCTTACATTGTAAAATAAAACGAATAAATATTAACAAATAACCAATAAAATAGCTATTCTAGTTTTCACTATATCACTAAGGTTCACATGCATCAAACGATGCATCATCCCAAATGCAAAAATCGCAATTTAAGTAATCGCACATTTGCGATTACTTAAATAGCGATTGCATTTAAGGAATCACAAATTGCGATGCCTCAAATGCAATGCATGATGACTTTTAAAATAGAGATTTCGCTATTAGTGGACGCAAATTACCGTCAAATGAAACTTGATGGTAATTTGCAAAAACTTTGAAAAATGAGTGCATTTTTCAAAGTTCCTGGTTACACACACACATGTCCTTGGGGCATGTGTGTGCGCAACACGGGTTACCATTACAATTTCAGGGGTGCAACAGGGTGTCCTTTTGGCACCCTTGCAACCTTGAAATTGCATGCGCAATTTGCAAGTACATAATGGGTACTCGCAAATTGTGCATGCAATTCCTATTAATTCCTATGGACCTGTAGGCCCACAGGAATTAATGGGAAGCCATTCCTTAGTTGCGACTCGCAATTTGCGAGTCACAATTAAGGAATGTTTAGGAATCGCAATTTTTTTAGCGATTCCTACATGCATAGGCTTTTGCGATTCCATAATTGTGAATCCTTAATAATCGCAATTAAGAAATCACAAAAGCCTACCTCGATGCATGTGCCCAAAAAAGATTTAAAACTTATTAAACTTATTTTAAACTAGTACATCTGTAGAGCTTTTAATGAGTGTGGATGTGCCCACTAACCCTAACAACGCTAAAAGAGCAATAACACAAGAAGGGTATACACTGACAACATGGAATATCGCAGGTCTCAGGAAAAAATTAGGTATGCCTTTTTGGCAAGATTTTATCACTTCCGGTAGCGATATAATATGCTTACAAGAAACATGGAGCACAGATTATGTCACTGTCGAAGGCTATACATCCTATTGTTTAAATGCTACACCCTCCTTAATAGGTAGAGCAAAGGGTGGATTACTGATGCTTATTTCCACCAAATTGATTGGATGTAAAATTGTAACCTATTCATTTATTGGCAATCATAGTCAATTTTTGTGACTATCGTTCCCAAAGGGAAAGGATTTGGTGTTAATAAATCACTATAATTCGTTTCGCCTTGTTTTTTGTTTTTCTTATTTTTGTTGTTATTTATATTAAAAGTGTGTATCCTGACTTCCCTTATGTGCAGTCTGATCTACCGTGATATAGCGGAGCCCCTGTGGGCCAGCCATTGTTTTTGATCTGCTTGACCACTTTAACTACTAGCGGCTGGCCCTGGTGGTTGTAGGCCCGTGCTTGTAATCTTTTCTCTGCACAATAAAACTTTTTTAAAAAAAAAATCACTATAATAACAACTTTCATAAAGATAGGGGAGCCCCTTTAGATCCACTGGAAAAGGAGATAGACCGGGTACTGAATATTTCAAATAAACTAGCGGTCATTTTGTGGGCAGGCGACTTTAATATTCAAGTGTGCCCCGCCACATATACTAACTCATGTGGCTTTATGAAGACCTATACGATCGCAGTGGGGACTAAGGATGATATGTTACATTTTCCACATTGTGAATATGGTATGACCCTTAATACATTAATGGCAAAATTCGATCTTGAGCTGTTAGATTGTACTATGAGAAAGGGTCATATCAAATGTCCAACATTCACTGGCAGGGAAGCAAATAGTAATATTGACCATATCTTATTCTCGAAGAAAAGTCCATATACGAACCTGTGGATATCAGAACAGGTGGTTAGTGACCACAACAGTATCTCTATAGTCCTGTTGGCCTGGGGCAACAGATTGACTAATACTGCTCATACAATCTTAGATATCCTCCCTATTAGGCCGAATGGTATGAGAATTAAGTGGGATGGCGTGGACCCACATAAGATACAATTGGATGTGGTCAGTATATGTAGAGACAGTATTAATTACTGTCTCAGTGAAGAGGTTACCCCCGAAATGTTATGTATGGAATTTTCTAATATAAATAATGTGATTAGGAATATTTTAACTAGAAAAACTAAAGGTTTGAAACAAGATGGAAAGAAGTGGTTTGACTCTGAATGTACCGAGATATTATTTAAATTAAAATCAGCATTAAGGTCTAAGCCCCGTAATCAAATACTTGTCCATAAGTTGCGGACTGATTATAAACAAGCTGTTTTGGCCCACAAAAAGGTGATGAGATCAGATGCCTGGGACAAATTAAGTATGGCAAGTGAAACCAATAATACAAAACTTTTCTGGGAAATTGTAAATAGCCCTTTTTTAAAGGATGATCATATTCCTGAACTGACGTCTTATGTTAATTGCACGGAATGGATTGAACACTTTTCTAACATTTTTAATCCGGATAAGGTTGTTTTAAATTCTTTTTTACTCAATGATTTTACATGGCCTACATTAGCATTAACAATTAGTGTCGAAGAGGTGTGTGAAGGGATGGTAAATAGTAAAGGGGGCAAAGCACCAGGACCGGATGGTGTTCTGATTGATTTATATAAAGACGAAATGGACCTTTGGGCACCAATCCTTACAAGAATTTTTAATATTGCTGCTATGGGGAATTTTCCAACATCATGGGCCAAATCATTAATTGTCCCCCTTTATAAAAAGGGTTCGCGCTCTGAAGCATGTAACTATCGCCCAATATCACTACTGGACTCCTCAATAAAAGTGATGAGTAGGGTGCATTTAAAAAGACTGGAAACATGGGCCAAAGATTCAAAAATATTGACTCCAGTTCAATATGGTTTTAGGAAGGGCATAGAGACCATCGAACAATGTCTAAATCTGGAACTACTTATCAACAAATACACAGTGGTGAAAGGGGGAAACTTGTTTTTATGCTTCGCAGACCTGAGTAGTGCGTTTGACTTAGTGGACCACTCGCTCCTTTGGTCAGTATTGCTCGAATTGGGGGCACCAAAGGAGATTGTGTTCTTTTTGGCAAGAGTTTACAAGAAACTTTCCTGCAGCGTACGATATGGGTCTACTGGTGAGCGAACCCCGTTTTTTTAATGTGCGAAGAGGTATTAGACAAGGGTGTGTACTGGCACCTTTCTTATTTTCCCTTTTTATTAATCAAATAGCCTTGGTTTTAAATAACATCCCAGCTGATGCCCCCAAAATAGATAATACTGTTGTGTCTGTATTGCTATATGTGGACGATGCTGTTTTAATTTCACGCACCTCTCTGGGTCTGCAACGCCTTATTGATGCTTTTACTGATTTTATTAACGACAGGAAATTGTTGATTAATAAACTAAAGACATATACCATGATATGTGGTAAAAAATTAAAGTCACCGCGGTCTTTCTTTTTAGAAGGCTCAAAGATTCAAGCTGTTAAGACCTTTTGCTATTTAGGCATTAGCTTTGATGGAAATGGTAAATGGATTAATGAGCAAGAAAATATTAGACATAAAGTGATTAGAAATATCAATGGTATTTTTTGTTTTGCTGCAAAAATAGGGGACCATAGAATAAAAGATATGGTAACTATATATAACGCAAGATGTGTCTCTTCAGCCTTGTATGGAGCTGGATTATGGGGTTATTCCTCTATGGCCCAACTCCAAACAAATGAAAATAACTTCCTCAAACGACTGTTATGTGTCCCGGCCTCAGCATCAACTGACCTCATAAATCAAGAAACTGGTCTCAAATATATATCAGATCTGGCTGCCTTACGCCCTTTATTATTATGGCGTTCAATTTGGCACAAAAAGGAAACTGAGTTTACACAGTCCGTAATTAAAGACTGCCTTAAGTTAGACCACTGTCCCCGCATTCCATGGTTGAACTATATTATCTTCTGGTATAACATATTATTTGATTTTACTATCTCTAAAGATTCAGATTATATAATACCGTTCTCCAAAAAAGAAATAAAAGATTCATTTTTGCTTTACAAGCCGGAAGAAAGAAAGAAATTGCTTAGGACCCAAAAGACCTCTGTATTTTATAGGCAGTTAAACCTTAAGAGTGGACTCCAGACATATTTGTTGGACGTGACTAGACAATCGCATCGATTTGTTCTAGTACGTTTAAGGTTAGGCATTGTACACCATCTTGTATCCTTCCCCGTAATCGGGGCAGGCTCTAACTTAAAGTGCCCTTGCGACAATGTCTCCAAACAAAGCTGTTGTCATTTTCTGTTATTTTGTAAATATTATGTATTTTTAAGGAAATTTTATCTGAAACCTATCCTTTTAAAATACAATATTCGTTTAACAGCAGATGCCATGAAATTATTATGTTCTCTTCAGAGTTCAGATGTTTGCTTCCATGTCGCACTATTTATTCTGGAATGTAGAGCTGCTATGGAAATCTATAATTATAGGAATAATGTAAAATTGTGTTTTGTTATGGCAAAAATCTGCACTTATGCATAAGTCACTTTATTATAGCGAGGTAGAGTCTTATACTTTGTTATGGCTCATTTGCACTCGTGCACAAGTCACCTTATTATGGCAAGGGAGAGCTCTCTATTATAATGGAAATTAAAGTCTTATTTTGCACTTATGCACAGGTCACTTTATTATAGTGAGGTGGAGCCTTCTACTCTGTTGAAAATTAATGTTTATCGAGTATTTTCATATATGTAGTATTGACATATGCCTGATTTTATCCTTATTTGATGTCATACTTGTTTATTTATTGATGTATTTTTGATTAGTGTACCACCATTCCCTGCGAGATACTAGGGCCGGTTCAGGAATAACCTTTTTTTTGTTTTAAACTGTTTGAAATTATGTGGTATAATATTTCACTGTATTTTATTGTCTAGCTTATATGGTTGTATTCATACAAACCGAATAAAAGCTTTTTGAACTGAACTGATTTAAAAAGCCTCTGTTTGAACCTAAATGCATCACAGCACAAAAACAGATACAACTCAACCTATCTTAGCATAAATTACACACACAGAAAGTGCACAGAGCTCTCTTTCAACACTTGCCATGGAGCTGCCTGACATTGATACCATGAAAAAAAATATCGTCCGACACAAATATTGTTAAAAAATATAATGGTGACAATAATATCACAGGACATAATATTGCACAATGTCATGTTGTTAAGTATGTCATATAATTTTTTTAATACAGTTGTGCATAATATTGATTATTTTGTACTGTTTGTATGATTTTGCGAGCTAAACGTTATCAATTAATATTGCTCATTGTTTGTAATTACTTTTTGTTGTCTGGTAATATTTTTAAAGTGCTGATTTTGAGTTTAATATTTTCAGTTATTTATGGGTTGTTGGGTTTGTAGCCAGTAGGGTGGGAAGTTATACAATATATATTTTAAATTTGTATACATGTGTTTCACTTTTTTAAACTTTAATCGTTTAATCATACTTTTATTTCTTTAAAATTAAGTTATAAGTTATTCAATAAATGTTTTTGCAAATTGTATATTTTATTTTATTGGATGATTATGTAAAATATTTAATTGCTTGAATTAATTCACTTTAGTTTAATGGGGATTTTGTTTTTCTAAATATTTAGGGGTCTATTATGATGTTGGGCGGATCAAGGTGGTGGCGATCCGCCCGACATCATCCCCCGCCCGCCTCCCATTTCCCCCCCACCATATTATAATGGCGGGGGGTGCCGCAGCGGACCGTCCCCCACTTTTCCGCCCGGTCGACGAGTCAACCGGGCAGAAAAGGGTTGAATATGGTGGCGTTGTCTGTTAGATGAGAGGGGGAAGCAGCCTTTCTGTGGCGGCATTGCCACCACGGAAAGGCATGCGGATTTCGCAGATGGGGTTTGTCCTGCATTGGCACGGACAAAGTAGCAGGCACCGCGCGGTGCCTGTCACCTTGTGCATGCCAATGCACGAGGTGCATTCCCAGCATTGTGGCGGGCGGTGACATCAGAATTTGTTCTCGAGCCTTGAAGTCATTCACACATCTACCCAGGCGGTCAGAAACCCTCCTATGTGTCATGGCCTTTGTAAGGCCACTATACTAACCGGAGTGCAGAGCAACAGCTTTCTAAAGTTGCTTAACTTTAAAAGTGACCTTTAATCTGACATGGCCAACAAGTCGGAGTTACTGTCCCAATGAATTTGATACCTTACTTGACTTTGTTAGGTAGTCCAGTTCAGGAATTAGACAGGTTGGAGTACCAACAGTTTAACCCTGCGCTAGCCTAACCTTTCTCAGCAAATTGACAATTTGGAAGTGTTGCTACTTAAACGTATGAAAACATATGCCTTACTTAAGAATATATAGCTCCCTGCCATAGGACTCTATAGGCCTTCTTTAGGGGAGCCTCACCTATATTACGTAAGGGAAGTTGTCCCTTTGCCATTAGGTGTAATGGCAAAGTTGAGTGAGCAGTGTGACATACTGCTCTGTCAGTCTGCAGTGGCAGGCTGGGTCCATTTTACTTTTGTCGCACATAGGGTGGCACAAACAGTGCTGTAGTCATGTCTGGACACTTTGCCTTACTTGCCCTGGGTACCATATACTAGGGACTTATAAGCAAGTCAATAGTTGCCGATTGGGTATATCCAATTAATCTTTTGGATAGGGTTAAACACTGGCACTGAGGTTCAGTTGTCAGAGTTGAAAAACCAGAAGCATTAGTCCTAAAAATTGAGGCTGAACATGCAGAAAGATGCATTTCCTTACATATGTATTACACAGTGATGGTTGACATTGGGAGTCAAAGTTTCCATAGGAAGTGAATATTTTGTTTTGCTAATATTTTGGCACTGTTTGACGAATCTTCACAAAACGTTCCAAAAAATAAGTATATCCACATTAGCTCCTTCCTAGAAAGTTTCATGGTGATCCATCAAGCAGGGGCTAAGGAAAAAGGAGGCTACCAAAAACCCTTTTTCCCCATGCATTTTCCATAGGAAAAATAGGACAACAATACAGAACAAAACAGCTGAACAGAAAGACATCAAATTGAGCAGAAAGCTAAATATTTATTAGGCCTGGGCGTAAAATTCCACTCCTCTAGTGCAGTTTGCAGAATTTGGGAACTCCACACTATGCGGAGAATGAGGAGTTCCCGACAAATTCCACTTTCCACCTCATGGCAGAATTTATTTTCAGTTGGCTCGCTCAAGTCTGGTTTTTGCACGTGCTGGTGACCGCAATGAGTCTTGATGAGTGCTCACGAGTGCCGGTGAGATTTGCCGGCCATCCACAAGTGCCCGCAATACTTGCCGGCTGTCCGCGAGCACCCGCTAGATTTGATGGCTGCTAGTGCGACTTTAGGCCACACCACCAACATTCTGACAATGAGCACCAGAGACCGCTGCTGCATCCTCAAGCACATTTTCTCTTCGTTAAGCTACTAAATCTACTTTAAAAAGGCGTTTTCGAGTTAATACTCATTTCCAACAAACCGTTAAAGTTAGTTTTTTAGTACGATGAGCCTTTTTTTATTTTACTTTTTCTTTCAACAAGGAGGAAGTGCTCCAGAGACTCCAACTTCCTGTCCCGAAGGCTCTTACCAGGGCTTACCACTGTACGAACGCAACCATCCAATGTCATGTTTGTACAACAGGAAGCTGGCTAAAATGTTAGCGTTGGACCTCCTGCCTTTTTCTTTTGTGAAAGGAGTGAGTTTTCTAGAATTTGTGGCGGCCATCTGCCCGAACTAGAAGGTTCCCAGCTGGATCTATTTTGCCTGATTTGCTGTTCCCATTCTCCATCACTATGTGCAGCAGTTGGTTGGACAAGCTTTGTAGCAGAGTGCTGTTCACACTATCCACATGTGGACCAGTTGCCAAGCCACTGATTACCTGTGTATCACTGCACACTGGATCTCTTTTGTGTGGGTTAGCGGAATGATATCTTCAGGTTTGGACGTTGATTACATTTTTAATAGTGCTCGGAAGCATGCAACAGTGGCCATGATCGCCATGAAGAAATCCCATACAGCTGTAAACATCTTGAAATACTTTAACAGTAAGGTCTTTGAATGGATGTGACCCAGAGGGTTTACCATTGGATTTATTGCCACGGACAATGGCAGTAATATAGTTAAGGCCATGGAAGATGGTGGCTATTTTACGGTCCTGTGCTTGGTGCACTATATCAACATAGTTGTACAGGACTTTCTCAAAAAGAACATTGAGTCAGCAACTTAATGTTCATTTGCAGAAGAATAAGCACTAATTTCAGCCATTCTTTCAAGGCCCGTAAGTAGTTGCGGATCATTCAGCGTCATTATAGAATGCCAGTTAAAGCCCTCAGACAAGAGGTACCAACACATTGGAACTCAACCTATTACATGTTGCATCATCTGTTTGAGCAGTCCATACTGATCAATCATTATGTCATGCAAGGAGGGGATGCAACTGGGAAAGACATGATCATTGAGCTGGACACATGGGGCCTAGCCAAATGCCTGACAGAGATATTGCTTCCTTTTGAGGTTTTCACATGGGATGTAAGCAAGGAGGACAGTACAATGGGCCAAGCTATCCTGGTGTTACAAATGCTAATATCCGGTTGGAAAATAGAGGCCCACTCCCGGCTCCAAGTCTGAGGTGTCTCCTTATGATTCCAAAGAGGGCATTGCTTTTGGCTCAGAGCAGCCAACACCAGCAACAAGAACATTGGCAACAACCACAGGAGCATCAGCCCTAACCTCTGCAATGGCTTGGTTCGAAGTGGCAGGTCTTAAGTCCCATGCAGACATGAAAGCAGAAGAGGTCGAGCAAGTTGCAGCACCAATGACCATTCAGAGGATAGATCAGGACTATCTGGTTGACCCAACAGAGGTCTTCTGGATCAATACCCATTGGTATATTGGTACGGGAAGAGGTGCCAATGGCTGGCAATAAAGTGTCTGGCTTGTCCAGTTGCCAGTGTGTCTGCTGAGTGGGTGTTCAGTGCATCTGATGCAGTTGTCACAGTGAAAAGACCCAGTCACTCACCTCAAAACGTGGAGAGATTGACAATGATTAAAATGAACCAACACTTTACACCACTGAATTACACCATACCTGAAGTACGACAGGAGGACGATGAGGGTAATTGGTCAGACTCAGGTTATAGTAATGTGTTAGATGACCAACATCTGGGTGAACCACCTGAGTTTGAGGACGAACTCTACTTTCCTGACTGAGTAGACCTGGGCCACCATAGAACTTTCTATCACCAAGCTGCTTTATAAAAAAAAAGATATATATGGATATAGCTAGGGAAACATATATTTTGTTTGCTTGTGTCTGACTGACTTATGCTGCCCACTGTTTATGGCACATGTATGTCCAGATTTGAGTTGGACCAATGTGCAGAGAAGAAGCCTTCCCCTCCTTTCCCTTCAAGGGCATTGAAGAGACAATGCCTGCCTCTGCCCCAAGCCTATCCTTTTTTTCCATCCCCTAGCATGACTGCCAGAGAACATTTGATTTTAAAGATTGGCTAGTGTGTATTGTGTGCATCAGAGGATCGAACATTGTGTCCCGCCATGCTTGGATTGGAACAGGTAACTATTGTTCAACTAAAATCTTTAAGCTTAATTGTGATGATTTGCAATGTTTGTGGCCTGATGGGTCGTCATTTTTCCTGAAGGCGATTGGCCTTTCCCTTTGAGACTTAGCGAGATTTGCTTGTCAGGGCCACTCCATTGTTTTCTGGTTCCCACTCCTCAAAGACAAGACCAGTCCATTTAGTTGGCCTTCCCCTTTGAGACTTAGGGAGATTTGCTTGTCAGGGCCACTCCATTGTTTTCTGGTTCCCACTCCTCAAAGACAAGACCAGTCCGTTTAGTTAACAAACACAAACCTACACAAAAAAATTACTCTAATGTTTCTCTTCTTGTTCATCAACAGCAGTGCACTACATGTCGATTTTTCTCATTAGGGTCGAGAGTCGGAACAGAGTTGGACAGATACGTTACTCAAAGTCAAGGGGATGATGGAAGGACTCAGGTTGGACTACTGTAACAACAGCCAGAAAAAGGATGTTATCTGCTTCAGGGTATCAGCATGATGATGACTCTAAGAGGCCTACTCAGCTCTGTGGACTGGTGAGAGGTGCGTTAATTTGCAATGTTGCTGAGTGTGTGTGCTGGCTCAAATTTGAAACTCCTCTATTATGCGGTCAGGTGGGGTGCCTGTTGTTGTAAATTGTAAGTAACTGGAGACAGACATGTGATGTCAGATCAACACATTGCAGGGGTGGCTCCTCCTCTCAGAGCACTGAAAAAAGGAAAAAATAAAATAATTTTGTTATTATAACTTTATTTTTTGTAGCAGTAGGGCACGGTTAGGGCGGGGCTAGTGTCACAAGGGGAGGAGTGGTGGCTCACTCTAAGTACGCATGACTGTTTGGCTGGCCTTCTTGGGCCAGCCAAACAGTCATGCGCACTTTGCATGTTCGCCACCAGGCTGTAATGCACATCCTTGTGGGGAACATGAACAGGCTCCCTGTCCCCATTTGAGCCTCGAACCACGGCATTCAGACCAATCACAATGCTACATTGCAGCATTGTGATTGGCTTAGGGGAGCCTGTGTTTTCTCCTTCCGGAACTCACCAGGAAAAGGAGCAACGACGGAGGAGAGACGGCGGCTGTCAAAAGGTAAGTGATTTTTTTTTGATTGTTTATTTTTGTGACCCACCCCTTCCCCCACCATACTCCCCCACCTTGCCACCCCCGTTGCCTGCCAGTCGCCACCGACACATTGCATTATGCACTTGCTTGGCTAAATGCTATGATGACAGCTGTGAGACTGATCAGCCCAGAAAATGCAGCCACTTGTCTGTGATTGGTTGTAATTTACTCTCACTTCTGAGTTAATCGATCGCACATGAATCATAAAATTAATGATTGCAGCAGACTATGCTCTTGCTTTGTCTCTGAGTCTTCATAGTATACACTCCTCATGAAGCTTACCTTCTGTCTTTCTTGACTCTACAATATCGTTTCTATTTCCAATCCGCAAGCCTTCTCTTCTCCTTCACAAAAGGCAAAAGCTCCATAACACTCCTGCTTACCTTACCGGACCGTTTCAGTCAGGCACCCAAGATTGACGGGCAATCCGAGAAGAATGCGAACGTACTGCCCAAATGGCAATACAGTATAATTTTTCTTTTAGGAATTATTTTTTAGAACTGTGCGGGCTCACTTCATTCCTCCGTAATTTGTATTTTTCAAACCTAGATGACAGAACACTTAGATATATATTAATAACTGGGGCTGAAGGACTGTTTACAAGGCATTTAACTGAACTGTGTCATACTCATACCTTCATTTCCTTCCACAACAGATTGATGATGTGCTGCTCATCACCCAAATGAATATTGTTGTTGTGTAGTGTTTGTCTTTGTCACACCTTTCCACAAATCCACATTTGCATCCATTCATCAAACCCCTATTCCCTCTTCCCACGGGCCGTGTGATTTATTGAGGTGTGACTTAATGTACACCATAAATGGATCACAACACTTGGTGAGGCGGAAGTGGTGAAAGCGGCCCCATCTCACTGTGGGATCTTCTATTACCTGATCAATAGCCCACACTGGTTCCATTTATCCACCCACGCATAAAAGTGATCCATATTTTAGATATAGAAGAACATCATTTGCCAGCATCATCTTTCAGGCCTTGTGTTGCATACACGCTTAACCAGGTCCACTCCAGAATTTGAGTCCACTTTTCCTGACTCGAGGATTTCGTAACTTTAGTTTTAATTAAATACTAGCTCACTATTGCTCAGAAAAAGTTACTATTGCTATTTGTTGTTATATTATCAGGTATTCTTTGTTGTGTCATAGTGATAGTAGTCTGGTGATGGTCTCAATCTTTGTAAAGCTATGATATTTACTCAATGGGACCTTGCTTGTGATGCCTTCCCTGTTAGCGCATTAGCCTGCTCTACTACCACCACCATTAAGAAAAAGAACGGGACCTTGGAAAACCCTGCAGTAACTAAGATTTTGGAAGATTGAGAGAGGTAGCAGCTATTACTTCATCTATTCAGGTAAGACAACGAGGGAGAAAATTGAATTAATTTAGTTAGTAAGTAAGCAACGAACTTCTACTGCAGATGAGTAATTGTTTATCTCGGTATTAAGACATGGGTAAATAACTAACTATAAGTAACAGGTATACACTTCGATAAATGGATTTAAAAAACAGGCTGCGCAAAAAGACAGCAGTGCAAAGTATAAAACACAAAACCTACTTTAGGCATAAAATATGATTAAAGTAATTTTTCTCTTTAATATTTAACAACAAAAAATCCACTCTCTCCACCCACAAAAGGCCCACCCCTCTTCCCACAAAAATCGCCCATCCCCAACTAATGTTCAACAAGGTAAAACTTGCCCAAGAAAGTCCGCAAACCCCCAGCCCCAACTACTTTCCCACTCTCTCCACCCATAACAAAAGTCCCACCCACCAAAACAAAAAAATAAAAAAGGGCTCAGAAGAGGGCGTTGTCAATCCGGATCTGGAGTTGATCTAGGCTCTGGTAACAGTCCATCCACTGCAGGAGGCGGCGCTGGAATAGGTGGTATGAGAGTGAAGAGGGGCAGCAGTGGTGGTCAGGGCCCCTGACAGCTGGCAGCGGTGCCGGCGATGTACTGGCCAGAAGGCTGGAGGCTGCAGCTGGCTGGATGAACATGTGGCTGGACCCGAGGCAGAGGCAGATGCTTCCACCTCCTCATCCTCCAGGGCCACCACTCACTGGTATTCAGTCTGGATGGTCTCCAGCCTCTGTCGCTGCAGCCGGGCCCCTTTCTTCTGCTGTGTCGGTAGTGGTGGTGGACCAGCAGGAGTAGCTATATCAAGAAAAAAACAAAAAGAGAGTGATTGTAAACAATGCTTAGTGCAAACACTTGTTCAAAATTAAATAGTGGGTGGCACAATAGCAGTACTTTGCAGGTCCCCTAGGGCTATTGGAATTTGATGTGATTAGGGGAGACATAGGGCCATTTTTCACCCACACATGCCTCACATAAAACCACTGACTCTCTGGATGAAAGGAATTAAGGCAGAAGAAGACCAGATATTTTTTTTAAACTGTGATTTTCTTTTTTTTCTTTTAAAGGATTTCCTAGTAAAAAAAACTAAACAGGCAGTTTACATGGAAAATAAAATAAATTATCTGTCATTAATGAGTAAGTCTTTATACACTATGGAGTACAAGTTGTTGTGCTAAATTAATGGAAACATGCTAGCCAGCACATCGGTTACTGCAGCTAGGGCGGCTGTAATGAACAATTATCTTACTTTAATTCCAATGGCCAGGCTCTTCTCCAAATGCCTTTCAAATTTGACCCTGACTCCATAGAGGCACATAAGTAACAAATAAGATACTACATCACACACATCACATATAAAATGTGGAAAGCCTGTCTGCCATAAGTCGAAGGTGGGAAAAACGATGCACTGCACTACAGGGAAAGGAACGGGATATATTATATAGATTGTATTTGGCATGTTCGTCACAGACTATCTCATCCTCCAAACTTGAAATCAGGCACATAGTCCCACTTTACTCCCTGACTTCGCCCACCACCACAAAATATATCCAACAAATTCATTCGCTTGGCAGTAAAGTAAGGAAACTTGACTTACTCCACTGCAGGGTACGTTAGAGGAATTATGCCGGTTAGGTAGAGCTTTTGCTATAGAATAGTGGGGTGTCACTGATCATCCTCAATTTGCCAAAGCTTTGGCTTATTCAGTCACTGTAGTTGACGAAAGTTGAAAGGGAAACATTTGAACAGGTGTAAATCTGTTATGAGAAACTCTGAAATATATTTTTGAATCAGTTAACATGGCCATATAAAAGTGCCAAATGCCAAGAACGGATTTCTAAATTTTTGGGTAGGCTGGGATGGAGGAACTTAGGAAAGAATAAAGGAGTGAAGTACTAAGAAGTGACTAAGTGGGTGAAGGGAAACACACCTTCTGCTCGGTGTGCAACGCTTTGAAAATAGGTAAATGGTGCATTAACTGAAGGAGATGTACATTGCACAGACAACACTGCAGTCATGAATTGAGCCATATTGCACTTAGGTTATGGGTGGCAAAATGCCATGGGCAGGGAGGAGGGTGATGAATGGTGATGGGTGGGACACGTATCTGCCTAGCTTAACAGATACAGTGAGTCAAGGGAGTAGACCAAAAATTAAAATACCCCCCACTTGAAACCGCAGCTTTGATAATCTTAAAACCAAGTAAGCGAAGTAGGTGAACATGCCCCTCTCCAGAAGAGCTCCCTTGTTTCTTAATCCAAGCAATTATTCATTCTTCATTTCATTCTTCTATACTCACCCATTGATAGCCCCCATGATTTAAGCTTTACTTTCTCTCATCCAGTCTTTCACTGAAATTTCAAATCTATATTACGCATCCATATTTCCATCCATTCAGAATCCGCCCTTTCAACCATCCTTTCACCCATCCATCCATTCACCCAGTACCAACCCATGCATCATTTCACCCACCCACGCATCCTTTCACCCACCCACGCATCCTTTCACCCACCCACGCAACCTTTCACTCATATACCATTTCACCCATCCTTTCTTTTAAACTTCCGTTCTTTCCCATTTCCATCAACCCATCATTTTTAGCTTTCATAGTGTGATCTTTTGCTGAATTAATGATGGAAGAGACCATAAGAACTCAATCACCGCTGTAGATGCTAAAGCAGATAACGAGTCATGAGTCTCACGAGTCACAGCGCCCTTGTAGCTAGTCAGTATAATAGTAATTTTCAATTAGCAAGCAATGTGACTTACCACCGCCCGTCCCTGCCGCCGCTGTATCTACCCCTCCAAATACCTCTGCAACATTTTTTAGATGCCAGATATGCCACCCATTATTTTTTTTAAAATAAAAAAATACAACCACAATATATCACTACAGTTCGGTTAGCAGTATCCCTTCTATCAAAAATATCACTTTGGGCATTTTGTTGGTTGACAATTTTAGAAAAGCCAGGTAGTCAAGCCAACCCAAAACTTTTCGTAATGGAGGGGCAGAGCTATAGCCTATGATGATGACTCTGTGTAATTGAAGCACAATGAAGGGGGGGAATAATGGTCAATGACGGACATATCATATGATGTTGGTTGGCAAATGCAATGGGACCTCAGACATTCCAGCCATGCTGCACTGTCATGGAAACTGTTGGTATACTGTATAAATGAATTACAGCACAAAATGGGGGGGCAATGACCATGGCCATTCTCTTGTTAATTGTTAGAGCATGAGCAAGAAAACGAAAGCCTTCTCAAAAGACATGCGTGGTGAATATTATAATACTAGCTTACTTGGGCCTGCAATATTCACAGTGGACAGTAGAGTATCAAAAATCAGTTCTTAGTCTTACAGTACCACAAGATATATAGGGGAGAGGGAAGGTTTACTAACAAAGCAGAAGAAAACTATAGAATAGTACAGACAGGAGAAAGTCAGCTACAAAAAAGACATGAAATATGGAGAAAAAAAAGGATAATGCAGGGATAACAAGAATTAAGCAAAAATTGGATAGGGGAGTTAGAAAAAAAGGAGACAGTATAAAAACCAAACAAGGCAAAATTAAAAGTAGCATAATAGTAAGCAGAGGTAAAAGTTAGGGAAATAAAAATAACAAATAATAGGTCATGCTGGGATCAGCAAAACCCTCAGCAGCGGCGCTGGTGGTCAGCGCACCCTAGCCGGCTTGCAGACCTGCCTCTGAGCTTTCCCTTTTCTTGCCCTTGGGTGCTGATGTAAGAAAAAAGAGGATAAAAAATAGATTAGTGGTACAGTTAATCTCTCCAAAAATAGGCAAACGCAGTGACATTGTATTTTTCTATATCAGATCGCCTATAGTTTTATCATGGACTATTGAGTGGGCCATACTAATCCTAAAATCTCTATTTAAATTTCTTAAACAAAAACTAAGTTTGGAACTAATGTATTACAATGAATGATCTTTGATTCTATTCTCATTTCTCAGCCCCCTTTAGATGGGCCAACTCAGTCTCTATTTTTTGCAATGCATAGACGCATACTATACATCACTGTGAGATTGCTTGGAACTGTACGAGCTGGATAAAGAAAGTCACAGAGAACGCTACCTCCCTGATATCACTAATTCACTATTGTTGCAGGAGGAGGGAGAAGTCTACAATGATATCTTAAATAATCAGCCGAAGCGAGCGCCAACGAATACTATTAGGTAGCACCAAGGACCTGGCTAGCTCAAACTGGATCACATAATATTCATAACGTATACTTAACTTACCTCTGAGTGTGAGCAGCATGCTATTTGGGTTTTTAGCATTGTAGAAAACAAACACAACAAGTAATTACTCTGTGTTGTTCTCAGCTCATGTAACAGAACTGCTACACGCTTTTGACGATGAAGCATTGTCCTATGTTGATGACATATACTTCACAAATGATGACTTTGCAACACACTTGTACAGAGTAGATTGTACAATTCTGGGATTTGCTCACTTGGGCTAGAAATGTAACTTCAAAAAATCAAAAATTGCCTCTCTCATTGTTCTGTTTTAGAGATACGAGTTGTCAAGTAAAGGCAAAAGCTTACCGACACATTTCCAAGAGAAGTGCGTGCTTTTACAACCACAATAAAAAGGCTATAATAGCTTTTAGGTTTTCATAATTTTGGTAGAACATATGTACCAGATTATGCATACCAGGTTAAACCACTTTATGAACTGATTCGTCCAGACTTCTCAAACACACATTGGACATCAGAACACACGCAGATATTGCATTCAGTATAAGCTGATATGCTAGCTGCAAAACACTTACGCACATGTGTAAACACAACAAACTTGATAATCCGCATAAATGCAGGGACCACAGGATACACGTCACATTCAATGAGGGTGACACTCTACCAATTGCATAGAAATTGCATGTATATTCAAATGCAGAAATGCGTCTTGCACCAACAGTAAAAATATTGACTGCAGTACAGATAGCTGTAGTGAAAGAAAGATCATTGACTCAGGGAAAATGCATAATTGTGGTAAGCCCGATTCAAGCCTCAGAGGCTGTTACAATGGCCAGCGTTCCTAATGTGAAAACCTTACTTCCTAGATGGATACAGCGGGCCAACTCACTTACAGCTACAGATGTAGATTATGTTTTTGATTCTACACAACAAACACAAGCATAACTGCAATATGAACAAGAATACCCTCTGCCCAATGAAATAATGCCTTTAGAACAGCATGACTTCAAAATGTATACAGATGGTTCGGCCCAGCCTGCAATTGGAACAAAATACCAATACTCTGCCGCTTGCATAGTGGTAAAAGGTAAAATAAGGAATGGAGAATTCCAGCCTCTTACACCATTCACACAGTCACTAGGTGATTGCACTGCACATTTGGCTGAACTGAAAGCTCAAATTCTGGCACTTGAGAATACTGTTCCTGAATTCACCACACTTATTGTGTGTGATTCGTATTATTGTGTACAGTCTTACAATGCGTTTTTACACTACTGGAGTCAGAATTGATTCAGAGATTCTAAAGAGAACACTATCAAGCATAAAATACTTTGGGGACAGGTGACAAAACTTAAAGCGAGTTTGCCACGGGCTCATGTTATTCACATGCTGAGCCCACCACATGTAGGACTACACGTTGCAGAAAATTATTTGGCGATGAAGCCGCAAAGGCAACAGTGCAAACTGCTGTCGTAGCTTCAGTGACTCGTTCTAGCACGAGGCTAGTTAAAGGCATTATAAAGGTGGCCACTGCTTTGCACTGTGGCACTCGCTTACCGAAAGGTTTCCACAAAAATACACCTACCAGCTAAGCCCGAAAAACATTCAGTTTGCTCATCTTCCCGGAGTGGGGGATAGAGTAATTCCAAATTCAGACCACAGGTTACAATTAATTTTAGACGCACATGAGGGTATAGTATGTGATCAAGCAGGGGTGGCGGCTACAATTTCACTAATGCAGAAATGCTACTGGTGGTCAGGTCTATACAAACAGACAAAAGACTAGGGGCCATATGTAGGAAGCCCAATACCGGTCGGTAACGGCCGATTTTCGGTAAATATCCCGTTACCGACCGGTATTCAGGCTTTTGGTATGTAGGGGGCACATTTCAGGATTCGGTAATTTACCGAATCAGTAAAATTACCGATTCGGTAATTTTACCGATTCGGTAAATACCGAATCCTGAAATGATATGTAGGGGGAGTGTGTGGTTGTTGTGGGGATTCGTTATTTACCACCAACTAAAAGTTGGTGGTAAATGACGAATAGCTGGAAAAAAGCATTTTTTTGCACTTTGAAGTGTGCAATGTGGCAGACATACATGCCCTTAGGGCATGTATGTGTGCCACATGTGCACACATGCAGGAATCAGGGGTACAACAGGGTGTCACTGTGACACCCTGCCACCCTTGATTGTGCTCCCCCCATTACCGAATCGGTATTTACCGATTCGGTAATGGTAACTGGCTTCCCATTGATTCCTATGGGCCTCCTGGCCCATAGGATTCAATGGGAAGCCAGTTACCATTACCGAATCGGTAAATACCGATTCTAAATTACCGACCCATTCCGAATCAGTAAATAATACCGATGGATTACCTACATATCATTTACCACTTCATAAATACCGAATCGGTAAAATTCGGTATTTATGAAGTGGTAAATGTTAGGCTACCTACATATGGCCCTAGGTCCTTAAATGTGCCATTTGTCAGCAAATAAAAGTTTCCACCATAGCACGCCCACCACAGACACCATTCTTGATTTCAAACAAGCCTCTTGCTTGTGTTTATCTGGACCACTGAGGGCCCTACACATGGATGGCTCTTTTAAATACATTATGTTAGCAGTGGATCCCTGCTCTTGATTCCTATGGGTATGGCCACAGTGATTGATGGATGCTCAAACTGGTATAAAAGATTTGGAAATCTTCATCAGTGCATGTGCTGTAGCCGCATTCCAATTGGACCAGGACCCAGCGTTTGTCTTTAAGGCTTACCAGGATACCATGGAAACATTGGGTGTGACTGTACACTATTCCTCGCCCTACCATCCAGAGGAAAATAGGGTAGTGGAATGGAAAAACTGTGACTTAAAGCAGTTTTTAACAGCTATAGTATTAGGATCAGGTCGCAGTTGGGTCCACCACCTGCATGGGGTACAGAGAGCCTTAAACAAAGCTGCCAAGAAGATCCTTGAGTGGTCGGACTCCCTATGAAGTCCTTTTTGGGGTTAAGATGTGGGTTCCAGACCATGACAGTAATAGTACAGAGGCGGCGGAAATGCCTTTTGATATCAATGAATGTTTGGTTGTCTTACAGGAACTGAACTACTTCTGAGAGCAGCAAAGCAACAAGCTACAGAAATGTTCGGCCACTGGCAAAGTGTAGGCAGTACCAACAACTCCTGGCTGGATTCCAAAGATCAGTGATCAAGTACCGGAGAAAATTGTGGACAAGAAAGAATTCAGGCCATCCTACAGAGCACCTTTGCCTGTCCTCGCTGTTGAAAGCACCAGAACTGGACTTTTACTGTCCCTTGCTGGTAGTAAACACAAAAGATTTTTGCCTATTGATCTCATCAAACCACACCATGTGGCCGGTTGTACATAGTAGGCCATGAGAGCTCCTCAGTAGTTACCTACCTTCTCTAACTACCTTACAGGAAATCCCATTACCTGCTTTAACCAACACTGTACTTTCTTCTACCCGGTTGGGAACATCTGACACTGAAGATTTGCTACTTCCAGTTGAATCTACTAACACCACACAGTCACTGTGTATGAATCCACAGATTTCATCTGCAGAAGCAAACAACTAAGTTGTTTATTATATACTAGCACTGGAGTTACCAACCAGTTCTGCACAGCTTAACGAGCCCCCTACATTTGCACAAACTGCCTCTGGCTATTTTGTCGGCATTGATGACTTTTCTTCGGATTCGTCAGGCACACCACTGCATGGAACACATGCAGTTATAATTTGTCTCAAAAAGACATCGGGCCTTATTAGGACTGCGCCAGTCCATGAGACCGCCGTAGTTGGGGTGGTGGTGTGACCACCGCCACACTGCGGAATCATCCGCAGTATTGTAAGTGGGGCAGTCGGACCGCCACTGAACCTCTGCTACCACCACGGATCAAGGATCCTGTGGCAGTCGGGCAGCAATTTGAGGCCCAAATATGCTGGCGGTACTGCAGTGGCACCAACTAGCGTATTTTGAGTTGCCTCACCACCACCCTATTCATGGCGGTCGCACTGCCATGAAAAAGGTGGTGGTGAGGCAACAAAGGAGGCCTACAGGATCCTCTTGTGTCTCTGTGCATGATGTGCCATGCAAGGAGGCACATATTGTGCCCCTTGTAGTTTTGCACCTCCCGTTCCTGCACTGGAAGGAATGCACAACATAGTGCATTTCTTCCCGTGCAGGAACATGCACTGGCAGTCCTGCGGCGGTGCTGTTTAAGGCTTAGAATGAGCCTTTAAAAAGCACCATCACGGGACTGCCATGCCACCCACCCGCCACACCACAAAATTACTTGTAGTCTGGCAGGCTGGAGGCAGTGAGTTTCGGCAGTTCTGGAGCGCAGCGGCGGCGTGCCGACCACTCCAGGACCTCTGAAACCCGGGATAAGGCCCATACTCTGTTCCTCCTTGGATTTACATTTAGATTACCATTTCATTGCTTTTCCTTTGCATTGCTTTTGCGACAGTATTCTTTTTACTTCTAAATAGACACTAACTCCCAGAATGCTCTGCTGTTGAACTCGTAACGGAAGTATTGAAGCTTCATTCTTCATCACATTAAGTACAAAGAGACCTGTCCCATGTGAACATTTCAGCGGTACCTGTAATTTATGGAATTGTTTGAAATAATGTACCCTATGATATATTTGGACTGACAAAGACATTGCAGATTCCTTATGTTTTTAAAATTTCTCTTAGTGATGTCATCACTCCAAGCAGCACCTCTGATGATTGGGATATTCATACAGTGAAGCAAATGCTTGATGATTTGGAGCATTTTACTGTATTTGAAAGTGAAGATATGTATAGTTGGACATCTAATTTAGATTAAATGTTCTGTTTTCACCATTATGCACACCATTTCTTACACAAAACAAGTACTCCACATGCAGTATTTAATTATACACAAAGGGAACACTGCCCTACACCACCAGCTCCAAACTATTTGCACAGAGGGTTGATCCAAAGTCTTATTACTATAAATTGCTCCCTTCCCCAGCAAAGACAAATATGCTAACTAATACAATGCTTATTCATTCGTCCCCCTTTATTTCCCAGCTGTCAATACAAGGATATGAATTTTGGAAGGACAGTGTTGATTTAAAATCTGTTTGGGGAACTAAGGACTGGCAAGTTCAGGGCAATGAGGCTTTGTTTAACCCCTTCGGTGCTCACGACGGCAGGGAGCCGTCATTACACACAGTGGGCGTGTGGTCATGACGGTTCCCAGCCGTCGTGACACCCATCCACGGGGAAGGTGCTGGCGCTTCCCCCGTGGGACACCGATCTTGGTGACTGTACCAGGGGAGGCAGGGGAAACCCTTCCCCTGCCTCCCCCCGCCTCCCCTCTACGTCATCAATGACGTCAGCGCGCTTCGTTTGGAGGTTTCCCTTTGATTCCCGATGCGCTAGAAATCATTTGCTTCCAGCGCGATGGGAAAGTAAGAGGTGAGTTTTGCATCGTGGAGGGTGGGGTGTATATTTTCAAAGGCATCAGAGGAAAGGAAAGGGTTTTCCTTTCCTCCGATGTCTTTTGAAAAATGCATTCCTGCTGCACGATCGCGCCTGGGGAACGATCGTGCAGCAGGAATGCTTTTTTTTTTGATGGCCCTATGGGCAAGGGTTGCTCCCCTTGGGGGGAAAAAGTGTACAGTTGGGTCTGTCCCCCTTTGGGGGGGCAGATCCGTGTTATTTAATAAAAAAAAGGTGTGTGTTCCCCCACTGGGCCACTATGATTTTTTCTCTGTTTTGGGGGGCGGCCCCTTGGGCAAGGGTTGCTCCCCTTGGGGGTGAGATATGTAGTTGGTTCTGCCCCCCTTGTGGGGGGGCAGATTGGATAATTAAAAAAAAAAGTATGTGGCACCCACTGGGCAACCAGGGATGTGTATTTTTTTTTGTAAATGCCCTTTGTGTGTCGGGGAGCGGCCCCTTGGGCAAGGGTCGTTCCCATTGGGGGAGCAATTTGTTTAATTGGGTCTGCCCCCCTTGGGCAAGGGTCGCTCCCCTTTGGGGGAGCAATTTGTTTAGGTGGGTCTGCCCACTAGGCCACCAGGGAATTTGTTTTAATTAAATTATGTTTTTGGGGAGCGTCCCCTTAGGCAAGGGTCGCTCCCCTTGAGGGATCATTTATTTGGCCATTTGGGGGCAGATCACCCTTGTGAGTTTAGGCCCATCTGCCCCCAAGGGGGGCAGAAGCCATTAGACACCAGGGATTGTTTTATTGTTGTTGGGGAGCGGCCCCTTGGGCAAGGGTCGCTCCCCTTGGGGGAGAAATATGTTTTTGGGGAGCGGCCCCTTCGGCAAGGGTCGCTTCCCTTTGGGGAGCTTTTATTTGGGCCGTTTCTGACCCCTTGGGAGGGCATATTAAACAATTAATTTAACAGAATCCCCTGCAAACCTCAACTTTTCAGCTAAAATTGAGGTTTGCAGGGGATTCTGGGTAAGGAAACGTTGGGGGATCCGCGCAAGCCATACCTCCCTGGAATCCCCCGGGTGTCTAGTTTTCAGAAATGTGTGGGTTTGGTAGGTTTCTCTAGGTGGCCGCCGAGCACCGGGTCAAAAACCCAGGTGACCCCCCTTGCAAAACCAGGTCGTTTTGAGATAGACAATTTTGATGTCGCCTCGCTACATTTTGGGGCCTTGCCTGTCGCGGGTTCTTGGGCCTCCCACACAACTGAGGCACCATTTTTATCGGGTGACCCGGATGAACGCTGGGTGGGAGGAAATTTGTGTCAGCCCAGTGATGTCACAACTTTCCCACACAAAAATGTGCAAAAAAGTGATTTTTTCAGCTAAATTTGAGGTTTGCAGGGGATTCTGGGTAAGGATACATTGAGGGATTGAGGCAAGCCATACCTCCTTGGAATCCCCCGGGTGTCTAGTTTTCAGAAATGTGTGGGTTTGGTAGGTTTCCCTAGGTGCCGGCAGAGCTAGGGTTCAAAAACTACAGCTAGGCACTTTGACAAAAAAGGGTCATTTTTAACTGTGAAATTGTGCTGTGTCCACGTTGCGCTTTGGGCCATTTTCTGTTGCGGGCACTAGGCCTACCCACACAAGTGAGGTACCATTTTTCTCGGGAGACTTTGGGGAACATGGGGTGGGTGGAAATTTGTGGATCTACGCAGATTCCAGAACTTCCCACCACAGAAATGTGAGGAAAATGTGTTTTTTGGGACAATATTTTAGATTTGCAAGGGATTCTGGGTAACAGAACCTGGTGAGAGGCAGTCGAGTCACCCCATCCTGGATTTCCCTGGGTTTCTAGTTTTTAAAAATGTGTAGGTTTGCTAGGTTTCTCTAGGTGCCGGCAGAGCTAGGGCTCAAAAACTACAGCTAGGCAGTTTACCAAAAAAGGGTCATTTTTAGGTCTCGCCTGAGACAGTGCTTTAGCGCTCCTCCCCGCGAGACTTATAGTAAGCGAGTTTTGGAAGTACAAACAGTGGCTTTTCAGGCCTCCAAATACAGTGCATGTGCCCCGGGCGCGCGCACCATTTGGCAGCCTGAAAAGCACTGCCTGATCACTTGCTTTGATGTCCTCAGTGAGCCTCGCGGCCACTGAGGACATCAAAGTGCACACCATTTGCCACCCCCTTGTTTTTTCCTTTGATCCCTATCTTTCCCTTCCTCAATCTCACCCTCTCCCTGCCTTTTACAACTGCGGCCCGCACCACTGCGCCCGCCCCCACTCCCCCCTCCCACTCCCTCCTCGTCAGCTTCAGTGCGCTCTTGTTCTCTGTCTCCCAAACATCATCCAGCAAGATGCCATGGCTGGTTTCACTTTCTTTGTTTAATCACTGTGGCCTTTTATTTACCCCTCCCACCTGCCAAACAGCATCCAGCAGCATTCACCATGGCTTTTTATTTATGTAATAGAGCGCCCGTAATGCTAGTTCATGATAAGCAGTGACCATGTGCGTGATGTGCGTGTAAGAGAGAGAACAAGATGGGGTTGGTATCCGAGCAAAGAAGTATTTCCGTTTATTCGCTCGGGTGTGGCATAAAGTCCACATTTTACTTCTAGCACAGATTATCTGATGCACTCATTCGCCAGCAACCACGTATTCATTATCAATTTAACATCAACAAGTTTTGTAAAGTGCGTCTAATCGCCCTCAAGGGTAACCAGGCGCTGAGGCTGCTGCGGTGGGGGTTTCAGTTGAACAGTCAGGTCTCGAGTCTTTTCCAGTCCTGAGCTTTCGTTTAATAATGTGATGCATTGTGGGAGCCGTAGTCCTGCCTCACTGGAGTTGCACCAGTGGGATTAACAGATCTGCTAACAGTGATTTATAAAGTGAAAGGGCTGGGGCACGAGCCCCAGTGTTGCAGTTACTGGCGGCCTCGTGGGGCAGCACGTGGTGCACTCGTTAAAAGCCGGGCGCTTAACAGTGGTGGTGTAAGCGCACCAGCTAATGGCACCAAGCTGTAGGCTGAGAATGTGATCTGAAATAGCGGACTCTATTCTGCCTTTCTGTGTGTCTCTAGACCCATGTTGTGCTGGTAAATGGTATTATATTCAGTGTTTAACCCATTAGCAGTGAGATGCTTGTATTTCATGTACTGCTGCATGCCTCACACTGCTGCATGCCTCACACTGCTGCATGCCTTACACTGCGGCATGCCTCACACTGCTGCATGCCTCACACTGCTGCACGCCACACACTGCTGCACGCCTCACACTGCTGCACGCCGCACACTGCTACACAAAACACTGCTACACAAAACACTGCTGCACGCCACACACTGCTGCGCGCCACACACTGCTGCACGCTGCACAATGCTACACGAAACACTGCTGCACGGCACACACTGCTGCACAGCACACACTGCTGCACGCTACACACTGCTGCACACTGCTGCATTACTCACTGCTGCATGCTGCACGACACTGCTGCACGCCACACACTGCTGCACACCTCACACTGCTGCACGCCACACACTGCTGCACGCCACACACTGCTGCATGCCACACACTGTTGCACGCCACACACTGCTGCACGCCGCACACTTCTGCAAGCCACACACTACTGCACGCCGCACACTGCTGTATGCTGCACACTGCTACATGAAACATTGCTGCACGCCACACACTACTACTGCTGCACGCCGCACACTACCGCACGCCACACACTGCTTCGCACACTGCTGCATTACACAGCTGCACGCCTCACACTGCTGCACGCCTCACACTGCTGCACGCCTCACACTGCTGCACACCTCCCACTGCTGCACGCCACACACTGCTGCACGCCTCCCACTGCTGCACACCTCCCACTGCTGCACGCCTCCCACTGCTGCACGCCGCACAATGCTACACGAAACACTGCTGCACGGCACACACTGTTGCACGGCACACACTGTTGCACGCCGCACACTGCTGCACACTGCTGCACGCAGCACACTGCTGCACGCCGCACACTGCTGCACGCCGCACACTGCTGCATGCCGCTGCACGCCACACAGTGCTGCATGCCTCACACTGCTGCACGCCTCACACTGCTGCACGCCTCACACTGCTGCACGCCTCACACTGCTGCACGCCTCACACTGCTGCACGCCATACTGTTGTACGCCTCACACTGCTGCATGCCTCACACTGCTACACAAAACACTGCTGCACGCCTCACACTGCTGCATGCCACACACTGCTGCACGCCGCACACTGCTGCACGCCGCACAATGCTACACGAAAAACACTGCTGCACGCCACACACTGCTGCATGGCACACACTGCTGCACACTGCTGCATTACTCACTGCTGCATGTTGCACGACACTGCTGCACACCTCACACTGCTGCACGCCTCACACTGCTGCACGCCTCACACTGCTGCACGCCGCACACTGCTGCACGCCGCACACTGCTGCACGCCGCACACTTCTGCACGCCGCAAACTCTGCACGAAACAATGCTGCACGCCACACACTGCTGCACACTGCTGCACGACACTGCTGCACACTGCTGCACGACACCGCTGCATGCTGCACGACACTGCTGCATGCTGCACAACACTGCTGCATGCTGCACGACACTGCTGCATGCTGCTCGACACTGCTGCATGCTGCTCGACACTGCTGCATGCTGCCCGACACTGCTGCATGCTGCACGACACTGCTGCATGCTGCACGACACTGCTGCATGCCGCACACTGCTGCACACCGCTGCACGCCACACAGTGCTGCATGCCTCACACTGCTACACAAAACATTGCTGCACGCCACACACTGCTACTGCTGCACGCCGCACACTACCGCACGCCACACACTGCTTCGCACACTGCTGCATTACACAGCTGCATGCCTCAC
Organism: Triturus cristatus; assembly: GCF_964204655.1. NCBI lineage: Eukaryota > Metazoa > Chordata > Amphibia > Caudata > Salamandridae > Triturus > Triturus cristatus. Next base: position 263,954,689 of record NC_140586.1, read on the forward strand.
ACTGCTGCACGCCTCACACTGCTGCACGCCTCACACTGCTGCACGCCTCACACTGCTGCACGCCTCCCACTGCTGCATGCCTCCCACTGCTGCATGCCTCCCACTGCTGCACGCCGCACAATGCTACACGAAACACTGCTGCACGGCACACACTGTTGCACGGCACACACTGTTGCACGCCGCACACTGCTGCACGCCGCACACTGCTGCACACTGCTGCACGCAGCACACTGCTGCACGCCGCACACTGCTGCACGCCGCTGCACGCCACACAGTGCTGCATGCCTCACACTGCTGCACGCCTCACTGCTGCACACCTCACACTGCTGCACGCCTCACACTGCTGCATGTCTTACACTGCTGCACGCCTCACACTGCTGCACGCCTCACACTGTTGCACGCCATACTGTTGCATGCCTCACACTGCTGCACGCCTCACACTGCTGCATGCCTCACACTGCTACACAAAACACTGCTGCACACCTCACACTGCTGCACGCCACACACTGCTGCACGCCGCACACTGCTGCATGCCGCACACTGCTGCATGCCTCACACTGCTACACAAAACACTGCTGCACACCTCACACTGCTGCACGCCGCACACTGCTGCACGCCGCACAATGCTACATGAAAAACACTGCTGCACGCCACACACTGCTGCATGGCACACACTGCTGCATGCCTCACACTGCTGCATGCCTCACACTGCTACACAAAACACTGCTGCACACCTCACACTGCTGCACGCCACACACTGCTGCACGCCGCACACTGCTGCACGCCGCACACTGCTGCATGCCTCACACTGCTACACAAAACACTGCTGCACACCTCACACTGCTGCACGCCACACACTGCTGCACGCCGCACACTGCTGCACGCCGCACACTGCTGCATGCCTCACACTGCTACACAAAACACTGCTGCACACCTCACACTGCTGCACGCCGCACACTGCTGCACGCCGCACAATGCTACATGAAAAACACTGCTGCACGCCACACACTGCTGCATGGCACACACTGCTGCACACTGCTGCATTACTCACTGCTGCATGTTGCACGACACTGCTGCACGCCTCACACTGCTGCATGCCTCACACTGCTGCACGCCTCACACTGCTGCACGCCGCACACTGCTGCACGCCGCACACTGCTGCACGCCGCACACTCCTGCACGCCTCTCACTCCTGCACGCCTCACACTGCTGCACGCCTCACACTCCTGCACGCCTCACACTGCTGCATGCCTCACACTGCTGCACGCCGCACACTGCTGCACGCCGCACACTACTGCATGAAACACTGCTGCATGCCACACACTGCTGCACGACACTGCTGCACACTGCTGCACGACACTGCTGCACACTGCTGCACGACACTGCTGCACACTGCTGCACGACACTGCTGCACGGCACTGCTGCACGCTGCACGGCACTGCTGCACGCTGCACGACACTGCTGCATGCTGCACGACACTGCTGCATGCTGCACGACACTGCTGCATGCTGCACGACACTGCTGCATGCTGCACGACACTGCTGCATGCTGCACGACACTGCTGCACGCCGCTGCACGCCACACAGTGCTGCATGCCTCACACTGCTACACGAAACACTGCTGCACACCACACACTGCTGCACGCCGCACACTGCTGTACTCCACACACTGCTGCACTCCACACACTGCTTTTAGGCGAGTTTATGCTACTGACATTGTAAATGACAATGCCTTTTATTTGTTTTAAAACCAAAACATAAATAAAAGGCATTGTAATTTTGCAATGCCAATAGCTCAAACTCTTATAAATGCGAGACCTATTGCATTGCAAATGCTTGTTCACTGTGAAATTGTGATGTGTCCACGTTGCGTTTTGCGCTGTTTCCTGTCGTGGGCACTAGGCCTACCCACACAAGTGAGGTACCATTTTTCTCTGAAGACTTTAGGGAATTCGGGTGGGTGGATATTTGTGGATCCACGCAGATTCCAGAACTTCCCACCACAGAAATGTGAGGAAAATGTGTTTTTTTGGACAATTGTTTAGGTTTGCAAGGGATTCTGGGTAATAGAACCTGGTGAGAGGCAGTCGAGTCACCCCATCCTGGATTCCCCAGGGTATCTAGTTTTCAAAAATGTATAGGTTTGCTAGGTTTCCCAAGGTGCTGGCAGAGCTAGGGTTCAAAAACTACAGCTAGGCACTTTGCCAAAAAAGGGTCATTTTCACTGTGAAATTGAGGTGCGTCCACATTGCGTTTTGTGCCGTTTCCTGTTGCGGGCACTAGGCCTACCCACACAAGTGAGGTACCATTTTTCTTGGAAGACTTTGGGGAACGTGGGGTGGGTGGAAATTTGTGGATCCACGCAGATTCCAGAACATTCCACCATAGAAATGTGAGGAAAATTTGTTTTTTATTTACATTTTTTTAGGTTTGCAAGGGATTCTGGGTAACAGAACCTGGTAGGAGCCAGTAAAGTCACCCCATCCTGGATTCCCCTGGGTGTCTATTTTTTAAAAATGTATAGGTTTGCTAGGTTTCCGTACGTGCCAGCAGAGCTAGGGTTCAAAAACTACAGCTAGGCACTTTGCCAAAAAAGGTTCATTTTTCACTGTGAAATTGTGCTGTGTCCACGTTGCATTTTGCGCCGTTTCATGTCACGGGCACTACGCCTACCCACGCAAGTGGGATACCATTTTTCTCGGAAGGCTTTGGGGAACGTGGGGTGAGTAGAAATTTGTGGATCCATGCAGATTCAAGAACTTTCCACCAAAGAAATCAGATGAAAATTGTTTTTTTTGACAATTTTTTAGGTTTGCAAAGGAATCTGGGTAACAGAACCTGGTGGGAGGCAGTCAAGTCACCCCATCCTGGATTCCCCTGGGTATCTATTTTTCAAACATGTATATGTTTGCTAGGTTTCCCTTGGTGCCAGCAGAGCTAGGGTTCAAAAACTACAGCTAGGCACTTTGCCAAAAAACTGTCATTTTTCATTGTGAAATTGTTGTGTGTCCACGTTGCATTCTGCACCGTTTCATGTCGCGGGCACTAAGCCTACCCACACAAGTAAGGTACCATTTTTCTCAAAAGACTTTAGGAAATGCGGGGTGGGTGGAAATTTTTGGATTCACGCAGATTCCAGAACATTCCTCCAAAGAAATGTGAGGAATATTTTTTTTTTTACTTTTTCTAGGTTTGCAAGGGATTCTGGGTAACAGAACCTGGTGGGAGCCAGTCAAGTCACCCCATCCTGGATTCCCCTGGGTATCTAGTTTTCAAAAATATATAGGTTTGCTAGGTTTCCCAAGGTGCTGGCAGAGCTAGGGTTCAAAAACTACAGCTAGGTACTTTGCCAAAAAAGGGTCATTTTCACTGTGAAATTGAGGTGCGTCCACATTGCGTTTTGTGCCGTTTCCTGTTGCGGGCACTAGGCCTACCCACACAAGTGATGTACCATTTTTCTTGGAAGACTTTGGGGAACGCGGGCTGGGTGGAAATTTGTGGATCCATGCAGATTCCAGAACTTCCCACCACAGAAATGTGAGGAAAATGTGTTTTTTTGAACAATTGTTTAGGTTTGCAAGGGATTCTGGGTAATAGAACCTGGTGAGAGGCAGTCGAGTCACCCCATACTGGATTCCCCTGGGTGTCTAGTTTTTAAAAATGTATAGGTTTGCTAGGTTTCCCAAGGTGCCAGCAGAGCTAGAGTTCAAAAACTACAGCTAGGCACTTTGCCAAAAAAGGGTCATTTTCACTGTGAAATTGAGGTGCGTCCACGTTGCGTTTTGCGCCGTTTCCTGTTGCAGGCACTAGGCCTACCCACACATGTGAGGTACCATTTTTCTCGGAAGACTTTGGGGGACGCGGGGTGGGTGAAAATTTCCACGCAGATTCCAGAACTTTCCACCACAGAAATGTGAGGAAAATGTGTTTTTTTGGACAATATTTTAGGTTTGCAAGGGATTCTGGGTAACAGAACCTGGTGAGAGGCAGTCGAGTCACCCCATCCTGGATTTCCCTGGGTTTCTAGTTTCTAAAAATTTATAGGTTTGCTAGGTTTCCCTAGGTGCCGGCAGAGCTAGGGTTCAAAAACTACAGCTAGGCAGTTTGCTTAAAAAGGGTCATTTTTCACTGTGAAATTGTAATGTGTCCATGTTGCGTTTTGTGCTGTTTCCTATTGCAGACCCTAGGCCTACCCACACAAGTGAGGTACCATTTTTAGGTCTTGGCTCTAAGGCTGCGCTTGCGCAGTCTCGATCCGAGATTTAATGACTTGGAGAAGAGGGGCTTGAACCCGCCCCTCTTCTCCCCTGTTCTCCATTGGCTGGCCTCTTGAATGCTGGCCAGCCATTGGAGAAGAGGTCCCGTCACTCCGATCAGGCCCCGTCCTTTTCGGATCGGGGGGCGTGTTTTTTTCAGAAAGTCTAATTATCTCCTCCAGCCAATGGCAAGAGGAGATAACAGCAAATCACGCCCCCGAATCCGAAAACGCCACTGCGTTTCTCCGAGGCATTTCTGCTTCGCCTCGGAGAAAGGCGGCGGTGTTAATGGCGTCCTCTCCCCCTGTAGTCGACATTTTGCAATAAATAGTTGAATCAACAGAACTCGGCTGACTCAGCAATTCATGCTATATTAAAGTCGAGAATGCCGTTTTCACTCACAAAACCGCCTCGCTGTCACGTTTGGATTACGTTTTCCTATACGTGTTATCGTCATCGATCGTACCGTCTCCGTTCTAGGAAGCGCTGTGCGCTAAGCAAGGAGAGTGCTGTTCTGGTTGCCAAGGTTGAAATGCTCTGAGCGCCTGAATTTTTACTTTGCTTCCTTGCTGCTGCACCTCCGAGAGGACGTTTGCACACTGCAGCCGCTGCACATCTGCCCTCACCCGGCTCCTTGGTCCACCGCTCTCTACCGGGACTGGCGCTTCCTGTCTGGCAACCCCCGAAGCACGGGCCTCCGCTCTGACTGAATTGAATGGAACTGACAGTGGCTAATACCCGGCAACACATGGTGGGTACATTTAAAGCTGTTGTGAAACCTGCGACACGCACATTCTCAATTTATTGTAGTAAATGAAGATGCGGTACCCCTCTAAGATGGCTCCCGTTATCTGCCATATGCGGATCGGTAGAACGCTAGGAGCGTGTCCGTTTTATATGTCTACATGATGCTGCAGCCGATTTTATCGTTGTTGCTTTTGGGATTCTGGAACATACTGCTTCACAGGGTGTGCACGGATGTGAGTCCGTACAGGGCCAGTACTCTTAAGTAACCTAACCTGTATGTGCACGTCCCCCCACCAAACAGCGTAGAAGTCCTCCTAACAAGCAAGGGGATGGCCCAATTAAAAGCATTGGAGTACTGAAGGGCTACTGTACCTTTTATAGTGCACAACATGTTTGCGTAGTAAGGATTCTTTCGGAGTTATGAAAAAGTTGTAGTTTCAAGATGGCAGCCATATCAGTTCGCAACCTAGCGAACTACAGATTAGTGAGCGATCCACAAGTCTTCTCTTTCTTTTGTGTTTCCATGGGCGGGACTTCCTCCAGGCAGGGCTATTCACTCACGCGCACTCGTCCTTTCCTCCTCCTGTTCATGTTGTGGGCAGTGCCAGACGTCGTGAAGGTGAGACACTGTAGTATTAAAGCAGTAAGACTGCAATCTGCCTTAGTATGTTGTGGTATACGGTTGTATCCTGTGCTGGGATGTCATCTGGTGTTTGTATTGTGTCCTGAAATTTGGTACACTGTGCTGTGCTGCACGCTGATGTGTTTGTTGTGACCTCATGCAGAGTGCCGTTGTATTTTTGTGCTGTGATATGCTGTTCCGATTGCTACCTCCTAGTATGATGTGTAGTGATCACATGATGGACTGTGCCATGATGTTTTATGCTGTATTGTGCTGTTCGGTGATGTGTTGTGAGGTGATGAGTTCTGATATGCTTGGCTGTTATCTGATGTCACTCTTATGCGCTATGCATTCATGTATGTGTCCTGTGATTCGCTGTGGGACATGCCATGTGGTAGAATGTTGTGCTGTAATGTCGTGTGTGGTAGGCTTCGCTCTCAGGTGCAGTGTTGTGATATGGTACACTGTCATGTGCTTAGATATGATAAGGCATGATGTCCAGTGGTGACATGTGACGTGCCCTAGTGTGCTGTAATGTGCTGTGCCATGATACCCTGTAGTGTGCTGTGATGTGTTTTGATATGCTGCGCTGGTTTGTGCTTTAATGTGCTGTTTACACACTCAGCTACAGTGTTGCATGTTATCAAATGTTGTGCTTCACTGTAATCCCTGGTTCTGTGGAAGAAGGGGCTGTACTGCAATCCCACGCGGAGTGCTCTGCTGCAATCTGTTGTTTGCTTCTTTGTTGTTATACCATGGGGTGTGTTATGCTCTGGTGTGCTGTTATGTGATTTACTGTGCAAAGATGGGATCTGGTTGATCTGCTCCAATGTAATTGCCATTTTGTGGTAGCTGTGCCTTGATATCTAGTGGAGTGATTTAGTGTTCTGTTCCATTGTAAATAACAATGCCGTTTCTTTAAATGTTTTAATAACAAAAACATAAACAAAAATAATGTCATGAGCAATGCCAATAGCTCTAACTTTACCAATGCCGAGACCATTGCATTGTAAATACTTGTTCTTGAAAGACTTTGGGGAACGTGGGGTGGGTGGAAATTTGTGGATCCACGCAGATTCCAGGACATTCCACCACAGAAATGTGAGGAAAATGTGTTTTTTATTTCCATTTTTTTAGGTTTGCAAGGGATTCTGGGTAACAGAACCTGGTGGGAGCCAGTCAAGTCACCCCATCCTGGATTCCCCTGGGTGTCTATTTTAAAAAAATGTATAGGTTTGCTAGGTTTCCTTAGGTGCCAGCAGAGCTAGGGTTCAAAAACTACAGCTAGGCACTTTGCCAAAAAAGGTTCATTTTTCACTATGAAATTGTGCTGTGTCCACGTTGCATTTTGCGCCGTTTCATGTCACGGGCACTATGCCTACCCACGCAAGTGAGATACCATTTGTCTCGGAAGGCTTTGGGGAACGCGGGGTGAGTGGAAATTTGTGGATCCATGCAGATTCCAGAACTTTCCACCAAAGCAATGTGATGAAAATATGTTTTTTTGACAATTTTTTAGGTTTGCAAGGGAATCTGGGTAACAGAACCTGGTGGGAGGCAGTCAAGTCACCCCATCCTGGATTCCCCTGGGTATCTATTTTTCAAACATGTATATGTTTGCTAGGTTTCCCTAGGTGCCAGCAGAGCTAGGGTTAAAAAACTACAGCTAGGCACTTTGCCAAAAAACTGTCATTTTTCATTGTGAAATTGTGGTGTGTCCACGTTGCATTCTGCACCGTTTCATGTCGCGGGCACTAGGCCTACCCACCCAAGTGAGGTACCATTTTTCTCGGAAGACTTTGGGGGACGCGGGGTGAGGGGAAATTTGTGGATCCACGCAGATTCCAGAACTTTCCACCACAGAAATTTGAGGAAAATGTGGTGTTTTTGGACAATGTTTTAGGTTTGCAAGGGAATCTGAGTAACAGAACCTGGAGGGAGGCAGTCGAGTCATCCCATCCTGGATTCCCCTGGGTGTCAAGTTTTCACAAATGTATAGGTTTGCTAGGTTTCCCTATGTGCCAGCAGAGCTAGGGTTCAAAAACTACAGCTAGGCACTTTGCAAATAAAGGGTAATTTTTCATCGGGAAAATGTGGTGTGTTAACGTTGCGTTTTGAACAATTTCCTATTGTGGGCACTATGCCTACCCACACAAGTGAGGTACCATTTATATCGGGAGACTTAGGGTAATTCAGATATGTAAAGCAACTGTTATTACCTATTGACTTTCAATGCATTTCTGCCTTCCAAATGAAAGACAATGTGTGAAGAAGAATTCATTTTGAAAAATGACCGATAATTCTCATGCTAGTATGAGTGTTCCCAATTTCGGAAATGTGCAAATATCTACTGTTTCTAAACTCTATATGTTGTTCCCATTTCAGAAATAGATAGGTGTCTTTCATACCAATTTTTCCAGCTATACATTTTCCCAGAGTAATTGCTATATACCCGCTACATAATAAAAAACCATTGCAAGTCGCTGCTCAGTTTTTGGCTCTGGGTTCGTCGGGTTCTTGGTGAACCTACATGTCCTACATATCCCCACAACCAGTAAGGTCCCGCGGATGTAACGGTATATTGCTTTTAAAGAGTTTGTCATAATTAGAAGTAGTTACAGGTGAAAAAGTTGACACAAAAGGCTGTTTTTTTCAACTAATTTTCAATTTTTCCTATATTTAACTGTTAGTTTCTATAAAGAAAACTAGAAGGATCTACACAAATGACCCCTTGCTGAATTCAGAATTGTGTCTACTTATCAAAAATGTATAGCTTTCCAGGATCCATTATTGCTTTATACCCATTTCTACCATTAACTGGAAGGAGGTTGAAAGGACAAAAATAGAAAAAATAGGCTATGTCCCAGAAAAATGCCGAAAACTGTGTAAAAGATTTTGGTTTTCTGACAAAAGTCTGTCATTCTCTAAAAGCTGGGAAAGGCTGATTTCATCCCCACAAACCCTTTTTTGATACCATTTGCAGGGAAAAACCCAGACACTTTAATTTGCAACACTTTTTTCCAATTTTTCCCAAAAAAATAAAAATGTTGCTGTATTTTGGCTAATTTCTGGGTCCCCTCCAGGGGAATTCACAAACCCTGGGTACCTTTAGAATACCCATGATGTTGGAAGAAAAGGACGCAAATTTGGCGTGGATACCTTATGTGGTCAAAAAGTTACAGGGGCCTAAGCGCGAGCTACCCCAAATAGCCCAAAAAAGGCTTAGCACAGGGGGGGAAAAGGCCTAGCAGCGAAGGGGTTAAAGCATGCCTTATACCAACACAAATGATTTTCCTAAACAAAACTATGCAGCATATGTCTTGTCTTGGCCTAGCCTAGATAAAGGATATGAACACATCAAATATTCCCACATTTGCACGTTTTGAGAATTGGCAGTAATACATAAACAACACAGAGGAAACATTCAACAACATGCTTAAGAATGGTACATACAATTCTTCGTATTCCAGCCAGAGGGTTGGCTGGTATAGCCATTAGATAATAATGGATGTCATGCTCATTTTCTCAACAACTCAAAGGGGTTCAGGATAAATAGGCCAGGCCCGCATTACACACAGACACAACACTCTGAAGCGATAACAAAATATAGCGCAGGAAAATTGTCTCTTGATTGGCTAAAACATTCAAAGTTAGATGTAGAGAAAGAACACTTGTCTCTCCTTTCTGATAACATGGATTTTCAGGATTTCTTGCTAGGTCCTAGAAAGCCACATCAAAAGCACTTTTTAATGCAATATACACTGAAGTATGTAAGATTTCGCAGCAGGAGGCTGCTGATCCGATACATGAAATTGACAGAGCAAATTATGAAAAAGGCTCTAGCAGTGGTTGATAAGAGTCATCCGACTACAACCAATTCTCCTGTGGCACCGCATCTGGACCTCAGACAAGACGACCTTAACCAAACAAATCATTACTGATTGTCAACAGTTGGACCATTCTGAAAAAATTCCCTGGCTAAATTACGTCCGTAACTTCCTCAATGACTTGGGTTACCCTAATTTCTATTCAGCACCACATGACATGCTAAGACTTTCCCGCAAATCACTCAAGGCGGAATGTCTAAAACATCTTGACAATCTCCGGTTAACAACAGAAGCAAATAAATCTTCTGTCCAGCATTCCATATTAATCCAAACTTCTTTCAAAATTGAGCCTTATTTGTCTTCTTGTTTTCCAATTCACGATGTTTTCCTACTCACCAGATTCAGATTTAACAATTTCCACCGACTAATTACCTTTCCCAACCCAAATGACTGGTCAAGGGTTCTTCCCACGTGTCCCCGTGATGACCTTTCTCTACAGTCCCTTTTGCACGTTACTTTTTTTTGTAAATATTTTACTGAACCTAGAAAACGGTGGCTGAAACCTGTTTTGAATCAATTGTCAATACGTGAATGCCATCCAGCATTATTGGCCCTTCAAATGCTGGAGTCTCCTGCAATTTGTTTTAATATTGCTATGTTCTTAAAACTTTGTATAAGGCACAGATCAAATCTTTAAGCACTAAACATCCAGTCGTTCCGACTGCTAGTTATATGTCAACAAATCTTATAAAACACACAAATCAATCTTTCATAATTACCGTTCATATTTTATCTACAATTTTTGCTGATAATCAAGTTCCTACTGACCTCTGACCTGTTCAGCTTTCTCTGTGATCAATTATATTTATTCCGAAAGGGACTGGTTCGTTAGATTTTTGTACGCAATGTCATTACATGAATTTTATAAACTTGCTGTATTTGTTTTATTTGTACCTTGCTTTTATGGATGTGCCTTGCTTCCGAATAAAGCTTTTATTGATTGATTGAGTATGACTACATTATCAACTAGGATTTATTCTCTAAGTAACATTGTGTCATTGGCTATTGTCTTCATACAGACTGACATGTCCCTTTTACAACATGGACAAACACATCATAGATCTATCATGCTTTTGAGCTGGACTTTGCATACTTTGCAAAATGGCTACATTCCATGGAAGCATTTAAACGCCAAAAGTCTATTTTTACCAAACAATCTGACAAAAGAACAGAAAAGCATGGCACGTAAAGACGCAACATACACAATGTTACACATAGAAAAACTAGAAAAATTGCCATTCACTGTAGCAGAGACATCATCAGCTAATTGAATAATACATGGGTTTACTTCCCTGCCAATCTCAACCTTCCCCCTTTACGAACTGCTTAAAACTTTATGAAGTAGGTAGATATGAGGCACTAGGGGAGATATTTGTACATAAAGCATGGGTCATAACTTTCACTTACAGATGTAAAAATGGAGAAACAGGTTTTTCTTACCACTACAGACTGCGAGAACACTTTAAGCCATTCTCTAGTCTGCAGGGTTGTCATACTTCATGGAGCATGTAATGCATTCAAGGCAAATTTATCCTGTTATCTGAATGGTTTCTCCGCTGCTGTAATTCATTTGAAGGGGAGTTATTTGATGTTGAATGGCCAAGGTTGCTGTGGAATGAAACTGGGAGTGCCCTATATGGTGACGGTTTCTCGAGTTATGACCTGGTGTACACAAGTGCTTTTTCCATCTGCCCGTACAGTTAGGGAAATGAAAATTTGGCCCTCAATTTCCATTTCAAATGTGAAATGTAAGCAGACTGACAGCATTATTGTTTCAGAAGGAAGTTGCCTTAACATCTGCAAGGGTGACATTTGATCTTCAGGCTGCAAAGTCTTCATTTGAAATCCGGTCTTTACTACGCACTAACCTTCCACACCATTATGGGAAACTTGTGCATCGCAATTTTAACACCTCAAGTACTGCGAGAATAGTACAATTTTTTTTAATTATTGGCTCCAAGTTTGTTAGTACCTTCTACACTGTCCTCAGAGTGATTCCATCCTTCATACACTCCATACTTGGAAGCATTTTTGGAGGCATACCACTTGTCTTGTTTCTAAGTGTCGGGATAGGGATTTAAGTTTTTTCTGCTCCACAATGGATGTATAGTCATGTGGCCAAATGGGAATAGCACTGCCACATGTGCTACTGTGTTGTGAAAAGATGGTGCAGTATTTTGGCAGTATTTTGGCATACCCTTCCTTCAGAAACTTAATGATAACTGGTTCTTGTCCTTTCAGCCTAGCGTGGTGGCTATGTTCCACTGTCGGCTGTGCACTTTTGAGTGCGCATTGGACGTATGCCTTGGAATGCCACCAGTCCAATCTACAGACATTGAACTGCTGGATCCATTGAGAAATCACCTTCAAAGTTGTCTTGTGCAATTGCGTTGCTACAAAAAGGATACTACGAGTCTTCCATGGATGCCTCGGCTCCTGGATTTTCAGGTCCTGGCTCGTCCTCTGTGGAAGCTCTACGGGCTGGCACACCTTCAGTGGCTGATGAATGGGCTGGATTTGACCATGTTTGTTCTTTGGAACTTGTAAGGGGGTGCCAACAGAAACATCATCTGAGGCAGCTGAGAACAACAGTGTTGCTTTGTCTGCACCTCTGAACATTTAAACAATCAAACGACATCGAGCGGAGAAGGTTTTTTTTAATTTGACAATGTTTTTCACCGCAAAATTGCTCTTACTTACAGCTTTTTTAAGTCATTTTTTAAAATACATTTTGGCTTTTATTTTGATTTTACTACTAAAGAGCACTGGTCTTTGAAGACTTTTTAGCTTTAGTGATTTATGTTTTAGTGCAGGTTTTATGAAGCTTTTAGTTGCCTTACAAACAAGGAGTGGGTGTTGTGTAGTTACATAGACCCCAGGTACAGAACACCACCATTTTAAATGTTCACATTTAAAGCTGACATCTTTTTTCAAACTATGTTTTTTAACACACATTTGCTTGAGCAATGGATTCAGAAATAGATTTGCTTCCACTCCACTTCTTCGTAGGCATATTATCAGGGCCTTGAATATTCTGTATAAGGGTAAGCTCCCTGCACAAAATGTTGTTATTGGTTGTTATATGTCTGGTGACAGCTCTGCAAGGGTAGAATAAACAATAACAGCTACGGCATAGAAGATATGGGTGAAGTTTATTACAAAAACTCTCTCAGCCCTTTGTTAGGGGAGAGGAACATTTTGCTAGCACTGTTGAGGTCGCCCATGCTGGTATTCCAGCCCGTCTGAATCCCGTTACCATGTTGTGAAGGATGGTGGCCTGCTCTACACCAAAGACAGTCTCCTAGATGACACATACCCTCAGGTAAATGGGGAGTTAGACCACTCTAAGGTGCTCTGGCAGATCTGCACACTCTAGGCATATTACGATAGGAAGGCTAGATATTAGTATAGGTACAGTTATATGTAGTCATATAATCAGTGTAACAGCACAATGGTTGAGCTGTTTATTTTCTTTATCATTCTCGTAATGCTGATTACTCTGTTTTGTTTCCTTCTACTAATCATTGCAGTGCACATACTTTTACAAGAATCTTATTGCTTAAATAAATGTTTGGAATGCCATTTCTTGTGTTTCCCTTTGGGCATGCCTGAGTTACTCACGAAAGGGTGTAATCTCTTTCCACAATTTCATTGGGGAGTCATATTTGTCATCTTCCGAGGTTACAGACACCATCCGACACCTTGTAAAGTTTAGAGGTCCAGATGGTGCACTTTGAGCTAACCAGGATTTCGGTCGACATAATCTGATGGTATACACGGAATTAGTCCTGCATAGTTATGACGCTTGTGCTGCCCAAATGCACAGCCTTACAGGACTCCTGTGCGTAAAAACATCAAAATGCGCAATCAGATTGGTTAGTCACATGAGCTACACATGGAACCACGCAATGTGAGTGATATCCACAACATGAAGAAAAATGCTGTGGCAGCTATTTTAGGTCTCTGGAACTCAATTCCCAAGTCCTCAAAAACAAACAAAAACACTTAAGGGGTGAGGGTAGGGGTACCCTCATGGACCAACCAACAATTATTCGGGTTCGCTGCGGTCCTGTGCGGCTCCTGCAGGCACGTCCCCCACCGCTTCTCGCCCCCCGAGAGCTAAAAAATTAATTACCATTTTCAGGTGTGGGACTGTGGCCAAAGGCTTAGCAAAATTACAACTCCCCTCCTTATGGCAAGGTGTTCACTGCAAACCTATCGTAATAAGATATTACTTTAAGTTAAATTAAAAAACATTGAAATTCACTCAAAAAAACAAATTTAAAGTGGAGTTATACATGAGAAAGGCATCAGGATTTTAACTCACATTTAAAAACCCTAGAAATTCTTTGAAAAGCACTACCATTTAAAAAACATAAAACCACGGAAATTTACCAGCTCTACACATTCATACACACAACACTCATATGGGCCCATATACATTCATACACGCAATGAGCTGGCAAATATCCACTGGTCATCAATTTTATTTTACCCTAGAAAACCTTTACACCAATATTCTTACCATTCCTGTCTCCTGAGTAAATGAACAATTCGATAAGATCTAGTAGTAGATTAGAATAGGGAGGAAATACGATATTGCTTTTAACTTTATTTAAAGAACCACAGACTCAGAAGGATTTGTAAAAGTTTATCTGAATTAATAATTTTGTGAGTCAAAACAAAATACACATGGATATACCAGAAGTCTCCATCAGGAAAAATAGTACAGTTAGCTTATAATCAGTTTGCATTAATAAATTCTTGCAATGACAGCACCTGAGGAGGGAAAGAACAGAGAGCAAGTATGGAGCATTAACCCTACAGATATATTTACCTAGAATGGTGTGAGAACCCCGACATCAGAGAGTCAAGGATTCAGGACATATTCAGGACAGGAAAAGGTGACCTCTTCTAGTGTAAAGCCAGCGTCACACCCCTCTCTGGTGCTGCTCTCTCCGGCTCGGGCTCGTCCGGACCCCTTCCTAGATGTGCCACCTCGGTTGTTCCGCGAATTTCCCTAGTGTTGGATTCTTCAGTCAGATTGCAGCAAAATCGGGCAGCATCTCAGCATAGCATCAGCATCTCAGCATCAAGCGTGTCTATAACTATCTAGAACTTACCTCTGTTATACCAATTCAAATGTATGATCCACCCCCAAATGTTTCAATTCCATGTTCACCCGCAATTTTGATTGGACCAAGCAGTGGGGTGAGGACATCACACCATACTAAGTGCACTATTTTTCTTTAGTCTATTGTCTAGCTCCCCGCCCCTTAATTTTAATACCCACAAGCTTTATTCCCACAAGCATTTCATATGTGGATTGATACGTCTATTTACAATGTTGCTTCTTCTTCCTCTCGTAGGGTCAAGAGTTGGTTTCCCATGTCCTTGCTGGGCTTAGGGTTTGGTAGCCAGTCAATTTACTTCACTCATACAGAATGAGCAGATGTTTGCGCATGCGTAGAAGCCACAAGGAAACAGAGACGCGGTCACCCTCCAAGGCCCAAATACGAACTATTAATAAAGTCAGAGAAGAACATGTTAGAATACAAAATTAAATGAATTCACTGTATACCACTTACTTCTACTCTAACCCCATTGACTTAATAAATCTTTTGCATTAATAGCTTAGTAGAACTTGCATAGGTTAGTTTCAGCACAGCATGTGCATTAATGCGTTACTTTAAAGCGGCCATTTTAGAAGCAATTGCGCAGCTGCAAAGTTTCCCCCCCAAGCGACAGTAAACGTCATACTACGTAGATGTAGTAGACGCATGCGCAGAAGAGTTCCCGCGTTTACGGAAGCCATTTTAGAACACTCGGGTTATTCATTAGTAAGGCACATAGGAAAGCGTCCCCTAGATACAATATGTTGAATGTGGTGCACTGTTAGTACTCACGGACAGATTGATTATAGTGTTACAGGTTATTCTAGAGGATTGCATACGAGCAAGTTTCTTTTTATACGAAACCTTACTCCATCACTTTCACTGCTGTGATGCACTGCTTATGACCTCATATATTATATCATTGATAACATATGAAATCTATGGCAGTGCAAATTATACATATGCCATTTACATATAACGACACTTGTACACACTCTGAATGAATACACTCCAGTGGCACAGTTGACATGACCACAAATCGATTAGCATTTTCATGCAGTCAGCAAGGTTATCACAATAAACCGACGTGAAGTAGAATCAAACGTTACATGTGTGACATTGTTACATAGGAAACCAGCTCTGCACAGCTAACACAGCAAATCCAAGCTGGAATGCTGAGACTGTATGAAGTTGTGACTGGACTTTCTGACTCAGCAAACCCAAGCTATACACTTCACTAATATAAGCCTGCAAAACAGTCAATGTCTCCGCAGAAATTTGGTAATGACATGTGTCTTAAATTGTTTAGTATTCTAAGCTGAAGTAATGTATAGTATTGTAGTGCAGTTGCATTCATATAGTGCTCATTCACCAATGGAAGCACGCTACACAATGGGCTAGTGCTTGCTTGAAATAATGTTAGACCACAGTGTGGCCTATATGGAGAGTGTTTTGATCTTGTGCATGAATGACCAGAGTGGTATTCTTATCTTGTCTTAAGTCACTTCGCTTAGGCGTGTAATGGGACGAAGGGTGCGAAGCATAGAATGCATGCATATTTCCTAAAAGTATTGTTATGCCTGCTTGAGGGGTCTCTACGGAATCCACTCAGAAGCAATAGGGCAGCAGCCAATGGCACAGTCATGATTCAGGCAGTCATGGCTGCCGCTGTACATAATCCGCCTGAAGTAACAGGTGAGCGACCACCGCACATCATAGACGATCTCAATTTTCGGGGTCCTTTACAAGTGATCAGGGGAAAACACAGATCAGCAGAGGAGAGACAGAGCTCTTTGGTTAGTATGGGGTGACAGAACAGAGAACCACAGGAGTGAGCTGGCTAAAGGTAAACAAGAGTAAAAACTATATGGGGTTCACCAGGGAGGAAGAAAGGAGTAACCCATTGGCATGAACCGGTTACAGGCAGTGTGCCCATTGCTGTTAGAGGACCAGCCCCACAGCACGCAGTGACTATGGGCAGCCACCGTATATGATGTAAAGAGTCTATTAGTTCTGACGAGGAATGGAGAAATACAGCAATACTTAATTCTTTTTAGAGTGTAACCAAACGTGATAGAGGAGCAATCCTCAGGTGTGCACTGGCTACAGGCAGCCAGGGCCCCAAGGTCACAATTGGAGAGCAGGCCCACAAGCAAAGAATCGAGGCAAAACTAATCAGAGATGGCAGAAATTGAGGCTGTGACCTAAAGCTCAGATCAAAAATGACATTCGCCTCTTTTTCTTGTTGATAGTACCAGGAAGAATTCAACTTCACATTATAGGTCCACACAGGAGCGAACAGAGAACTACCCCATGGCATTCACTTGCTGGACTGGGAACGGAAAGCAGCCATGGCAAATTTTGTCAGACCAGCCCTGTAAGGTTCACAGAGAGAGAGCGCAGTGATGACCACTGCAAGAAGGGTTTGGGGGGGGGGTTCTCCCCCAAAATGATAAAAATGGTGCGTTCTACAACACATTTTTCATTATACATTCAATTGTATTAGCTTTTAAAGCATAGTAAATGATGATCTTATAGAACACCAGTGTAACCAGTCATACCCACAGACATCATTATGGAAAACACAAAAAATAAGATGCATAGCATGAAATATAGCATAAGTGAACACATTCACTGTTGAGCTCAGCCACAAAACTGAGAACACAATGGAAGACCATTTCGAGGGATGCTAGCATCCTCTACCCCAATAAGCAGCATGGCAGAGCTGGCTTTATATGCTTGTTTCCAGTCCAGGGAGGACCTGGCTTGGCAGTTCGGCTGGACTGTACCCATGAGGCACAGGGTCAAGACTGATTTGCATATGGCTGGGTTCAAACTGGAATGGCATGGTGAGCAAAAAAACAATGGATTTAGGCCCAGATCTCTGTACTGGGATGAATGTATAACATTGTTCTGCATTCTGTCCATCAACTGTTGTTTTTGCATTTGTCACCCCGAGTAGGAAGGGTATGCCCAGATGTGGGTCCCGTGCTCTTCATGCCACTGGAATCAAGCTGTCCTGGCTGAAGGGGGGTCAAACCCTGAAACCGGTCCTAGGATGATTGTTTCCAGTCTAGGGAGGACCTGGCTTGGCAGTTCGGGCTGGACTGTACCCATGAGGCACAGATGCCCAGATCTCTGTACTGGGGTGAATGTATGACGTTGTTCTGCATTCTGTCCATCAACTGTTGTTTTTGCACGTATAAATTAAACTCTGCAGCAAAGAGTGAATGTGTGCCTCCATTTGCTCCAGTTATCGAGCACCCGGTAAAATAATGGGGGGACGCCATCCACCCGCGTGGTACCCCGACTCGAGCCCTGCCTCTATGTAAAAACGAGATGAGCTTTGGTGCATTTCCCCGTCTCCCCCACTCACAAGTTCTTGTTTTAGGCTGCAAACTTCCTGGGTGCAACAGAAGACGGGCAGGTCAGCTTTCTGGCTACTTGCATTTGGATTACCCATTATCAAAACGCTGAAAGCCATGCATCGCCGATCAGCCCGTCTTCTTCTGCACGCGGTCATAGTGTGCGTAAAGAAGCGCACACTAACAACACAACAGATTAACGGAGGGGCTGAGAGGGAGGAATACAGAATCGTTATATGTTGAGAATGCCTGGATACCCTCATGGGTGACAAGTAGCGCTCTACAAATCTACTGATTGATTGATTAAATTAATTGAGACATATTTGCGGAGGGTTCATCATGTCTGCAGGGAAAGGAATCATAGACAAAAGGCAGCCCTCGCTTAGGATCAGATCCCACCCAGGCTAGAGGGAGGATATTCCTACCTAGCACCCACTACAATAGCGCAGCATAGACTATACTGCTGAGATTTCGTCTGAACCTCGTCCCTTTGATGTTAGGTCACCCCGAGAAAAAATGAAAACTCTCAGTCTTGATGCTGTGCCCCTGCGATAACCATTCTCCTCAATCTGACCGACATCTAGTATTGTTTTATGAATTTTACAAGACAGAACGAGAAGCCTTTATTCTTCTAATTTTAAGGTGCCACAATTTCAGTCAATGTCGGGTGGCATAATGCCTTTAGTAATAATTATATGTACATAAATTAATTGGACCCAGTTTATAAGGCACACAAAGCACCACATGTTTTTTAACGTTTTTGAAAAACTTTTAAAATGTATTTTTAAGTACATCTTTTCTTCTTGGGTTTCTTAACTTGTTATTTTTAAGGGGTGCTTTGTTAAATACTGATTGAATTTCTGCTTTTATTATCTGTTTATAAAGAGATCGAATAAAGATTTTATTGATTGTTGATTGATTGACTGATTGATTACAATGGTAAGAGGTCAGGTGGATGAAAAGAGTGGTTGCTGGGGCTGTAGCACCAGGGAAGCTTGCATTTAGGCAAGCCGGCTGGAGGACTGACAGACATCCACACTATGAACGTGTAAGTGGATGAGCCATTGCAGCACTGTCCTGCGAGCTGGCCCTGGCATAACTGTAAGCTGCATACAGTGTGTTCGTATTTATAATACTGCAGAGCAGACCAATGAAGGGGCCTATCAGCAACAGCCGGCGATAATTATCGCTAAGCACGCTTAGCGCGAGGATAATTATCGCTGGATTTTATCGCTGAGATAGCGCACTATCAGCGACGCTTATCTCCAAAGCGATAAAAATCCAAGCAATAGCTGCTAAATGTGCGATTATCACTGGAAATCCAGCGATAATCGCACAGCGATAGGCGATAGCTTGATGCTAGGGCAGGGCAGACTTAGCTATAATATCCACCTTCCATTGGATATAATGGCTAAGTCAGATTGAAAGCAGGCGAAAAGAAACCTGTATTAAGCGGGTTTAGCGCTACTTTTATAATCGCTAAGCAAGTTAGCGATTGCCTTGATAATTGGAGATATGTCGTTTAGCGACATTCTCCATGTTAGTTTGGCAGGGTACACCCACTTTGCATCTCATTGGTGATGCAAAGATGGGCGTTAGGGAAACCGGCGCTGATGCATGGGAACTCGCGTTATCGTGTCCATGCTGATAGTGCGATAAAATTATCGCCGCTTTTTGCCCGAAAACAGATGCTAAAGCGGCAATAATTTTATCGCGGGCCTTGATGTTATGCCCCGAAATGCTTTCTCTCCAGCTGCAGATGGCCTGGTCTGTAGGGAAATCGTATAGTCTTCTGGCAGCCCTCAGGGCTGGGAAAGAGTCAGTTGCACAATGATGGAACAGATAAGATCACTAGGAACCCCTGGCCCACCTATTTATGCTGCTATCTGGCCGTGCAACCTACTCTGTCTCCAGCTGTCTTTGCTCCTACACGTTGATTACGCCACCTGTGTCTCTCCCTAAGATCTGTGAATCCTGTCACTATGTACCAAATTTAATCGGATCTGACCCACAGGAGAAAACAGATACTGGTGAGATGGTTTACACTGCCTTGGCGGCAAATTTCAGCAGATTTCTCCAGAGTGCACCATGAACAGCAGAGGAGAACAGCTGACACAAAAATCTAGCCATTGAAATGGATTTGTTGTGGAAACCATTTTGTTGTCTCATTCGTCACTGCAAATTCTCAACAATAAAAACATCACAAATCTCATTGCATCTTGGTCGTTCAATAATATTTATTATTATTGCCCAAGTCAGTGGTGCTCTTCTAGGGTTGGACTGGCCTATATGCAGGGCCACTGGAATTATGCGACAGGGAGTGCTAAATTATGTGCCAGAGTTGAGTAAATTATGTAGCTAGAAAAGGCAAATTATGTGGCATAAGGCAGCACATGTTTGACAGCATTACTTCATTATTTTCTAAATTTTACACTTGTTAACACTGCCTAGGCATTAGTTGCACCTTATTATTACTAGTTTAACACCCAAATATAGCAATGCGCAAAAGAAAGTTGACCAGGCAACCTTTGCAAAGGGCCCTCCACTGTGCAGTAACACGCGCTGCTGTGTTTTTAGTACCTTTTCAACTGTTGGAGCTAGGATCAATTATATTCTCTTAAAATCTGCAGATTATGCAGCAGTGGATGGATTATGTGGCAAATGCAGCAAATCTATAATTATGCGGAAAAATGCTGCAGCCACACAATCGCATAATTCCAGTGGCCCTGCCTATAGGGCAATCAGGCAGTGCCCGATACGCTGGTCTGACAAATAAGTGTGTGGGCCGGTTTTTACTATTGATTTCCCTGATATTACCACAAATATTGCCTGCAGCAAACAATAAGGCATACGGTGTCCCATACTTTGCAAAATATTGATGCAGCATGTCTTTACGTGTTCAAAACTGACCTGATTTGCAAACGTGGTGGTACTTTGTTAGCTATCTAGTTTGCTCATTGCAGCCACTTTTATTTTAGTGCCAGGACCTATTTTTTGTCACAGTCCGACTCTGAGTGCTTATTTCGCTAGCCACAGAATGATGAACCCCTGAGTCGGGCTATGCCAAGTTTGGGACCTGTAACTTGAACCTTGCAGGTGTGTCTCGGAAGCATTTAATCCACTCACGGAGCTCTTTCGAGGCTATGTCCGAGTGTCACTTTCAAGTTGCAATCATTCTTATGCATTGAATGACTCCTGGATGGGACAGAGAAGAACGAGAAAGAGAGCAGAGCTAGGAAGAGAGAGAAAGTGAAAAAGAGAGATCTAGTGTGGCTGCGTCAGAGAATGTGGGGCTCCAGAAGAGAAAGTGCGAGAAAAAGAGGTAAAGAACGAAAAAAAAGAGAAAGTGTGTTTGAAAGGAACTAGAAGTAAATGTGATGTGTGAGGAAAATGCAAAAATGTGTCAGTCTTAAAGCATTCCTAGTGATAGATGGCACACATTGTGTAAACATTTCTTTTTGAGCTTGGCTCATGCTTAGCGCCTTACAGCCAAACTAGACCGCTGGCTCAGCTCTGGTCCGGCTCTCGCCACAAGGTTTCTGGCTTGTCCAGCTCTAACCGGGTGAAGATGAAGTGGCCGGCACCTAAATGGCAGATTTAATCCTCATATCCACGAGAAGAAGGACATGAGGCCAAGTCATGGACAGTGTTTGGGGTCCTCCAGCGGTATCAGCTGGTACCCTGGGTTGCCCCTTGGTACTACTGGTATTGCTCTTGCTTCCCCTGCTCTTAGGTCATAAACGCAGCAGCAGGAAATATCAGCTAAGCACTGCTGTGACAGTGACGTTTGTAAGTGTTGTCCGTGCACTTAGCAACCCTCGGTAGAAACAGGAGGCTGTTGAAGGGCCAGCAACGGGACAAGGGATCAACTCTGATTTCACCTGAGTTCAAAGAGTGTGTGATGTCACTTCCGTTTCAGCTGCCATTTTGGTGAATCATCATCAGCGGATCCCTCAATGGCATCAAGGGCTGGATGCCCATTCGGGTACCACCAGCAAGAGTGCAATTACCAAAGGCCAAGGTCCTTGCTCGTAGATAACTATAGAAGGCACAGGACGAGGTAGAATGCAGTTTGGAGACCAAAAAATACCCTCACGACGGAGACTGGGGCCACCTACCTGTAATAGTTATATAAAGGTTTGAGTAATTAAGTTCAAGGCCCAGTTGTCCTTTGCACGTGCATTCGTTAGTGTGGATCCATCTATCAGTCACTCTGTTGCATTCCTGACTATCGCCTCAGCATTTCAAAGCAGACTCAATGTACCGGTGTCCAACATATCAGTGATTTCAAATGTACATCTTGGTGGAAGTCTGCCAAGCTTTCTAGGGCAGTAGTTTATTCATTTAACTCCGTCTGACATGGTGGTGGATGAGACGCTATAGCTTGGAAGGCTGCTCCGCAACCATATCTAGCAGAGTGGTCACCCCACGTAAAATACAATGGGGCAGATTTATTAAGAGTTTGGCTAAGTGCTAAGTCAATCAAAGCGGTACAAACTTCTGCTAGGTTATGTATGTTCCAACACAAAAAGTGTTTTGTGCTGCAAATGTGCTCTTTTTTCAGTGCAAATAGCGCTTAGTGCAACTTTGCACCTCTTTGCCTAAAGAGAGCCTTACTTTGGTGGAACTTGAGTATTGCATTGCATGCACCCATAGTTTTTGACACAAGGCTCGATCCACGAAAATAATAAGACCAGGCTTTGTTTAAAAAAATAACACGTCAATCCGACAGGCCGCGTGCGTGGTGAAACGGCACAGGCAGGAGGCGGTGAGTACCATCAGCTGGCAGCTAGCGGCCCGGCCCAATCCGACAGAGCAAGATGCGATGGGGGGTCATGGCCAACGAGTGACCCACCAAAATAAGCTAGAAAAATACACCTACTCCAAACCGGAACATGATCAACACGAGCGTATCGAAGCTGAGGCTATGGCCGACAGGGGCCCCTCCACAGGAAAGGAGATCACACTAGGAGATATCATGTCCACGCTCAATAAGGTACATACCTCATTAGAATCCCGCATAGAGACTGTTACTACGGAACACTCCTTAATCCGCACCGCTTTTAGAAACCTCAGCTCTCGAGTGATCGAGGTGGAAACCACAACCATTGAGCTGAATACGGACACAGCTGTTTTAAAGAAACAAGTGAAACACCTAGAAATGGAAAGTAAGGTCATGGCGGCGAAACTGGACAACTACGAAGGCCGCTCCCGCCGTAATAACGTACGTATAGTGGGAGTGCCGGAAGGAGAAGGGGACCCTGCGATGGACCTTTTTATAGAGGACCTGGTCAAGAACCATCTGCAACCCAGTGGGCTCTCCAACAATTTTTCAGTTGAGCTGGCCCATCGGGTCCCAGGAGGCAAACCCAGGCCGGGTGCACCCCCGCGGCCCTTACAGGCGCATATCTTTAACTTTCGAGACCGCGATGTCATCCTTCAAACAACCAGAGCGGCCCACCCATCCACTACCAGCCAAACACAATCTCCTTCTTTCCGAACTATACGGCGGCTGTGGCCAAACAGCGGCGAAAGTTTATCGCAATAAAACAAGAACTTAGAAAACGTGAACTCAAATATTCAATGCTGTTCCCTGCGAAGCTCAGAGTGGAGGCAAACGGGAAGACATGGTTCTTCCCCACACCGGAGGAGGCACAGGACTGGCTTGAGGGCTGGCGACAGGTTCCACCTCGTGGTAAGCCGGGACGAAATATCAACCGAAGAGCGGGAGGATCACCGGGAACGTCGGAGCAGACATCGGCGACGGAAGTCCAGCAAAATGAGGACTAACTGGACATTACGGATACTTCTCTCACCTAACATGGCATACACCAGCTCTATTTCCTAGTCATGCTACATTGTGAAGTAGTGACCTCCTTGGCTGCACTATCAATACCTGGTAAGATGAGACTACAAACTCGTATGGTGCCCAGCTGCAGCATGTGGACTTGAGCATGACTGGCTGATCTGTCGGCTCGTACTGGCGGGCAAACTTCGTATTATTGCCAGGGTTCACTGCGCTTGCTGAGTGGGTATACAGCATCAATCAGATAGCCCCGGGGGGGGCACCACATGAGCTCTCTTTCCCCCCCACAAAGGTACTGGGTAATGAGTTTTAGGCGCTCTGCGAAGTTGGGGTGGCGGGTAGTTCTAAATCCGTCTTGCAGGGAGGCAGGGAGGGGGATGGAGCTAAGGGTAACTTGGGTTTTTTTTCTTTGTTCAAATTGCAATGTTTGTTGTTATTTGTTTAATGGCACACCATATATACACACACACGGTTCAGATACGACTGTCAAGATCTCCGTGGCATGCAGCACACATCCCCAATGCTGTCCCTGACACAGTCACCTGACCCCTCTGCCGTTGCGGCAACACACTCACAGTATTTGCCTATAATCCCCTGGAATGTCAACGGTCTCCGGGATAAGCTCAAGCGAGGTCTGGTCCTGCAATACTTAAAGCGTAAAGCACCAGTGATAGCTCTGCTACAGGAGACCCACCTGACAGGGGTGACCTGTAAAGCTCTTGATCGATGGGGCTTCTGGCTGGCGGCACATTCAGAATTCACGACTGGCTCTCGAGGGGTGGGGATCCTTATTAGAAAACAACACCAGATTATTATAAACCGCACGTACACAGATGATGAGGGCAGTTTTGCGGCCTTGTCATGCCAATGGGAAGGTCAGGCCCTCAATATAGTTTCGGTGTACATCCCCCCGCGCTCCACTCACTGGTGTTTCCGGCGCACAGCGCGTTCCTGCTTCAACTCCTGCAGGGCAATTTAATCATAGGCGGTGACCTCAATGCAACACTGGACGATACTCTTGACCGTACACCTCCCCGGCAACCGCATCAGGCACACACTACATTAGCGGATTTCTTGGACACCCTGGGTCTGGTTGATATCTGGCGACTCCGTTTCCCATGGACACAACAGTACACGTACCACTCTGGGGCACATAATAGCCTGTCTAGAATAGACCACATATTGTTACCGGCGGGGAAAATCGGAAACTTCCTTGACGCTTCGCACTTGCCGAGAGGCATTTCAGATCCTTACCCTGTCAGCGCTTTACAACACAGCAACGTATATTCTCTATCTACCCGGGATACCTTAAGAATGCAAAAATTGGGAGAAACTGTAACAAACCCACAGGACGGAGTGGACCTCTTAGCACTTCACTATGAGCAGGTTTGTACCTCGGCGCTCACCATAACACAGGCGGACACCGAGGACTTCCTCCGCGACATCCGATTTCCCAAACTTACAGAGGTGGAGTCTCAATTATTGGAGGTAGAACTTTCCACGGAAGAGATAGCGATTGCTATCGGGAATCTCCAGTCTGGGAAGGCTCTGGGCCCTAATGGTTTCCCCATAGAGTGGTACAAACGAAATGCAACGGTACTCACGCCCCATCTCGTGGCAATGTACAAGCCCCCTCTTGATGGAGGGGAACTCCCCCGAGACCAACGAATAGCGACAATAGTGGCCACTATAAAGCCCAGCAAGCCGGCTCAAGAGTGCACCTCCTACAGGCCCTTTTCCCTGATTAATGCCGAAGCCAAAATCTTGGCTAAAGCTCTGGCAAATGGACTCACGCCGCACCTAGCCACACTGATACACCCAGATCAATCGGGGTTCATGCCAGGTGGAAATAGAGCTCTTAATCTGAGACGTCTCCATAGCGTATTGGGACGCAAACACACTATACAAGAGGACGCCATTGTGGTCTCCTTTGACGCCCGAATGGCCTTTGACACGGTCGAGTGGCCTTTTCTATTTGCTGTCCTCGTGAAGATGGGATTCGGGCCTAGATTCTGCGCCTGGGTGAGACTGCTCTACACTGCTCCCCTCACACATGTTGTAGCTAACAGACATATATCCAAGGATTTCCCACTACAATGAGGCACCAGGCAGGGTTGCCCGCTGTCGCCACTCCTTTTTGCCCTCATCTTAGAGCCCCTGGCAGCCTGGGTGCGACAAGACGGAGAGCTGTGAGGACCGGATATCCTTGTACGCTGGTGATGTCTTCCTTTACCTGGCCTCTCCTAAACGTTCTCTCACGTGTTTGTTGGACATATGTGGCTCATACGGCAGACACTCGGGGTACACAACCAATTCGACCAAGTCCGTGATGTACGTCCTCCAGGTATCCCCACTGGCACTGCCGGCTAGATGTCCTATAACGCTGGCTGGGGACACTTTCAAGTATCTAGGAATCCATATCACCCATGACCCAGCTCTGAACCTCCAAGCTCCCCTTTGCCGACTGCAAAGGGACATAAAATACTGGCAATCACTCCCACTGACATTGTTAGGGAAAGCGCCCCTTTTTGAAGATGATGGCGCTACCAAGGTTCCTATATGCCCTCCAAAGCACCCCGTTTTTGGTCTCCCAGTCCTACTTCCAAACAATAGAAGCAGAAGTCACAAAACTCCTGTGGAATAATGAGCCGCCACGCATAGCTATGACAAAGCTTTTCTGCACATGGTATGATGGCGGTATTGCACTCCCAAGTATCCAAGTATATTACTGGGCGTCCCAACTGACTATTATCAATTACTGGCTCCATGTCCCACACACGGACCCGGCCTATGGCCTCGACAGATTAGAACTGGGAGAGGAGGGCATGTATCGAGCACTTTATAACAAGACGCAAGCCCTGGCTAACCCAACGAACCATGTGCTCCAAGTGTGGAACACGGTGTGCAAAAAACTAGGATGTCACAATAAGATTACGCAAGAAACTCCACTCTGGGTCACGGATAAACTAGGTAGGCTGGGTAGGAGCAAAGGCTTTAAACAATGGGACAACATATGAATATCTAAAGTAGGGGACCTCTGGGTGCGGGGAAAGATGATCCCCTTCGAACAGCTTCAGAAACAGTATGAGCTGGCACCAACAGAACAGTTCCGTTACCGTCAGATCAAACATGCGCTAGAGGCAGCGATCCCCCCTGGCACCACCGCGGCCGAGGCCTCTCCCTTAGAGGATAGACTACTAACGATCACATGACAACGAGGGCCATCTCCATGACATACCGTAAGATTATCAACAACATGCCTGACCCCATGCAAAGGCTTAGAGACAAATGGGGGAGGAGGAGGGAGAACTGGATGACACTGACTGGCAGGAAGCGCTTGCGTCACCCAGAGAGGTAGCGATCTCGTCCAAGCTGAGATTAGTACAGCTCAAAATACTCCACAGAATATACTATACTAGAACCACACTCCATAAAATAGGTAGGGCTCCTTCCCAGCTTTGCCTGCGGCAATGTGGGGCAATCAATGCTTTCTTCCATACACTCTGGGAATGTACCATCATACAGCCGTACTGGCAAACCGCCATGAGCACCATTACCAGAGTTAGCGGGAAACCAGTCCCTACTGAACCCAAACGCTGCATTCTAAATATCTGGGAAGCAACAGATCTTAGCTCTATACCGCAAATATGAGTAACACTAGGGATGATGCTGGCTAAGAGAAACATTGCCCAGCATTGGGGAAGGGCGGCAGCGCCTAAGCACACATATTGGTGTAAAGATATGGACAGGGCCATGGTGGCGGAAAGAACTGTATATGTACGGAGAGGTTGCCCAAATAAATTGGATTAAGCTGTGGGTTAAGTGGAACACCTATAGAGGGGGACTATGTGAATTGCCAACGTTACCTCCTGATCCAGAACTGTCTTAATGTGAAGGAAACTAGAGTATGTGCTGATGAACATGCACGGGCAACGTGTGTCTGTAGATATGACAATCAATCAATCAATCAATCAATCAATCAATCAATCAATCAGTCATTTGTTAAGCGCACTACATACCTGCGAGGGTCTCAAGGCGCTGGGGGGGGGGGAGGTGGGGCCGCTACTGATCGAACAGCCAGGTCTTCAGTATCCTCCTGAAGGTCAGCAGGTCTTGGGTCTGTCGTAGGCTCAGTGGGAGGGTGTTCCATGTCTTGGTGGCGAGGTGGGAGAAGGATCTCCTGCCGGTGGTTGTTTTTCGGATGTGCGGGACAGTGGCGAGTGAGAGGTCGGCGGAGCGTAGCTGGCGGTTGGGGGTGTAGAAGGAGAGCCGTCTGTTGAGGTAGGCTGGGCCGGTCTTGTGGAGTGCCTTGTGTGCGTGGATGAGGTGCTTGAAGGATATCCTCTTGTTGACGGGGAGCCAGTGCAGGTTTCTCAGGTGGGGGGTGATGTGGCCATGTCGTGGTACAACAAGGATCAGTCGTGCTGAGGATTTTTGGATGCATTGTAGTCAATTGATAAGCTTGGTCGGGGCTCCCGCGTAGAGGCCGTTTCCGTAGTCGAGTCTGCTGCTGACGAGGGCCTGGGTGACTGTCTTTCTTGTATCTGTTGGGATCCATCTGTAGATCTTGCGGAGCATGCGGAGGGTGTTGAAGCAGGAGGAGGAGACGGCGTTGACTTGCTTGGTCAATGAGAGCGTTGAGTCGAGGATGATTCCCAGGTTGCGTGTGTGGTCGGTGGGGGTCGGGGCTGCCCCAGTGTCGTTGGCCACCAGGAGTCGTCCCAGGCTGACGGGTTGGAGCCGAGGATGAGAACCTCCGTCTTGTCCGAGTTCAGCTTCCGACGGCTGATCTTCATCCAGTCGGCGACGGCCTTCATTCCTTCGTGGAGGTTGGCTTTGGCGGTGATGGGGTCCTTGTTGAGGGAGAGGATCAGTTGAGTGTTGTCGGCGTAGGAGATTATGTTGAGGTCATGCTGTTGGGCGACGTGTGCGAGCGGGGCCATTTAAATGTTGAACGCCGCAGATGATCTCGGATTCTGCTTATACACAGAACTATGCGTAGAACCCCAGGACCTCAGTGAGTTGTGGTGTACCAGAAACTCACCTCAGAACCCAGAACCCAGTATCCGGCTAGCATAAGTGTCCCATTCGTTATCCGAGATTTAGCTCGGCGGTCCCAATGAAAAGACAACCCAGAACAAGCGACTCAGTACATACTCAGGAATGGTGGGAATCGGAAATACCTGTTCGTATATTATTCTCACATCAGTCCACAACAAGAATCAACAGAGACACGGTGAAAATAAAAAGAGTTTATTTTTATAGACCACGTGTCCTAAGATGCAGTACTTTGGCTAATACAAGCAGACAAATGATTAAAATCAAAACCATCAACATAGTTACAATTCCATAGAATATAAAAGGGGTGATCATGTTATAATGACAGTGGATACTACCACCTTCCCTTTACTAAGAAGCTAATATTATTATTAGACTAACAGAAGGTCTCTTAGGCTTGAATAGGGGACCCCATACCTCAAAGATCAGCTTAGTGAAATCACATCACTGGAGCATCAGGAGTCTTCTCGCAGGAAGGCTCGTCTTCGGTCTGAATAATAAACATGATGTCTGTGATATTAAAAGCACCAACTTTCAGGTATGTGCAGCTGCTCGTGTGTTATGACTAAATAGTGGGTCGATCAACCTAGAGTGGAAAACATGCATTGTCTAACAACTCAGACTGTTTGTCACATCGTGTGCAGACCAAGGTCGCTGCGCAGAGCTCGGGATGGTAACAACAGATTGCTCTCGTGTGAGGCAAAACTCGAGTCAGCAGTTTGTTTAAGCAATAACATGTGAACGCAGTGTCGTGTGCAAAAGCAGCAAGATGGCTTTCTAACTTCTGACGTGGTTATGCTAACTTAACAATGTATGTACGTATTAAGGGAGTCCTTACTACATGCCCCCTTGATCGCAGCACTACTTAGTATGCAAGAAAATAGAGAACGCAGAGTTCAAGCGCGACAGAGCAGAACAAGGCGTATCCAATTTAAAAAACACTGGTCAGTTCAGGCAAAGTCCGAATAGGAAAAAACCAAAGGTGGAAAGAAAAAACAAAAAACCTCAAACGTGCCGTGGGGGGTGAAAAAAATGAAAAAACGCCTCACCGGGCAGAAGTGCAGACGCACAGGGACAGTTCAAGACACGTGAGGAAAACACAGTGGACGATAGTTCACTCAATCCATGAAAGTATATGCAGCATATGTGGCCACTGCTTCCAGCAGAAAATCATTGGCACGGCCACTGAAGGTTTCAGCCATCCAGTTAATCAAAGAAAAGGAACATACATGTTCTTCCATTAGCGGAGCCTCTAGCACCATCAGAGGGCAACCAGCGTGTACTTCCAAATAACTCATATCCAAGAAGTCATATGCTGCTCTCGCGATGTCCCAATTACCCAGGATACCATGCGCCGCACCGCAGGCCATAATCCGAACACCAGAACAGGCGGACTCGTGAGACACTAAGGGCCTCATCAGTCGATCATAATCCGGGTCCGGAGACACCATGTTGGTTAAGCACAAATCCATAGGCCATTCAAAGGGACAATCTAGGCAGTGAAAGACAGGTTGCACGCAGGTGAAGTAGGAATACCGGAAGGATAATCCATATGCCAGGCTCAAAGTCGCCAACGGAAGGACACCATAGTAATCAAGCATCCTGTCACGAAGAAGCTGCAGACGGGACAGGCTGTCGTGTGGCACAGAAAGAGCAGCCATTCCGCAAGATGAAAAGTAAAAGTAGCACACCTGCCACTAGCGCCAGAATTAAAGGGACACCTCCAAAGACGCTCGAGAAAATAGAATGAAAAAATGCCGGAATCACACCAAAAATAGTTTGGAAAGAGGTCACGAGGCCCGAGCCCACAAGTTTAAAAAAATGAGCCAGGCCAGTCGTGGACGAGGCATTGAAAATTGTTTGGATCAAAGCTCCAAAATGCAGGGGGAGGTCAGTATTCAAAAGCGCCTGTACCTCAGTGCGCGTATTTGCTACGTGAAGGACAAATGTTTCCCGGGAGGAAGTCAATGGCACCTCCTTTTGGGACAATAGCGCTCTTATTCTGCTCATCTTGTTGAACTCTGCTTTCAAGGTTGGAATCGAAGGCCAGATGGAAGCATCTAGCCTCCCATGCGGGGGAGGAAACAGGACGTTATTGCAGCAGACAACCCTCTGTGATACAGTTACTATATACGGGATCCCTACTAACATCCCGCAGCAAGCTTCATTGTTTAAAATTAAATAACTACCGTTTGCAAGCAGCGTGAAAGATGGCGTAATCACTGGTACCGGGATACCTTTGAGGACGCAGGCCAAATTTGGAGCGTGTACATTACAAGCTCCGTGCAATTGAATGTGCCTACATACAACAGAATGATCAGGTGACGTCGTACATTCTTCACCCTTCAGATAAACCTCAGTACCGTCTCTTGTACATCTATACGTAAAGGGGAGGGACCAGACTTCATGTATGAAAGCGGTACCCAGCTGTTCATATCTACCTAGAGCATAGTGTTTCATACAAGAGGTAAACTTAAAAAGTGCGAATGGGAGAGTTATCAATCCGTGTAAGTGCCACACTGCGGAATCGACTTCCGCTACAGAGAAAGGTAACGGCTCCAATTTTTCAATATGTAGCAAGGAATATGTAGCATCCTTCATGGACATGAACTGCTGTTTGTCAGTAAGGTTAAAGGGAAGAAATAGTGATGATGTATTCAGATAGTCCCAAGGGACCTTCCCTGCCTTCAATGTTTGTAATGTCCATGCAAACTGCATAACAGAAGGCAACTGGTTTTGACCATGATACAACACAGACATATCATCCTGCACAATATCCACAATTGAAGAAACAATATTATCTAATGTATAAATGCGAGAAGAAAGAGTGTTAATGCTGTTATCAATAACTGCTAATACTTTTTCCATATTAGCCTGATCAATAGCTCTCAATCTTGAAGCTGCCTCAATTTGCGACAGTTTCCATACTTCGTTGTAAATAGCATACGCCCATCTCTTGGATCTGCCACCCACAGGACCTTTAACAAAATCATTCAAATCTATTTTGTCATGTAATTTTGATAAATGAACTTTGACAGATGCCAAGGTGGAATGTCGCAGCCAGGACTGACATAATTTCCCTACAGAGTATGTAGTTACTGTATGTGACGACTCAAACCGGGGGTCCACGCGATCTGGAGTATACCCCGGTTTCAGTCCTAGAAAACGACGTTGACAGGTATCAGAACTGCTTTGCCAAATTAACCATCCCTCACTATTAAATTTCGAAATATTGAAAGATGAATTAGAAACTAATAACTGCAAAGCAGAAAGGGACAGATCTGTGTGATTATTCCAATTTGGGTAAGCACCCAGATCCGGCACAGAAGGCGAATTTAGTTTTTTAGAAGTGGCCAATCCGAAACAGGTGGTTTGGAAGATGGTTGCATTTAAAAACAACATATGATTTGGTACTAGACAGGCACGGTGTAAAGCTTCAGTTCCCTGAACCTGCCACGGTTTGGAACCCCAAACCGACTTAAGATCAATAGTAGCCTTCCATAGATCATAACCTTTGATTGACAACTCATCCATAAAGGACTTAGAATATAGCAATTTGGTGTGTGTCAGTCTAACCTTAGAGGCAGACTCAGGCTTAACTTTAAAATAAAAGGATGCCGGGGCTGAAACACTGAAATCAGTAAAATAAGTAAACTTATCAACTAATGTATGTGAACTGCCAAACGAGGGGGTGGGACAGTGTTCCCACTGGGTAAAATTTACAAAATTTCTAAACGTATTTGCTTTATGCAGGAAGTGATTGCCATAATGTTGAAAACAATACTGTTCTGCATAATTAGCCGCATTGTCATACAAATCCTCAGCATCAAAGGCGGCATAATATTTCAAATCTGAAAACAATGCTTCAATGGCGTGTACATCCCAATCATCAGAACGTATGTTCTGTTTAACTACATCACCCATAGAAACACGAAACACATTAGGCACATTAATGACCTCTGTAGGCCCATGAATTTGAAATTTAACTGCATCCCATGCGATTCCATCCATGACGGGCCAGGCAGTAATATTCACAAAAGTCTGGTCCCTTTTCATGATGTGGGATGAGGAGTGGGGGGCCAAAGTTCCATTGATAAGTCTAATTGTCGATCTCTCTTTGAGATAATGGCCATCCACCAAACGGAAGAAAACTACAACAAATCCAATGGACATGAACAAAAAAATACTGAAAAGCAGCAACCAGATGTATGTCCAAGGGGCTATCAAAAAATGTCTCTTAAACCAACTTACAAAAACAGCAATGTTCGATGGTGGAGTTGAGGGCAAAGAGTTAGTGTCAAAGGAAAAACGGGACTGGCCAAGTGCTGTAGATTGCAAAACAGGCGAGGGTCCACGCGTAGGATAAGCATACTCAGTCTCTTCGGGCAAACCACCAGCCGGTGGTATCAGCAAGGGATCAGTAACTGAATGCATCTCGATGGCAACATCAGACAAGGTGGTAGAAGCAGGAACCAACCTTGAATTTCTTTGCATTGTCTGGCATGAAACTGCCGGAGTCATACTAAGAAGTATCGGCCACTCGCTGAAGTTTGACATTGTCAATAGAGATGTACCTGTTTTCTTTGCGACCAGGAAGTGGAGGTAAAATGACTGTTCTTGTACCCTGCACTCCAAGCACTGGAACCGGTGCACGAAAAGAGGGGCCGAACTCCTTCTTGTTCTCCACCTTCTCACGGACCAGATCTCCAACTCGGGGTAGCCAGCCGACTACCGGAATCTGAACCTCAGCTTCAGATGTGGAGGGCAAATGTTCTTTCGAAAGAGAGTCTCTGGCTTCTTGTAGAGTCTGCAAAACAGCACAGTGATCATCTACGTCAAAGGGTGCGGTCGACGCCGCAATGTCTAGACCATCAAGGTCCGGAACAAACATTCTGATTCCGAAGAGCATCATGTACGGGGTCCGCCCACCCAGAGACCTTCTAGGGAGATTATTAAGTGCACGTTGGACGTTATACAAATGGGCTAGCCAGTTCCGGCCTGTGCCTAAAACACGTGCTGTCAATGATTGCTTTAAGTCACGGTTCATTCGCTCCACCACACTATTACCCTCAGGTCGGTAGGGGGACGAAAATTTGACTAGGACCCCCAAATTTCTCATAGCCTCCTTGTAAGCCTTAGAGGCGAACGCAGGGCCCTGATCAGAATGGAAGGTACCACACGCAAAAGTTCCCACAAAGACACGCAAATCCCTGATGACAGTCCGCGAGTCAGCACTCCTTTGTGGCCATACCCATAGAAAACGTGTGCACGAATCCACTGCAACCAAGATGTACTTGTACGCAGTAGCTGAAGAAAAAGGACCGCAGTGATCTAAATAAACACAACCAAATGGTTTATTAGATATGTACAACTGTGTTTGTGGTGGGCGCGCAACAGTGGAAGGTTTAATCTGTTGGCAAATGTCACAATCAAGAACATAAGCGCGCGCTTGTTTATATAAACCAAACCACCAGTAACGTTGTTGTAGCAGAGATATTGTAGCTGACACACCGGCGTGGGCTGACGCCAACCCATCGTGCGCAGCTAGGATCAGTGCTGGTCTGCAGTCCGCGTTGGGAATAATTCTGTCACCAACGTCGTTAATCCTCACTAATGGGACGTTATCAGGACTTAAATGATAAATATAACGAGAGGGAAAACCCTTCGGGTAATCACCTCCCTTCTCTGTAGCAGCAATAGCTGCCAAGATGTCATCATCAATCTTACTTTTGTATCTTGTAACTGCTGCCACTAAGTATGTAGCCACTGCTGTTTTCGCTGCCTCGTCAGCTAAGCTGTTGCCGACAGCATGGACACCAAGTCGCTGGTGACCAAGAGTGTGAATAACACTCACGAGAGGGAGACGTCCTTTAAAGTCTGCCACTCGAACCCAAAGCGTTTTATGCTTAATTGTGCTACCTTTAGTGTCTCGATAATCATTGTGAGACCAGAAGTGTAAATTGTCATTGTAGGACTGGACACAGTAGAAGGAGTCACTCACTATAAGAGTAGTGACTCTGGGATCAGCAAACTCCAGTGCAAGCACCAGAGCCCGAAGCTCCGCTAATTGCGCAGTACAATCACCCAATGACTGCGTATGCACTGCATCAGATTGGAATTCACCATTTACGAATGTACCTACGACAATTGCGCAAGCCGCTGAATAAGCGTGCTTCGATCCAATTGCGGGTTGCGCAGACCCGTCAGTGTATATGACACAATGGTATTCTTCGAGCGGGCGCAAAGACAGAGGTGCCGGATGAACGAATTCATACTGCAAGTACTCTTGAGTCTGTAATGAGGCATCAAAGATGTAAGTGACATCTGGCGACGTCAGTGTTGTGGCCCATTGTATCCACCGTGGATGCAAAGCTTTAGAATTTGGTACACTTGCTTTAGTCACTGCCTCTAAAGCAGGATATGGTGTTACAACCAGAATCTGTTTCCCATGCGACAGTGCGCGTTCCTTGAGGATCGCCATCTGCACAGCAGTCAGAACTTTTTCGAACGTGGAAAAACGCAATTCAGCAGAGGTGTACAAGTGGGATTTGTACGCAATGGGGACTGTGTCGCCCTCATTAAACGTCAAGTACGTGAACCCCACGGTGCCTGGTACTATTCTTATTACCAGGTTAGTGCGGGTATCACGTATATTCTGCGATGTGTGACTTCGCAAAATTGAATTTGTAACCATAGTCAGCAAAACTCACGATAATATTGTCGACTCGAGACAGATGCGGCATCAGCTCATCATCCGTAAGATAGATATCATCAACATAGGAGTATGGGTCGGGGTCTATTCTTTCTAAGAGAGAAACCACGCGAGCAGAAAAGACGCCAGGGCTATTTTTGTAACCCATGGCTAATCTTGTAAACTGTTTTTGTTTGCCGCCCGAAGTAAACGCTGTCCACTGGCTACTCAGTGTGGACAGGTTGTGGCTAAAAAAGCCATTGGAAATGTCAAGTGTCGTTTTAAACCTTTTACGCACAAGACTGTCGACCAAAGCCGAACTATGTGTATTTTGTACCGCGCAGGTCCGGCAATGGGAGTTTAGGTGCCGGTAATCCAAAACTAAACGGTACGAGCCGTCAGGCTTCGTTACAGTGAATAAAGGGTTATTCATAGGGGACACACATGTTTCAATAACACCCTGATATTCCAATTGTTCAAGGATTGCCGCGACGTGGGGTCTCGCTTCACGACGCATAGGATATTGAGGTTGAGGCTGGGGCATAGACCGCAATGGAATCTCATGGCAGGGGGACAATCTGTCCCATCCCACCTGAGTACGATACACCGCCGGCGCAAGCGCCCACTCCCCAGCATACACTTCAGCTTGGTCCTTAGGCACTGTGTGCGCAAAGGACGGGAGGATTACTTCCTCCCCTCTAGGAGCCTCTAAAATGAAAGCTGGGGGCCAATCTGCCTCCGCTAGGAGGATATCATAGGTGGTGGTCAGATTATCCCAAAAAATCCCTTTTATTGTACGTTGTATGTCACCCTCAATTAATAAGACTATTTCATAAAGTCTGTCAGGGGGAGCCACTCTGGTGTCAGCTGTTTCAACAGTAACCGAGATATCAGTTGCTGTCACCGCCAGAAATGGACGCAGAGCTTGACGGACTATGGTAATTTCCGCTGCGCTGTCCAGGAGCGTCAGCGCCCATGTCCGGTTCCGAAGCTGTGTCCGCACTATCTGAGGCATACCTTGCCGTCAGAGCCGCCACTTTCTTCTTCTGAAACGGGGGTCTTTGTCGTGCAAATTCGTCCTGCCTGCCTTTACCCTCAGTCTGTCGGGGCTGGTCACGCTGTTGTGGAGCACCCCGACCTTTGCCACCGCCTCCGCCACCGGACTGTGTAGCCGATGTTTCCTGTGAAGAACGAGGAGAGCGCTGTTCAGAAACCTGAAATCTATCAGGAGACTTTATAGCAGCACGATCGCGCAGATAATAAGTGCGTTCACTACTTGACTGTACGGGAGAGGCAGGCCGAGAGCCCTGTTTCTGTTGCTGCTGCTTTCCCTGTTATTTAAACTGCCATTTTTGTTTTGGAAAAATGGGTCGTTCGTCCTTACCAGACGTTTCTGCCTTACCCTGCTGTTTTAGATCGGGATTCTTTATGACAGGCTTAACTCCTAAAGAGCTACGACCCAAATCCCGATATGCCTCTGCGATTATTTTCGCAAATTCCTGCGGTTTGTCCTCCTCAGCAACTCGCTTCAGTTCATTACGAACCTGGAAATGCAAAGCATCACCCTTAAGGTTTCCAATTATCATGGTAGCCACCAGGTCAAATTGACCAAGGAGCCGCATCCCTAACTCTATCGCAGACTCCGCACCATGGTTCTCTTGAACTCTTTTGATAACGGAGGGCAGCTGCAACATAGACGGAGTGCCAAAGCACTGCGCGTACGTCGCTGCAAAGACCGTGCCCCAATTTACACAATCATCTATGTGGGGGACCAAGTCTTTAGGCAAACTAATGGTGAGGATCCTGTGTTTCTCCACAGGAGAAGTATTCGGGTAAACCGCTTCTATTTGGTCAAATTTTTCAGCAAGCCAAAAGGGGAAATCATCCCTATTTTGGGGGCGCTTGCCCATAACAGAATTAACCATAACAGGACTAATGACCACCGCGTGATGATCAGTAGGCTGCCCCGCAACAGCAGGTGCCCCCGCCTGCACATTGCGCGACACGTACTGCACTAACGCCCTATATACCGTAATTAGGGCAGTGTGCAGTACACGCAACTCAGCTACCGTCACCGTGAGGTAACGGGGATGAGGCGTAAATCCGGCTAGTACCGGCCAAGTGGCCCCTGCAATTGATAAAGGGCCCATTCTTGGCGGTATAACCACATGGGGAAGGGCGCCATTAAACCAAATAAGATGCTGCCAAGCAGATATTGGTATTTCCTGTGTCCTATACGGCATATAGCTCGCTGGCACGGCAGCGGCAGTGTAAGAATGAAAGGTGTCATCATCCCCAACCGCCGGAATCGTCACCCAAGAGTAGAACAACTCATAGGGATGAGCCGCATCGGCTCCCACCACAAAGATGACGTTCATACCAGTGTCCGGCACCCCATACTGCGTCAAATGACGTTTCAGAGCTGCACGGCTATGCGCCGCAATATCCACCGACATTAGGACAACACACACTTGAAACTATCAGTAGCACAAGGGTTCAATAACCTTTTTAATGATCAAGCTTGAAGGAACCTATATCAATAGACCTAGGTAGGTTTAAATCCGTCAGACTTGTTATCCGGAAACAAGAATGAGGGTGTTGTGGACAAACGCGAGCACTACTAAGGCGTTTCAACTCATAGACCAAACGTTAGGTGCGCCATGTTGCAGGGATTCTGCTTATACACAGAACTATGCGTAGAACCCCAGGACCTCAGTGAGTTGTGGTGTACCAGAAACTCACCTCAGAACCCAGAACCCAGTATCCGGCTAGCATAAGTGTCCCATTCGTTATCCGAGATTTAGCTCGGCGGTCCCAATGAAAAGACAACCCAGAACAAGCGACTCAGTACATACTCAGGAATGGTGGGAATCGGAAATACCTGTTCGTATATTATTCTCACATCAGTCCACAACAAGAATCAACAGAGACACGGTGAAAATAAAAAGAGTTTATTTTTATAGACCGCGTGTCCTAAGATGCAGTACTTTGGCTAATACAAGCAGACAAATGATTAAAATCAAAACCATCAACATAGTTACAATTCCATAGAGTATAAAAGGGGTGATCATGTTATAATGACAGTGGATACTACCACCTTCCCTTTACTAAGAAGCTAATATTATTATTAGACTAACAGAAGGTCTCTTAGGCTTGAATAGGGGACCCCATACCTCAAAGATCAGCTTAGTGAAATCACATCACTGGAGCATCAGGAGTCTTCTCGCAGGAAGGCTCGTCTTCGGTCTGAATAATAAACATGATGTCTGTGATATTAAAAGCACCAACTTTCAGGTATGTGCAGCTGCTCGTGTGTTATGACTAAATAGTGGGTCGATCAACCTAGAGTGGAAAACATGCATTGTCTAACAACTCAGACTGTTTGTCACATCGTGTGCAGACCAAGGTCGCTGCGCAGAGCTCGGGATGGTAACAACAGATTGCTCTCGTGTGAGGCAAAACTCGAGTCAGCAGTTTGTTTAAGCAATAACATGTGAACGCAGTGTCGTGTGCAAAAGCAGCAAAATGGCTTTCTAACTTCTGACGTGGTTATGCTAACTTAACAATGTATGTACGTATTAAGGGAGTCCTTACTACAGGAGGCTTTGGAACGGAACGGGGGAGGCGGACGCGCTGGGTTCTGACGGAGAGGAAGGAGGTGATCCATTCCAGAGCCTTGTCTCGGATCCCTGTGGTGTGGAGGCGTGCGCGTAGTGTGCGGTGGCAGACGGTGTCGAAGGCGGCAGAGAGGTCTAGGAGGATGAGTGCTGCGGTCTCCCCGTTGTCTAGTAGGGTCCTGATGTTGTCGGTGGCGGCGATGAGGGCGGTCTCGGTGCTGTGGTTGCTGCGGAACCCAGACTGGGAAGGGTCCAGGATTATGTTCTCTTCGAGGTATCGCGTTAGCTGTCTGTTGACGATTTTCTCGATGACCTTGGCCGGGAAGGGGA
The DNA here is from genome assembly GCF_964204655.1 of Triturus cristatus. Classification (NCBI taxonomy): domain Eukaryota; kingdom Metazoa; phylum Chordata; class Amphibia; order Caudata; family Salamandridae; genus Triturus; species Triturus cristatus. The sequence goes on from NC_140586.1 coordinate 263,994,181, forward strand.
GCAGAGAGATGGGCCGGAAGTTCTTGAGGTCTCTTGGGTCTGCCTTGGGTTATTTGAGTAGGGCGTTGATCTCGGCGTGTTTCCAGCTCCCTGGGAAGGTCGCGGTCTCGGGGGATAGATTGATGATGTTGCGCAGGTGGGGTGCGATGGAGCTGCTTGCTTTGTTGAAGACGTGGTGCGGGAATGGGTCTGACGGAGAGCTGGAGTGGATTGTGCTTATGGTATTGATGGTGTCATCGACGCTCACGCTTGTCCAGGCTAGCAAGGGGACGTGGTCGATGGTGTGCGGAGGGTCTGTTGTGTTGCTCTCTGTTGGGGCTGTCTGGGTGTTGAAGCTGTCGTGGATGTCTGCTATCTTGCGGTGGAAGAAGGTGGCGAGGGAGTCGCACAGAGCTTGCGACGGCGGGATGTCGTTGGTGTTGGAGCTGGGGTTGGAGAGTTCTTTCACGATGTTGAAGAGCTCCTTGCTGTCGTGTGTGTTGTTGTCGAGGCGGTCTTTGAAGGAGGTCTTCATGGCAGCCCTGATGAGGTGGTGGTGGTTGCGAAAGGCGTCCTTGTGTGCTGCGTGGCTGTCCGGAGTTTGTTCACTGTGCCATTTCTTCTCTAGTTTCCGGCAGGCTTGCTTGGAGGCTAGGAGTTCTGGGGTGAACCAGCTGGCCCTCTTGCTGGTGTATCTGTGGGGGGGTTTCTTCAGTGGGGCGAGGGTGTTGGCGCAGTCCTCGATCAAGCGTCTGAGGTTGTAGGCAGTGTCGACGGTGTTGGAGGGTTGGGTGGGTGGGTTGAGAGCGAGGTTTGCATGTAGTTGGCCTTCAGTGATTTTGCTCCAGCGGCGGCGGGGGATCTGTTGAGTGAGGTGGTGTGTGGTGGGTTTCTGGAAGGTGAAGTGGATGCAGCGGTGGTCGGTCTAGAGGAGTTCAGTGGTGTGGCTGACGGAGCTGTGTGGGCTTGAAGAGAAGACGGGGTCGAGCGTGTGGCCGGCGGAGTGGGTGGGCGTTGTGACGAGTTGTCTCAGTTCGAGGTTGGCGAGGTTATCGATCAGGGTTGTGGAGTTGTTGTCGTTGTTGTTCTCAAGGTGAAAGTTCAGGTCTCCGAGGAGGATGTAGTCGGTGGAGGTCAGGGCGTGCGTGCTGATGACGTCGGCGATGGAGTCGCTGAACTGGGGGCAGGGTCCGGGGGTCGGTAGACGAGGGTGCCTCTGAGGGTGGAGTTGGGGTCTGTGTGGATCTGGAAATGCATGTGTTCGGTGGTGCAGAGCGCGTCTTCGGTGCTGGTCGAGACCCTGATGCTGTTCTTGTGGACGATGGTGATTCCTCCTCCGACTCCGTTGGTGCGGTCTCTGCGGGTGATCTTGTAGCCGTCTGGGATGGCTATGGCGATGTCGGGTGCGGAGGAGTTGTTCAACCAGGTCTCTGTCAGGAAGGCGACGTCCGGGGAGGTTGTGTTGAGCTCGACGGCGTGTTTGTGTGCGGAGCGGGTGTTCAATAGTATGCATCGGAGGTGGTTGAGGTCTTTATTGGCGGGTGGTTAGTCAGCTCTGTGGCTGGTGTAGCTGCAGTTCCGGCAGGTGAAGGGACCGTTTGTGCGTTTCGGGGCGGCCTTGAAGCAGGTGCGGGTCCGTCCGGGGTTGAGAGCATGCAGAGTGCTGGCATCATAGTGGCGGGTGCGGGGGCCAGGGGTTCTGGCGCTGGGCACGGACCAGGCGCGGACGGGCGCAGACAGGCCCGCCATAGGCACGCCAGCGGCTGGCATATATGGGGAAGTGGGAGGGAGGAGCAGCTGGGAGACAGGAGGCGGGGGCAGCGAATGGGCAGTCAGGGGGGTGGGGCCGCAGGGGACACAGCGTCAGGGGCGGTATGAGAATAATGATTTCGCTAATGATTGACTTTCATTTTGAACTAATTTAGATAAATAAGCATTGATTGAATTATGGTGTTGGGTGTTCATTTCTTGTCATTTATTGAGTTTCAAATGTATTTCCTATGTTTTAAAATCATGACTCAAGACAATGATTTTCTGGTTGCATTGACCTCATTGTAGATGCAGATTGGTTCTCCTATATTCAGTGTGGATAGAGTAATAGTATGAATCTTAGTGTGATGGGCCCTAGCGTATGATGTGTGTATGTGCGTGTGACTGTAGGTTTACTGTGTCCGTGGAAGCAGGGAGAATTTATATGCGCCGATCTGCAGCAGTTTCTTCCTTGATATCTTAGCAGAGCCACCGCAATTGTTCATTGTGACTTTATCCTTGTCCAAGGGCAGCTGGAAAAGTTCCCAGAACTGCTGTCCTCACGGAAAGCTTTCTAACCAGGCAAAGGCTACGGTCAGGTGACTCTCAACCATGTTCAGCAAGGCCGCTCATCAAAATTCAATCACTCGAGTGCAGGCTGTAAAAGGCAGCCATCTTGTTTTAGGCCAAAACGGACCATCTTAATTAAAAGAAACACAAAACAACGTTACCACAGCATAATGATTAAACAGTGTTAATCCCCACTAATACCCATATGTGTATGTAATTATCTGGCCTTCTGCAACGCAATAAAGCATTAGTACTTGTTATTTTAAAAGCAAAACATGAAACAAATAGCACTTTTACAACATTTAGTAAAACCGCACATTATTATTAAGCAACATATATGCGACCCACGTGTAATCCTTTCCTCTCATTAGTAATGTTGGTTAGTTCAGACTTTTAACAAAACAAACTATTTATTAGTGTTTTCAAATTAGTAGTTTAAATCATAACATAGAAACAAAACTGGAGCCTAAAACACGATAAATTTTCAACAGAAAACTCTGCTCCAGCAATCCCCCCTTTGGTGATATCTTATCACCACAAAAAAACAACCCAAAAACCAAATTTTAGTCCCAATTTTTAGGAGAAATCGAAAATGTCTTTTTCAACACACATTAAACACCAGACTCCCTCACATCATCCCTCTTTGTCTCCAAGTAAACACTCTCCCTCAATTCTTCTAATTCTATTTCATGCTGATCTCTCCTTGATCTCTTTTGTTTCTTGTCAGTCTTTCCTCTAATTATTCTCTTTTTCCCTCCCCTGTTTTTACAACACAAACACCCCAATCTTAATATCAATAAAGCAACAATTACACATGTCAAAGGAAATAATATTTTACCAATAAAGGTACTACCTATCTTAGCAATAAACCTCTTAACAGCAACTATCTTATTAGCTATTTTAGTCCAGACACTTTCAGCTTCCAGGGGTACTAATTCTTCATGCAAATCAGTAATATTTTTGATATAGACCTTTAGGTCTTTGCTTTCGTCAGGAATGTAAGTGCAACAATGTTGAACTTTCAGCATTCCGCAGACTCCACCCTCCTTGGCCAATATAATATCAAGGGCAAGTCGATTCTGCATAGACATGGCACGTACGGCAATCATCTCCGTATTTACCAAAAGAAACCCTCCAGCGGTACTTGTCGATAAGCGATCCACCACTGTTGACAGTTTCCGAATCCCATATGCATTCAAAGAAATTCCCACTGCTGGAATTAAAGCACCAAAAATATCACCCACTATCTCCGACCAAGTTTCTCTCTTAAAACGTGTTAGTAAATTAATGTGTTCTACATCTTCTATCCTATCTATATGAAAAATCTTTGGAAAAACCAGGCCCACATAACACGTGCCATACCAATGGTCAGGCAACTTGTAATAAGCCTTGTTCCCACAAACATAATATACTCCTGGGAAAACTGGATCTTCTCCACCTTTAAAACCCCATCCTGTTGCAATAAAGTATGTATCATGACACTCACTAGTCCCAACAAAATATGTATCATATTGAGACTTCTTTCTGGTAATGCATAGTTTACCCTTCTGTGGTGCATCTAAAGCTAAAGTTGGACTAGCCCCATTCTTCAACTCCTTTCCCATTTCAATGTCCCAAATAGTCTCACTCACTTTATATTTCCCTGCCTTCTCATGCATGCTCATTCTCCTTTCTTCTACCATGTTTAGGAAAGCTTTCTCCTCTTCTTTCAAACTACAAGTTAAATTGTTTCTAAAAATGTAATCTAAAGTTAATTCTTCTTTCTCAATAAAAATCTCACCAAAAATGTTAGCTTCTTTAGCTGGATTCAGCTTTTGGTTCATAGGCAATTGCCCAAAAATACTATCTTTGTTAGACATCTCATAATCTATTTTCCCTAACAAATAAAAAACACTACTCAACACACTACAGGAAATTCCATACGTAGCTGGTAAATGGTGATAAGTAACACCTTCTGAAACGGATGCAGGTAACTGCATACAAACGTAGCAATCCCTAACTTCCATTGTCTTTACGTATTCGTACAATAACTTTGAAAAAACATTGCTAGAAAAATCATTAATTGACCTATCTTTATGTATGTAAATGTTACTAATTCTAGTTGGAACTACTTTTTGTGAACTTTTCTCTACATTGGTCACATTCTCAGTATGTATTCCAAAAGTATCTATTGTAAATCTAAAAGTAACTAGTAAAGCTAGTACACCCCATAATAGCATTAATAATCCAGTACAGCAGCAGCACATTCTACACCATCTTTTCAAGAAGGCACATCTACTTTGATTATTCTCTGTGTTAGCCATTTTACTACTTTGGCAGTGTCTTTTGACTTAGCCTCTTCTACTCCACTACTGAGATTTAGAACACTAGATTATTTCAAACAGCTAATTACAGACTTTCTTCTTTTCACTTTTCCAAGTGACTCTTCCAGTTCACTCAATTTGGATTTTCGTCACTTTTCACTTCTTCTTCAGCAACATCAAATTGTATCAGATCATCAACAACATCCTGTGCATCCGACTCTTCTCCAATGTCAGTCAAGATTACTTTCAGGATTCCAACAGTTTTCTCCTCAACCACTTCTCGTACGGTCCCCTCTGGATTTCCTTGACCTTCTGTCTCTTCACCTTCAGACAGTGCCACATACGTCCATTCCGGTGACCTATACTTCTGGTTAGGTTTTCTTATTCTCTTGATCTCTTCCGGTTCCTTTGTGATCTTTTGTTTTTCACCTTTTGCTTGATTCTGACTCGACACTTCGTTCACCTGTTCAGCTTTTGATGAATTTACTCGTGTCAGTCTGTATCTCAGCCTCTTTATCCTGTTAGGCCAAAGATCTCCTCTTACAACCCTCTTTGGTCTCACTTCTTTATTATTTCTCTCTCCAATCCAAGTTCTCTTTCTCAGAACTCGACCCTCTGATTTCTCATTTTCACTCTCATCTGATTCTGTCTCATTTGCCTCCTGTTCTTCAGCAGTTTTCTTTTGCTCCACAGTTTTTCCCACCACTGATTGAGACTTCCCTAATTCTTTCCCTCCTCGGGTCTCCGACACGCAATCTTCTTGCTGTCTACTTGTCCCTTCACCTAGCTCATCAGGAATGTTCCCTACACCTCCTCGGGGGTCTTCCGCAATCTGTCCCTTTCTATCTTCTTCTAGCCCTACTTCTTCAGGTGTACTCTCAAGTGGATTTTCAACCTCCTCATCTGATTCAGGAGTAGTCTCTGTGGAATTGTTCCTTTCTCTTCTGTCTTCTCCACTGCTTGTTGGAACTTCAGGCACTCTTACAGAATCTGATCTTTCCCCTGAAACTCTCAATGTTTCTCCTGAAGCTTCTCTTGGAAAGAAAGAATCACCTGACTCTCTTTCTCCTTCAGCCCTTTCATGATTCTTTCTTCTTCTCACTGGCTCAGTCTCTTCATCATCACTCGAATCTGACTCTTCAAAATACTCTTTACCAGTCCCATCCTTTGGATTTGGAACTCTCAGAGTATGACTCGCATGCACCCAGTTTTTCACACCGGCACACTTTACTGCAGTTGTTGTAGTCAGAATGACTTGTCTTGGCCTTCCCCACCTTGGAACCAAGCAATTTCTTCTTCTGTGTACCTTAATCCTCACCCAGTCCCCTGGACTCAGATCATGGGCTTGCTTCTTCTCAAGTGTGGTAGCGTCTTCTCCAACCTGGTGAAACACAGAATGAACTACGTCAGCCAGGCCTTTACAGGAATCCAAAATCATGTCATCAGTTATTGTCATCAACTTGTTGACAGGCACAAATGCATGTCTCATCGCACGTCCCATTAAGATTTCGTGCGGACTCAAACCTGTGGTTCTATCTGGAGTAGACCTAATGGTCATCAGCACTAGAGGCAAGACATCAGGCCATTTCATTCCAGTGGCTAAACACATCTTACCAATTCGGTTTTTTATTGTGCCGTTCATCTGCTCTACAACTCCAGAAGCCTCTGGTCTGTATGCACAATGTAGCTTCTGCTGTATGCTCAATGCTTCACAAATTAAACCCATGAGCTCATTGTAGAAGTGTCCACCTCTATCAGACTCAATTGTCACTGGGAACCCGTACCTAGGAATCAACTCCCTCAACAGTAACTTTGCAACTGTTATTCCATCATTTCTCCTAGTCGGATAGGCCTCCACCCATCTTGAAAACAAACAGACTACCACTAGAACATACCTCAATTTGTTCACTTGGGGCATTTCAATGAAATCTATTTGCATTCTGGTAAAAGGACCTCCTTCTCTGCCTATTGTTCCTAGACTCACCACTGTCTTTTTCCCAGTATTGAACTGCTGACAAATCAAACATCTCTGACAGATCCTTTCTGCAATCAACCTGAACTTTGCATTGTACCAGGTCTGCTTGAATGACCTAATCATCGCATCCCTTCCCAAATGTCCCTGGCCATGATACATTCTTGCCATTGTCGACAACATGCTATTTGGCATGACTGGTCTACCATCTCTATAGATCCAAACATGATCTGTCTCTCTTGGGGCACAACCTGCCTTGATCCAATCTCTCATTTCCTCATCTCCTGCCTCATCCTGCAACTGTTTAACTTCATCCCACGTTTCTAGGACATTAGTAAACATCACAGAACAAAAAGACATTTCCCTCTCTCGTGCCTTATTAATCGATTGGTTTGTTTTTGCACAATACTGCGCTATGTCATTGGCAAATCTATTACCAAGAGTAACAAAATCATCTCCTTGTCCATGAGCAGCACACTTCACAACTGCTAGTTCTTTAGGCAGCTGTATCGCCTCAAGTAATTTTCCAATCACTTCAGCATTCTTTATTGGAGTCCCACTCGACGTCAAGAAACCTCTCTGTAGCCAAAGCTGGCCAAAGTCATGAACGACTCCAAATCCGTACTGACTATCAGTCATCACAGTCACTCTCAGATTCTTCCCAATCTTGCAAGCTTTCGTCAATGCCACCAATTCAGCCACTTGAGCAGATCTCACTCCTTTCAAAGGCGAAGCTTCCATAACTTCTGAAACCTTGCACACTGCATATGCTGCACTCAGCACACCATCATCAGTCCTCAGACATGATCCATCCACAAACAACACATGATCACTCTCAGGCAATGGCAAATCTCTTATGTCTGGTCTTGGTTTTGTGCAGTAGTCAAGCACATCCAAACAATCATGATCAACATCATCTCCCACATTCACATTTTCAGCATCTGGTAAAAGTGTCGCTGGATTCACATTCACACATCTCTCAAGAGTCACATTTGATGCTTCCAGAATGATTTTCTCATATTTAGTCAATCGACTATGTGACATGTACTGAGTCCTGCATCTTGTCAAAAGAATTGCCACATCATGAGGTACGAATACCCTTACAGGATATCCCATTATTATACCCTCACTCTGTTCCAAGCTTCTGCATGTAGCAGCTACTGCTTTCAAGCAACCTGGCAAACCCACAGCTACGGGGTCAAGTGTCGATGAGAAGTACGCAATCGGCCTTCTCAGTTGTCCATGCTTCTGAATTAACACTGAAAGTGCACAACCATTTCTCTCACTGCAGTACAACTCAAACTCTTTCTCATAGTCTGGCATTCCCAAAGCAGGGGCTTCACACATTCTGCTCTTCAACTCTTCAAATGCTGCCATTTGTTCTCCATCCAATTCCAATGGGTCTCTCACTTCACTTTTTGTCAGCTTAATCAGTGGCTTTGCTATCAGCGAGAAATTACTTATCCACTGACGACAATAACCCACCATCCCCAAAAACATCCTCACTTCTCTCTGGGTCATCGGGGCTCTCATTCCTCTGATAATTTTGATCCTGTCATCGGTCGCCTTTCTCAGACCCTTTTCAATATTATGTCCAAGATAATGCACCTCTTTCTTGCAAAACTGCAATTTGGCTGGAGACACCTTTAACCCTCCATCTGCCAGATGATTCAGTAAAGCTATGGTATCTACTTCACAAGCTTCACGTGTCTTCGATGCCACAAGTAAGTCATCGATATACTGCACCAGTACTGAGCTTTCAGGTATGATCAAACTTTCCAATGATTTCTTCAATAACTTATTGAATATCGAAGGACTCTCTGTATACCCCTGTGGGATACGACACCATGCTAAAATACGCTGGCCAAACCGGAATGCAAAAATCGGCTGGCTGTCATGATGCAATGGAATTGAAAAGAAAGCATGACACAAATCAATCACCGTGTACCACTCAGCATCATGAGGAATCTGATACAAAATCACTGAAGGATTTGGCACAATGGGACAACATGCCACCACAATTTTGTTCACTTTTCTCAAATCCTGTACAATCCTGAACTTCCCATTAGGTTTCTTCAGCCCCATTATCGGTGAATTACACGGACTACTCAGTATTTCTCTCAAAACACCCTGTTGGATCATCTTGTCAATTATAGGTGTTATTCCCTCAATTATTTCTGGTGTCAATCTGTACTGAGGAATATTAGGATAAACAATACCCTCTTTCACTGAAATCTTCACTGGATCTACATTATTCATCAATCCCACATCTTCTCCAGTAAAATCCCACACTGCTGTTTTCACTGTGTGTCTCAACTCCTGAGGCAAATCATCTGGATTAAACACAGCATATGTACCAACAATCTCACTCTCTCTATTATCTAGAGTCATCCGGTACAAAACATCCTCATCTGGTGTCTCAAAAGCTATTCCATCCGGAGTACAAAAAATTGTACAATTCATCTTGCACAATAGGTCCCTACCTAATAAGTTCACTGGACTAGTGTCACAGACAACAAATCTGTGCATGTCTGAAAATTTCCCTATACTCACCCTTACTGGCTCAGTAAGACGAGTCTTAATCTGTGTATTGGCTACACCAACTACTTGGATTGCTTCGTCCGAGAGAGGAAGATTTCTAATATCTGCTGACCTGACAGTTGATCTCGTCGCTCCTGTGTCTACCAAAAAAGTAACACACTCCCCATTTATTTTCCCATCAACAAATGGTCCTGCCTGGTCTATTTCTAGAGTTGCACCAAGTATGCACTCTTCCTCCTCTCTTCGGCGCCGTCAATAGTCCCCTTAAGACTCACTCCCCTCATTCTTTAACCAGTACTGTTGTACTAGATTAGAACGTCTCGGTTTGTTTACCTGCTCATCATTGTAGAATCCTGAGTCCTGGTTATACTTTTGGGTCCCTCTTTTCTGCGGCAAGGGCGGTTTTGGCTCTTGACTCTGCTGTCTGACAACCTTCTGTTGTTGCTGCTGTTGATTACACCCCTCGTTCTGCACCTGTTGATTTAAGGGTTTATTTTCATTACTCACTAATGGTGGATTAGTACACTCGGATCTCCAATGCCCCAATTGTCCACAGTTGTGACAAGGGAACTTCTTCTTGGCCTCCTCTAAATTCCCCTTTCCTTTTCCTGCATATCTGGGTCTATTTCCTGGATTATTTGCCTGTTCCATCAACTGTGCTTCTTGTCTCTCAGCAACTTTCACTTGTGCCCACATTGCCTTTTCTTTTAACTTTCTCTGTTTTGCTTCAATCTCATCACTGAAGTATTTTGCATGTCTCAGGATTTCATCAATCTTTTTACTCTGCCAATCAACTGTATGTTCACGAATCCTTTCACTGATTTCAGGTCTCAGGCCATATACAAATCTGTATACAAAATGACTCAAATCCTTGTCACCCAGGTGTTCATCTCCACTGAACTGTTTAAAAGCCAGTATCAGCCTTTCGTAAAAAGCATGAACTGATTCTTTTGCTTCTTGATGTGTTCGATCTATCTTAACCCAGTCTGTCTCTTTCGGGGGTACTTTATTTTTCAGTAACACAATAACCTGATCATACTTTTTCATAACCTCTGGATCTGGTGCTCCTGTTTTCGGATCTCTTGGATACTCCTTTGCAGGCCAATCTATAACTATTTTACACTCAGCCCACAAGTCTGCTGGAACAATTATATCAAACAGACTATTCAGATCAATCCACAGCACTTTTGACAATTTCACAAACCTGTCTACCTGCCTATACCACTCGACGGGCTTTTCTCTCAGTCGAGGGAAATCATTCGTAAATGATAAAATATCCTGTCTAGTCCATGGGACATGTACATATCCACCTCCAGGAATCTCTCTCATAGGATAAGCATCCACTGTTTTCTCTTTTTCTCTCACAGGAAAAGCTGAATAAGTCCTATCCACTGAATCTTCCCTTTTCTTGTACCATCTATCCTTCCATTTTTCTACATCACCCCATTTTCGCAATAAGGCAATCATTTCCTTAATCTGTCCTGTTCTACCAGCACCATTTAGATTTTCAATATCTTTGTCAGTGAAATCCATCCTGTAAGACTTCTGCAAAGCTTTCACCTTATCCATGTCAACTCCTTGTTCACTCGCTATTGCTCTTAACCTGTCATGTGTACTCTTAGCCCTCCAGGTGATGCTTTTACACATGAATAACAACTCCCCATCATGATGATTTTTGAGTATATCTGTAGGAATTGTCCCTGCAATAAGCTCCTCCAGTTCTATGCGCAACCTTGCTACATCAATTGCCTGTGAATCTTTATCCTTCTTTTGAAGAACCTTCAACCAATCATTCAAATCCTCAGCTGTTATTTCAGTAGACTTTTTCACTGCACCCACTTGTTCTGTCACCCTCTGTGGTTCCAGAATTGTTCCTCCCAAACAACCAGTATTCAATCCTGAATTAGGCTGTACATCTAATCCTCCACTACAGGTGTCATGTCTCAATTGACTCAAATTATTTCCTCCCGCTCTCATTCCTGATTCCTCCAAAGAACAAGTACCAACCAAACCATTTCCAACATAGGGAACTGTCAAACCATTTTCACCCATTCTTTGCTTATCAAAAATAGGCACAACCGGACCAATAGTTACAGGCACCGTAACTGCTTCAAGATTTTTCGTTAGCTCTCTAATTTTCTCAGTCAGCTCAGATGTCGTTCTGGCTAATTCTCTTGTTTTCTCGTCACTGACTCCTCGATTCTCTCTCTCCCGCTCTCTCTCTCTCTTTCCCTTTCCATGAAAGAGCTATCACTTTTCAGATCAGGTGTCACAACTTCAGTTTTAATAATTCGCAAAGTATCTCTTATTGGAGTAGCAACTGGCGTGCTCTCTTCTGGTTCTGGTCTATATGGAGGTGGTCTCTTGTAAATCATGTCATCCAAAACCTCATCCTCATAATCATTAGCTCCATATCTTCTCACTTCTGCATCAGGCACCTTCGCTGCACCTTTCCTCCCTTCCGCTTCTTCAACTGTCCTCATAGGATATAATCCCTCTGACATACTAGCATCTCGCCATCTCCTCATGCGATCATGATGAGTTTCACGATCATATTTCCTCCCAAAAAAGTACCTATAATTATTTCCACTCCTCTGCTTTTCTCGCTCATGCACCTCATCTTCCCATTCCACCAATGCCTCGAACTGTGTCGGCCTTGGTCTAGGTTCTAGACACATCATCTTTTCCCGTAAACTTCTCAACACGGCCAAATTAAATGAACCATGTTCCGGAAACGCTAAGACACCATCTTCCTTAGTATACTTAGCCCAGTTATCTAACCAAATACAGGTATGATACCCATATTTCGCAACCATGAAGGATGCAGGAGTTCTCGTTGGAGGTAGCAATTCACCCTCTCTGGTTATTATGCTCTTATCCTTGTCGAACCACCTCTTTATTTTACCGAACAAGGATTTCTTCTTCTTTTCCTCCGGTTGGTAATACATTGTAATGTTTACCAATATTCTCTAATCCCTTCCGTACAGTTACGATCTTTTGTCCAATAACAGCGCGACTCACACCAACGCACCAATCCTGGAGCGTCTACGTCACTCTGTACTCCTTCCAATCCCTGCGCGGCTCACACTAACGCACCAATCCTAGCGCGAGCACTGTTCTGATTCACTACCCAATCAGAGCGCGGTCTGTATGACGTCAGCAGTCGCGGCAGTCGCTTCTGCTCCTGTCTCCTGTCACTCGTCTACCCCTCCTTTACAAAGTCTTCTCAGTAGACTTTGTTTCAAATTCCACAAAATCTATTAGTTACAACACATAAACATCTCCATTGTCTGTTTCGCTAACCACAGAATAGTAAAAGAAATCTTTTTCACAAGAATCCCGCTTCTCTCTAGAACAGCGCTTAACTCTGCTCCACTACGGAATTATTACTCTCGTTGACACAGTAGCACATCCCTCTACTCTGCCCTTCTAACATGCATCCATTAACTGTTTCCTCTAGGACTGCTCCAAAGAGTCTTACAATCAATTAAATGTTCATACATTCACGCACTTTCACACCAGAAAATGTAGCACATGCACACAGAATCCTGCCTTTCCCGAGAACAGCGAACAGTCTGTCCCACTACAGAATTATAACACACATTAACCAAGCAGCGCTTACCTCTGCCCAGTCCTTCAGACAAGCTCAGAAAATACCTATTACCTCTCCAGCGATAAGCTTTAACGGCAAACCTTACGGGTCCCTGGGACTTAAGACCAGAGTTTCACAGATAACCTTTCGCTACCATACGCACTCCTTTTATACCGAAATATATCTAATAGTAACACACGACGATGTCACTGATTCCGAACCCAGACAATGTGGCGCGCAACTTCAATTTGTCACACGTTTTTTTCCTGCATACGTACAGGTAATTCCAACAATCCAGTTTTTCCCGAGAGCAGCACACACTTCCCTCTGCCCTACTACGGAACCGTCACCAGCTCCCAAGTTCCAGAAGCACTACATAAAACTCAATACGACAACTTCAACATATAGTATTGGTACATATACCAACATCAATCAATAATCAATGAATCAAAAGCCAATGTACAAGCAATCTAATCTGATCAAGACAATAACCAAACCATCATACTGCTACCAGGAAACTGCTGCAGATCGGCGCATATAAATTCTCCCTGCTTCCACGGACAAAGTAAACCTACAGTCACACGCACATACACACATCATACGCTAGGGCCCATCACACTAAAATTCATACTATTACTCTATCCACACTGAATATAGGAGAACCAATCTGCATCTACAATGAGGTCAATGCAACCAGAAAATCATTGTCTTGAGTCATGATTTTAAAACATAGGAAATACATTTGAAACTCAATAAATGACAAGAAATGAACACCCAACACCATAATTCAATCAATGCTTATTTATCTAAATTAGTTCAAAATGAAAGTCAATCATTAGCGAAATCATTATTCTCATAGTTACCTATTCTAGCTAAAAAAGTCAGGACAGGTCTCTCAGTAAAGTCTCTCGAGATGCCGTCCTCAGCATAGGTTCAGGAAGAAGTCCAAAATGCGATGAACTGCAAGGAACGCACTGAACGCAATTAGTAATGTTGGTTAGTTCAGACTTTTAACAAAACAAACTATTTATTAGTGTTTTCAAATTAGTAGTTTAAATCATAACATAGAAACAAAACTGGAGCTTAAAACATGATAAATTTTCAACAGAAAACTCTGCTCCAGCAAGGGGCGACGAAGGAAACAGAAGGCAAAAAGGGCACAACAATTGAGGGGGAAACGAGTGGCACAGAAGGCAAAAAGGTCACAAGAAAGGGCAAAAAGGTCACAAAAATCGGGGGGAAACGAGTGGCACAGAAGGCAAAAAGGTCACAAGAAAGGGCAAAAAGGTCACAAAAATCGGGGGAAAACAAGTGGCACAGAAGGCAAAAAAGGTCACAAAAATTGGGGGTAAACGAGTGGCACAAAAGGCGAAAAAGGTCACAAAAATCGGGGGGAAACGAGTGGCACAGAAGGCAAAAAGGTCACAAGAAAGGGCAAAAAGGTCACAAAAATCGGGGGGAAACAAGTGGCACAGAAGGCAAAAAAGGTCACAAAAATCGGGGGGAAACGGGTGGCACAGAAGGCAAAAAGGTCACAAAAATCGGGGGGAAACGAGTAGCACAGAAGGCAAAAAAGGTCACAAAAATCGGGGGGAAACTAGTGGCACAGAAGGAAAAGGGTCACAAGAAAGGGCAAAAAAGGTCACAAAAATCGGGGGGAAACGAGTGGCACAGAAGGCAAAAAAGGTCACAAAAATCAGGGGGAAACAAGTGGCACAGAAGGCAAAAAGGTCACAAGAAAGGGCAAAAAGGTCACAAGAATCGGGGGGAAACAAGTGGCACAGAAGGCAAAAAAGGTCACAAAAATCGGGGGGAAACGAGTGCCATAGAAGGCAAAAAAGGTCACAAAAATCGGGGGGAAACGAGTGGCACAGAAGGCAAAAATCGGGGGAAACGAGTGGCACAGAAGGCAAAAAGGTCACAGAAATGCAGGGGCAGCTAAGCAACAGAAGGCAAAAATGGGCAGAGAGACACAGGGGCAGCGAGGGGAACAGAGGGAGAGAACGGGCACAGACCAAGTACAGGCAGTGGGGGAGACAGACAACAGCAGTCACAGACACAACGATGAAAATGCAGCCACTACGAGAGCAATGAAAAAATACAGGCAGTACAATGAGAGCAATGAGAAATACAGGCAATACAATGGAAGATGAGCAAACCTACGGCCTACCACTGGCCACCAGGGATGAGGCGCAGGTGGTAGCCTGCGGGTGGAGGAGGGCCTCGAACTTCCTCAGCAGCAGCAGCTGGGGCAGGGACACACAGGCGGTGCTGTGCGGAGGGGGAGCGACCTACCTGGAAGGGTCATAGAAATCATAGAACACGATTTTTACAATATGTGATGAAAAGTATTATGATGAACCTGAGTGATGTAATTGTGCCATATATGTTAAATAAACAGAATACATTTTTTTTTAAAATAGCACGTCCTTGAAGCAGGCGATAACTTGGAGAAAAATATTTGCATGTTTCCTGCACTGTACAACACACATACAATGTGCAGAATGTTTTACAATTTGTCCAGGTATCGATTTTGTACTGGAAGGTCCAATACACAATGTATGCGAGACATCACGCGCATACCTCTACAGTAGAGTCTACACCATGCTGCTAAGGTTGTACAGGGCACTAGGTAGCTTGTTTGTGCGCCAGCAAAGCCAATGAGCAGCAGCAGTCCATTTTTGATAGGATCACTGATACAACATTGTGGTAAACAATAGTGTTGACAAAATTAGTGTCAAAAATATTGTTTAGCACAATATCATGCTACCATATGTATAATGGTAAGTACACCCCCAAACATTTTACCTGCTTGCCTCCAAAATTGCTGATCTAACTTTTGTTGGCCTTAGGACTCTGCACTTTACTACTGCTAACCAATGCTAAGGTGCTTGTGCTCACTCCTCTAAAATGGTTTGATTGGATTATCTACAATTTACATATTTAATTTACCTATAAATCCCTACTAAAGTGCACAACCTGTTTTCATTGCCTGTAAGTTAAATACTACTAGTGGGTTCTGCAGAACTGATTGTGCCACCCACTTAAGTAGCTTTTAAAGTTGTCTCAGGACAGCCACTGCAGAGCCTGTGTGTGCAGTTTACACAGCCATGTCAACTTGGAAATTAGAACCCCTTGTCATGCCTTAAACACCCCTGTAATTACATATATGTCACCCCTAGGGTAGGCCCTATGTAGCGCATAGGGCAGGGTGCTGTATAATTAAGAAATAGGACATGTACTTACAAGGTTTACATGTGCTGGTAATGAAAAACTCCCAAATTCGTTTTTCACTACTGTGAGGTCTCATAGGATAACATTGAGGATTCCTTATTACATTTAATAAGCTGTAATTCCTAATTGAGAACAGGTGGATCTCTCATGTTTTGTACCTATGGAATTGTATTGATAAATCATCTTTAATGGCAAAGTTAGATTTTCATTACAATTTTGAAAATGCCACATTTAGAAGGTTAAAGACACACAATTGATGGACGGAATGCAGGAAAAATTAAAACATTCACCCCAGTCAAGAGATCTGGGTTCAATCCATCATTCTTTTGCTCACCATGCCACCCCAGTTTAGACCTGGCCATATGCAAATCAGTCTTGACCATGTGCCTCATGGGAACAGTCCAGCCTGAACTGCCAAGCCAGGACCTCCCTGGACTGGAAACAAGCATCCTAGGACCGGATTCGGGGTTTCACCCCTCTTCAGCCAGGATAGCTTGATTCCAGTGGCACAGTGAGCCCAGGACTCACGTCTGGGCTTACCTGGCGCACTTAGGGCGAGAAAGCAAAAGACACACAATTGATGGACGGAATGCAGAACAAATTAAAACATTCACCCCAGTCAAGAAATCTGGGTTCAATCCATCATTATTTTGCTCACCATGCCACCACAGTTTAGTCCTGGCCATATGCAAATCAGTCTTGACCCTGTGCCTCATGGGCACAGTCCAGCCTGAACTGCCAAGCCAGGACCTCCCTGGACTGGAAACAAGCATCCTAGGACCGGTTTCGGGGTTTCACCCCTCTTCAGCCAGGATAGCTTGATTCCAGTGGCACAGTGAGCCCAGGACCCACGTCTGGGCATACCTGGCGCACTTAGGGCGAGAAAGCAAAAGACACACAATTGATGGACGGAATGCAGAACAAATTAAAACATTCACCCCCAGTCAAGAGATCTGGGTTCAATACATCATTCTTTTGCTCACCATGCCACCCCAGTTTAGACCTGGCCATATGCAAATCAGTCTTGACCCTGTGCCTCATGGGAACAGTGCAGCCTGAACTGCCAAGCCAGGACCTCCCTGGACTGGAAACAAGCATCCTAGGACCGGTTTTGGGGTTTCACCCCTCTTCAGCCAGGATAGCTTGAATGATGATGGATTAAACCCAGATCAGTTGACTGGGGGTGAGTGTTTGATTTGCTCAAACGCTCCGTCCATCATCCCCTTTGGTATCACATTTAGAAGGTTGGCATTTTCTTGCTTTAGCCATTTGGTGTCTGCTGCCTGTCTCCGATACATATCTGGGGAGGTTGACGACGGGGCATTGTGTATTCCCCTACACAGCAACACACAATGGGAGTTAGGGGTGACTTGATGGGCCATCCTGGGAGGATAAGAGGGAGGAGCTGGACCCAGCCTCACTTACACCTGATTAGGATGTGTCCAGTCCCCACACAAAGGTCTGCATACTCCCTGTAGTGAGTCTGGAGCCAGGGCAGGAATGGAAGACCTCTGTGAACTTTAAACACCTGTCTTTCGAAACCCCACCACTACAAAGGTTCAACTGTGTATCAGTACTGGACCTCTGACACCTACACTTTAATAAACTTCTTGACCTGTGGAAACTTTGCCAGGAAGAAATACTGCTGTGCGGCTGAAGGATTGCCACTCTACTGGCCAGCTGCTCTGGAAGAACTGCTTTCTTGCTGTGCTGACCTGCTACCCGATGCCTGCTGCTCTATTGGTCTGAATTAGAAGGACTTGACCTGCATCACTTGACCCTGAGAAACCAAAGTGACACCAAGGGTTAGTTGGCTGGCCTCCTGATTTGAAGTCTCAGGGTTATAAAAGACTTCCAAGTTTCCTTCTTATGCACCTGTACTCTGCCATCTGTGAGTCTACCGTGTCAAGGGGTGCCGCAACAGTCCTGGACCCTTGGAGGCGGGCCTAAGGTGCTTGTTCAGCATAACCAACCCGTTACAGCTGCTGCGAAGAACAGAACAGCGGCATATTCACCACTGTGTAGATTAGCACCGATGCATCTCGCTACTGCGTGGATTGAAACCGGTGCATCGCCCCTGTGGTGTGAACCAGATCCGGTGCATTGCTGCTGTTGCATTGCTCGTAGACTCAGCTCCGCCTTCGGAACCACTACTGAGCAATGCTCTGCTGAAGCAAAGTCCTCGCATCTCTGTTGATGACAGCCTCGACAACGAAGTTGGAACTGCATCACAGCAACCCGCTCATCGAAATCGATGTGTCACTGCTGTTGTGTGGCCAGGACCAGCACTTCGCCACATGGATCAACACTAACACATCGCCCTCCCTGTGCTCCGCATGGTCCCCGTTGACAGGATCCTCAATGACGATAAAACCCAGATTAAGGTACTCTTACTCTATGGTCCCAACCTGGTCCCTGTGGCCGACCCGTGTTCCATCATGGTCTGCCTGATCTTTTGACTTTGCCGCGGTCTTACGCGACCTGATGTCCCTTATTGGCACCTAGGGCTTTTGGTACTATTTTCGCTTTTCCTTTTAAACTCAATATCTTGAGTTCTACTTTGGATTTTTGACGTTTTGGTCTTGTTTTATTTATTAAATTAAGCTCTATTTTTCTAACCAGGTGTGGTATCCTTTTGTGTGGTGTTTTCACTGATTTACTGTTTGAATTGTCGCACAAATACTTTACACATTGCTGCTTCAGTTAAGCCTGAAAGCTCTGTGCCAAGCTACCAGAGGATGAGCATAGGTTAATCTAGTGTGGTTTTGTGACTTACCCTGACTAGGATGGTGGTTGCTGCTTGGACAGGGTACACACTGGGTTTAATCCACCATTCATTTGCTCACCACCCCAGTTTTGCCCAGCTAAGTGGGAAGGGTATGTCCAGACGTGGGTCCCATGCTCACTGCGCCACTCGATTCAAGCTAGCCTGGCCGATGAGGGGTGATGCCCCAAAACCGGTCCCAGGATGCTTGTTTCTGGTCCAGGGAGGACCTGGCTTGGAAGTTCAGGCAGGACTGCTCCCATGAGGTACAGGGTCAAGACTCGTATATGGCTGGGTCCAAGCTAGGGTGGGTGGTGAGCAAAAGAGCAATGGATTAAACCCAGATCTGTGTGAATGGGGGTGAATGTTTGTATTGTTCCCCATTCCATCCATCATTTGTTCTTTTTGCTGTTGTGAAGTGTGTGGCACATTGTGAGGTGGATGATTATGTTACTGTTGGCAATAGATATGCCGCCGAAGTCACCAGATACTGTGCTTAAATTGCTTGTACTTTTAATGGAAAGTACAAAAACGAGGGAGACCAATTACAATCTTTTGTTAACTACAGCTGATACTTGGGAGGAAGTCAAGGGGTCGCAGGGAGAAGTGTCAGAGGCAGAACAGCAGAGTTGGGTCAAAGGAGATTGTGTCAAGAGAGATGAGGACCAGATTTGGGTTGCAGGAGATGGCAGACAAGTGTTGCCTAACAACCTTTTACCCCGATGGACAGACATTATCAGGGCCCTACTCATGTGGGTAGGGACGCGATGGTCGGGTTGTTTAGGCAGACCTGGTTCAATCCAAAGTTTAGGTTGATGACTGAAGCACTGTGCCACAGATGTGTTGTGTGTCAACAGAACAATGTGTGAAAGAGAACTGCAGTAACACCATTCACATAAGTTGGTTAACAGGTCCTTTAATTGGATATAGTTGGATCTCATTGAGATGCCTGTGAACAATGCATTGAGGTGCGTTTTGGTTGTGTGTTTATCATTTCACAATGGATTGAGGCATATCTCACATGAAGGAATGATAGTCTCACAGTAGCAAAGAGTTTGTTGAGGAAGTTAATACCTAGATTTGACTTCCCGGCTTCTTTGGAATCTGACCCAGGCACACATTTCCATAAAGAAATCCTGAGGATGTTGTTCACTGCTTTACAAATTGAACAGGAACTGCATTGTAGTTACAGACATGAGACTTCTGATCTGGCGCAGCTGGTCAATGGGACTTTGACATCCAGCTTGCAAAAGTGTGTGCTTCTACGTCATTTAAATGGCCTGATGCATTGCCATTTGTGTTGATGATTCTTCGCATCATACCTGATCGAAGGACAAGATTGTCACCCCAGGAGATCATCATGGCCAGGGCAATGAGATTGCCAACCGTGCCTGCAAATGCGCTTGTGAACATTTCTGATGTTCTGACACTTGATTACTGCAAAGGACTGGCTGATGTAGTGTGTTCTGTGTCTCATCAGGTTGAAGCTGCCACAGCCCCATCTCACCAGGAGCAGTGACATGACTTCAGCCCTGGTGATTGGGTCCTGGTGAAAAAACATGTCCAAAAGAGTTGTTTGGAACCTCCTTGGGGTGGGCCATTCCAAGTGATCCTTGTCACCACTACTGCTGTCAAGTAAGAAGGTCTCCCCAACTGGGTGCATGCTGCCCACACTCGTCAAGTTCCATGTCCCCTCCATGATATAACAGCACACCTCTCCCAGAACCGTCAGTGGTGGTCGAGAGGCCACAGGAGCAGGTTAGTCGAGCTGTTAGGGACCAGCAAGAGTCTGAAGCAGCACTTGTTCAGTCTGAGTGAGGTCCTGGAGAGTCAGTTGTCGAAACTGAAAAGGAAGGGGCTTTTTCTGTGGTTGTGACTGAGCCAGACTCGACCCTGATGAAGGGCCTAGTGCTGTAGAACTGCGAGTGGCTGTAGGAGAATGTTGGCCTTGAAGGCAGGAGACGGGGAGACTGGTCCTGCAGGGCAAATGTGACCTTCCAGTTCTCCTGGAGGATACTGAGGACTCTGAGCTGAGTAATGGAGAAGGAGAGGGGAATATACTCAGAAGGTCAAAGCCAGCAAGAGTGCCTTGTCGAAGGTACTCTTCCCATGAATGGAGTTACTTCCTTGCAAATGACAGAGAGAACAAGTACTGGGAATTCTGGAGTCACTGTGAAAATTCAACAGAACTTTAGGAACTTGATCTTGAGTTTGATCTTGAGTTTGAACTTCCTTTGTTAGTGAAATTGAATGCCTTAAGACACCCTATTCTGAATGTGACTGAGTTTCCTTTCTTGGATGCGAATGAGTTCCCTGTGCTAGTTGATGAACTGAAACACTTCATTCTGGAACTGATCTTTAGTGAACTTGAACCCTTTATTTTTAGAGACATTAACTAGACTTAGTAGGGAAGAAATAAGAGTCACAAACACTTTGTACATAATTTCATTGAACATCATTTTAACTTGGATCTACCTTTTGCACAGGTGGATACTGACATAAAAGACTCTGTAACTGTTACGTTCCACCCAACGGTTTATATTCTATTGAAGAAATGGAAGCCAATTCTAATACTAATAGGCATAGATGCATTATAGCAGGCACACTTAACAGCTGTAATTGTCGTATTAATCATTGTGCTGATAGGGTTATAATCAGCTACATATAAGTCAGTAGAAGTTAAGCCTACTGTTGCTCATACTACACACGATTCTGCTGATAATGGCTCACAGTTGTGGGGAGCTAAGAAACTGCACACAGATCTATCATGAGGAGATTATGCTTCAAACACTTATTTCAGAATGCTGTATGGATACATTGACACTATGAATGTGAGAGGTTGTTACGTGTGCACTCAGTTGCATACGTCTGTAGCAGAGGGTATAGGTTTCCTCATATCCCTTTGACATTTAATTTCCTGTAGCATTCTATTGAGCTTATTCTTGAGACAGGGTAGTTTTCAATATTATTTTTTGAACTATGATATACAGGTACATGCATCAATGTAGCCTTTGCGATTCCTTAATTGCGATTATTAAGGAAACGCAATTAAGGGATTGCAAAAGCCTATGCATGTAGGAATCGCTATAAAATTAGCGATTCCCAAACATTCCTTAATTGCGACTAGCAAATTGCGAGTCACAATTAAGGAATGCCTTCCCATTCATTCCTATCGGCCTACAGGCCCATAGGAATGAATGGGAGATTGCATGCGCAATTTGCGAGTACCATTAGGTACTCGCAAATTGCGCATGCAATTTCAAGGGTGCAAGGGTGTCAAAAGGACACCCTGTTGCACCCCTGAAGGTGATCTGTGCAAACATGTTGCGCATACACATGCCCCAAGGGCATGTGTGTTGTGTAACCTACAACTTGGGAAAATGCACTTTAGTGCATTTTTCAAAGCTTTTGCAAATTACCATCAAGTACAAATTGATGGTAATTTGCGCTCCATATTAGCAAAATCGCAATTTGCGATTCCATCATGCATTGCATTTAAGGAATTGCAATTTACAATTCCTTAAATGCAATCGCAATTTAAGAAATCTCAATAATTTGCGATTTCTTAAATTGCGAGGGGGTGACAGGTTCCGGGCGCAAACAGCCGATTTTTGCGAATCGCACCGTTTGTGCTCGCAAAAATGGTTGACGCATGTGCCTGTTAGTTCTTTAAGAGGTCCCTATGTTCAAACATTTGAATAAGAATCCTTATTTTAAAGGTGCAGAGATTGCAGGTAAATATTTTCTGTCTCAAGTCACTGGACACTGCATACGCACATAGACATAATTTGGCCTGTTATATGTCAGATGTGGGGAAAAAATTCCTGAATTTGGTGGAGGACAGAAGGAGAGATCTAGAGTCCATATATGTAACTGATAACGATCCTAAGAAACACCATAGATTGAATAGTGAAGAAATTGAACATCAGGTGAAAGGAAAGTTACCTGCCTTGACCTCAAATAAGAGAAAGCTGTGTATACATGTTGATCAAAGTTATATAGACCCATTATTTTTAAGACAGAGTGACTGTGAGCATGTTTTTGAGGTGAGAGGGAAGAATGGCCTTTTCTTGGAGAGATAGGATCCTTAGATTCCTAGAGTGTATTTGATATGTGGACAGTAGGCATACTTTAAATTGCCCATAGTACATGTTATCTTGGTATAGTTTTCCCGAAAATTTACCATGTAGCACAGTTCAATGCTCTTGTATGGGAAACGAAATCTAGAACTAGGCGGTGTAGTGGAAGCGGTAGGGGATATTTTTGGAGCTATAATCCCGTCTGTGGGAGTGATTCTGAAAGATTTAAAAATTAGAAAGCTGTCTACAATAGTGGATAAACTGGCTACTAGTACTGAAAATTCGTTATTGCTTGTAAATTCGGAGATGGTTGCAATAAGGTTAGTGGTTTTACAGAAATGACTTGCGTTACAGCTTTTACTCGCAAAGGAGGGCGGAGTCTGCAGGATGCTCCAAGTTCAGCAATGCTGTACTTATATCCCAAATAAAAGTCAGGATCTGGAGAAATATATTTGGAAGATATCTGGGTTGACAAAAGATTTTAATGAGTTAGTAGCGACAGGAGCCTGGGAAGCCATTGGAAATGGGTTGTCTGCTGTAAGTAAATGGTTTGGAAACCTTAGAAGTGGAATTTTGGGTGCCATCTTGAAACACCTTTTGATAATTGCTCTTTGTGTAATATTCCTATTCATGATTTTTAATGGATACAAGTATGCACAGGTTAGAAGGGGAGTGAAGAGGAAGGGGGCAGATGTAGAGTTAGAGAAGAGTCAGAGTAGATACTACGACGACATGAAACGTCTAGAGGATTCTGGGCGAAAGATGCAAAAGGCCACAAGGTTTAAAATGGTCCATCTGATAACATCAGATTGTAATCTGTGATGGTTTGATTTGCCATCAGAGAGGGGACAGGAGTAGCATAATTTTGGCTCCACCCTTTCATGTTTAACTAGGCCACATATATGTGTACATATGGCCTTATATACTCGTGTGATGTAACCACAATAATGTAATGTGGTGCACTTGAACAGTTAAAGGGTATTTACTGTGTAACCTCAACATTTATATAAGTGTACATTAACGTTTTCCCCCACCGTAACAATGAGTTGCAGTTCTCACATATATCTACATTTGTGTGGTTTGACAATTTTTGTCATTTCTTATATTTCTTCGTATTCATTTATAATGCTCTCCATTTATGTTATACCTGAAAAAGTATCAATTCGAATAGTTCACTACATCTATATTGTAACTGTATAAGTATTTGTAACCATGGATTTAAAACATGTACTGAAATGCTTACCGTACTAAAGTTGACCAAAGGCCTTAAGATTTTGGATTTCACAATATTTGATTTTAACGTGAATACTTGCTTTGGATACAACGTTTTCTCTCCTCTGCAGATGCAGTTAAATGAGCAACTTGTGTGAAAGAGATAGTGACACTCAAAAGGAGTACCTTTTGGCAAGGATAAGAAGATCTAACCAGCGAAGGGAGGACTACTGTCCGAGCCAAATAGGAAGACGCGCGGAATTCAAGGACGTTTTACTGTGTGAACGAAAGGAAAAAAATCTCAAGTGTACTTGCCAAGTTTTTGCTGTTTGAAGATGAAAAATGCTGAGACATTTGACATATGATTCTCGAAGGTTCTGTTGTAGGTATAATTGGGAATTGCACTTAAGCTTTATTCAGATTCCCCTTTAGAATCTGAGAGGTACAGACCTCTTTGTGACATCTCTGTTGTGTGGTTTCATGCTATACAATATACTTTAACTTTGAGAACTTCTACAGAGGTTCTGCTATATTAACACCTTTCTATGATTCCTTGACTTAATAGTGTTTCCCTGATTCCCAGTTAGAATAGGGTTTAGTAAGACTCCTTAGACAAGTCCCATGTATAGGCAAGAAGATCGAAACTTTCAATCTACACACCAGACTTTATTTCTTATTCTGTGTATAGCAGAAACCCAATTCCTCATTTGTTTTCTGTTATTGAGGATCAATTTATATGCTTCAGATATCCTCTTGTGATTCTGTATTTTTATGCGATGTTTCTGGGACTGATTTATATCAGTTTGGCTTTGAATTTATAATAAATCCATACTTAATCCCATCAACCAACTCTGAGATTTACTGTGTGACCAAATAGGTTACATTGTAGTTGGTAAATTGTAGTTGTTCCTAACTCTTTTTATTCCTTAGGCACCTGGAACCCTCCAGTGTAGGGGGTCAGGAAGAAGGAGTTAACGTTCTATGTATTTTCAAACTCCAGTAGGCCTGCGTTAGATGCAGTATCAAGCCAACGGTAAAGGCTATAGTCCTTGTCGGTTCACTGTGAAAGGTGATATCAGATTCCTCAGTTGTGATTTGTTTATAAAGAAAAGTATGACAATGCAAGTACCTCATACATATTGTGAAAAGCATGTGATAAGGGCACTAGAATTTAAAAGGTGGATTGATATAACACTGTGCTAAGGACTGTAGGCAGGCATTTTGTTGCAAGGAATCTTGCAGGTTACTGCAGCAGGTAAGGGTTTTGATGAGCTACCCAATCAAACCAACAGGTTAGAATATGCAATTCTTCTTGGTCCCTATTAGTAGGGATATTATTTTCTATTTACAACTATAATTTTGCTCTGAGATTAATAATTTTATTACAGTATATCTGATGGTTGCCTTATGGAAAGGCTTGTGACCAGCACAATAAGTCTAAGTTGGTTATGGTGATATGACACTGATTAGATGACTGCTTGCTTACAGAAACCTTGTTAGGCCCTCTTAGGAAACGTTGTATTTTATTTTGTCTACTGTGATTGTGCATACTTTTGTAATTTTATGACCGTATGCAAAATAGTTGTCTTGTGGGAAAGCATAAGCTCAATATTGGAGGCCTGAGTTGTATGAAAAATAACCAGTGATAGCAGGAATACGCCTGGTTGGTTCATTGGGAAAAGATATTTCCGACAGCATAGGTTTGAAAAATTACCATAAAGACAGTGGCCTGAGATATTGATTGTGGGAAGCATATGGAAAGTGAATAGACATTTAAGGGTTGATTGTTAATATTCTGTATTAAAGTATACAGATAGGTATTTTGTTAGATGCAATCTCGCAAATTACCTTTGTAGGGTAGGATTTTGGTGTTGGTTACTGCCTCTAACAAACCCTAGGAGTGGAAGTTTTGAACTGTAATAATTCTTGCTAGCATCTCTTCTGAAGTGTTGACAGGTTTAGGTGTCTGCCAGGATCTTGTAATTAAAAATGATTTAGTCTAAGTTGTGCCACTGTAACTCTAAAAGATCTGAAATTTGTAAGTGACCGATATGTTTATTTTTGTTAATAAAAAGAATTTAAAAAAAAAAAAAAATGATTTAGTAATACATACATCCAAAGGTATAAATATAGATTTATGTAGATACATAGAGGACCTTTGGGTCCACTCTCTTCTGCCATTGGTCTGTCTGAGTAACATTTACACTCTGCTTTCTTCCATGACAGGTTATTGCCACGGGTAATGGTTCAGTCCACATCAGTGATTGGCTCTCTTCCCCTTGTAATGATGGCATTTTCTGACCACATGTGCACATCCACCTGAAAATGAATGTGCTTCAGTTTCAGGTTTAGTTAGCTAGTCTTTTTGTATTTAATGTTTTAATTTTATGGTTCCCCTTTCACTTCTTCGCTTCTCCTCTTTATGTTTTTATTTTCTTTAAAAAAATATACTACAACTCTCTAGGCAGTGTTAACTTGTTTGTCAGTCATTTCATTTGCAGTGCGCAGCATCCCACATAGAAATTTCCTCTAAACCAGGAGACCATTCTGGAATGCTTTTTCCATAGTGTATCATTGGTTTACTATTCCAAAACGGTGATAGACTATGTACAAAATCTCTGCAAAATGGACATCCACTTCAATGTTTAGTTTTGGTACTGTAACCATATGCCTGCTGTGTTTAGATGGAAACATGTTTTCTTTTCTTCTGCTTGTATTCCTTTAATTTATTTGTACATATTTTTGCGTTGGTGTGTTTTATTACGGTTGTGTCAAAGGGTGAATAAAAGAATGAGTGAGTGGATGAACAAATTAATGCACGAGTACAACAATTTGTGATATAATGCATTTATGATGACTCATTGAGTGCCTAAACCCATCAACGACACGAAAGACATTTTTTTTCATAAGCCAGACCTCTTTGCATTGCCAGTGCTTGTTTTATAGGTGGATGGTCACTTGGGCTTCAATAAGTGCTTTAATTTTGTTTTGCAAATTAGAACCCTTATTAAATATGCATTTAGAACACAATGTTTTAATTTGTTCAATGTTGGTGATCTTTTACTATTCATAAGATCTTATGGAACGGCCACTTTGTTACATTAAACCTTCTCGTGCATCAGTCTCAGCTAGGAAGGAAGGCACCTTGGCAACAGAACATGGAACACCCTTATGTCACAGATCACCACCTCTGCAGGAACGCCCCAGCATTCTTTCCATTTCTGTTTCTGATCTGTGTGGGTCGAGACGCATTTTATGAGATGCTGTGATATGTTCGAAAGTATTTTCAGAAGGAAAAGTTTTGATCGGCTCCAGTCCACATTGCGCGGCTGCGGCCCAGAGATTTCTATGGCTGAGTTTGAAACCAAAGCTTCACGGATTTGAAAGCCAACGTGAGCGTACGAACCCCCACATCGTCTTCCTTCCTAGAGGTCAGGTAAGTCTACGGAAACGTTTGTTTTTCGAGGCAATATATTACACTACGCATATAGGTTTTTTTTTTACTGTTAATAGGTTAGAAATTAGAAAGTGGTTACTGTACAGGACTTTACCACCAGCAAAATGTGGAAAAATAGTGGAAATTTGCCCAAAAATCGTTTCCACGTGTTATAGGCCTTGGTGTTTGAATCAATGTATTATGTCTGTGCCAAAACAGACAGGGACATATTATCAAGGGCCATCTCGCCGCTTTTTTGGCTTTAAAAGCCATAAAGCGGCGATAATATTATCTCCCTATCAACAACGCGGCGCTAACATGCATTAACGCATGTTAGCTGCCGTTTTTGTAACGCCACGCATCTTAGCGATATACATCGCTAATGAGATGCAAAGAAGGCGTTCCTGACCTTTACTCCATGTAAATAATCGCTAACAAGGCTTCGCGATATTTACAAGCATAGAGCAGATCCGCGAAGCGATGAAAAAAGCCACACAAACCGCGGTTTTCGCCGGAATCTAACGCCTGGTAAAATCCTGACTAAGCTATCTGTAATATGGGAGGTGGATTTACAGGTTAAGTCCACACTCCCATATTATCAAGCATTCCCTTAGCGCTGTGAAATAATCGCTTGATTTAACGCGCTATTGCCGATTATCGCCGTCTATCGCTGGTTTTCACATCGCCATTCAGCAAAGTGCTGCTAATACGCCGCTAACACGGCGATGTGAATCAGCGATAGAAGGCGATAATGGTAAACGCGATAAGCGTGATTTGCGATGTTTATTGCATTACCTTGATAATATGCCCCACAATGTGGCCACCTTATGGATACAACTTGTCGTGGGGGCTGTAGCTTCAGTGCGCAGGTGGGCCTAAGCGCTTCAGGGACCCAAAGAAAGGCACACACAATCTCTGCTCGCTGTGTGCGACGGAAGACCTCGAGCGGTCTCAGCCCGTTTATTGTATAAACTCTGGCCATGCCTGGCCAGAAGATGTACATGGTGTGCTTCCGTGGCATACTGTAAGGAGG
Organism: Triturus cristatus; assembly: GCF_964204655.1. Taxonomy (NCBI): domain Eukaryota; kingdom Metazoa; phylum Chordata; class Amphibia; order Caudata; family Salamandridae; genus Triturus; species Triturus cristatus. Next base: position 264,022,645 of record NC_140586.1, read on the forward strand.
GGGGGGAGTTTGGGGTTCTAGGTGGCCATTACATCCCTTCCTAACTTGGCGATGAGCTTCGCATACAAAGTCTCTGAACCTCTGGCCCTGTGGTGGATTGGGCCTGAGGTGATACCGGTGATGCTGGGAGTGCCCTCTAGCCTCCTCAGGGCCCTGGTTGCTTCGGGAGTCGACCTCAGCATCAGCTTCGGCACCGACATGGCCAGGTATCCTGTCACTGGAGGTTGTGTCTTCTGCCACTTGGCTTTCCGGTTCTGGCTGGTTTTTTTTGCAGATTTATATAGCGTAAGCTCGACCCGAAGGTATTGGAGCGCTTTACACGAGCACCGGTTACGTTACACAAGGACACATTCATCTTTTTTGGTAGGCACGGGGAGATTAAGTGATTTGCCCAGAATCACAGGATGTGGACGTGACCCGGAGGCTCGAACCATGGTTTCCCAGCTCTAAAGTTGGCAATCTAAGCCGTCAGACCACATCCTCTCCCAACCACAGTGTATTGTTGTTCCCTTCTTCCAGTTCAGATGAGCTGGGGGAAACTACCATCTGGAACCATGATATGTTCCTGATGACCAGTTCATTACCTTTGCTGGCGGTGATCACGGTCCCATTAATTTGGGTGAGAGTCTACACACCTGACTCAAAGGTTGTCCGGAAATTTCATCCTGGTCGGCGGTCTTTGAACAGTACCTTGTCAACTGGTGAGATTACCCGGGCAGAGGCTCGCCACCAGAGGCTTGTGCGTACATTGGTCTGAGTGTGACAGGCTTGGGTGCTTACCAGGTCATACTGTGGCGGAGACCATTCAGGATCTACTGAGATTGTGTCTTGTTGATGGCCATTGAGCATTAGCTACCACAGAGAGCGTTGAGTGGTGCAATGCAGTGTCCTTCGATATTCCCTTAAGAACTTCTGGAGGCTGGCTTCAGGGTTGATACCTTCTATGACAGTGATTCTGAGAGTCTTGTTCAACGTCTGCATGAACCGCTCTGCCTCTACATTCGCTCGAGGCCACTGGAGCATGATTTGGTGCTGTCAGATCTCCAAGCATTTTACCAGATCTTGGAATTCAGAACCATGAAAGGGCGATCCATTGTTTGTATTTATATTTCAGAAAGGCCAAAGAGTGTGAATGCATTTTCCAGCACCGGGACTACATTATTGAAGGCAGTGGAGTCAACAACTTTGACAAGAGGGTACTTGGAATACCCGTCGACTATGACTATGGTTGTTCCGTCTGAGAAACTTCCTAGGTCCAGACTCACTTTGAACCCTGGCGTGGCACATAGTTCTTCAGTCACGACGGGTGCAGGCACCTCTTGAGAGCTGGTGAGCTGGCATGAAGGGCATAGCCATACCATCTCGTCAACGGCAGCTTCGAGACCAGGGAAGCAGACTTTTTCTCTCATGCAAGACTTCATCTTCACTGTCCCCTGATATCTGCCTTGAGCCAGCACTGTCATGCGGGTCTCAAGTATTTCCGGGATCACCAGGCGTTGTCCACGCAGGATGAGCCCATCTGTTGTGGCACTTAGCTAGTTGCACACCCACCATGTTTTCGTGAGTGTTTCCTTCTCCAGGCCTTGGCATCCATTGGTGTCTTGTAGGAAGTTGTGCCATGAGCCATTGTGTAGAGCGCCCATCACTTTCTCTAGCACTGGATCTGTTGCGGTGGCGTCTCTGATTTCCCGTGGGCTCCAAGCTTGTGGGCAGGCCCTTTGGGATACTATGCTGACATATGCTTCGGTGGCATCCGTGTTGTCATTGTTCAAACTAACCAGTGGAGATGGATGCTTGAAAGAAAGTCTGTTGGACTTTTTGATCCTTGTCTGTAGATGACCTCCATGTGATAGTGCTGTAGTTGGATTGCCCAGCGTTCGATTAGGAGCGGAGAGTTTGAGGTGGAGGCCCATTTATTGGCTAGTGCTTCTCTCACGAGTTGGGAGTAGCATGCTTCAGTCAGCGACAGTGCTTTGCTGGCAAAGATTAACAGAGCTCTCCATCCAGGCTCTACTTCCTGGGTGAGCACAGCCCCCAATCTAACAGGGCTGGCATTGACCACCAGTTCTGTTTGTTTCTTTGGATCAATGTAGAGCATGGTGGCCTTGCTTTGCAGGGCTGACTTCATCGATTGTAAAGCACTTTCTTTGGTGGTTCCCCATCTCTAGGGGACATCAGACTTGATGAGGGCTCTCAGGGGCTCGGCGATGGTAGCCAAGTTAGCAATAAACCTACCACAGTAGATGGCCATACCTATGAAGCTTCAGACTTCCGAGACAGTCTTAGGGGCTGGGGCTTGCGGTATGGTTTGCGACTTTTGGGGATCAACTTGCACACCATCCTGATTGCACACAAAGCTGAAAAACTTGATAGAGTTCTGGAAAAAGGAACATTTTTCCAGGTGCAAAGTGACGTTATGCTCCAACAGGCATCTTATTGTGGCTCGCAGGTGTCTGTGCTGTTCTGCTGCTGTTGTGGAATATTTCAAGATGTCGTCACTCACATTAATGACACCCCAGAGGCCAAACAGTGTCTACCTGATGGCACCATGGAAAACCTCTCCTGCAGAAGAGATGCCGAAGTTCAGTCTTTTGTACCAGCACAGCCCCAGGTGTATCGAAAATGCGGTGATATACCTGCTTTCTTCAGAGAGGAGCAGTTGGTGGTATCCAGCGTTGAGGTCTATCTTGGAGAAGCACCATGACCCATTGAGGTTGGCGATTATGTCGTCCATTGTGGGTATTATGTGTCTCACACTTGATGGCCTGATTGGGGAGGCGCATGTCGATGCAGAGACCTATCTTCCCTGGCTGTTTCGGCTTCTCCGCTATGACCATAGGAGACATCCACGGTGTAACCCAGACACCTTCTTGATGACGACTGGCTCTTGAGCTACTCTAACTCCTTTTTGACTAGGGGCGCACATGAAAATGTACTCGTCCTGGTGAAGGGTGACTGGTTTAACTGACTTGTCGATGTGTCATTTGATCGGAGGGGCTTTCAGGCGCCCGAGTCCTTTGAAGAGTTTGGCTCGTCGACCTGGAAGGCTGTCACGTTTCATGCAAAGGATACTAAGGCCAGATCTTCTGTCATGTGGCTCCCGCTGAGAGTGTTAGCTTTATTGTCGACCACGTGGAATATGGTTGTGACTTGTGACTTTACTTGGAGTGTCATCTGCCCTTTCAGGGGCAGCGGGGTCTTCTGCCGTAGGTGCACATTTTGGTATTTGTCTGGGACAGAGGTGGTCTTGGCTGGAGGCGTTGGGTTTGTTGGATTTCCATCATATTCACTGAGGCACCAGTGTCAATGAGGGTTTTGATGTCTGAAACAGCAATCTGGCCTACGCATGTGGGCTGTCGCCATCTATGTCATTTCAAATCACTGGTGAATGAGATGAGGAAGGCTTATTCTTCATCATTGTCTGGTGATGTGTCTTCTAATCGATATTGGTGGTGTTGCAACCACTTGGTGATGTTCTGTGACTCTGAGTTATCCAGTGTTAGACCTGTCAGCCCTTTGGGTGGTCCCTCCTCATCATTATTTATTTTGTCCCACTTTTGCCTCAAACCCTGTTAGTATTTTTTCCTTTTTGGGAACCACCAGACTTTTTAGTATTGATGCAGATTCAGGGAGCCATTTTATCTACCCCTGGAACTTCTGTCTGAGGGCCTGGAGCACAAAATGGTGGCCACCCATTGTCACCTGTGACATCACTGGAACCTACTAGAACCTTCTGCAACATTCTGGAACCCTGTGACAGTTGAAGGCGGTTTAGAATGTTGGGAAGCTAAGTCAGAGTTGACAGTTGGAGCTGGCAGTTGGCACCTGACTGGTGAAGAGAGAGGAGCAGAAACCTGAAGGAGGAAGGAGTGAGGCAGCAGGGGTAGAAACTTGTGCCTGGAGTGGGGTCCATAAACCCACCCTTGATACTAGTCCCTACTGACTGAGCCCAGCCTGGAGCCCTGTGTGGGAGAAAGCAAGAGAAACCATCTTAAGGACCTGGACAGCAGGAACAGGCCTTAAAAGTAAAGAACAGCAAGTTCCTGACCTGGTTACTGGTAACTTCTTGAAGTCCGACGTCGAGAAGCCTGGAGACCTGGAGCCCGAGGTGGAGAAGCGGCGCTGACTGGAAAGCAGACGTCGTACCCGGAGCCGCCAGAGGTCGAGAGAGGGCGCCGACGGAGGTCGTGGAGAGTACCAGAGGTCGAGGAGCAAGTCACCCGAGGTCGAGTGTGCGGCGTCGACGGGGGAGTGAAGTCCGCCCTCCGGAGTCGCCGGAGACCGAGGTGAAGCGTGCCGGAGGTCGGGAGTGGAGATCACACTCCGGAGTCGCCGGAACCTGAAGAGAATCGTGCCGGAGGTCGGGAGTGGAGGTCGCACTCCGGAGTCGCCGGAACCTGAGGAAAGGAGCACCGGAGGTCGGGAGTGGAGATCGCACTCCGGAGCCGCCGGTAAGTCGACATCGAGCCGAGGCCGCCCGACGTCATCGAACCGGAGCCGCCCGAAGTCGACATCGAGCCAAGACTGCCCGACGTCATCGAACCGAGGCCGCCAACATCGAACCGGAACCGCCTCCCGGCGTCGACAAGAACTGTCATTGAGCCGAGGCCGCCGACATCGAACCGGAACCGCCTCACGGCGTCGACACGACTCCAGCGGCGTCGGAACTTCATAAAAAGGTCAGTAAGTGGAATAGAGGGCGCCTAAGGCCCTGTGAAGCCCTAAGAGACCATCCTAGAGGCTAGAGAGGTGCTGGAACCAGCTTGATAGTGCCAGGGGTGAGCTGAGACTAATACAGAGGGGTTGTGTAGTGTGGGAGAGCCAGATCTCTAAATCCCCCCTTGATCTACCTCAGTTTAGGCCTCAGCCTTGTCCAAGCCAAGTAGTACACCCCTCAGGTCATCCAAAACTCTACAAGCTGGGATTGGGTCAAATCATCCCATAGTACCTCAGGAATGTGAACTGATTTTCAGGTGTCACTGTTGGCTTTTATTATTTATTGAGAGCACTGTATTTATTGTATTCATCCTATTTATTGCCTCACAGTATTTATTGCCTCACAGTATTTATTGTTTCACAGTATTTATTGTTGCACAGTATTTATTGTCTCGCAGTATTTATTGCCTCATAATATTTAATTGCCTGTTATGTAATGCACTTATATTTATGCCTTGATTATTTATGATCTACCTTATTTATTGAATCGTTAAGATAGTATTTATTTGACGTACCCTTCCACAGGAAAAGCCTTGTGTACTGTGATTGTATTATTATTTATTTAATCAGCAACTAAGAGAAAAGAAGATAAAGAGATATATTTTCAGTATAATTTTTAAGGTGTAGTGTCGTTTTTGGAACGGATGCACGCATGGTTATTGTGTGGGTATGACGTATGCTTAGCACGGTGCCTGATCCCTGACCACTCGAGCCAAGCTACCACAGTGTATGTCTGGGAGAACACCACCACCCTTCCGGTGTGGGAGTGGTTTTTCTAACATAATTGGTGTTCAGTGGTGGGATAGAGCTGTGCCTACGTATACTCGACAATAACTGTGGGTAGTCCATAGGCCTACACCGGGAGTTTTCTCCAAGCGGCCTTCCTAATTGTGAGTTTTTGTTTTTTCCAAATTTACTCTGGTGGTGGGAGGAGGTATTATATAAGGTACCCCCCGCATAGCTTCTGCAAATAACTGTCCTCTGACCTGAGTGGGCAAGATGGAGTTTGTACTGGAGAATTTAGAAACGTACACTGTGGCCCAACTCAGGGAGTTTTGTCAGCGGGAGGGGGTGTATTGTCCCCCAGGAGCAAAGAAGGGTGCACTCCAAACCAGCTTAAGGGCTTGGGGGGAGGCACGACGAGAAAGCAAGGCTGAGGAGGAGGACAGGGATAGAGAGCCCGACAGTGAGGGAGCTGGTTTGTACCAACCTGAGGTGGGGAACCTGTTAGCGGGGCCCAGGACACTTTCTAGGAAGGGCAGCAGTGCCTCTAGTGGTGGCTTGTCTGAAGTGGAGTTAACAGACCGGAGAGAGAAAAGACAGCTCACATGGGACTTAGCAAGGCTGGAGAAAGAGAAGGAGGAACAGAGGATGGCTCATGAGCTGAGGTTAAGGGAGATAGATCTCCAGATCCTACGAGCCGGGGCACACCCTATTCCTAATGGTGGCAGCGAAGAAAGAGAGTTCACCAGGGAACCCAAACCCTATTTGCCGAAAGACATAGTGGCTAGCTATGGTGTGGGCGACGATATTGCCAAGTGGCTAGCGGCCTATGAGGTCTCATTAAGGGCCCATGGGGTTCCAGAGAAGTACTGGGGAGGGGGATTGTACAGGTATATGCCTCCAGCTGGTAGGGATGCATTATTGGCCCTAGAGCAGGATGAGCAGACCCACTACCCCACCATGAAAGTGGCGCTCATACGAAAGTTTGGACTAACACCCGAGAAATACAGACAGAAGTTCCGGGGTAGCCACAAACTGGGCACACAGAATTGGGTGGACTTCCTGGATTATGCAAAGAAGGCATTAGAGGGTTGGATTCAGGGCAGTGAAGTAAGGAACTACGAGGGGTTGTTTGATTTAGTATTGAAGGAACACCCGCTCGAAAAATGTTTCCCTGAACTGCGTCAACACCTGGTGGATAGCAAGCTGACCAATCCCCGGAAGCTTGCTGAGGAGGCGGACATTTGGGCTAGTACCCGGGTGTCCACAAGGGGGACTGGAGGGGATACTCAAAAGGCCGGACAGGGCGCCCCCCAGAAGAAAGAGGGAGGGGAAAAGAAAAAGGAGTTCTCCAAAGGCCCCCAAAATAATTTCCAAGGTAAGGGAACAGGATTCACCCCTAGGGCTAACCCACCCAGAAACCCTAATCCTTGCCAGAGTCAGCAGCCAAGGGTTGTCCATTGCTTCGAGTGCGGTGGCGTTGGACACTATAAGGGAGATGCGAAGTGCCCAAAACGACCACCCCCTCCCATTGGAGGAAAGACCCCCGGAGTAGCTAGTGGAGGAGATGCCTTTAATTAAGGGAAGGGAGTGGGCGGGTGTCACTTTAGTGTCCCTGGGAGAACGGGAGATGGTTCCTAAGATCCAGGTGCCCGCAAATACCGTAAAGTATGGGCAGTGGGTCACCATCAACGGCCTAAAGGGGGAGGCTCTGAGAGACACAGGAGCCAGTATGACTATGGTGCGTAGCCAACTGGTGTCTCCAGAGCAGGTAATTCCCGATGTACTCCACCCTGCCGCGATGGCTGACGGCAGAATGGGCCACTATCCGGTGGCCGAGGTTCCCTTTGAATGGGAAGGGGTTGCAGGTTCACTTTGAGTTGCCGTAAGCCCTGCCGTGCCAGTCGATTGTCTATTGGGGAATGACATGGAGCACAATGCTTGGAAGGAGGTGGAATACCGGACTCATACTGAGATGCTGGGTACACCTGACTGGGCCTGTGTGAGCACAAGGTCCGCGACTACCCGGAGAGGGAGTTCGTTTCGGCTGGAGCCTGGAACAAAGGCCCAGCCAGCTGCCAGTCAAGGGAAGAACCGAGGACAGGAGGAGCCTGCCTCGGCGTCCGCACCCCGTAGGACGGATAGGCCACCGGAGGTGGTGGACCAGGAGTCTGCGGTGGGGGATGTCACCGAACTGGAGGACCTACCCATCCCGGCCGAGTGGCACGTGGAGGGAGGCCCGTCCAGGGAGGAATTCTGCCAGGGCCAGAAGGAGTGCCCTACCCTTGAGGGACTGAGGCGACAGGCCGAAGCCCAGGCAGCAGGGAACGTTGAAGGGAACTACAGTGTTTACTGGGAGGATGGCCTCCTCTTCAGTGAACCCAAGGCACCCCTACATGGATCGTCACGAGCCTTGGTAGTCCCTCAACGTTATCGAGCCTTTCTTCTGGAGTTGGCTCACGAGAATCCCAAGTTGTTGAGGTGGTCTATCTCCCTACAGGGAATGGACTTTCAGGTGGAACATCGGCCTGGAGTGTATCACGCCAATGCAGACGGTCTCTCAAGGTATTTCCGCCTTAGTGATGAGAACTCCCAAGGGGTTGGGTAGCTCTCCCCACTTTCAGCTGGGGGGGACGCGTGTTAGACCTGTCAGCCCTTTGGGTGGTCCCTCCTCATCATTATTTATTTTGTCCCACTTTTGCCTCAAACCCTGTTAGTATTTTTTCCTTTTTGGGAACCACCAGACTTTTTAGTATTGATGCAGATTCAGGGAGCCATTTTATCTACCCCTGGAACTTCTGTCTGAGGGCCTGGAGCACAAAATGGTGGCCACCCATTGTCACCTGTGACATCACTGGAACCTACTAGAACCTTCTGCAACATTCTGGAACCCTGTGACAGTTGAAGGCGGTTTAGAATGTTGGGAAGCTAAGTCAGAGTTGACAGTTGGAGCTGGCAGTTGGCACCTGACTGGTGAAGAGAGAGGAGCAGAAACCTGAAGGAGGAAGGAGTGAGGCAGCAGGGGTAGAAACGTGTGCCTGGAGTGGGGTCCATAAACCCACCCTTGATACTAGTCCCTACTGACTGAGCCCAGCCTGGAGCCCTGTGTGGGAGAAAGCAAGAGAAACCATCTTAAGGACCTGGACAGCAGGAACAGGCCTTAAAAGTAAAGAACAGCAAGTTCCTGACCTGGTTACTGGTAACTTCTTGAAGTCCGACGTCGAGAAGCCTGGAGACCTGGAGCCCGAGGTGGAGAAGCGGCGCTGACTGGAAAGCAGACGTCGTACCCGGAGCCGCCAGAGGTCGAGAGAGGGCGCCGACGGAGGTCGTGGAGAGTACCAGAGGTCGAGGAGGAAGTCACCCGAGGTCGAGTGTGCGGCGTCGACGGGGGAGTGAAGTCCGCCCTCCGGAGTCGCCGGAGACCGAGGTGAAGCGTGCCGGAGGTCGGGAGTGGAGATCGCACTCCGGAGTCGCCGGAACCTGAAGAGAATCGTGCCGGAGGTCGGGAGTGGAGGTCGCACTCCGGAGTCGCTGGAACCTGAGGAAAGGAGCACCGGAGGTCGGGAGTGGAGATCGCACTCCGGAGCCGCCGGAAGTCGACATCGAGCCGAGGCCGCCCGACGTCATCGAACCGGAGCCGCCCGAAGTCGACATCGAGCCAAGACTGCCCGACGTCATCGAACCGAGGCCGCCGACATCGAACCGGAACCGCCTCCCGGCGTCGACAAGAACTGTCATTGAGCCGAGGCCGCCGACATCGAACCGGAACCGCCTCACGGCGTCGACACGACTCCAGCGGCGTCGGAACTTCATAAAAAGGGCAGTAAGTGGAATAGAGGGCGCCTAAGGCCCTGTGAAGCCCTAAGAGACCATCCTAGAGGCTAGAGAGGTGCTGGAACCAGCTTGATAGTGCCAGGGGTGAGCTGAGACTAATACAGAGGGGTTGTGTAGTGTGGGAGAGCCATATCTCTAGATCCCCCCTTGATCTACCTCAGTTTAGGCCTCAGCCTTGTCCAAGCCAAGTAGTACACCCCTCAGGTCATCCAAAACTCTACAAGCTGGGATTGGGTCAAATCATCCCATAGTACCTCAGGAATGTGAACTGATTTTCAGGTGTCACTGTTGGCTTTTATTATTTATTGAGAGCACTGTATTTATTGTATTCATCCTATTTATTGCCTCACAGTATTTATTGCCTCACAGTATTTATTGTTTCACAGTATTTATTGTTGCACAGTATTTATTGTCTCGCAGTATTTATTGCCTCATAATATTTAATTGCCTGTTATGTAATGCACTTATATTTATGCCTTGATTATTTATGATCTACCTTATTTATTGAATCGTTAAGATAGTATTTATTTGACGTACCCTTCCACAGGAAAAGCCTTGTGTACTGTGATTGTATTATTATTTATTTAATCAGCAACTAAGAGAAAAGAAGATAAAGAGATATATTTTCAGTATAATTTTTAAGGTGTAGTGTCGTTTTTGGAACGGATGCACGCATGGTTATTATGTGGGTATGACGTATGCTTAGCACGGTGCCTGATCCCTGACCACTCGAGCCAAGCTACCACAGTGTATGTCTGGGAGAACACCACCACCCTTCCGGTGTGGGAGTGGTTTTTCTAACATCCAGCATCAGCTGCTGTATGGCTTTGCTAGGCGTTTGCCTGCCCCTAGTGCCTCTTCCTCGGGACCCACTTCTGCACACAGTTGCACACACTGTTTGAACATGTGCACCCGTGTGCTGGGAGGTCTTCGAGGGGATGCTATTCTCGTCCACAATACCAGCAGCTTGGTCCTTGTTGAGGGTTGATTTGAGTCTTAGGCTTGTCTGCCTCCACTTCGGGTGGATGGCATCTGTGCACTCAACTTTCACTGTTGGAGTTTTCTCAGGCTGTTGCATGATTGCAACATCACTTTCGGCCGCTCGTGCTACAGACAGGTCATGGGATCTGGCCATGATGAGGATATAATTGAAGCTGATGTTAGGCTGCCTCAAGATGAGGCTTCTGAGAGTCCTGTTTCTGCAGCCTTGGATGATTTGCACCTTATCTGTTTAGGTTGGTCGTCCGCTATGCACTTGCTGGCAAGTGCATGTAGGCGTGCATAGAATGGATCTATGGATTCTCCTTCCCGCTGCAGAGCTTGGCGACTTTTGAAACATTCAAAGTCCGGATTCAATTGCGGATCAAAGTGAGTGAGTGCACAGCAGTGCAGTAGTCTGTGGCCGCGTCTGCGTTTGGTAGATGCTCGAATAGTTGATAGATTTATTCGCCTGCTTTATGAAGCAGGAGGGAGCACCTGATGGCTCGATCAGTCTCACATGTTGCAACAAAGTAGTTATCCAGCCTTCCAACCCATGTATTCCAGTGAGGTGATGCAGTGGATAGGGCAGCAAGCTCACTGACCGGTTGCAGCACTTCCACGAGCGCATGTTGTGGGGCTGTTTGTCCCTGTTGTAGCCTGGCTGGGGCGAGGTTGGCGTTATCAACCCTGGTAGGGCGGTTCTCATGTGTATGCTTCTGGGTGTGGAAGCTTGTGATGCTGTTATATGAGGCTGTGAGCTGGTGCTGGTTATGGTTATGGGACTACTTCGGGGTATGGCATCCCTGCAGGCCGCAGAGTACTGTACAGCTCAGGGGCACGGCACCTGGTACTGTGGCGTTGATGAGGGAGTGCAGCAGGCATGGCGAAGCCCACCCTCATACTCAGTGTCGTGGGGTCTGCAGCGTCAGTGGGCAGGAGGGTCTAAGTGCTTCAAGGACCCAAAGAAAGACACACACATTCTCTGTTCACTGTGTAGGCCAGAAGACCTTTAACTGTCTCCATCCATTTAATATATAACCTAGCCAGAGGATGTACATGGTGCGCTTCCGGGGCAGACCGCGGGGGATGCGCTATGTGGCCATTATACAACCCATAGTCCCATTCTCAGCCGTGGTGCACATTTATTGCCAGATGTACGAAACATATTACTGGTCACAAATGGCCGATGGGGCCATTTAAGACCGGTAAAATGCATTTTACTATATACAAACCCTATTTTGTGAGTCGGTAGCCTAGGACGTCCCTTCCTACTAGTGCGTCACAGGGGGAAGTACAATCGTTTTGCGACTGGAATGCCGTCACAAAACAATCACAGTTTACCACCTATTTTAAGTAGGTGGTAAGCCAGTCACAAACGAGAAGGGACCCCTTCCCGTTTGTGACTGAAAGCAAAAAAGTTTTTTAAGAGCGGGCAGTGGTCCCTTGGACCACGGCCTACTCTTAAAAAAAGAAACAGAAACATTTAATTTCTCTTTTTGAAACGCATCCCCTTTTCCTATAAGAAAAGTGAGGCAGGTCAATTGTGACCCCAATGGGATTCGCTAATGTGTCTGAGACACATTAGTACATTTCATTTTGCGAGTCTCTAATTGCAAGTCACAAAAAATCACAATTAAAGACTCGCAAAATTAAATGGTCATATATCGGGCCCTTAAGTCTGTGTGCGCATGGTGCAGACCGTAAAAATGTGATGTAGCACAGCAAATGCGCTGTTCCCAGTGCAGGTGCAAACTCGCACCTGAACTAGAATAGCGCATTTGTGAGAATCAAACCAGCTTTTTGAGGCCTTTCAATTCGTAGGTGGCAACTAGCCTAACTTTAAAAAAGGGCAGAGATCCCCCTGCAGGCGCATATACTGCACCTCCTAATGACCTCTTTACATCTGCACCAGCATCTGTAATATGGCTCAAAGGCAAAGGATTTCTTTATTTACATGGGGCCATTCTATATGAAAATGAAGGAAGGCTCTCTGTGATTGTGCTGAGGCCCATGTGGCGCTGTTGTGTATTTTATTACAGAAGGTTACGCACAAGCATCTGTAACCCATTCTGTAATGCCTAAGTGCCTCTCTGGCACAAAAGTGGGCACACTCAACTGTTGCTTCCCTGAGGCACTTTGTGTAATATGGCTCCTGATGTTTATTGAGAATGTTAATGGAATAAAGGACTTTTTTCTAAAGTATGTAAAAGTATGTTAGCCTTTAGCTAGGTTACCGCTACTGGATATTACCTCAAGATTTTGTTTCTCACTCTGAATGGCACCTGAATGTTAGTAATTTAGGGCCCGATTTAGAGTTTGGAGGAGAGGGCAGACAAATGGTAAGTTTTCACTGCCTGTCACCGCCAGGTAAAACCTGGTGGTAAGGGGCACTGAAAACTGCAGAATGACCCCTACGCCATGGGAGAAAATTCCCATGGAGAGAGGGTAATTGCTTTTTGTAATTTCAAGAAGAAAATCCCACTATGGGATTCTGTTTTTGACAATTAAAAAAAAATATTGAAAATTTGTCATATGGCTCCATCAAGTTGATGGAGCCATTCATCAAACTTTCAACGCATTGACAGGAACTGCTGTGATGGCAGTTCCTGGAAATGCAGGACATGTCCACTGGCTCTGCGGACATGTCTAAATTTGGTGGAAGGAGAACACTAGCCCTGGTGAGAACAAAGTGCACCGCCATGGTGATGGTACAAACTCCTTCTGCCAAACTCAAAATCAGGCCCATAAACATCTGGCAAAAGCAAAAGTGGATAAACTAGAGAGAAACATAACATATTTTAGAATATCTTATGATTACATGTTTTGTCCAATCTTGTGCCAACTTTACATCAACATAAAATGTTCATAGCTGCATTTTTTTATCTACCATTATGTGGGCCTGGCTGCACTGATGGCATCACCATTATGTTCCATGCAGTGTGTTGCACACACAGTCTTAGACAGAAAGACTGTTCTACACAGGCAGTGTCTTGCACAGGCAGAGGATCTCAGACACACAAAGAGCCTGATTACGATGTCGGGCAGATCGCTGCGGTCTCGGCGCAGACCTACCTGCGGTTGGCGGTCCGACATTGCCATTACAATGGGACCACACATCGTGCGGTCGCATTCTCCCATTTCTCTATGGGAGCTTGTGCTGCAGTTGTATACCGGCTGTAGCGCAAGCTCCCATGGAGAAACAGGAGTTTCTGTTAATCCCTGCACGGCATGGCAGGCACCTCAAGGTGCCTGCCACGTGGTGCAGGGATTAACAGGGGGGCACCATAGGTGCCCCCTCGGCCATCAACCGGAGGCCATGGAGGAATGAGGGCCCTGCTAAGGTCCCCAATGTCACTTTCCGACAGGCTTTCCATGTTGTAAAGCCTGACATGGAAAGCCTGTCGGGAAGCGACATCATAAACCAGACGGTTGAAACGCCATCTTCAGGGATTATGTTGGGGCCCCGACTGGCAGACGGGCTCCTTGAGGCCGTCGAAATACAGCCGGTATGACCGGCCCGTTTCAGTTCCGACCACCTACATTGTTATTAGGAGGTCGGAATTGAAACCGGAGATGTCGGTCGGAAAGCCCCTGGCCTACGGTTGGACTTTCCGACTGACATCATAATCGGCCACAAAGTCACATACGCAATTTCACTCATGCAGAGAATCTTAGACAGGCAAAGAACCTCACAAATTTTAGAGAGTCTCACACATACAGAAAGCCTTGTGCACACAGGCTTGTATATATGCAGTGCTAAACATTTGTATGATTACCATACAAGTCTGTTCCATGAGGGCTCATAATTTCCAAACCTAGGATTTATTGCTACATCATTACATGTTGGGAGTTGTAATCCTTGTTTAGTTCCATTGTTCCCATAGGGTTATCGCACATGTTCAAAAGGCTTCTTTCTCTTATGTTCTCAGATGTAAAACTCCATGTTATGAATGTATCACTTCCAAAATAAGGAAGGAACCCAGGATCTCATTTGGACTTTAACTTTGAGGGCCTCAAGAATATTTATATTATATATATTTATGTTTATGGTCCACCTTTAAAGAAATGAGCGACATAACCCTTATTTAGTCCCTTAAATCTCAAAAAGGATTCACTGGCAAAGTCCTTCACTGGATCACCTCCTACGTATCCAACCACAACCAGTTCATTCACTTGGATACCTCACCTCCAAGTCCCAAAAACATCCTGTTACTGGTGGTCTCTTACGGGGATTCACCTTGTTCCCCTTCATCTTCAGCCTTTACATTCACCCCCTTTGGGCTTTATTTACTAACAAAAGCATTAAAATCCACCAATATGCAAATAACGCACAACTTTAATTGAAAGCCTCTTCTGCGCCAGACATCTAATGCCTAAAACACTGCCTGCACCTCATTCAGATGTGGGTGTCCAATGCCTCCTTCAGGCTCATCCAAGCAAAAAAGAATTCCTGCTATTTCCCAAGAACCACAAGTAGCAACCAGTCTCAACCTGGCTCAATGGCATGGACCTAGACAGATTCAAAACCCAACTTTCATGCAAAGGCAAGTAGTTTGGATTCCCCTGGACACTGACCTCACCCTCCTGGAACACGTCATGAAGAAAACCAAGAAATCTTGTAGCAGCTCTCTCTACTGAAGAAAATGAAAGCAGCTACAGGACTGGCATTCATGTCTCATTCTCTTGCATCTGAATGGTGGCAATCTTCTGTTCCAGATCCTCCCAAACTCCACTGTGGCCACCCTGAAGGGCATCCTACATGCTGCAGCATGCCTTATCAAGGACTTGAAGAAATATGACATCACCCCCACACCAATGGAACTCCACTGGCTTAGTTTCTGCCCTCACCATACGTAGAAAAGTAGGATCTGATTTTATGGTTACCCCCACCTTTTGTCTGGTGCTATGCTGTTTCTCACTAGTCTGATTGGGATCCTACTAACCAGGACCCCAGTCTCTGTGCTTTCTCCCTTAAATTGACTATGGTGAGTACCTAGGTACATCCTAGATTGGCTACTGGTGTACCACTATAAGTCCCTAGTATATGGGACTGAGGTACCCAGGGCATAGGTACACCGGGGGTCTCCCACAGGCTGCATCCTGTATTATGCCACCCATGAGAGACCACTGAAATTGTGACTTGCAGCCTGTGTAAGCTGGTGCTAGCACCACTTATGGAAGAGATAGGTGTCCCTATATCTGGGGTCACTGCACTTAAATCCTATAAGTCACCCCTACCGCAGGGCTTCCAATCCTGAAAGCAGGGTGCTCGATTCCAAGTTTGAGGGTGCCTCTGCTTGAGAAGAACATCCCTACAACCTTCGGAGTCCATTCTCCCAGGTTGTAAGTGCATCAGCCATTATGATACAAAGAGCGGCTATGATCATTACACCATGACCATCTCTAAACTGGCTGTAACGAACTCTGTCATGTTTGATATCAAGCATGTTGGCATCATACCCCCACACTGTAGATGGTTTGGGAGGTAGGATTCCATGCACTGTAAAGCTCCACCAGAAGGCCCTCAGTGCTGCCGGTACCAGTCTTCTAGACCCGAACAGCGCAACATGGCTGCTGCCAACCAGAGACACAATTCTGCCCTCCTGCTGCTGAGCCAAGCTCGAGCAGGGGAAGGCAGAACAATAAGTATCCTGTCACAGGGAGGTGTGACCACCTCCCAGACAGGGTTTAGTGTGTTGGGGCTGGGTGGGGGTGCTTACCAGCGCAACTCAGTCTGTTTGAGGGGCACAATTGGTGCCCTCCTTGCATAGTCCAGTTCAAACCAGCTCAGGGAGCCATTGGCTCCCGCTCTGGCGCGAAACTGGACTGAGAACATAGGATTAACCTCCCCACTGTCCAAACCCCTCTCCTGGGAAGGAACCCTGAATCGCCCCAACCCTTTCCTTAGGGTACCTAAGGACTTATCTGTAGGTGTGTCTCTAGATTCTTTGTGGGACAAGATTCCTATCAGGGCCCCCCTTCCTTTTCAACCTCCTGGGCACTCTGGACTTCTCTCTGGGTATCAAGACTGCAACTGGGAAGACTCCTGCTGCTCCTGGTCACATCGCCTTGCTTGTCTGCTGCAACGTCCATGCCTGTGCTCCATACACGAACCTTCCAAGGCCTGTGAGCATCCAAGACACCTGAAGGAATCTCCCTTGAAGGGAAGGAGTCACTTCCCTGCATCTGCAGGCAAGGCAACAAAGCTGACTGGTCTGCTGATCCTGGGCACCCACGAACTCCGAAAGGCTCAGCAACACAGGTGGTGGTTCTTCACTTCCCTCGAGGCCTGCCCTGTCCTCTCAGCGAGTCTGAGGCCAGTATCCCTCGTCAGAGCCACAGGAACTGAACCACTGTGCACCACGTCGACTTGCCGTTGCAAAGGTTTTTTGGCACTCTTCCTCAGAGATCTTCAGGCTCCAAGTAGCCTCCACCTCAAGCATCTCCAGTGACCAAGATCTTCATCCTCATTGCAACCCTTGCACCGTGGGCCTGCATCTTTGGTGAGCTGCTCGAGGTCCTCTCGCGACTCCAGTGCCTCTGGCCTGTGGGTCCATTTGAGGGTCTTCTTTGATTTCAATGGGCTCCCCTGATTGCTCGAGTCCTGCTCTGACTCCCCTGCTTGTGGCGAGTCATGTGGACCTTGCTGGTCCCGACTCTGCACTTTCTTCACTTTCCACGTTGTTTGCGGTTGCCAAGGCTTTTTGGTGCTCCAGACGGACACCGACCCCTCAACTCTTGACATCCGATGTGGGATAGCTCATGAATGACTCCTGGTCTTCCACAGTGACACCTGGTCCACACAGCTGCAGCTCCAAGGTCGCCTTCAACTCTCCTCCAACACATGACATCGGTGGGCATTCGACTTCCGTGCCCCCTGGTCACTCCTGAGGTGCATAGGCTCTGTCCCCTCTGCTTGCAGGTACTTCTCAACTAGAATCCACCATCGAATTCCACCAGACACTTTCCACTTCTTCGCCAGCTGCATCTTCCTGAAGTCCTCCATTGAATTTGATTACTGTTTCCGACGCCCCTTTGCACCTATGCACCCAGCTTCCATGGTGTAGGTATACTGGTTCCTAGGGTATCCATGGGTGCGATGGCTCTCCAACCTTCTGTCTTTCACAGGTTTTCTTCAGGGTCCACCGGGAAGGGTCCTTCTCTTTAAAATTGCAGCCACGACTTACCCATTGACTTGAATTGAGCACATGGTTGTGTTCCCGCACTGCACACGGCCTCCGCGGGGTGCCTGGTTACTTACCTCGGGTGGTTCCTTGGTTCCTCAGCACTTCTACATCTTCTGGGTATAGTCTTGACTCAAGTCGTGGTTCACATCCCACTATTTTAGTAAATGGTTTGGTCCCCCCCTGGTGACCACTGTGTAATAGGCACTTCTTACCCGTTTTTGCAAAGTATTGGATGCATTTCATATATATCTCTGGGTAGGAGATATTTGTATGTCTTAGTGAGTGTCTTATAATAAATACATATTTTTATAAATAAACTGTGTGGTTCTTTTTCACTTAATCTATACCAGTAAGATTATACTCTGGTAAAACAAGCTGCTTTACAATACTTCTGGACTAAGCCTGAAGGCTGCTCTCCACAGCTACCACTAGAGAGCTTTCTAAGGTTGTCTAAGACCACTAAAAGCACCATAAGGGTTGTCTGGATTAGTGCAGGGTGCTACACTTACAAAAGTGAGCACCATATATTAAGCCAGCTTCTCACACCATGTTCAAAACCAGCTGTGCCACTTTAAAGCCATTATGACCAACAGTGGTGCCTATTTGGTTGAAATACTCAGCAGTTCTGGTGGCTATAGTAACTCCTGCAGTCAGGACGCCATCCAACTGCAGCTAAAGAATTACCAAAAGAAAACCAAACAAGACAATAGTCCCTCTCTATCTATGCACCCAAGATCTGGAACAACATCCCTGTATCCATCAGTAGGACCCCAAACCTACTACTATTTAGGAAACAGCTCAAGACCCACATTTTTAAAGAACAGTACATTGTAACAGTCAATGTCTAATCTCAGAAGGCGGATACCCCCAATCACTTTAATTATATCTTTGCATTGAACCTTGTATTCTGCTCCTTTGCAATTCAGCTAGGTATGTGTTATACGATACCACATACATACATACCTACAAATCAGCTCTCTATAATGTGCCATGTTGGAATTCACTGTTAATTGCGACTAAGGGTCTCATTATTAGTTTGGTGGGCCTGCCGCCAAATATTAGCTCTTTGCTGGTTCAGCTCTTCACCAAAACAGCTTCAAGAGACATGGCAAGAGCAGCTACAAGGAAGAAAAACTGCCTAGGCTGTTGAACCGTGGGCCAGTTGGCATTTTTTTTTGTTTTTCTGGGTCAGCCCCCCAAGTGAGTGTTTCTATCTGAAAAAGAAAAACGCAATGTCCTTGAAGCACTTGGGGTTTGCTTCAAGGACATGAGGAAAATTGTTTTTGCCCAGACAGGAAAAACAATGTTAAGTATGGCACCAGACGGGCCCCCCTAAATTCTTCTAATGCCATTCTTGCCAGCAGTACTTCTCCAGCTTGTGAGTGAAGGCATTGGAACTAAGATGTTGGCGAGGCACATGCTAGTTTTTGGCTAATGACGTTACCAAAAGAGGACCAAAGTAAATATTGTTTTTGAAGAACTGTAGGCTACAGAGGTGTCATTTTTATTCCTCAAGTCCTGACTTTGAATCATGTAGGTATTTTAATTTTTAATGTAGAACAAGCCCACATACAAACTCTTCTCTAAAATGCTTGCTCAGTCATCAAAGTCAATGGCAAAGATACTGAAAATATATTTTCTATTTAGAGAGCTGTAAAAAGAATAACTATTACAAAACTTCAGCAAGCAAATGCTTTCAGGCGCATTTCTGTCATGTATATTAAAATCACTGGTACTAAGGATGAGGCCTATTAGGTACCCCCAGGTTTGAGGTGAGCAACCGTTTACAGATCTGGGCAAATGCCTCTTGTCCGCTATCCTTCTTTTCCAACAATTAATGTGAACTGTGGCAGTGCCACCTGCCTTTGTATTTTGCTATAACTGTGGTGTACGAAATTGGGTTTCTGGTTGGCAGAGGTCTGCACCCTGTCCAAGCAGGAACCACAATCCTACTCAGGGTAAGTGCAGTGCACACTAGGTTTTACCTGTGATCTCCCTCTAGAAGCTTGGCAAAGAGCAATAAGGCTAAACTAAAGAGACATTGTGTAAACTAATTGTGCACATACACACAGTAACACAGTGAAAACACCACAAAAGTACTCCACCAGGTTAGAAAAATAGCCAATATGTATCTAAGTAAAACAAGACCAAAACAATAAATATACAACATACACAAGTCAATATATAAATTTTGCAAGATGAAAATCAAAGTGCAGTACTTAGAAATTAACAGCTCCAACTGGGACTATATGGTCACGCTTGACAGAGATAAATCCAAAAGTTCAGTCCAATCTCGATGGAGTGCGAGCCAGATACAGGAGTCACACAGACCCGCTGACAGTACCTTGGATGCGGTGAAGCTCGGGTGCAATGAGTTGAACAAAGGAGGGGATGAGTTGCTGTCGAAGGCGACGTGTTGTTTCTGAATTTGGGCAACGTCCTTTATGCATCGATGTCAAGAGTGATGTGCATTGTGCCATGGTGTCGATGTCGAACTGTTGGGCTATAGCCGATGCATTGGCGCAATACCACACAGGGCTGGGAATGTGCCGGAGTTGGGGGCAGGGCATCACAGACTTCAGTGATACTGTGTCCAAGACTCACACAGCAGCGGTGATTCGGAGGTGCTGCATCAGCAGAGTCGGGACTGCGTTGTAAGTCAAGGTTGCTGCGTCGCACAGTCGGCGAGCTGTGTCCCCGGGTTCAGTGCAGGCAGCTGCGATGCGGCGATATCGCACAGAAATGAGCAGTTCCAAATGACGCTTTGGTGTCGATGTGTTGGTTTCTTGGGTTGCAGCACCAGCCATTCACTTCCAAGGGTCCAGGACTGGATTTAGCAACATTTGGCAGAGCAGGACTCACAGCAGAGGAGCCTAGGTGCTGGTAGCAAGATGCAGGTGAAGTCTTTGATATCCCAGAGACTTCAGAAACAGGAGGCAATCCCAACAAGCTCTTTGAGAACTATTAGAGATGAAGAATGTAGAGAGTCAAGTCCAGCCATCTGACTCCCAGACAAGAAGCAGCAGACCAACACAGCAAAGTAAGCGGCAAAGTGGCGGTCCCTCCTGGCAGCAGAACAGTTCTTCCTGGTAGAATGTCCTCAGTTCCAGAAATGTTCTGTTTATATGCTGTCAGAGGTCCAGTACTTATACCCATTTTAACTGTTGAAGTTAGGAGGCTTCAAAGAAAGGTCTTTGTTGTGCACAAGAACCTGGCCTTCCTTTCCTTGCTCCAGACACACTTCATGGGGGTATGCAACTCTTTGTGTGGGGAAAGGGACAGCCGTATTCAGGTGCAAGTATCTGCTCTGCCCTCCCACTCTATGCTAGGAAGACCCATCAGCTGGTGATGGGTCATCAGGATATGCAGGGCAAACCTCAGCTCCCTTTGCATGTGACTGTCTAGAGGTGATTCACATAGCCCAGCTGTAGGAAAGTAAGATTTGCTTCTATGGTTAGCCCTACTTTTTGCCTGGTGCTAAGCTGTATTTGACTAGTCTGACTGGGATCTTGCTAATCAAGACCCCAGTCTATCTGCTTTCTCCCTAAAGTGCTATGTTCAGTACTTAGGTACACCCCAGATTGGATACTGGGGTACCCTTATAAGTCCCTAGTATATGGTACCCATGTACCCAGGGCTTAGGTACCCCATAGGTCTCCTATGGGCTGAAGCATGTATTATGCCACCCATGAGAGACCGTTCAAAATGGAACTACAGGCCTGCAATTGCAGCCTATTGAAGTTGGTGCTAGCACCACTTACTAAAGATAGAGTTTTCCTATGTCTAGGGTCACTGCACTTAAAACCTATAAGTCACCCCTCTAGCAGGCCTTTGCAATCCTGAAGGCAGAGTGCTTGGTTCGAAGTGAGAGGGTGCCCCTGCATGAGTAGGTCACCCCTGCAGCCTACAGAGTCCATTCTCCCGGGTTGGCAGTGAAGCAGCCAAATACTTTATAGAGGGGTACCGCGTAATTAGGCGATAACCATCTCGAAACTGACTGCAACTAATCCTACCATGTTTGGTATCAATCATGTTGGAATCATACCCCCACTGGTACGATTCCGAGCACTGGGAGAGTCCTCCGTTAGGCTCTCAGTGTTCCTGGTACCAGCCTTCTTGACCTGGACAGCACAAAATGATTGCTACCGACCAGAGACACAATTCTGCCCTCCTGCTGCGAGTCAAGCTCGAGCAGTGAAAGGCAGGACAGTAGGCATCCTGTCACAGAGAAGTGTGACCACCTCCCAGATACGATTTAGTGTATTAGGTGGGGTGGGTGTGCTTTCCAGTGCCACTCAGTCTGCATGAGGGGCACATTTGGTGTCTCTGTGCATATTCCAGTTCAAACCAGTCCTGGGAGCCGTAACACATTTGCCAAGGCTTGTTGGTGCTCGCGTCGGACATCGACCCCTCAGCACTCAACATCCTTTGTGGGACAGCTTCTGTACGGCTCCTGGTCCTCCTCAGCATCACCTCGTCATCACAGCTGCAGAATCAAGGTCATTGTCACTCATCCTGCAACATCCGACATCGGAGGGCATTCGTCTTCCAAGTCTCCTGGTCACTCCTCAGTGACATAGACCCTGTCCCGTCTGCTTGCAGGTACCTCTCACCTAGAATCCTCCTTAGGATTCCACAAGACCCTTCCTCTTTCTTCAGCAGCAGCATTTTCCTGAAGTCCTCCATTGGGTTCGACAGTGGTTTCCGACACCACTTCACACGTATGCACCCAGCTTCCCTGGTGTAGGTAACCTAGGTACTAGGGTATCCACGGGTGGGGTGGATCTCCAACCTTCTGTCTTCCACAGGGTTGGGTCCTTAATCTTTAAAAATCCAACCGCGACATACACGTAGAGTTGTAACGAGCACGCGGTCGTTTTCCCACGCTGCACACGCACACCGTAGGGTCCCTATCTACTCACCTTGGGTGGTTCCTTGAGTCCCCAGCACTTCGACGTCTTCTCAACCTTGTCTTGACTCGAGTCGTGGTTCTTATACCACTTTCTTAGCATATGGTTTGGTGTCCCCTGGGATCCACTGTGTATTTCGTGCTATTTACTGTGTTTCTTTGCTAAAGAATTGTGTTAGAGAGTATTATATAATAAATACATATTTTTATAAATACTTTGTGTTAGAAATGGGGATCTCTAGTTGGCAGTGGCTGGTGCCAATGTCCAAATAGGGACCCTTCTTCCCAAGTCAGAGTTAGGGGGCTACACCCTTTGATAACCCCTGCTCAACCCTGTGGTAACGTAGCACGAGCAGACAGGCCTATCTCAGAGGCAGTGTGTGAAGCATTTATGACCATACACAATAATGCAATGAAAACACTACAAAGGGACACCACACAAGTAGTTATCGCAAAAATAGGAATCTTTATATAGGCTTAAAACACGGCTCAAAAGCGATCAAGAAGCCATAATGCAAGTAAATATGGAGTCACTTAAAAAGCAATCAAAGCAATCAAAAGCGTGTGAAACGAACTTAGTTTGAGGCCGGGGTCTATGCGACCCGGTGATGCACAATGTACCTGAAGTTGAAAGGGGCACGGCACGTGCTTTGTGAGGAAGCCGCGATGATGACAGACAGACTCGCAGCGGCCACAGCCCCCAGCTGCGGCGGTCCGCGGCGTGCGCGCACGATGATCCTGAGGTGGTGATTAAAGGCTGGCACTCAGCGGCACAGCTCCTCGGCTGCAGCGGCCCACAATAGCGATGGCGATGATTCTCTTAGCACAGACAAATGCGGGTTCTCAGCGGCAACAGCTCTTCAGCTGCAGCGGCCCACAATAGCGATAGCGATGATTCTTGTAGCACAGACAGATGCGGGCTCTCAGCGCCAACAGCTCCTCAGCTTGCAGCGGCCCACAATAGCGATAGCGATGATTCTTGTAGCACAGACAGATGCGGGCTCTCAGCGGCAAGAGCTCCTCAGCTGCCGCAGCCCACAATAGCGATAGCGATGATTCTCGTAACACATGCAAATGCGGGCTCTCAGCGGTAACAGCTCCTCAGCTGCAGCGGCCCACAATAGTGATAGCGATGATTTTCGTAGCACAGGCAAATGCGGGCTCTCAGCGGCAACAGCTCCTCAGCTTCGGCGTGTTCCACTGTAAAGTCCATATCCTGTAGGGAAATAGACCACCTCAACAGCTTTGGATTTTCACCCCTCATTTGCATCAACCATCTGAGGGGCTTGTGGTCCGTCTGAACCCGGAAGTGAGTCCCAAACAGGTATGGTCGCAGCTTCTTCAGTGCCCAGACCACAGCAAATGCCTCACGCTCAATTGCAGTCCACCTCTGTTCCCGGGGAAGTAACCTCCTACTAATGAAGGCTACCGGTTGGTCTAGGGCCTCCTCATTGATCTGTGACAGAACAGCCCCACACCATGCATCTGTCTGGACAAAAAATTCTTTTGAAAAGTTAGGTGCCTGAAGGACAGGGCGTTAAAAGCTTCCTGACAGGTGTCAGTCCAGTTCACAATCTTTGGCTGCTACTTAGAAGTCAGCTCAGTCAAGGGTGCAACAATGTTGCCATACCCCTTGACAAACCTCCTGTAATAACCCGTGAGTCCTAAAAAGGCTCTTACCTGTGTCTGGGTTTCTGGGGGTTCCCAAGCCAGGATGGTTTGAATCTTGGATTGTAGGGGCACCAGCTGGCCGCTCCCAACCTGGTGTCCCAAGTACACCACAGAACCCTGCCCAATCTGGCACTTACTTGCCTTGATTGTGAGGCCTGCCCTTCGCAGTGCCATCAACACCTCCCAGAGGTGGCGCAAGTGATCCTCCCATGAGAAACTAAACACTGCAATGTCATCCAGGTAGGTGGCGCTGAAATCTTCCAGCCCAACCAACACCCTGTTGACCAACCTCTGAAAGGTGGTAGGGGCATTCTTCATCCCAAAGAGCATCACCCTGAACTGGTAGTGCCCATCCGGTGTGGAGAATGCTGACCTCTCCTTTGCCCCATCAGTCAAGGCGATCTGCCAATACCCAAACATCAAATCAAACGTGCTGAGGTACCATGCAGCCCCTAGCCGATCGATGAGCTCATCAGCTCTGGGGATGGGGTGAGCGTCAGTCTTCGTGACTGAATTGAGACCTCGATAGTCCACGCAGAACCGAAGTTCGGTGGTGGCGCCAAGCACTGCAGCTTTTGGTACCTAGACCACTGGGCTGGACCAAGGGCTGCTAGAGGACTCAATCACCCCTAAAGCAAACATTTTGTAAACCTCCTCCTTAATGCATGCCCTAACCCGGTCAGTCACTCGGTAAGCCTTGTGCTTAACGGGAGGACTGTCCCCAGTGTCCACTTCATGAACACACCAATCAGTGACACTAGGCACCAGGGAGAACAGATCACTGAATTGCCCCAACAGTTGGCGACAATCACTCTGCTACTCAGGGGTCAGTGTGGTGGAGAGGACCACACCCTCCACTGACCCATCTTGCTCCTTTGCACACAGGAGGTCAGGAAGAGGCTCACTCTCCTCCTCCATCGCAGCATCTGTGGCCAGGAGCATGCACACTTCGGACCTCTCAAAGTGGAGCTTCAGGCGGTTGACATGCAGGACCCGCAAGGGGTTCCGGGGAGACCGCAAGTCCACCAAGTAGTTAACAGGACTCTTGCGCTCCACCAACTCAAACTGTCCGGTCCACTTATCTTGGAGCGCACAGGGCTCCACTGGGGCCATGACCCAAACCTTTTGACCAGGCTGAAACTCAACCAGAGTGGCATTCTGATCGTGCCAATGTTTCATCTCTTCCTGGCTGGCTTCCAGATTTGCCTCAGCAAGCTTTCTGAAACGCCGAGTCTGGTTCCTGAAGGCCAGCATGTAACTAAACACATCCTGGGGAGGTTTCCTGAGAGATTGCTCCCAGCCTTCCTTAACCAGACTCAGATGCCCTGATACCGGGTGCCCATAGAGCAGTTCAAAGGGGCTGAACCCTAGGGACTTCTGTGGCACCTCACGGTAATCAAACAACAGGCATGGCAAGAGGACGTCCCACTTATGCCTCATGGACTCTTCCAGGCCCAAAATCATGCCTTTGAGGGTCTGGTTGAATCCCTCAACTAGCCCATTACCTTGGGGGTGGTAAGGGGTGGTGAACTTATAAGTTACCCCACACTCCTCCCACAGAGACTTCATATATTTGGAAAAGAAGTTAGCACCCCTGTCAGACACCACCTCTTTGGGTAACCCCACACAGGAGAAAATCCCCATCAGTGCACGTCCCACCACAGGGGCCGTCACTGTCCGGAGTGGGATGGCTTCAGGGTACCGGGTGGCATGGTCCACCAAGACCAGGATGAACCTGTTGCCCATGGCTGTCTTGGGGTCCAGAGGCCCCACAATATCAATGCCCACTCGCTCGAATGGGGTACTGACAACTGGAAAGGGCTGGAGTGGGGCTTTGATCTTCCCCCCACTCTTCCCACTTGCCTGGCAAATTTCACATGTCCTGCAGTGAGCATCTGAGCTCCTGCGCATCTGGGGCCAATAAAAGTGGGTGACCAGCCTCTCAAAGGGCTTGGTCTGCCCCAGATGTCCTGCCAATGGCACATCATGAGCCAACCCCAGTAGGAAGGCTCTGAAGCACTGGGGTACCACGAGCACACTGGCTGACGCAGGCTCACCAACCTTAGGCTCGCTGTAAAGGAGGTCATTCCCCCAATAGACCAGATGAGACCCCGACTGATCGCCTGATGCCTGGGCTGCAGCCTGCTGCCGCAGTCCCTCAAGAGAAGGGAACGTTCTCTGCTGTTCACCAAATTCCTCCCTGGTGGGCCCTCCTTCCTGCTGCCAATGGGTCAGCTCAGGCAGGTCCCCCATTTCGGCTGTTCGCTCCCCTGTAGGCTCCAGGGCATCCCCTCAAGGTCTGCTCCCTCCTGGACCGTGGGAACTATGGGGGCCGGTTTCCCGTGCCCCCTACCCCTTCTCTTTAAGGCAGGGGCCTGGGCCAAACTTTCAGGCTCCAGGTCCTTCTGAACGTCCTTACTGGCAGTCATGGATCGAGTGGTTGCGCACGCCCACTCAGGCAGACCCAACATTTCCAAGTGAGATTTCCTCTCCACTCTCGACAGAAGCCTCACCTGCGAGTAGAATCCCCCTCAATAGGAATTCGGAAGGCTGATGGGTGAGTCTAATGTCCCTGAGACTTCAGCAGGATGCAAGCTCAAATCAGGCCCTTGGGTAGTTGCTTCAGCAAGATGGCTAGAAGTTTCAAAGTCCTTTCCCTCTAGTTACACGGACAGAGGTTCGTCTTGACATCCAGAAGTAACACACCATGTAGGGGTTTCAGCACAGATATTTATACCCCAAAAGTCTTTGTTCTCAAAAGTCACAAGTCACTGAACCCAGCCAGAACCAGTTCTGTGTCGTCCTGGAGCACTTTGTTTACGAGGCTGCATCCTGCCTTTCAGGAAGAGGGTGTCTGCCATCAGACGCACAGTGGGAGGTGGAGCCATCATTCACCTTGCCAGGCACAGCCCTGCTCAGATCAAAGGGTCACCCCTCCCCATACTCCAACTGCAGATCTCTCTGTTCAATCCAGGTCGGGCTCAGCCTGTCCTGTCCCTCCAAAACCAGACAACCAATACACATAACAGCAGAGCACACTGAAAGACTTAGGCAAGAAAATACCCACTCCTCAAAAGTGGCACTACCAAACACAGAATATAAAAATAATCCCCACCAAAAGACGCACTCTAATATTCTGAGCTCAGGCATACCAAATTCGATTCTCCAAACATGTTCCCTGGGTCAGCTAGTGTTAGGGGAATACCAATTCAGACAGTCAGTTTACACTAGGGAGCATTCGCGCTGTGTCACTGAATGGCAGTGGCACAGCGCCCAGAGCATCTAACACCAGCAAACATAGAGGAGACAAAAGCGAAAGATGGAAGGGAGACCCACGCCAATGGTGCCAGGTCTAACACTTTGTGTGGTTCTTTTTCACTTAATCTATACTAAAAGATTGCATTCTGGTAAAACAAGCTGCTTTACACTCCTTCTGGACCAGGCCTGAAGGCTGCTCTCCACAGCTTTCTAAGGTTGTCTAAGACCTCTTAAATCACCATAAGGGTTGTCTGGACTGGTGCAAGGTGCCCACTTACATAAGTGGCAAACATATACCAGACCAGCTTCTCACACCAGCTGTCAACCAACTCGAACATGTATTCCAGAGATAGGCAGAGGCCAGAATGTTTAAAGTAAGCAAATGTCAACTTTTTAAAAGTGGCAATTTCAGACCTGCAATTTAAAAACCAACTTCAGTAAAAGAGGTGTTTTTAAATTGGAAGTATAGAGACTCCAGGCGTACTCTTCTTATATTTTCCCAAGTGGAAGTTACACTTGTAAAGTGCTACAAGGCATCTCCAATGCTAACCTATGAGAGAGATAGGCCTTGCTGTAGTGACATACACATTTAGCAGTTTTGCATTACCACAACATGTAAAACTCAAAAGTACATGCCCTACCTTTCAAATACACTGCACCCTGCCCATCGGACTACCTAAGGCCTACTTTAGGGGAGACGTTTATGTCATCAAAGGGAAGGTTTGGGCCTGGCAAGTAGGTGAACTTGCTAGGTCGAAATGTCAGTTTAAAACTGCACACACAGTCTGTGCAGTGGCAGGCCTGAGACATGTTTTAAAAAAAAAAATAACTTTCTTTATTAATTTTAAGCAGGTGGAATAACAGTGGAGCAGACCCAGCACTGCCCGCCCTCGGCCTAACAAACCCCAATACATAGCTGAGGCAGCATATCCTGGCTTGTAACGCCGAAGGCGGCTACAGACAGTATACTAATAACAAGCAGTATCTAGTTCAGCCCCCCGTCACGGCTCACCCACCGTTTCCCCCTTCCCTCCCTCCTTAACCCAACACCCACCCCCCCCCACCGAGTTACCCGTGTGTAGCTGCGCTATGGAAGTGCGGAGGTGAGGCAGCCCCTCAGCTGTATCCCTAGACTGTGGGGCGTCGGTAAGTCTAAGCAGGCGGAGGTATCTGGGACATGTAACTTCGTTAAATTCATGCGCCAGCAGTGCCAGGATAGGACGCCAGATAGTGCGGATGGAATCTGAAGAATGAGATAGGGTAGCGTGTGTGCGTTCCATCCCAATAATGTACCACAATTTGGGTAACCACCCAGTATGGGACAGGCGAGTTTGCGTACCCCAGAGCGCTAATATGTGGTGTACTGCTGCGCCCAGTGCTAACCCCATTTGTTTCCCTTGAATAGATTTCAGTGGAAAAGTAGTGGCATTAGGCAGCCCTAACAGAGTGTAGGCAGGGAAGCGGGGTATTTCAGTTTCAAAATAAGTATCTATATCATTAAGGACTGCTGTCCAGTACCCCGTCACCTCTCTACAGTCCCAGAGGATGTGCGTCAACGTGCCCTCCTCATCGCAACCCCTCCAACAGGTGGGGCTGCGGTTTGCGCTAATTTTATTAAAGCGGGCCGGGGTCAGGTACCAGTAAAGGACAACTTTAACCGCTGCTTCCCTACTCGCTGTGTTTCTGGCAGTATGATTAGCTCTATAGTAGATCTGTTGCCATTCCTTCCAGGAAAGACTCCTACCTAGCTCTGTCTCCCATCGGCGCTGCCCAGCAGAGCGCTCCAGGAGGGCCGGGGCACGTAATAGACGATAAAGTTCAGATATCAAGTGGCGGTCAGAGTGCTTTGATAAAAGCCATTTCTCATAGGTCGTGAGATGTCTGCTAACCAGAGGCCGCGTTTCGGGGTGCATTAACCAATGGCGGAGTTGGAAATATTGGAAGCGTTTGGGATGTTTAATGCCGTGCCAGCCAGTCAGCTCAGCAAATGGGAGGAAGCCGTCGATATCAAATAGATGCCCAGTAGACTTACAGGCCGAAGCACGCCGCTCTGGGAATGCCCGAGGGAAGGCTGGGTTATCGAATAGGGGCGTAAGTGGCGATGGGAAGGAGGTGAGATGGTGCCGGGTCGCCACCCAAACCCGCACCACCGATTGAGTGATAGGAGATTTGTTAAGATATGTCGGTCTATCCGAAGGCTTCAGGAATGGTACCTTCCACAAGGAAAGACCGGCCATCGCCCTGTCTTGAAATAGCCATCGTTTCTCTGATTCAGGCCTACTCCATTCAACGAGGTATCGGAGTTGCGCCGCCCTGTAGTAAGTCAATAGGTGGGGAATCCCCAGCCCTCCGTCGTCCGGAGATCAGTAGGCATTCTCTTGACGCACTCGTCGGCGTTTCCCTGCCCAGATAAAATGGTGTAGCTCCAATTGGAGTGAGTGGATATAGCGCATGGGAGGTCCCACCGGGATGGTCTGAAAAATGTAAAATATTTTAGGCAAAATGGACATTTTAACCGCGGCTACGCGGCCCAACAGCGACAGAGGATGGGACCGCCATTTGCAAAGATCGCGCGTGATTAGGAAGTGGAGATGGAAATAATTTCGAGCTATTGTCTGATCCGTGGACGGGGTTAGAATGATCCCCAGGTAGGGGAGCTCAGGTTGCGGTCGCACGCCCCGAGTTCTGGAAAGTTGCTCTCGAGATTGCTCTCGTTAAGACCCAACGGCAGCCACATTGATTTCCCCACATTAACTTTAAAGCCCGATACCTTGCCAAAATCAGTCAACTCCTGAAAAAACGCTGGGACCGATCGGTTGGGAGTTTCAAGGGTCGCCAAAATATCATCGGCATATAAACTGATGATGTGACGCTACCCCCCAAAGGGAATACCAGAGATGTTGGGGTTGTCCCTAATCCGTTACGCTAGGGGTTCGATATATAGCGCAAAGAGCAGAGGTGAAAGAGCACACCCCTGTCTTGTGCCCCATCTGATATCGAATGGCTGCGAACTAATCCCATTCACCCAGATCGTCGCAGTGGGTCGGTCGTAGCAGCATGCAACCCAGGCCCTAAAACAGTCCCCTATGCCGAAGCGCTGTAGCGTCTGATCTAAGAAGCCCCAATCCACCCTGTCGAACGCTTTCTCAGCGTCGACTGAAAGCAACAGAGCGTCCAGCCCCATATAATGGGCTTTGTCTATTAAATGCATCAGCCGCTTGGTGTTATCACTGCTTTGCCTATTGGGTATAAACCCCGATTAATCGGGTTCAATAATGCCCGGCAAGCGGGGGCCCAAGCGAGCAGCCAAGATGCCCGTGAACAACTTTAGGTCGAGGTTAAGTAGGGAGATGGGGCGGTATGCCGCGCACTGAGTGGGGTCCTTCCCGGGTTTGGGGATCACCATGATATCGGCTTCCAGCATATCCATCAGGATAGAACCCGGTCCCTCGAAGGAGTTAAACAAGCGAGTTAAAATTGGGGCTATAGGCTGGCAGAAGGCTTTGTAAAAACCTGCCGAAAACCCATCCGGTCCCGGGGACTTCAGGGGTTTGAGGCGAGAGATCGCACTAATGACTTCCTCGACCCTGATTGGCGCATCTAACGATGCAGCGCCGGACGGGTTTAAAGCGGTTACCGCCGCCTGGTTGAAGTACGCTTCCCCCGAGCCATCGACTGGAAGGTCCCTACTATACAGAGTGGCGTAGAATGCACAGAGAGTATCCGCGATTTGTTCATCGCTTTCAACCCGCTCACCGGCCGGAGTGCGAAGGGCCTCGATTTTAGACCACTGAGCCCTAGCTCGGAGTTTGCTCGCAAGAAGCCTCCCCGTCTTGTCCCCCCCGACGTAGTATGAGTGTTTGAGTCGTAGAGCGGCATATTCCGCCCTATCCAAATCCAGGCCGGCCAGTTGAGCTTGAGCCGCTTTCAGCTGCCGCCAGATTCTCGGGGCCCCAGTACGACAGTGTATCCTCTCAAGCTCTGCCACTTTGGCCGCTAATTCTGCCCATTTCTCTTTACGGACCTTGTTATCCGCTGCAGATATGGCTATAAATTCCCCTCTTACCACTGCTTTAAGGGCTCCCCATAGCGCAGTCAAGGGGAGTCGTTGAGCGACAGGTAGTCAGTGATGCATTTATTCACTTGCTTGGTGACCTCAGGGCGCTATAGAAGGGACTCCCGGAGATGCCATTGCCCCCCCGGCCGGCGCAAGGAGCGAAGGTCGAGCGAAACCGTCACCGCATCGTGATCGGACAGGGCCGCCGGAACAATCTCCACAGTGCCAACCAGAGCGTGAAGGTCGGGCGTCCCCAGAAAATGATCCAATCGAGCATACGTTTGGTGCGCATGGGAATAAAATGAATAGTGAGTGCTGTGAGGGTGAGCTGCTCGCCAAAGATCCATCAGCCCCCTACTCTGTAGACAATCCCTCCCGCACTCGATATCGCCCCCGCCCCCCCGTGCCACTGACCAGATCTGTCTCTATCGGGATCCATGACCAAGTTGAGGTCGCCGCCAATTAAAATATGCCGATCATGGTGGTGGAGTATTTCGGATAGGGCATCTATGAGGAAGGGTTCTTGCCCAGAATTGGGAGCGTAGAGGGAGCCCACTACAACAGGGGTACCGCCCACCCAGACCCTGTACGCTAGTAGCCTTCCTTTTATCTCCGCTATTTTGTCGCCAATAAGCCTGGGTGCAGTGCTACGCTCCGGCCGCGGATCCTCGAAGTAGGCGTAGGGCATGCAGGCTACGCACACACACGGCGGAGCGAGTTGCCCGCCACCCGCCGCCCGCTTTCAAAATACATTAACAATGATCCTAAACTTTTAAAAAACAAGGTTTAAGTAATTTAAATAACTTACCTGAGCTGAGGCGTCCCGGGGCTCCCTCTTCCTTCTCTCGCCGACTTCTTCCTCACAAATGCGCATGCGCAGCCGCCTGCACATGCGCATTCGCATTTGTGTCAAAGTCGTCGGAGAGAGAAGGAAGAGGGACCTTGTTTTTTAAAAGTTTAGGATTATTCTTAATGTATTTTAAAAGCGGGCGGGAGGGAGGAGGGTGGCGCGTAGTGGGGCTACGCGGAGTGTGCGTAGATTTGCCCCCACTCCGTGATGCTCCGCGTAGCCCCACTACGCCCAGGGTTAGTCGCCAATGCTTCCATGAAAGTGTCTCGCTACTAATATAGCCACCCCCCCTTTCTTATCTGGCCTAGAGGAATAGAATTGGTGAGGAAACGCATAAGACCTCACCCGTTGCCAGTCTTTTGGTAGGAGATGCGTTTCCTGCAACAGGCAAATCGAGGCCCCAGAATTCTCCAAGTAATTCAGGATCGCCCGCCTCTTGATGGGGTTATTCAGCCCCTTCACATTGATGGTGAGGACTTGGGTTGTCATGGGAGACATAGCAGGTCTGTGGGGGTGTGCGCGGTGACCACCGGCTGGTAGTGCGTGTAAAAAGGTGACTCAGCGACTTTGCCCCCCTCAAGCTCCCGGGCCGGGGAGCTACCTGCCCCCCGTAGACCCCCTGTGGCCACACACCGGTATCCCCCCGCCCCCATGCCCGCAACGCCCACCCCCATCCCTCCCTCCCCCACCCCCCCCAATTCCCAACCAACCATTCCCAACAACCAACAGTGGTCAATGTCCTCAGCCCGAGCTGCGGTCCAACGGAAGAAGAAAAACAGGGTGAGCAGTAGTCTCAGGCGACCCGGGCTCCCCGCCCACCACCCCCCACCCGGCTGCGAAAATGTAGTGCAAGGTAACATCCCCATATTGCAGTTACGGTGAGATCGGTCTAGAAGTGTCTCTGGTTACTGCAGCAAGCAGCCCTTTCGGTGGTCATTGTGGCACGGTCCGGCTTCACTTGTGCCAGTGACGAGCGTCGGCCTCCCACCGTCTGCCAACCCTCCTTTGAAGATCGTTGCGAGGGCTTTGGAGAGGAGTCGGGACTGTTCTGCGCAAGGCTGAGTAATTCAGAGGCCTCTCGGAGAGAGCGGACCTGATGCAGTTTACTGTTCCATTTGAAGATTAAACGGAAGGGATGACCCCACGAGTAAGACATGCCCTTGGCCTTCAGGAACGCAGTCACGTCTCTAAAGGCCTTCTGTTTCTGAAGGGTGATGGAGGCCAGGTCCTGGTAAAGAGCAATGGCTTGCCCTTGGTACATGAGTGGTTGCTTGATGCGAGCTTCCTTCAATATGCGCTCCTTAAGGGGGAAGTCCGGCAAGAAGGCCAAGATATCTGGGGGGGGAGCCGGCGCCCTTCTCCCAAGGCCCACCCTGTGGGCGTGATCGATGCGGATTTCAAAGTCCTGGTCAGCCCCCAGAATATCTCGAAAGAGGCCCTGGAGATATTCAGTCACGTTGGCCCCTTCCGCTTGCAAAGGGACCCCCCGCACGCGGATGTTGTTGCGTCGAGATCTATTTTCGAGGTCCTCTGCGTGCGCCTGAAGGTCGACCTGCTGGTCCCTAAGCCAAAGGACCTCCTGTTGCAGCTGCTCCAGTTCTTCAGATTTAGAATGCTCCTCGCTTTCAATGGCGGCAACACGCTCCCCTAACTCATCCACGTCTCTGTGAATTTCTTGCACCTCACCCGCCACTTCTTGTTTAAGTGTTTGAAAGTCTGCACGGAGGGTGTTAAAAAGTGACTCAAGAAATTCCCTGGTGATGGGGACCTTCCCCTCTTCCTGTCGAGGGGACTGCGTCGGTGGGGACGGGGTAGGGCTTCTCCCACCTCCAGCAGCTGCCCCTTTTGTGAGCATGTCTTTTAAAGAACGGTCTCCTTTCTTCCGCATGTTGGCCATGCCAGCACCACTGGTAAAGAGGCCGAGGGAAGGCTTAGGGGTCGCAGCCGTGATCCCACATGCAGAGTCCGCCTAGACACCCCCTACAGAGTGTCGGGAAGGTCAAGATCCGCTGCCCCCACAGGTCGCTGACTAACCTCAGGACAATGGGTGGACCGTCGGAGGGGCAGGAGTTGGGCCCCAGCAAGGGCGAGGTCGGAGGCTCAGACAAGTGGGGGGGCACCCCATGACTAATACTGGGGTATACAGCCCAACGAGAAGCCCCTGCCCAGGCGAGGTACAGCGCCAACAGGACCGAGGTGACCTCTGGAGAATCTCCCAACTGGGGTGGCACCCTCCGGTACTCCAATGCCAGGGCAGCAGACCCAGATCTCAAGGCTCGCGGATGGTGCCTACTGTACAAGCCCCACACCCACAGGGGAGCTCCAAAGGCCTTAAGTGTGTGACATGGGAGCACGTCCCAGGAGTCTAGTGAGGATGAGGGCCCCCGGCCCAGGTCCCACCCAGGCCGAGACAGAACACTCCGCAGGCTGAGCCTCCAGGCGTGAAGAGGCGGGAGCGGGCAGGGCAGTGGGCCGAACACCGCGGCAGGGACAACGTGCCTCGCGCTGCCCTGACAGGAACCCCTCCTGTGGGCGCTCAAAGGAATCGCAGACTCGCGCCGCTAGGCCCGGGCGCTCCGCTGGTCCACCGCCGGACGATCACACCGTATGCCACCTCCCACCGGCACTAGGCCGCCCCTACACACAGTGCCGGGCCCAGAGTCCAAGGCGTTAGCTTCTAGACTGCCACCCTACCGTGCCTCCGTTGTCTAGTGGCAGAAGGGGTTGGATCCAGGTCCGTCTGCTGCCCCTTGTTCACCGCTGTCCGCCTCCTCCTCCTCAAGGTTTGGTGCGGCCCAACCCGGGGCCCTCTCGCGCCGCGCTCCCAAGCGGCGAACGGCAGGGATGCCCATACGCAGTTCTCCGAGCAGCTCCTCACAGCTCGTCGGTCTCCGCTGTGCTCTCGCAGCTGTGGAGGCCGCGGGCTCTAGTCAGTCAAGTCGGACCGTTTACCCCTCTCAGGCCAGCCACACTGTTGCCGCCACTCCTGGTGTCGCTCCGACAGCAGCTCTAGACGTTGGACAACCCGGGCGCAATTTGCTTTCCGCGCGGCTCGTCCTCAGAAGGTCAACCCACTTAATGAGAGCGAACCCTTCTTCTTTTGCGCTTTCAGGAATGCCGCCTCTCTTCCTCACATTTCCCCGGTGTCCGTGACGTCCAGGTGGGGGATTACTGCTAAAATATAGCCGGAGGAAGGAGCCAGGCACGAGGAGCCTCCGGGACAAGCGACCGTCTAGACCGCCATCTTGGCCACGCCCCCTGAGACATGTTTTAAAGGGCTACTCATGTGGGTTGCACAATCAGGGCTGCAGGCACACTAGTAGTGTGAGAAGTTGGCCTGGTATATGCTGTCCACTAATTAAAGTGGGCACCTTGCACCAGTCCAAACGACCCTTACGATGTATGAGGTCAAAGATAACCTTTAGAAAGCTATCCTAGTGGTAACTGTGCAAAGCAGCCTTCAGGCTTAATCTTGAAGGAATGTAAAACAGCTTGTTTTACCAGAATATCACCTCCTGAATGACTAACTGAAGGAGATCCACACAGTAGTTATATAAAAATGTGTATTTATTAATATAACAATCTCTACTATCCTCTACACAAGGACAGAACACCAAGCACACAATACGAGATCAATAGAACAGTTGTAAGTAGCCATTACACAGTGGGCTTCCGGGGGAGATCAAACCATATACTAAAATAGTGGTATAACAATCACAACTTGACTAGACACAGTGCCTAGTGCACATAGAATCACTGAGACCCAAAGGAACCACCCAAGGTGATGACACAGGGAGCACACGGAGGACAGTGCAGTGGGGAAACACGACTGCGTGCTCCGTACAACTCTATGGGAAAGTCACAGTTGGAAAGTTAAAGTTTAAGGACCCTTCTAGGAGGACTTTGAGCGAACCCTTTGGAACTTAAGAGTTTGAAGGGCCACCCCACCCGTGGATACCATAGTACCCAAGTTACCAGCCCAGAGGAGCCGGGTGCATAGGTCTGTAGTGGCGTCAGAAACTCCCGTCGTTCTCAATGGGGGGCTGTGAAGAAGTACTGCTGCTGTGAAGGTGAAAAGGGTCCAGTGGAATCCAAGCCTGGATTCGGGAAGGAAGGAACCTGAAGGCAGAGGAGACAGAGTCTGGGTCACTTCAGAATTACCAGGGGCTCGGGAAACGAATGCCCACCGATGTCGGGTGCTTCAGGTGCGAAGAAGAAGATGCTTGACTCTGCAGCCACGAGGATCAGCAGACGTTGAGGATGACCAGGAGCTGGAGGTGGGCTGTCCCACGAAGGATGTCGAGTGCTGAGGGGTCGGTGTTCGGCGGGAGCACCAACAAGCCTTGGTAAAAGCAACCCACGCAGAAAGGTCAAGCAGGTTACGGTGTAGACCAACAAGGTCCAGGAGACTCAACAAGCAATGGGTAGTCAGGGTACATCTGGGGCAACCTGAAAAGCTCAACAGAAATCAAGATGACCCTCAGAAGGACCCACAGGCCGAATGACCAGGAGTTGCGAGGGGACCTCGAGCAAGATTGCAAAGCACCAGCCCACGGAGCACTCGGTACGAGGAGGCCGGAGTTCTTTGGTGCAAATACAGCTCAGGGTCAGGACTACACGGAGACCAATGCACAAGCTTGGGAATCTTCAACAAGCATATGCAACTGCAAATAGACGCGATGCACGTGGGTTTGTGTTATGCAGTCCCCACAAGGTATACTGACCTCAAACTCGTTGAGAGGGCAGATCGACCTAAGGGACCCTCAGAAACCTACCTCCTGTTTTGCTGAAATCTTCAGAGTTTGCAGGAGCTCAGGAGCAAGAGACCTGTCAGTTGCGGTTAGGTGCCTGCGAATGCAGGGGAGTGACTCCTTCACTCCAAGGGAGATTCTTCAGTTGTCTTAAGTGCACCACAGGTTCTGCACAGAGCCTGTATGGAGCAAAGGCACAAACTAAGCTTCATACGAAAAGGGGGACGAAGTTGATCCCAGTCGATGTCCAGCGAAGTCCAGAGTGTCCAGAAGGTCGAAGGTCAGTGGTTTCTTCATGTAGAATCTTGTCCATGTAAAATCTAATGTAAGCCCTTTTGTATCCACGGGAGAGGGTTGGACAGATTCAGGGGACCCTCCTGGGGGAGGGACGGGACAGAGGGGTGGCCACACTCATGCCCTTTGTCCAGATTCGCACCAAAGCACGAGCCAATGGCTCCCAGAACTGGTTTGAGCTGGACTCTGCACAGGGACACCAAATGTGGCCCAAGTGCAGACTTTCAGGCACTCTCAGAGTGCACCCCTCAGCCCCAATGCACTAAACCCTGTCTGGGAGGTGGTCACACCTCCCTGTGACAGGATGCCTATTGTGCTGCCTTTCTCTGCTCGAGCTTGGTTCAGCAGCAGGAGGGCAGAAATGTGTCTCTGGTCGCCAGCCTCCAGTTTGTGCTGTCCGGGTCGAAAAGGCTGGCACCGGATAGACCAGTGACCCCACGAAGCTCGCTTCTGAAGGGTGGAATCATACCTCCCACATCAGGCACTGGTGTGGAGGTATGATTCCAAGGTGTTTGATACCAAACACAATATGTTTCTATGCAGCCATTTTCAGGATAGCATTTACCGTGAGGTTATAATGCACCTCTACCTATATGTCCGGCTGGGTCACAGACAACCCGGGAGAATGGTCTCCGAAGGCTGCAGAGAGGCTCTGCTCATGCAGAGGCACCCTCTCACATAAAACTTAGCACCCTGCCTTCAGGACTGTTAAGGCCTGCTATGGGGTGACTTATAAGTTTTAAGAGTATAGACCAATAGCAATAGTGAACCTATATCTAAAGTAAGTGGAACAAGCAACATCTTACACAGGCTGCAGTAGCAGACCTAGAGTTCCATTTTGCATGGCCTCTCATGGGTGGCATAACACATGCTTCAACGCATGGGAGGCCTCTGGGGTAGCTATGCCCTGGGTACATGTGTACCATAAACTACGGACTGATAAGGGCACCCCAGTATCCAATCTGGAGTG
The DNA here is from genome assembly GCF_964204655.1 of Triturus cristatus. Classification (NCBI taxonomy): domain Eukaryota; kingdom Metazoa; phylum Chordata; class Amphibia; order Caudata; family Salamandridae; genus Triturus; species Triturus cristatus. Next base: position 264,060,846 of record NC_140586.1, read on the forward strand.
TACCAAAGTACATGTATGTCAATTTAGGGTAGAAAGCACATAGACTGGGGTCCTGATTAGCAGGATCCCAGTCAGACTAGTCAAAAACCAGCAAAACACCAGGCAAAAAGTGGGGGTAACCATGCAGTCAGATCCTACCTTTCTATAAGTAGTATTTAATTTACAGAACCTGCGCACTGTACTAGGGACAGTAAATCAAATATGCCAATCATGGAGAAACCAAATGCCATTACATTTTACACACAGAGGACATATACTTAAGCACTTGTCAGCAGTGAAACAGGGGCACAGAGTTATAATGCCAACAAAAACGAAGTCAAAAACAGAGAAGGAAGACAGTCAAACGTTTGGGGTAACCGTGCAAAAAGAGACATTTCCAACATGTGGTATATTCAATAGCAAAATGTATTGTTTGACTGTTTATTCTGAATTCCACCTCCTGGCCCTTCACTTTAGCCCATGCATATGTTCTCCTCTCCCCCCAAGCTAATACCTTTATTCGTTGGGACCATCATTGCCTCCTTTCTTTAGCTCATAACTAGCTGCATAGCAAACATCACGGAGACCCATCGCACCCTCAGAACATAGCTACCTAGAGCCATAATATAGAAGGTGCCCCAGGGATGTAACAAGCCTTTGTGGCTGCTTTTTGTGCCCTGAGGACACTTTGGTATACAGAAGGGTCACTTTTAGGAAGGGGAGGATCAGACACATCTGCGAAAATTAAAAACAACAACATCACAGAATTATCTGTTTATTTTCTTCCCGTTCCCCTTTGGTAGTAGTTATAGAACCAAAAATGGCAGAGAAAACCAAGGTTGGGAATACAGGAACAGGGTTGAGCAATAGATTTCAAATCCTCTCCAATCAGGTTTTAGAGACCGGTGGAGAGGCACCAGAAGGTGTTGAAAAAGGAGTGACAGCGGAGGAGGGGTTAGGAACCACCTCAGACATCACGCAAAACCCAGCAGTCTCGGCGAGTCATCACTCAGATAACATCTTAGAGGAAATGATGAAAGAAATGAGAATAAACTTCGCGACCTCAGAGAGAAATCAAGTAAAAATACAAGAAGCCTGTGAAGTACTTGCCCAAAAAATAAACACACTTATTGATAGAGTATCACAGGTGGAGGTAGAACTAGAGGTATCGAACAAAAAAACTGAGACTAATCGGGAAGAGATAGACAGACTGAAGAATAAAGAAATGGAGATCAGCGATAGGATGGAATCCCTGGAAAACCACGCTAGAAGGAACAACCTTAAAATTTTAAACATACCTGAAGACATTGAAGGTGAAGACATCAAAGGATTCGTGATTCAGCTACTAGAAGAGAAGATCCCCTGGACCAAATCGGTTAATCTGGCGGAAGATATCCACCGAGATCCTTTTAGGGAAGGCGAGGAAAAATCCTAGAAAAATTCTAATTAATTTCAAGACATACTCCCTGAAAGAAAAGATCTTGAGTGAGGGTCTTAAAGCTGGCTCGTTTCCCAAAGACGACTGGTCATATAGAATTAGGTCCGACCTATCTAGAACAACCCAAGATAGGCAATGGGAACTGGGTCAACATATGCCACAATTAAGATCACTTGGTGCTACTGTCCAAATGGGCTTCCCGGCCTCCCTGAGAATAATGTGGGACAACAAAATGCATAACATGAGAGACCCAAAGGAGGTTGAAGCCTTCATAGCACAGATAAATGCAAAAAGGAAAGATCACCCCGATTCATAAGATATGGGCTACAACTTGACACCTAAATAAGATGGCAAACATAGTAAAAATTGGTGAAGGGTAGGGAGCCCAAAAGGGCAGTAAAACTGCCCAGGAAAAGGAAGAAAAGTGAGGCTTCTCCAGGGGAGGGGAGGGGCTCTCACAAAAATGTATATAAAAAGTTAAAAAAAACAGAACACAGGGTGGGGAGCAAAATGGGGAAAAAAGAAAAAAAATGTCCTAAAATCTAATGTAAGAGGAGAAAGGGTTCCTTTGAACAAACTACAAAGATTTAAGGACAAAGATGTCGGTCACAGGTAACGAGGCTAAGGAAAAGAGGCTCAATGTTTTATCCTGGAATATAAATGGGCTAAGGATAAAAAAAAAAACGGAGATTGAAGATCCTGGAGTATATAAAAAACATAGACTGTGAAATAATCATACTTCAGGAAACCCATTTGGTAAAAGAAGAATGGGCATTGATCTGCAAAAATTTACGATGGGTGGACCACTGTGTATGTACAAACCAGGACTGTAATATAAAGGACTCCTAACTTTAGGACTCCTAAATGCCTTCTGTGAATACCGAAAGTCTTAAAATTAGGATTTTTCTCAGTTTAGTAGTAGTATAATTAGGACTCCTAACTTTAGGACTCCTAAATGCCTTCTGTGAATACCGAAAGTCTTAAAATTAGGATTTTTCTCAATTTAGTAGTCCTAAATTTAGTACTCCTAAATGCCTTCTGTGAATACCGAAAGCCTTAAAATTAGGATTTTTCTCAGTTTAGTAGTTGTAAAGTTAGGAGTCCGAACCTTAGGACTCCTAAACTGAGAAAAATCCTAATTTTAAGGCTTTCGGTATTCACAGAAGGCATTTAGGAGTCCTAAAGTTAGGAGTCCTAAATTTAGGACTACTAAATTGAGAAAAATCCTAATTTTAAGACTTTCGGTATTCACAGAAGGCATTTAGGAGTCCTAAAGTTAGGAGTCCTAACTATACTACTACTAAACTGAGAAAAATCCTAATTTTAAGACTTTCGGTATTCACAGAAGGCATTTAGGAGTCCTAAAGTTAGGACTCCTAACTTCTGTGAATACCGAAATGAGTAAGTGCCTTCTGTGAATACCAAAATGAGTAAGTGCCTTCTGTGAATACCAAAATGGTAGTAAGTTTAGGATTTTGTCTTAAGTTAGTTCTGTGAACAATCTTGCTTATGAGGACAAAAAAAAAAAATACAGAAGGGTCCGTAGACACTTGCTTGTCCCCTTCTGTAGTAAAGATCATGTAGGTGATAGGTGTTCTCTGGCATAATCTTAAAGGGGTGTTCCCACATTTGCATTCCAATGAGGGAATCCTTTGCACCCATCCTATATTTACATACATGGGTGAAAAGGCAGAGACACTGTTAGGAAGCACACTCACTGACTGCACACCACTTAAAGGGCACAAGTAGCACTTAAAGGGTACAAGTAGTCAGTTCACTTCCTGATGACACTCCTTGGAAAGTAGGAAAGAGTGTTCCAGACACCCCAGAGATCCCCCTGCAGACTGGTGCAGTCAATTACTGCTCCCACCTATGAAGGAATCTCTGCCACCCACACTCCCCCCTTAACAGCCTGGCTGGATGCTGTCAGCACAGTGAAAGATGGCTCAGTGGCTTCCAACAACCTGTCCATCTTTTACTAATGTGCGGTTCCAGTGTAGGTGCGGGTTCATGCTGACACTGGGAACAGTAGCTTACTGTGAAACAGCACACTGTCTCAGTCTGCGTTCAGAGCACAGACTTAATTGTGTGCTACAGCATAGAGTGAGACAATGTGCCATATTAATAATGCAGCCCCTGGTGATTAGGAACCTCCCCCCTTTTAATATACATAAATGATCATTGTTAATGCCAATGTTTGAGGATATGTCATGCAACAAAAAATCTTAACAAATGCATAAGACTCTTCTTGGGAGCATGCAGAATCTATTGATCTCTTGTTGGTGAAATGACAGTTCCCATGGGTTAGAAATAGGATTTCTGGTTGGCTAGGGCGTGCGCCTAAGCCAGGCAGAAATCACCACTCTAGTCAGGGCAAGGGAGTTACATGCTGAAGATAACCCCTGCTCACCCCCTTGGTAGCTTGGCAGAGCAGTCAGGCTTATCCCAGAGGCAATGTGTAAAGCACACAGCAGCGACACACTAGGCACATCACAAAAGAACTTCCACACAAGGTTATATATAAAATATAGCCTTTTTATCACTCATAAACCACATTAGAATGCAATCACATATATAAACTGTGCCACCTGGCACTAGGTATTACTTTACAGGGATAATATAAAGTACAGGGCCAATCGGGCCACTGTCATAACCATCACATCACAGAATTGATGAAAACAACCAGTAACTACTGGTAACATTACACTTAGCCAAATACATTAGACATATATATAATCAGCAGTGCACCATACTGGCTCCTAGTAAGGTGCACACATTATAGTAGGATCTCTTCTGGTAGGAGAACACTCACATGTACATTTACCTCAGGGCACACAATCATAACACCTTATGCGCCTCTTAGGCGTACACTGCACCACAGGAGATCCTTACACCACCTTATCACATCAGGACCCACCTTAACATAGGGGTGACCCTCAGGCCGACTGGCCTTAACCTCGGGGCCCCACCTTGGGCTTCCCCGCAATGCCCTGTGTGCCACAAAGTCAGGGCTCTCCTTGCTCCCCCTCCTCTGCCCCGAATTAGGATGCGTGATGCTCCCGCCCTCATGGCGATCTGAGCTCAAATGCACAGAAGCTCAGCCCCACTCACCATTCCTGGTGCGAGTTACTTGACAGTCGTCCTGCCACCAATGGCTCAGGCTCCTGTGTTCCTCTGTCTTGCGGTCTGAAGCACAAGCCTGCTTCACCCGCCTACAAACAGGGCCCATCTGGCTTCTGTCTGCTTCCTTCTGTGGATCAGCAGAGCGTGGTAGACTCCAGCTGGGATGCGGACTCTGCAGCATCTCTGCCACCATCAGGCAACGCCTGACTTCCGCTGACGGCTATGTCCGGCCCTCGGTGTCAGTTCTCGCTGCACGGCCCCACCCACAGTCAGGCCGAGCCACTGTCTGACTTGGGGTCCTTCCTCTGGCCTCCTTTCCTCGCTGGTGGGAACCCCACAGGGCTCCCCCTCGTTGACACGGGAGCCTCGCCCATGGTCAAGCTCAGCTGCCTGGCTTACTGCTTCAGCCCTGCCACGGTCAGGCTTGCCTGCCTGACTTCCGGTCCGTGGGCTACTACAGCGCTCATGAGCACAATGAAACAACCAAAGGGCTCCCCACGCTCATCCGCATGACCCACAACAGGAGGGAAGATGAGCACAGCACTCCCCACACTACTGGCGGCCCCAGTAGCGCCCAGCCGGTCCACAGCACACAGATCAGGCAGCGCTCTCCTCAGGGCAAGGGTGCTCAGCCCTCTCAAGGTAGAGGGAAGAATCCAGCAAGTACCCTATGCTGTGTCCGAGGTCACAACGGGCAGAGCTGGGCACAGGCAGGCCAGCACGTAGGGACCCCCAGGAGACAGCAGCTGGGTCCCATGGCGGCTCCTCCTCGCCCAGCAGTCCTTCAGCTTGCAGCAGGTGTGAGAAGTTGGCCTGATGTATGATGTCACTAGTTCTAGTGTACACCTTATATCAGTCCAAACAACCCTTATGGTGATTGGTTGTAAAGTCAACCTTATAGACCAGCTATCCTAGTGGTAGCATGGACAAGAGCAGTCTTAGGCTAAACTCTGAATGGCATGTGAAGCCAGCTGTGATACCATATATAATCCCTTGAATACCAAATGAAAGGACACCACAACAGATATCTATATAAAATAAAGTGTATTTATTCTAGTCAAACCCTCAGCACTCTTTATGAGATTAGAGGTAAGTACAACACAGTCTTATTCAAGCATACATTAAGTCACACAGGTAAGTAATACAGTTAGGCCCTAGGGACCACGCAAACCATATACTAAGTAAGTGGTATAAGGACCACTGTCACGGAAATAGGATAGGCCTAGGCCTAGGGAATCGCTGGGGCTACACTGCACTAGCAACAGTTAGGAAGTGGGAAGCCCACGGGATTCAGGTGCAGAGTGGAAACACTCACGCGTAATGCGTAAAAGTCGATAGAAATAGTAGTTGTTAGCAATTAACAGTTTAAGGACACTTCTGAAGCAGCTAGAGAGTCGAGACTCGGAAACTAGACCCTAGGATAGTCACTACCCTGGTGAGCACCGAAGTACCCAAGTTACCTAGCCCACGGACTGCGGGTGCATAGGTGTGAACTTGCGTCGGGTTTCGTCGTGGACTTCTATGGATGCCTGAAGGAAAGTTGCTGACAGGCAGTCAGTGAAGAGTGTCCGGTGGATCCCAAGGCTGGGATCAAGAAGAGAGGAGACCTGCAAGCAGAAGGGACAGAGTCAAGGTCACTAGCCAGTGACCACGTGGAACCATGAAGGAACCAGGCGATGTCGTGAAGATTGCAGGTGAAGGTGAAGCTTGTCGCTGCAGCCACGAGGACCAGGGAACGTCGAGGACGACCAGGACCAGGAGGCGAGCTGTCCCATGAAGGCTCTTGCTGTCGGCGGCGTCGAAGTTGGACTAGGACTCACCAAGCCTTGCAAGCGGAACCCACGAAGAACGGAGGACTTGCTTCTGGTGCAGACCAGGAAGGTCTGGGGTGCTTCTCTTTTGCAAAGAAGTGGGAGCCAGTCTGGAGGAGCCAAACCAGCGGTGAAGATTTCAGGGTGCGTCGTCACAAAGGCCACTAGCCAACGGGCAAGCAACCGGACAGACGCGGCAAGCAGGAAAATGCAGAAGGGCCCCACGCAGGACTCGTGGAGTGTGGGGGGCTGATCTTCGGTGCAGATGGTGCTTGGGGTTGGGGCTTCTCAATCCCCGGTGCACAACTTCGAGGGTACCTCAGAAGCTGCGCTGGAAGATACTCGCCACTTTTCCCAGTAGCCGGTCCCACGTCTCTCGTCGCCTCCACGGATCTCAGCTCGGCTGTGGATGTGGATCAGGGTCGGAGAAGTCTGGAAGTCAAGGCTCTGGTCGGGCTCTGCAGTCGGTCCCTCGTAGAACTTCAGCAAAGTAAAGGGTAGTCTCTTGATGGTGCCTGTTTGCACAGGGTAGCCACTCCTTGGCCACAAGGGAGATTCTTCAGTCTTCTTCTTCCGTCGAATGTCGAAGGTCCAGAGTTTCTGTTCAAGTTGCAGGTTCAGGATAATCTAATCTCCTGGGGCCCAGCTACCATTCTTATCCAAATCTGGGGGGCTGGGTTACCTGGTTACACCCCCTTCCCTGTGTCCAGTTTCGCGCCAGGACTGGGGCTGGAGTGCCCCAGCACCGGTTTGAACTGGACTATGCATGGGACACCTTGTGTGCCCCAGGCATGTCTCATTCCTTTCAGCCCTCCCTGCCCCAATACACTAAAGTCTGTCTGGGGAGGTGCTAGCACCTCCCCAAGCAGGAAACCTATTGTCCAAGCCTCCCTTGCCGGGATCACTCCCAGCAGTAGGAGGTCAGACTGGTGTCTGTGGCAGCAGCATCCATTTTGTGATGCTGAGGCTTTGGTTAGAGTTAAACAGCAAAGTAGGATTTTAACATGTCTCTCCCTCTAGAAGGGGGGAATAATATCCTCATCACCAGAAATGGTATGGGGGTATTATTCCAAAGTGTTAGACACCTTACACGACATGTTTTGATAAAGCCAAACCATAGTTACCATAACCGTTTAAGATTATAAGGCACTTTAAGAGTATATGGTAGGCTATATCATAGAACAGCTATAAGGACATGGTTCCGAAAGCTGCAGACAGGCTCAGCTGATGCTAGAGCACCATCTCACATGTTACCAAGCACTCTGCCTCCAGGATTGTTAAGGCCTGCCATAGGAGTGGCTGATAGGTACACATGTGTCTATATATAAGGTAGGTATAGGAATGCTACACCTAAGCAAGGGGTGATTACACGACCTTGCCCCAGCTGAGTGATCAGCCAGTTGTGTCTGATTGGAAGGCCAGACCAGGGGTGGCATAATACATTCTGCAGCCCCTGGGAGGCCTAGGGTACACCTATGCCCTGGGTACTTAGGGTACACTGTACAGGGTCCAATAAGGTGATCCTTACCAATTGGGTATGTACCTAGGGTACATGGAGTCCATTTTAAAGAGAGAGCAGACAGCCTGAGACCCTGAATGGCAGGATCTCAGGCCAACTAAGTCGAAAAACCAGCTAGACACTAGGCAAAACGTTGGGGGTAACCATAGTCAGATATCCACCTTCCTACAGCAGGTAACCAAAGTTCACCCTTTTTCATGGGGTCCCAGCCCCAGTATTTATACCTTACATGTCTTTGTTCTTCCCCTGGCACAGGGCTCTGTGCTCCGTCTAAACCAGCTCTGGGAGGCACTTGAAAACACATTTACAGTGCACAACAACCTCCTTTGTTTGGCAGAGCCAGCATTGTGAAAGTAAGGCACAGTCCTATTCAGGGTCAGGTGCTACTCCTCCTACTAGTCCAAATGCAGATTGGCCTATTAGGCCTAGCTCTAACTCACCCAGCCCCTCTGGAGCCACTGCACCTCCCCAGCCCCTGTCATCTAGAGCCAGACATGCAATACACAACAGGCAGGCACAAAGACACATAGCAAACAGAAATTTCCACTTCTAAAAGTGGCATTTCTAAAATAGTGATAATAAATCTGCGAACATCATTACACAGCATTTATTACCACTATTCCAAACATACCAAACTTGATCACGCTACTCCTCTCGTATCAGGAATTACCACTGAAACACATATCAGGGAATCCCCAATGCATGCCTATGAGAGGGAAGCCTCACTGTATTGAGAAACAAAAATTACTGTTTGTCACTACCAGGACATGCCACACAGTTAAGGCACATGTCCTACCTTTTACCTACAGTGCACCCTGCCCATAGGTCTAGCTAGGGCCTACCTTAGGGGTGACTGATATGTAGTAAAAGGGGAGTCACAGACATGGCACCCACTTCATGTGCCACGTCACAGCAGCAGTAAACTGCACGCACAGGCCCTGCAATGGCAGAGGCCTGAGACAGGTTTGAAAGGCTACTTTATTGGGTGGCGCAAGCAGGGCTGCAAGCCCACCAGTAGCATTTACTTTACTGGCCCCGGGTATATGAGATACAACTTTACAAGGGACAGACTAGGTAAATTAAATACGCCAAACAGATGTAGACCAATCTTACCAGGTTTACCATAGACAGCACATGCACTTTAGCACTGAACAGCAGTGATAAAGTGCCCAGAGTCCTAAAACCACCAACACCAAGTCAGAAACCTTACCAGGAGGAAGGCAAAAAGTTCTGGGATGACCCTGCAAAAAGGGCCAAGTCTAACACCATGTATCATAGACTGAGAACGGGAAACAACCTTTACAACGCAACTATTACAACGCACTACACTTACAACGCAGGCATTACAACGCAACATTCTTTACAACGCATGACACTACAACGCATACCATTACAACGCATACCATTACAACGCAGACACTACATCGCATGTCACTACAATGCAGGCATTACAACGCATACCATTACAACGCATACCATTACAATGCATACCATTGGAGTTAGAATATTAATTTTTAACCCCTACACTATCCAACACTTACCCTACTGTTGCACCCCCTGGAGTTAGAATAGTAATTTTTAACCCCTACACTATCCAACACTTACCCTACTGTTGCACCCCCTGAAGTTAGAATAGTAATGTTTAACCCCTACACTATCCAACACTTGCCCTACTGTTGCACCCCCTGGAGTTAGAATAGTAATTTGTAACCCCTACACTATCCAACACTTACCCTACTGTTGCCCCCCCTGGAGTTAGAATAGTAATTTTTACCCCTATACTATCCAACACTTACCCTACTGTTGCACCCCCTGGAGTTAGAATAGTAATTTTTACCCCTATACTATCCAACACTTACCCTACTGTTGCACCCCCTGGAGTTAGAATAGTAATTTTTACCCCTATACTATCCAACACTTACCCTACTGTTGCACCCCCTGGAGTTAGAATAGTAATTCTTACCCCTATACTATCCAACACTTACCCTACTGTTGCACCCCCTGGAGTTAGAATAGTAATTTTTACCCCTATACTATCCAACACTTACCCTACTGTTGCACCCCCTGGAGTTAGAATAGTACTTTTTTCCCCTATACTATCCAACACTTACCCTACTGTTGCACCCCCTGGAGTAAGAATAGTAATTTTTACCCCTATACTATCCAATACTTACCTTAAATGCAATGTAACATTATGCGTTGTAATGGTATGCGTTGTAAAGGTAGTATGCGATGTAATGGAATGTGTTGTAAAGGTAGTTTTTTTAAATGCGTTGTAGTGTCATGCGATGTAATGGAATGCGTTGTAGTGGATGTTGCGTTGTAAAAATTGTGTTGTAAGTGCATGCGTTGTAAAAGTATGCGTTGTAACGTCATACATCCCCGGGGAACTATTGTCTCAAAAACAATCCAATGTACAAAAGGATCTCACATCACACCACCCCTGAAGGAGCTGCACTGGCTCCCCATTCACAAATAAGCATAATTCAAACCCCTCACCCATTTTCAAGGCACTATATACCACAGGCCCAGCATACTACAACAATTGCATCTGCTTTCACAAACCTTCCGAACACCTCTGATCGTCTGGACTCCTAACGCATGAATCCCACGCATACAGAAAAACAGATCTGGCGGATGAGCCTTCTCCTACATCACTCCCAAAGCATGGAACAATCAACCACTACACATAAGAGCCTTCTCTTCACTTCTTGAATTCCACAATAAGTTGAAGGCCTAGCTTTTTGAGGAGTCCTACTAGGCCTTAGTTGGGCCTAGACTCACACCTTCTCAGCACAGGATGCCCTCCCAGGGCATAGTGAACTCTCAGGGCATAGAGCACTCTACAAATCTGTATAATATAACATAACATCTTGATGATCATTGTTGGTGCAAATGTTTACATATATTTTGCATTACATATATTGTGCTGATGTTGAAATCAGGTACTGATGTATTGCATGCTACACAAAGTTGCATTGAAGCCGAAGAGGAGTAGTCAAAAAACACAAGTGATGAAGATGAAGATAATAAGGAAAGACAAGTACTGACATCAGCTATGTTATCACTGCAAGTTCTTTTTCCATTTAGTAATGTGGTGAAAATATTCCTTATTTGCAAATAAAGCATTAGTAGATGGTGACTTAGAAATGTATTCACAAAAATGAATGTTGCCTTCCTCAACAGATTCACACCTTGCTTGACCTATCAGTCACTGGCCCTAACCCCAACACATATTCTGCCCTTGCAATTCTCCACCCCCCTCCACTCTAGCCTTAAGAGTCCCACTGCCAGGTTGCACTATTCTACACCCACCTTTACCCAACACACCTGTGCCATGGCAGCCATGTCACGGCACCCAACTAGGCTTGTTTGGCTGGTATTTCACCAGGTGTGAGATGGAGTTTTTTCTTATCAGCTAATCGCCTCCTCACACAGGCTGGTGACACCTGGGATAATTGTAAGGCGATGGGAAGTGGGCAGTTGATGGGGTCATAACATTGCTCATACAAAATTATTACATCTGAGACAGGGCCTTCTCCTGACTCTCCAGGATCTATGACTGTCCCTAGAAACTTTCCCATCCACAATCCGATTGGTGATAGTTTTTGGCATTAGTTAATTCATAGCACAACAAAGTACACAAACCTGGTGCGTTTGTTCTTCCCTGTGAAACTGCCTAGACTTACCTAAGGGGGTTACACATTTTGGTTTGTTTCTCTACATAAACATACAGGCAGGTGGCACTCTCCTGAGAGCTGGCCACCAATGACACCTGGCCTATCTCCTGGGTGATCACCACCTGGACAGTTCCAGAAAGGAGTTCATGGATGGGTGATAGTTGCCGCACATCAAACAATTCATTTGATGTTCAGGCATGAGACATAGAGTAACTGGTTCTGTCATGCCCTCCATCACTTTCTGCTACAAGATATGGTGATTTGGGCATGTCAAATGCATTATACTACTGTGCTATCTCAGAGGAATGTGAGGATGTCCCCAGACTGCAGCTGTGCGAAGCCCTCACTTGCCGATCTCTTTGGCCACAAAAGGAGAAGTGGTGGATGTGGTGATGGTGGGTGTGGAAGAGTCTTGTATGTCACTGCAGAACATCCAGTTGGCTTGAGGGTCACACACCCCAATCAATGTGATTTGATGCAGAATGCTGGGGTTTTACCTACAGAGGGATGTAGTGATTAGAGTGTGGTTTAAGAAAGCACATTCTCCTCAATTGTAACTCCAGTGGGACAATCTGCCTGTAAAAATGCTAAGCAGAAACAGCGTTGCAGTATTCACCGGTTGTTTAAACTAGCCTATTCTAAGTTGCTCTGTTGGAATGAAGGATGCTCGTGGGTGAAACCGCAGGGTATCAAACTTTCTACGGCTGAATGCAATGGCTGCCTCTTCTCTTAGGCAAGAGATCAATCCCAACTCAAGCCCAAAAACCCCTTTTGAACTTTCTGAAGTGAGGACTAGACATCGGTGAACCGGAAATTCCATACCAATGAGGAAAGGAATGTGGGCACACCAGATAAAGCTGAACAAGTGCTTCCTCAATTGCCGCATAGGCGTTATCCTTGCTTTAGGTGCCTGTTGAATTAAGTTATCTTATTTGGCCATTATATCATCTTCAGAATCAGGCCTCCTACACTACATGCAAGACAAAAGCCTATGGAGGTATGTATGAGGCAGCAACTGCCCATGCAGGTAAGATCAGTGGTTGGTGGGGCCGGGTGGGGGGGATTTCGACAGACGATAAAGAGGAAAATTAAATAAAAAATAAATTTTCCCTCGTCATCGTTCCCCCCCCCCACCCCACCCTGCCCCACAGCTGTTACCTGCACGGCCCGCAGCTGGTATAAAGGCCCCAAATGCATCTCTCTCAATCTTCGGGCAAACACTGGAATCTACTGATAGCAGATCCTATTATTGGTGAATGCATAGGAGCCAGACCACAAATAACATACAGAAAGGCCAGATCTTTAAAAGATAAACTAGTCCATAGTTATCGTGGAGAGGATATCCAACCACAATGGCTGCAAATGCCTAATGGCTTTACCACTTGTGGGATGTGCAAGGCAGATCGCAATGGCATGAATTGTAAAGAGTACACTACTGGCACTAAGCAAAAACGTCCAATAAAACACATAATCAACTGCAACAGTGATTGTACTGTCTACATACTTGAGTGCCCTTGTGGCCTCCGGTATGTAGGCAGTACTAAATTACCACTTAAACTGAGAATTTTGCAGCATTTACGTGCCATTACAAACTGTGACCATAACTATCCAGTGGCACGTCACTACTCTGAAGTTCACCACAGTGATAGTAGTAGCTTACGGATTTTTGGCGTTGAAAGAATTCACAGACACATACGAGGAGGGGACCGAGAGAAACTTCTAAGAGTACTCGAGTCCAGATTTATTTTAGATCTGGACTGTAAGACACCCAAAGGACTCAATAGTGGGGAGGAACTCGCAACTCATATAGGTACTTAGTCCTCTGAAACATTGTCTCAATAGTAATATGATCATTCCGACTCACTTTCTTCAGATGTCCCTTGTCTAATGGATTTTGAACCCCTATTAGTAGCCGATGTTCTAACAGCAATGCAATCAGTTAAATCAGGCTCCCCCTTGGACCCTTGCCCCCATTTCGTGTTCTCCAGGATTGCACCTACACTCTGCTCTTTAGTCACTCAAATCTTCAATAAATCGCTTAAAACTGCCACATTCCCTAATGCCTGGAAACACGCAGCTGTCATTCCTCTCCTAAAGAAGGCAGGCTCCGATATTGCTAATCCTGAGAATTACAGACCTATTTCTCAACTCCCATACCTCTCCAAAGTTCTGGAAAAACTGGTCAATGTCCAACTGACCAAATATCTGGAAACCAACTCCCTTTTGGACCCTACCCAGACAGGCTTCAGAGCCAATAATAGCACTGAGGCCACGCTGCTGGCAGTCTCGGACAGTATTAGGTCTCACACCGACCAAGGAGGATCGGTGGCACTAATACTGCTCGACCTGTCAGCGGCATTTGACACGGTCTCCCATCAATGCCTGTTGAATATACTTCAACAGAAAGGAATACAGTCCAATGCCTTAAACTGGTTACACTCCTTCCTGAGTGCCCGCTCCCAGACTGTACACATGGGCCAATTTCAGTCTAACATCACCTCCATCGACTGCGGGGTCCCCCAGGGCGCATCGCTGAGCCCCACACTTTTCAATGTTTATATGTCCTCTCTGGCTGACATTGGAAGGAAATGGGGCATCGGCATGTGCTCGTATGCGGATGACACGCAGCTAGTAGTGGCCTTAAATGAAAAACCAACAATCACCAAAACCAAACTACAAGGCTGTTTGGCTGAAATGGCTCAATGGATGCATGCCCACTGCCTGAAGCTGAATGCTGGAAAATCGGAGATCCTGCTATTTGGGGGAGCCAAACAAATCTGGGATGCCTCATGGTGGCCTTCAGCTCTGGGTCAGGCTCCCACCCCTAAACAACATGCCAGAAACCTGGGAATCACTATGGATGATGAGTTATCCATGAAAGACCATGTACAATCTCTTTGTGGCAAAGGCTTCGCCATCTTGAAGCTCCTAGCGAGACTATTCCCATGGATACCACTGAACTGTAGACGCTCCTTACATTACATTATATGTTGTCTATTTCTACTTAAACAGCATATTACTAAGCATGTTATCTACCCTACATTAAGCGATAGTCTTCAAATATGCTTGCGCTTGCAGTTCAGAAGTGAAATATTTAACCTGACTTTTATAAATCACCTTGAGTTTGGCAGGATTCAGGAGGAATACCTGCGCACCCTTAGCTTGGAATGGCTGAAATAATTGTCGAAATTGCCATCTTAAGGTCACAGTAGCTGGACAGTAGTCCGGCCTAACAAAAAAGTCACACCCTGACCCCTTGCGTCACTTATCAGGGCGAGCCAAATCGTATAGTGCTTCTCTCAAAACAAAATTATTTACACAGATTAGAATTGCTCGTGGAAACACTTTAGAACCTGCCAAGGGTATTAATTCCCCGCGGGTCTTACGAAGAACAAATGGATATCTGTGCGCCCTGGTGATCTCCTTCTCCCACTGCCATTCGGCTAATTCTGGGAATGCTTCAGTGAAAGTCTCGATGATGAACTTTCGGGCATCTTTCCCTTCTTTCATCTCTGGAATTCCAAGGACGCGCAGGTTATTACGTCGCGCGCGATTTTCCAGATCCGTCATCTTCCATTCGATATCCTCTCGAGTGGCCTGTAAAGTCTCTATCGCGGTTTGCTGCTTGGTAATGATATCTTCAGTACTCGATATTCGTTCCTCTGTCTCAGTCACCCGATTAGTAGTTCACTGACTTGACCATCCGTCGCATAGTGTTCTGTAGTTTTCGAACTGCACTTTGAGTGCGGCTACTTTCAACCTTAGTCTCAGCCCGATGGGCCATGATGCTCTTGTATATTAGGTCCAAGGTTACATCCTTAGCACCTTGATCTGGATCCTGTAATTGGGACTCCGCTCCCCCCGATTCCCAGATAGGTTGTATTAGAGGAGTCTTCTCCTGTGAAGCCCCTTCAGTTTCGGGAATGCGGAATCCGTATCTCCCAGGTCCACTGTGGCAATGCGTTGCTCATGTAGACCACCTTCTCCCTTTCTATTACTGCACTCAGGAGGGGCCGAGCCATTAGGGTCATGCCCATTGCCAAATATTGCGCCTTCAGTGGATCTTGAGGCTATAACAGCGCCCTTTTTTTTCATAAAGATTGCATGTAACATAGGTGCCTTCACAGCGTCCAAATTCCCAGGCATTACAGGGATTATGGGAGTATTATGCGTGCTATTCCTAACAGTCTGTGCTCCATTATTACTATTCAAGCCAGCCCCATCACCTCCAGTCGGCGCTGCGGCTGCCATGTCGGTTAGTTTAGAGGAGAGAGCCATGCTTCCAGATACACTGGTGTTACTACTGGTACTGTTATTAACATTAGCGAGATTGCTAGCGCTAAGTGCATTATTGGAACTAGTATTGTTCACATTCACATTCACAGTAGGTGCTTTTCGTGTGCATCTGCCTTTCGGCGCCATACCTGCTCTCTTTTCGTTTTCTTGTAGATTCTTAAGGTTTATTCACTTTGGCAAAAGAAAAGCCTTCTCACGTTTTTATTTCCTTTTTTTCCCTCCTTCTGAGGGCTCCGACTTCTTCTCACCCTTCTCCGCCTTCTCAGTCTTCACAGTTTTTACCTCTCTAATTCTTTAAAACAGTACAGCAGTCCGGTGAAACAATGGTGAAAATTCCAGCAGCAACAATGTAGCCGTTTTTATCCCGTCACAATCGTTTTTTTTTTTTCCCTCTTCCTTCCACGTCTTCAAGTGAAGCAAAGAAAGCAATCACCTCCTCCACTTGGCTCTCACTTGTAGTTTTCCGATCCCAGCTCCAGCTGTCTGCACTTCAGTATGAGATTGTGGCTGCTCCCGCCTCGCCTCTGCCTTGCCTCTGTCTTCGGCTCAGGGTCCGAGCTCACTGCCGCTTTTCAGCGTCCTTCACCAGCCTGCGCCAGAGCTGTGTTTGCGGCGGCTACGACGGGACTTACAGCGGGGTCTAATGCAAATTGAGAGCCCGCGGAAATGGGCTAAAAGGGGAGACGGATCCGCGCTTCAACAATGGTCAGCCAGAACATCCCTAGACACGGCAATCTGGCATCTCTCTCCGCCGAGGTACGGAGCTGCTCACTCGAGCGGCCGGGCGGCCGCCATCTTGCTCAGGTTATAGCATTTTGGGTGGTACTATCTTATGTTAAGTTTGTATTCTTCTCTATTTGAAACCTGCTTACTAAATTAGATAAAGTTGTGTTTTTAGTAATTTATGGCTTCCTAAATCATTCCCTTACTGGCACTGGACTAGCCTGTCAGGCGCTCAGGCACTACCAGATGTTCTGGCTTGAAAGGGCCAGTGTGTGGATTAGGGCTTTTGGTCCCATCACTACCCACTGGACCAAACAACTGGCCCTTTCAAGCCAGCCCATCTGTTAGTTCCAGAGTGCCGGACAGGCCGGTCCATCACGGTCCCTTACCGCAACTATATGCTCTAATTATCCATCGTGCATTTTTCCTGCCTGTTTTGTTCTGTTTCTCCTTTCTGTCCCTTCTTTCCACCGTGATGTTAAAATCAGAATAGAGGAGCATTTCAGTATTTACTCTAATTAAGAAGGGTGTGAATCATTGAACTAAATGTGCTTAAATTTTTTTTTTTAAGTTTCTACTTCTACTTTACATCTGAAAATGCCCTGTAGGGACAATCTGTGATCTCATCTTCTTTCTGTCCACCCATCCACACAGTCAAACGCAAACACGCCATCTACACACCCTCTAACCGAATCATACAGCCACCATCAAACACAACCAGCAGTAATCAAGCACTTTCACCTATTAAAACACCTGGGGGCAGATTTATGTTAACTGGAGCATCCCTGCATATCAGCAGGGATGCGCCAATTATTATGCGCCACAGCTGCGCCACCATGGATGCGCCGCATTTATAATGCGGCGCACCATGGGGCAAAAACGGCACAGATGAGTGACGCATCTGGGCCGTAAAAGTGGCGCATTGCTGGAGTTGTGTCGCAAGCGCGACGCAGCTCCAGCAATGCTCTGGGGGGCCCTATCTGTACAATGCTGTGTCAATCCTTACGCCTGCTTCAAGCAGGCGCAGGGTTTTGACGCAGCACGGACCTAAAAGTGACTGAGTGAAATCTTGTAGATTTCACTCAGCCACTTTTAGGAGGCGTTCCTGCGCCGGAACGCCCCCACCTGCCCTGGAACGTCTACATGTGGCGCAGGGCTTTACAACGTGATGCATCTCCCAGATGCGTCACGTTGTAAATACCCCGCACCATGGCGCAGGATTTGCGCCACTGCTGCGTCACAAAAGTGACGCAACGGCGGCGCAAAAGTGGCGCAAGTGCAACATAAATCTGCCCCCTGATCTGTTGCCTTTGTCAGTGTTACTCCGTCTTGTGTGCCTGTGTCCTTAAAAGGCGATGGCAGAGCAAATAAATACCATGGCATATGGGCCCGGGGTTAAATGCTGATCTTATTAGAGCAAATTATTCACTCAACCAATTTTACTTCACCCTAACACATGCAGGAGACTAATAAACACATGTCCCGTGCAAAACCCTTAAATACACGCGAACACATTGTATAACTGAGAGACAATCCTTCCTGTGGGCAAGGGTGAGCCCGAGAGCTGGTGCACTATTTTTGCTGTTGCTTTTTTACATATGTATAACTTGAACACTGGTCCCTTCCAAAAACACAATATTCAGTGTGACCTAGATTTACAATGAAAACTAGGTCTATGTTCTCCAAATGGAGATTAAAATTATTTATTTACTCAAACAACAAATGAAAACAAAGAAAAACATAATCAGAGAGTTACGTGGGCAGAAACAAGGAAATCATACGATTTCCAAAACTCAGGCATTGTTCAGTTGAATGACTGAGCAGTGAAAGCACAAATTTTGAGCCACAATTATGCAAGTGTCTTTGCTTGCAAACAATATGGGGCAGATTTACAAGCCCCTTGCGTGACTTTTGCGCTGCAGTTGCGTCACTTTTTTGACGCAACAGCGGCGCAAACAATGCAGCCTATTTACAATGTGACACTCCCACGCAGGAAGGCCTCGTAAAAGTGACTCAGTGAAATCTACAAGATTTCACTGCGCCACTTTTAGGACGCCCCTGCATCAAAACCTTACGCCTGCTTCATGCAGGCATAAGTAGTGACGTAGTGTGGTGGGAATAGGACTCAACACGCATTGCTGGAGTTGCGCCGTGCTTACGACACGACTCCAGCAATGCGCGACTTTTCCGCCAACAGATGCGTCAGAATTTCTGACGCATCTGTCAATTCTTGCGCCATAGTGCGCCGTATTGTAAATACAAAGCAAAACCAAAGGAAATGATGGACGGAGTGTTGAACATTGCAAGCACTCACCCCCAGTCCACTGATCTGGGTTTAATCCATCACTGTTTTTTAGCCCACTCTGCCACCCCAGTTCAGACATGGCCATATGCAAATCAGTCTGACCCTGTGCCTCATGGGAACAGTCCAGCCCGACCTGCCAAGCCATGTCTTCCCTGGACCGGAAACAAGCTTCCTAGGACCGGTTTCTGGCGTTTCAGCCGTCTTCAGCCAGGCTTGCTTGAATCCAGTGGCAAAGTGAGCAAGGGACTCACGTCTGAGCATACCCTGCCAACTTACGGCGAACAAAGCAAAACCAAAGGAAATGATGGACGGAGTGTTGAACATTGCAAGCACTCACCCCCAGTCCACTGATCTGGGTTTAATCCATCACCGTTCTTTAGCCCACTCTGCCACCCCAGTTCAGACATGGCCATATGCAAATCAGTCTGACCCTGTGCCTCATGGGAACAGTCCAGCCCGAACTGCCAAGCCATGTCTTCCCTGGACCGGAAACAAGCTTCCTAGGACCGGTTTCTGGCATTTCAGCCGTCTTCAGCCAGGCTTGCTAGAATCCAGTGGCAAAGTGAGCAAGGGACTCACGTCTGAGCATACCCTGCCAACTTACGGCGAACAAAGCAAAACCAAAGGAAATGATGGACGGAGTGTTGAACATTGCCAGCACTCACCCCCAGTCCAC
Source organism: Triturus cristatus (assembly GCF_964204655.1). NCBI lineage: Eukaryota > Metazoa > Chordata > Amphibia > Caudata > Salamandridae > Triturus > Triturus cristatus. The sequence goes on from NC_140586.1 coordinate 264,080,396, forward strand.
TGATCTGGGTTTAATCCATCACCGTTCTTTAGCCCACTCTGCCACCCCAGTTCAGACATGGCCATATGCAAATCAGTCTGACCCTGTGCCTCATGGGAACAGTCCAGCCCGAACTGCCAAGCCATGTCTTCCCTGGACCGGAAACAAGCTTCCTAGGACCGGAAACAAGCTTCCTAGGACCGGTTTCTGGCATTTCAGCCGTCTTCAGCCAGGCTTGCTTGAATCCAGTGGCAAAGTGAGCAAGGGACTCACGTCTGAGCATACCCTGCCAACTTACGGCGAACAAAGCAAAACCAAAGGAAATGATGGACAGAGTGTTGAACATTGCAAGCACACACCCCCAGTCCACTGATCTGGGTTTAATCCATCACCGTCCTTTAGCCCACTCTGCCACCCCAGTTCAGACATGGCCATATGCAAATCAGTCTGACCCTGTGCCTCATGGGAACAGTCCAGCCCGAACTGCCAAGCCATGTCTTCCCTGGACCGGAAACAAGCTTCCTAGGACCGGTTTCTGGCATTTCAGCCGTCTTCAGCCAGGCTTGCTTGAATCCAGTGGCAAAGTGAGCAAGGGACTCACGTCTGAGCATACCCTGCCAATTTACGGCGAACAAAGCAAAACCAAAGGAAATGATGGACGGAGTGTTGAACATTGCAAGCACTCACCCCCAGTCCACTGATCTGGGTTTAATCCATCACCGTTCTTTAGCCCACTCTGCCACCCCAGTTCAGACATGGCCATATGCAAATCAGTCTGACCCTGTGCCTCATGGGAACAGTCCAGCCCGAACTGCCAAGCCATGTCTTCCCTGGACCGGAAACAAGCTTCCTAGGACCGGTTTCTGGCATTTCAGCCGTCTTCAGCCAGGCTTGCTTGAATCCAGTGGCAAAGTGAGCAAGGGACTCACGTCTGAGCATACCCTGCCAACTTACGGCGAACAAAGCAAAACCAAAGGATATGATGGACAGAGTGTTGAACATTGCAAGCACTCACCCCCAGTCCACTGATCTGGGTTTAATATATCACCGTTCTTTAGCCCACTCTGCCACCCCAGTTCAGACATGGCCATATGCAAATCAGTCTGACCCTGTGCCTCATGGGAACAGTCCAGCCCGAACTGCCAAGCCATGTCTTCCCTGGACCGGAAACAAGGTTCCTAGGACCGGTTTCTGGCATTTCAGCCGTCTTCAGCCAGGCTTGCTTGAATCCAGTGGCAAAGTGAGCAAGGGACTCACGTCTGAGCATACCCTGCCAACTTACGGCGAACAAAGCAAAACCAAGGGAAATGATGGACGGAGTGTTGAACATTGCAAGCACTCACCCCCAGTCCACTGATCTGGGTTTAATCCATCACCGTTCTTTAGCCCACTCTGCCACCCCAGTTCAGACATGGCCATATGCAAATCAGTCTTACCCTGTGCCTCATGGGAATAGTCCAGCCCGAACTGCCAAGCCATGTTTTCCCTGGACCGGAAACAAGCTTCCTAGGACCGGTTTCTGGCATTTCAGCCGTCTTCAGCCAGGCTTGCTTGAATCCAGTGGCAAAGTGAGCACGGGACTCACGTCTGAGCATACCCTGCCAACTTACGGCGAACAAAGCAAAACCAAAGGAAATGATGGAAGGAGTGTTGAACATTGCAAGCACTCACCCCCAGTCCATTGATCTGGGTTTAATCCATCACCGTTCTTTAGCCCACTCTGCCACCCCAGTTCAGTCATGGCCATATGCAAATCAGTCTGACCCTGTGCCTCATGGGAACAGTCCAGCCCGAACTGCCAAGCCATGTCCTCCCTGGACCGGAAACAAGCTTCCTAGGACCGGTTTCTGGCATTTCAGCCATCTTCAGCCAGGCTTGCTTGAATCCAGTGGCAAAGTGAGCAAGGGACTCACGTCTGAGCATACCCTGCCAACTTACGGCGAACAAAGCAAAACCAAAGGAAATGATGGACGGAGTGTTGAACATTGCAAGCACTCACCCCCAGTCCACTGATCTGGGTTTAATCCATCACCGTTCTTTAGCCCACTCTGCCACCCCAGTTCAGACATGGCCATATGCAAATCAGTCTGACCCTGTGCCTCATGGGAACAGTCCAGCCCGAACTGCCAAGCCATGTCTTCCCTGGACCGGAAACAAGCTTCCTAGGACCGGTTTCTGGCATTTCAGCCGTCTTCAGCCAGGCTTGCTTGAATCCAGTGGCAAAGTGAGCAAGGGACTCACGTCTGAGCATACCCTGCCAACTTACGGCGAACAAAGCAAAACCAAAGGAAATGATGGACGGAGTGTTGAACATTGCAAGCACTCACCCCCAGTCCACTGATCTGGGTTTAATCCATCACCGTTCTTTAGCCCACTCTGCCACCCCAGTTCAGACATGGCCATATACAAATCAGTCTGACCCTGTGCCTCATGGGAACAGTCCAGCCCGAACTGCCAAGCCATGTCTTCCCTGGACCGGAAACAAGCTTCCTAGGACCGGTTTCTGGCATTTCAGCCGTCTTCAGCCAGGCTTGCTTGAATCCAGTGGCAAAGTGAGCAAGGGACTCACGTCTGAGCATACCCTGCCAACTTACGGCGAACAAAGCAAAACCAAAGGAAATGATGGACGGAGTGTTGAACATTGCAAGCACTCACCCCCAGTCCACTGATCTGGGTTTAATCCATCACCGTTCTTTAGCCCACTCTGCCACCCCAGTTCAGACATGGCCATATGCAAATCAGTCTGACCCTGTGCCTCATGGGAACAGTCCAGCCCGAACTGCCAAGCCATGTCTTCCCTGGACCGGAAACAAGCTTCCTAGGACCGGTTTCTGGCATTTCAGCCGTCTTCAGCCAGGCTTGCTTGAATCCAGTGGCAAAGTGAGCAAGGGACTCACGTCTGAGCATACCCTGCCAACTTACGGCAAACAAAGCAAAACCAAAGGAAATGATGGACGGAGTGTTGAACATTGCAAGCACTCACCCCCAGTCCACTGATCTGGGTTTAATCCATCACCGTTCTTTAGCCCACTCTGCCACCCCAGTTCAGACATGGCCATATACAAATCAGTCTGACCCTGTGCCTCATGGGAACAGTCCAGCCCGAACTGCCAAGCCATGTCTTCCCTGGACCGGAAATAAGCTTCCTAGGATCGGTTTCTGGCATTTCAGCCGTCTTCAGCCAAGCTTGCTTGAATCCAGTGGCAAAGTGGGCAAGGGACTCACGTCTGAGCATACCCTGCCAACTTACGGCGAACAAAGCAAAACCAAAGGAAATAATGGACGGAGTGTTGAACATTGCAAGCACTCACCCCCAGTCCACTGATCTGGGTTTAATCCATCACCGTTCTTTAGCCCACTCTGCCACCCCAGTTCAGACATGGCCCCCTTTTGTACTGCTTTGTTCGCCATAAGTTGGCAGGGTATGCTCAAAAGATCTCTCTTTCTCAGTTCTCACTTTACACTGAACTTTGAATGGGCTAGTCTCACCCTGGTCCCCTTCAAGTTAATTGAATTACAATCTTTCCTCAAATGAGCCATATTCGTCACATCCAGACCTTATTACTATAAGGTCTAAGCCATTGTTTCTTCTCTCTGGGCAATTTTCACATCTCATTAAGGGGACGCTTACTGGACCTTCCAGCAGACAAAGACTAACTTTGAAAAGATTCCTGTGTATTTATCAAAAATCCAATTTCACCATTGATTTGGATCTTTAATAAATATTTAAATCAGAGATTAAATCATTTCTGTAGCTTATCCCAAACTAAAGTTAGCAAAATAGTATTTTGATTGTACTTTAGTTTTTCTCATAGGACCAGCTACAGCTATATACAGTGAAAATAACGTTGGGGGTTAATTACTCAGGAACATGCCAACATGAAATTCTTACATGTATCACTTTCAAATACTAGGCACCCTCCCCTGTAGTTTGCAAAACATATATAAGGGTGACATATTTAATATTTAAAAGTAGGCATTCTTCCTGTCAAAAAGAGTTATTTTAATTGGTTTGCCTAATGTTTTAAAAGCTGCAATAGTCAGTATACACACGTAGGCCTGAAGCCAGGTTTTTCTTTGGCAGCCTAGTAGATGGCTAACTAAGCGCTCCATGGATTTATAGTGATTCAACATCTTTGTGATTGTATGTTTACATTGTAAATTGTTGCAGTGTTCAAATAGGCAGGTGTTAAACTTCCTACATGTCATCCCGATGTACCTCGGTTGACATGGGCAGCTGATCATGTATAGAACTAGGGATGAGTTACAGTGTGTGTGTGTCCGTAGAGTTCAGGGTTTTTGTAAACCCAACTCCAATATTTTAGTTGGTTCTGGCACACGCTACAATTGCTGCATGGGTAGTGTCCCATAATTTTTGGCAAGCCCCACAAGCTAGGCATGGACGCGGTGTTGGTACTTTCCTTCTTTTGTGTAGTATTTTTCATTAGCAGGAACAGTGACAGAGCTTTCTGCCAATGACTACACATGTCTGCAGGGCTAGAGGACATCTCTAAATGTGGAGGATGGGAGTTTAATCAAGGCAATAGTGTGCAAACCATACTCCGCACTCTAAATCAGGCTCTAGGTCTTCAATACCAATGAGGAACCAATGGCTTTCTATGAGAACATTGGCAAGCAGAGGCAAATAGGACATAACAAAAGATGCCATCAGAGACTGCAGCTAACACATAGTGTACCCAACAGCGGTCAATGATAATGACTGATGGCCATTCTGCATGTTTCTAACCTCGGCCTCTCTGGGTACTGTCCTATGCATGACTATGGACAACGTCAGTGAGAACAATGCTAATCTGGCACTTTACTTCTTTTCTGCTTCATGTTGAAGTGTTCCTTGACTGGATAATCGCAGAAGCAAAGGTCTGTTATAGAAATTACTGGTAGATGGGGAAATAACCAATATTTTGCTTCCTATAGTACCTTCTCAAGGTGGGTGGTAATACTGATTAATAAAACCTTAAAGTATAAGCATAAACCCATCATAAGTAACCCAGTGAGTGGGTATGTCTTTGTCATGGGATATTTATACGATCTGCCTCTAGCGCTAATTGTTGGACATGGACCCAACACCTCTGACATTGATACATTCCTGGATATGTTAAACAAATGTAAATGTCATGATGGGATGAATATATTATGGGATGGCCTTCAATTTGGTGCGTGATCCTGATAAGGATTGAATCAGCACTGCCATGTCTACAGCCAAAATGGCATCTGAGCCACTGCTTAGAGATCCTGGGAGTGCATAATATCTTGTGAGCAAAGAGAGGGGAGGAGAAGACTTATTTATAGTACTCTGAACCATATGAGACTACAAATTATGTATCCAATTTTTTTTATGTGACACTGTAATATTGACATTCATATCTTAAAAGCCCCACACATTGTCAGATCACGACCCAGTAACAATGCAGATCACCCTGCCTATATCAGACAGCAGTTCATACCTTGGAGATTGCTCTCTGGCGTTCTTAAAGATCTGGTCTTTAAACTCAAAACAGCAGTTACTATTAAAAATATTTTTTTAAAGATGACACAGTACCGCAGTTTGCTAAGCTGCGAGAGGCCTTTAAAGCAACGATCAGAGGAGCTATTATTGCTATACAAATCAGTTTATTAAAAATTATTCGGGAATTACTACTGGCCCTCGAGGAGACCACAGGCTAGATGAGACAGAGGTCCTTGCTGATCTGAATAAAGCTCTCACTGAGCACTGGGAGCTGGTGGAGCAAGCGGATGAATGAATAAATGAATGAAATTAGACTTAAAATGCGCAAAGCTACTCAACAGAGTGTCCCGATGCATTAGCCAGAGGTCAGAAATTAAACATCCATCGTTAAGACCTGATTAAAAAGTCAGGTTCTCAACCTTTTTAAAGCCTTTTTTAAAGACTCCCCCACTTCAAAGGCACATTTAGGTGTAAGTACTGAACCCCTGAAGCCACCAAATAAACACTTTGGTGGAACCAAGGACATTCCACCTGGAATAAGAGCTGCTGTGCTACAGGATGGACTGCCACTTTGCGAATTGCTTTGCTGCATGGCCTGCTGCCTGTTGATTGCTGTGCTGTAGAAGGGACTGCCACTTTGCTACCTGCTTTGCTGTGTTGGCCTGCTGCTTCTTGCCTGGGAGCCAGAAGGACTGGACCTGCTCTTTACATCCTCGAACCCAGGTTTCTCCAAGGGCTTGCTGGCGTGCCCCCTGTTCTTGAAGTATCAGTGCCAGTAAAGACTTCTGTCAACTCTGCTTCAGCTACTAGACTCTGCCATCTGTGAGTCTTCCCTTGCCTGAGTGCCCCGTCAGTCCTGGGCCTCAGAAGTGGGTTATGCAGCTGTTTTACTCCAAAATCGACACATCTTCACCTCTGCGCCGATTGAAAATGATGCAGTTCCTTCATCGCCGACACAGTGTCGATCCGAAGACACCCCTGCGTGGCTGGACGACAAAGCTGGACCTGACTGCGAGGTTGGATGACGCAACGCCGATCCGAGGACCCGATGGCATGGTTGGATGACGACGCAGCGCTGATCTGAGGTCTTGACTGGAAGGTTCGACAACGACGTGGGACCCGGCTGCAAGGCTCAACATCAACGCAGCAGCTACGTGAATTTGAACTGGCACATCGAGTCTTCCACACCAATGCTTGAAACTATTTCTAATGGACTGAACTTGGGACTCCAAACCTCCCTCAAGAGCTAGAACCACCCTCTCCCGTGTATTATTAAATACATTATTATAAAAATTAACCAGAACCAAATACCGACCTCCACTAAATGTTAACCATAAAATGTGTGAATGGGGGCCAGTAGATATTTTCCTCTTTAAGATTACCGAGAGTTTGTTTGATATTCAGACCATGAGTCCCCTTTGCCTCTCCCTGCTATCAATGGCTCAGCCTCCAACCAATGTGTCATAAAGCCCTAAAAGAAAACAGGCTCAGTACACCAAGTTTCTTGGCTACATAATATATCCAAGTCTCGTATAAACTCTATCCATCCTAGGGTGCCCTATTTCTTAGCTAAACCCCCTACATTCGAGGTCACAATTTTGTACCCATAAGCCGTCCCTTGACCATTACTACTGGGTAGTGGAAAATTAGGTGGGGCAGTTACTATATGTGTAGGATCTGCTACGCTCTCACAAGTAGACGGGGGAAGAGATAAAATAGCTGCATGTCACAATAGCCCTTGGGGGGCATATGTATATCGTCAGCCCACCCTTCTTGGGGTGGGGGCGCCTTCATTATATGTTTCAGACGATTGACATACATCCTCATCTCATGTCAGTATACGTCCTGAAAGTCACTCAATGCCTGGTATCTGTTCGAAATCACCAGTGATTGGGATGGGGGAAATACTCGGACGGCATGGTTAACTAATGAGCCTAGTCTGGTCATATTAGGTATAGAGGACTGGAAGGTGCCTGTAGAAAAAACCCAAGGGCTAGAGTGACTTGTTATATTTAGATTGGGTGTGATATCCCTCCCCCATAAGAACACCCTTGCACACCTAGGTTCCCTAAAGTTGATTACAATACAATCCCCATCATAGATTTTCCTCAAAGGTCCCATCCAGCATACTCTTTTTATGAACAAAATTTGTTGAGCATCCCAAATCCATTGTCTCATCACGGACCCCAGTTACTAACCTCATGCAGCTGAATTACCTGTTGTTGTGGAGTACGGAATGGCGATTCTCTAATTGCCATACAGAGAGAATCTTGATTTCATCAAAGACAAAGGAGACTAGCATTATGCAATAACCTTTTATTGCTGTCCCAACTTGCAGCCCTTTAAAGAATATAGACTACATCAGAAATAAAACATTCCACCTAATAATCTTCAAAACAGTATATAACTTAATGACATTAGGTATCTTCCTATTGAAGCTGCAATGAAAACCAATGATTCACACTTGGCTTGGTTCGCGAAAATTCTTACAGCAAAGTATTAGCTGGAAAAATAGAAATCAAGTTATACCAACAGGAAATTGAGAAGTAATTATTCATTTCCTCAGTAAGGAAAAGACAGCCAAATCATCATTAATCACAATAGTTTCACAATAATATATACCAACAAAACTCTTACAACTTCGTCAATGGAAACTAACAAATGGGAGTGGTGGGTGGGATAATGCTAGCCTCTAATGTCTTTAATGAAATCAAGATTCTTTCTGTATGGTAATTAGCAAATCACCATTTCATTACAAGACCGGAGGCTACCATTATGCATGTTTAAAGCTCTCCAGTGCTACACTGCTCACATGTTCCACAGGTTTAAGATAAAATCTTGCAAAAGTGTTAGCATGTGACCAGTCTGCCACTTTTAGTATGTCTGCAAGTGTACTCCCTGCCCAAAACACTTTACTGGACATTGCACCCTTGGAAGAGTGTACTCTGAATTTGAACAAATCTATTCCTGCCTCGGACATCACTGCCCTCACCCATGTTGGAATAGTGGCTGTAGAATCTGCCCTATAGGTTCTAACATATGAACTTAATAACAGATCCTCACCATCTGGTCTAAATTCTAACATATTTTGTTTGTAAACTTCTGTGCAACATACTACACACAACTTCTTACAGTCAGTGAAAGAAGGGTAAAAAGAATTTTCAGACATAGTTTTGGTTCTCTTCCATATCTTGAAGTGAACCCCATCCGGAGAGTAATAACTATTACAAACCGCTAAAGCTTTAACATCCGAGACATTTCTAAAAGATATTAGACAGAGCAAAGTAGCCAACTTCAGTGCTATCTGCCTTCCTGAAAGATAGGAATATTCAGGCCAAGAGACGAACAGGTCAAAAATAAGATTAACGCTCCATAATCAATCATACCTATCCCTAGGTGGACACCCAAGCCTTATTCCCTTTATTACCCTGCAGATCAAAGTATCACTACCAATAGAAAAGTCATTCACAAGAGAATGTCCTGCTGAAGCACCAGACCTATAAAACTTAACAGTTCTATAGGACAGGCCTGACGAACAACCCTGCGAGGAAATTTGTTACTTCTACTGCAGGAGATTCCATGGGATCCAAATTCCATTCCAAGCACCAGCTACACCACTTTTTCCACACTCCTGTGGATTTTTTGCCTGGTACCTAGTGCCCATGGCTAATCCAACAGGTTCTTAGCCTCCCCTGAAAGACCTGAGTATCTACCGCATCGCCTGTAATCCTCCAAAAAAGAAGGCTCATGTTTCCTTCTAGCACAAGGGGAAGTTCTTCCCATTTCTGTCCTTCTAAAAGCCCTGTAATCCCTGGTATAAAGCATGGAACTTCCACTGCTAACTCCATTACTCCAGGGAACCACACCTGTGTGCTCCAAAATGGTATTACCAGGACGATGCTGCATTGTTCCCTCCATACCGTCAGTAACATCCTCTGTATTCGTGCAAATGGAGGGAACGCATAGCACAACTCTCAGTTCCAATCCTGAAGCAAAGCCTCCATTGCCAAAGCTTTAGGATCCAGTCTCCATCTGTAATACCGATCCACCTGAAAAGTCAGTCTGCTGGCAAGCAGATATACTTGAAAAGGGTCCCACAGGTTCTGAATCTTTTTGAAAAACACTGAATTCAGCTTTTAGTCACTGGAATACCTTAAAAATCTCGAATTCCCATCTGTTCTCTTATTCCGATGACCAGGGATAAACTCTGCTTTCAACGGAGTCTTGTGACTCCAACAAAAATACTACTTTTTTGGCTAGATCTGCAAGCTGTTTTGATCTTGCTCCCCCTAGACGATTGTCATAGGACACTGCTGTGAAATTGTCCATTCGGATCAATACAACACTGTTCTTAGAGTGGCCCTGAAGCTCATCAAGGCGTTCAGACCTGCCAACATTTCCAGGTACTTTATATGTAAGGAGAACTTCTCTCAGGACCACTTTCCCTCAGGTTCTATCTCTACCAATTTGCACCCCAACCGAGTTTGTTTGCATCCGAATCTACAATAAACTCCAAGACGTTCCCAAAAATTGCCTTGCTGTTCCAGCTGTCCAGATTGCTCAACCACCATTGTAGGTCCTCTTGGGCCTCCTGGAACAGAGGAACTGTGTCTGCCTACCACAGCCCTTTCCTCAAACCCAGAGATTTCAGCCTTTGGAGAGCCCTGTAATGCAACTGACCTGGGGAAACCGCTTGAATGGAAGAAGACAGAAGAACACCCACTCTTGCCAGACCACACACCACTTCTTTTGTTAGAACATAAGCTACCTCATTCTTGATCTTTGTCAATTTTTTCTAAGGAACATGCAGCTGTGTCATAATGGTATCGACCTGAACCCCCCAAAACTCCAAGCTCTGTGTAGGAATCATTTCCGACTTCTCCACATTTACATTGGGGAACAACCTTTACAACGCAACTTTTACAACGCACTACACTTACAACGCATTTTTTACAACGCAACATCCACTACAACGCATTCCATTACATCGCATGACACTACAACGCATTTTTAAAAACTACCTTTACAACGCATTCCATTACATCGCATACTACCTTTACAACGCATATCATTACAACGCATAATATTACACTACACTATCCAACACTTACCCTACTGTTGCACCCCCTGGAGTTAGAATAGTAATTTTTACCCCTATACTATCCAACACTTACCCTACTGTTGCACCCCCTGGAGTTAGAATAGTAATTTTTACCCCTATACTATCCAACACTTACCCTACTGTTGCACCCCCTGGAGTTAGAATAGTAATTTTTACCCCTATACTATCCAACACTTACCCTACTGTTGCACCCCCTGGAGTTAGAATAGTAATTTTTACCCCTATACTATCCAACACTTTCCCTACTGTTGCACCCCCTGGAGTTAGAATAGTAATTTTTACCCCTATACTATCCAACAATTACCCTACTGTTGCACCCCCTGGAGTTAGAATAGTAATTTTTAACCCTATACTATCTAATACTTACCTTAAATGCAATTTAATATTATGCGTTGTAATGGTATGCGTTGTAAAGGTAGTATGCGATGTAATGGAATGCGTTGTAAAGGTAGTTTTTAAAAATGCGTTGTAGTGTCATGCGATGTAATGGAATGCGTTGTAGTGGATTTGCGTTGTAAAAAATGCGTTGTAAGTGCATGCGTTGTAAAAGTGGGCGTTGTAACGACATACATCCATTTACATTGAAGCCTAAAGCTTCTAATAGATCCGTTGACCACTACATGTGTTTCAACATTTCTCCCTGATCTTGAGACATCAGTAGCATGTCGTCTAGGTAAATCAACTAACATACTCCTCTCCTTCTCAGGAATGCAACTACTGGCCGCAGGTCTTTGGTGAAACAACTAAGGGGCTGGTGTGAGGCCAAATGGAAGACAACAAAACTGGTTCAGTGTCCCTCACCAACAGAACCTTAAATATTTCTGAGAATCTGGATCCATAGGAATTGTGAAGTAGGCATCTTTGAAATCCAACTTCACAAGCCAATCTTTATATTGTAAAATGTCCCTAAAAATATGGACTCCTTCCATCTTGAAAACCGGAGACCTGTTCAGTCCCTTTAAATGTATTATTGAGCCTCAGCCCTTGTCCTTACTGAGAAAACACACTTACAAAACCGTTTTCTGACCTTGTCACCTTGTAAAGTGTTCCCTTGACCAACATTTGTGCCACCTCTGAATCTGCCAGTGATGATTGCTCCAACTCCCCTGGCATGCAATTTTGATAAGGTAGTTGGCAAAACACTATTTTGAAACCATTCACGGGCCGCAACACCCAAGAATCATTTGTTATAACTGACCCATTTTTGGCAAAAAAATGCAACCTTCCCCCCTACCTTCAAATGGGAAGAACCAATTGAAGGGGAGACCCTTACCTTGATCTCTAGATCTGTGGACTCTACCCCGTTGCCTCGTGGGTGAGAGGTGCATTCTGTTTGTGGGAAGAAACTGTTGCTCGCACGGAAACTCCTCCCATAGCCCCACTGGTCCTGATACTGAGACCTTTGATGCCCACAGCTGACACCCAGTCCCCTCCTGTCAGCCCTTCCAAAAATTCTACTGTTGAACATTTGGCTCTTATTATTTTGTGCCTCACTGAAGGAAGTGAAAATCGTGACAGGGGGGGCGTGGCTAGGCGCCGTGGTGAATGGCCGCCTGATCCCGGAGCTCCGCCGGGGCCGTTGGTGTTCCACCGAAATCCGGAATTACTCCGTGCTGAGGGGAGTGCCCTGGAGCTCCCCCGGCTCCCCCTGACCCAGTGCCCACGAGAGCAGCTCGGCGACCCCAGGAGACACTCACGTGGCCCGGGAGGGTGGCCGCGGCGGATGGCGGCGGCAGGGCGCCTTGGCTCCGGAGCTCTGTGACTGCTCCCGGCGCTACCTGAGGCCCCGGCGTGGGCCTGCCTAGCGACGTGCTCGGAGTGACGCCGTCGCGGAAGAACGCGGCCGATATCGCGGCTCGTGACCGCCCCTGGGCCTGGGAGCCTGCGGCCAAGGTCGGAGACCAGCAGTCGTCCACAGGGAAGGTGCAAGATCGCGACTTGGGCTGTGACGGAGTGATTCCCTGGCCGAGAAGAGGGCGCCATTTTGCGGCCACGGGAGAGCAGAGGGAGGCCTGTTGCTGAGGGGCGCCCTGCCCAACCATCCGGTAGACCCACAAGCGCGACTGGGACTGCACACCGCCTGGCTGCCCGGGAGTGGGACGGAGCGCTCTACTTGATATCGGGCCCGGCTGTGGGCGGCGGAGGCCTCCTTCCCCTATCGATCCCTGAGAGAGAGCTGTGGGCCCAAGGATACGTCCGTGAAAGCCGGCCCGGACCAGGGGGCGCCTGGGTGCTGCGGCGGGGACCACCAGTCGTCCGAGGGAAGGTGCACGATCGCGACTGGGGCTGCGGCGGAGTGATTCCCTGGCCTAGAAGGGGACGCCATTTTGTGGCCACAGTAGAGCAGAGGGTGGCCTGTTGCAGAGGAGCGCCCTGCCCACTCATCCGGTGAGACCCACGAGCGCGACTGGGGACTGCGCACCGCCTGGATGCCCGGGAGTGGGACGGTGTACTGGATCTGATTTCGGGCCTGCCCGTTTGGCGGCGGAGGTCTTCCTCCCTCTATCGATCCCTGAGCAAGAGCGGTGGGCCCAAGGCTACGTCCGCGAACGCTGGTCGGACCAAAGGGCACTTGGGTGTTGCGGCGGGCGGTGGTGCATACGGCCCGCAGGGTGCCCGGAACGCCATGCGGCCCAAGAGTGGCGCCGCAACACAGGCCAACAAGCTTGACCAGTACACAGTAGCCAAGGCGCCGCCTCAGGCGGAAAGGGCTCCAAAGGATGATGCGGACCCAGCGGACCCTTCCTTGAAGTCCATCATGGCCGCGATTCAAACCCTGGGCACGAACTTGGAAACCAAAATGGATAAGATCACCATTGAAGTGGCCCTGCTTCGAGCCGACCTGGGGAAAACCACTGACCGGTCCAAGGCTAATGAAGTCGATATAAAGGCCCTACAGGACTCGGAGAAGCGGCTTGAGGGTAGGGTGAATGAGCTAGTGCACCAGCACCGCCTGATGGCCCTGCGGCTTGATGACCAAGAAGGGAGGGCTCGGAGAAGTAATATCCGCGTCGTGGGTGTGGCGGAAGGACTTGAAGGAGACAGTGTGGAGCTCTTCCTGGAGGACCTGATCCTACGACACCTTAAACCCAAGCGTCTCTCGAAGCTCTTCACCATTGAGCGGGCGCACAGGGCCCCTATCCCACGACCCAAGCCTGGGGCCATGCCACGGACGATCATAGCCAAAATTTTGAATTTCCGGGACCGGGACGCAATTCTCCAGGCGGCACGACAGCACGGTGACCTACAGTATGAGGGGGCCACGATCCGGTTCTTTCCCGACTTCACGCTCCAGGTCCAGCGGGAAAGGCGCTCCTTCCAAGGGGTCAAGGCGGCGCTACGCGAGCGTGGGATCAGATATATGATGTTCTTTCCCGCCAAATTGAAAATCATCACTGGTGGACGATCCCTCTTCTTCACCACGCCGGAAGCGGTACAGGAGTGGCTGGATGCGGGAGAGGCGACGCAGGGTTCCCGACGTGAAGATGCACAACGGCGAGACGCAGGCCTGCCCGCCACGGAGTCGGCGCCGGGACACCCAGGGGGTGGTGAGCCAAGTCAGCGGTCCTGGCGTTCCAGGTCCAACAGTCCCCGTTGGGGCTCGTCCAGAGAGGGGACGCCGCGTTGAGACCACGAGAGATAGCGCTGAGAAGACGTCAGACAGTAAAGTATACCACATGTGCCTTTACTTTGAGACTAGTTAACTCTGGGGTACACTGGCCGCCTCACTACCTCTACGGTTGGCTTCAATATATGGGTGGCTCCGGGACAGAGGGGCTAACGAACTGGGACACCACGGACGGGCGACCAAAGGGGACTAGCCCACGAACTTCCCAAGTTGAGTTCCTCGGTGGGTCCACCGGGGTGGGGTGGGGCGACAGGCGCTCTGCTAATTGGGGTGGTGGGTAGTTCAAGACCCACGGAGCAGGGGGCAGGGTGGGGGGGTTGTTTTGGGACGGGGGGGCAGGGAGGTCAGGGCCAGCTTCGGGAGGGAGGGAGTTGATCGTCCGGTTTATTGGGTTTGTTGTATTTTGTATGTTTTGTTATTGTGGGGTGGGACTCAGGGAGGGGTGGGAGTTGGGGATCCTTTACGGTCACACAAAATATGTCAACACAACTGATGCCCGGGTGGTGGGACAAGGCACCCTTGTAAGACACAGCTATGGCTAGGAGGTGGGAAAAAAGCTTGAAGATCCTAAGCTGGAACGTCAACGGTATGGGGGACAGACTTAAGCGTACTATAGTTTTGCAGTTCCTCAAACGGCACCAGCCAGATGTGGTGCTTTTGCAAGAAACACACTTACTGGGGAATGTCTGTCATGCCCTGAATAGATATGGCTACACTCTAGCAGCACACTCAGGTTTCACCACTGGATCGAGAGGAGTGGGTATACTCCTGCGACGCTCGCTGCCCCTTCATGTGGATATCACCAAGACCGACCCGCAGGGCCGCTTCACGGCTGTGTCGGGGCGTTGGGAAGGCCGGGCGCTTAATCTTCTTTCAGTCTATATCCCCCCAGGCCTACAGGCCCGGGCCTTCGCAGACCTGGGCTCATTCCTCCTTTCGCTACCCGAGGGTCGGCTCGTTCTGGGGGGGGACTTGAACGCAGTGGCATCGGGAGCCCAAGACAGGCTGCCACCTAGAGACCTGCCCCAGGGGCAAAGGTGGCTGCCGGACTTTCTCGAGTCCTTTGGGCTGACGGACGTTTGGCGCCTACTCCACCCCACTGAAAGTAACTTTAGTTTCTTCTCCGGGGCGCACCACTCCTTCTCACGGCTGGACTACATCCTCACCCTGCTCCAACACGACATGGCGGTACTGGAGGCCGAATTCCTCCCCAGAGGCATTTCTGACCATTCACCGGTCCTTGCACATATTATATTTGGGAGTAGACGGGAGGGCTGCACTGCGCCAATTAATCCCTGGCACTTGAAACACGAGGTCACTAGGAAACACATATCCACCTCAATCTCGCACTACTTCACAGAAAACGATGGGTCGGTCGGCTCCCCTGTCACCCTGTGGGAGGCGTTTAAAACGGTGGTGCGGGGCGAGGCGCTATCGGCTATCGCGGCTCGGCGACGGGAACGCAGCCAGCAGACCACAGCGCTGGAGGAGCAACTTGAGGAACTAGAAAGGGAGGCAACGACCAGCGGCGACCGGGAGCTCAGGCACGCGATGCAGCTAAAGGCGGCGGAGTACAAAGCGCTGGTGACCCAGGAGGCCCAGACGGTGGCTCGGCATAGAATTGGTAGAATATATGATCAAGGTGACAAAGCCGGGAAACTTATTGCCTGGCTTGAGAGGAAACAACAGGCCAGCAGGGTGGTGCCGGAGTTGCACACTGAATTGGGGAGAGTGCTCACGGAACCCCGGGAAATAGTACAACAGTTCGCCGACTATTACCAGCAGGTTTACAGGAGAGAGTCGGACCGGCCGGAGGAGGACTCCATGGACCTCCTCGCAGACATACGCTTGCCCACTCTCTCGGACGCAGATCGGGAGGCTCTTGATAGCCCGCTCACCGAGGCTGAGCTCCAGCGGGCGATAGGAGACCTCCGTCCTGGTAAGGCGCTCGGTCCGAATGGCATACCCATAGAGATCTACAAACTCCAGCCGGACGTCACTAGTAAGCACCTCAAACTCATGTTCGACCGCAGTAAAGCAGTAGGGCTGCTGCCCCGGGACCAGCGCTTAGCGACCATAGTGGCAATTCCGAAAGAGGGTAAACCCAAAGACTCTTGCGCATCATACAGACCCATTTCGCTACTAAACGCGGAACCTAAAATACTGGCCAAGACGCTGGCCAATAGGCTTAAGCCGGTGCTTTCGTCGCTAATCCACCCTGACCAATCGGGATTCATGCCCCACCGAAACACGGCCCTCAATATTAGGAGACTGCATGGGGTGCTAGGGCAGTGCCACAGTCTACAAGAGGACGCGGTGGTGGTCTCGTTGGATGCCACCATGGCCTTCGACACCCTAGAGTGGCCATACATGTTCGCAGTCCTGCGCAAGCTGGGCTTTGGACCCCAGTTTATCTCTTGGGTGCGATTACTGTATGCGGAACCACTGGCGCAGGTGCTGGTAAACAATAAGGTGTCTGAAGTCTTCACGCTGGCCAGAGGAACTCGACAGGGCTGTCCCCTGTCCCCCCTTCTATTCGCCCTCTCCCTCGAACCGCTTGCGGCCTGGATAAGACAGGTTGCCACCGTGCAGGGCATAACATGGGCGGAGGGGTGGGAGGATAAGATATCCCTCTATGCCGATGACATACTTCTTTACCTCTCGAAGCCGCGTGGGTCACTGATTGCGGCGCTGAATATGCTGAATAGTTTTGGTCGCAATTCTGGCTTCCGAGTCAACTGGGCCAAATCGCATCTATACGTCCTCCGTGGGGACCCTCCCAGACTCCCTGACACTTGCCCTATTCGGGTGGCAGAGGACGGGTTTAAGTATCTCGGAGTGTATATTACTGTTAATAAGGCTCTGCTGTACGAGCACAATCTCAAGCCGCCGCTGCTCCGGCTTCAAAGGGAGGCGAAATCCTGGCAGCATCTGCCCCTGTCATTGCTGGGCAGGGCAGCCTTATTTAAGATGCTCTCGCTCCCGCGGTTTCTCTACGCGCTCCAAAACTACCCACACCTGGTCCCGAACAGTTACTTCCTAGCAATCGAAGCTGCGCTGCGCGACCTCCTCTGGGCCGGGCAGCCCCGAATCTCGCTGGCCAAACTCACGCTGGGGTGGTACGACGGTGGAATCGCTCTCCCCGACATCCGTAAATACTACTGGGCGGCCCACCTGACCGCGATTAACCAAGGGACGTACGGGGACGGGAACGACACGGCTTACGGCATGGATAGATGGCTGCTTCCCGGGGGGAACTATGAAATAGCACTCTACTCTAGACGGGGTGTCCGCAGACTCACAGGCCCGGCACTTCATTCGGTACAGCTGTGGCACATCGCCCAGAAGAAGCTCGGATGGTCCGGAGTCCTCACGATGGCCACGCCACTGTGGGCCTCAGAAGCGTTGGGAAATCTGCGGCGCACCAAAGGATTCCGCAATTGGGATCTTATCGGCATCTCTCAAATTAAAGACATCTGGGGACCTGCCGGGATCCGCACATTCGCCCAAATGCAGGACGCATACGAGCTGGCAGATGCCGAATATTTCAGATACTTGCAGGTGCGTCACTCCTTACAGGCGAATATCCCACCGGAGGCCAAGCTGCCGCCAGCCTCCCCGCTCGAAGATAGATTGCTGGATGGACTCCTTGCGGAACACGCCATATCCCTCACCTACAAAAAACTTATTAATAACCCCCCAGATTTGCTTCTTCCCCTTAAAGAAAAGTGGGTCGCTGAAGGGCTGGAAATAGATGACGAGGAGTGGCTGCATGCTTTGGCTTCTCCACGTGAGGTCGCGATATCGGCCCGATTGCGGCTTATCCAATTGAAGATCCTACACAGAGTCTATATCTCTTGCACGAGACTACATATGATGGGTAGGGCGGACACAACGCTATGTAGGAGGGGGTGTGGAGGCGATGGAACCTTTTTTCACGTGCTGTGGGACTGCCCGAAGATTCAGAGGTACTGGAGGAGGGTGGTGCGGAATATGGAGGAGGTGTGGGAGGTGGAGATTCGCCCGGAGGCTAAGAGGTGCCTCCTCAATATATGGGAACCAACTGATCTGCCGCCAAAGGGGAGGCTCTGGGTGACACTCGGGCAAATGATAGCAAAAAGGAACATTGCCAGGCTCTGGGGCAGCGCTGTTCCACCGAGACTGTCAGACTGGACCGGCGACATGGACTGGTGCATGCTGCAGGAAAGGACAGTATATGTGGCGAGAGGGTGCCCGCGCAAGTGGGTTGAGGTGTGGTCCAAGTGGAATGATTTTAGGGGGGGCATTTGCGAGCCTCCTTCCATTGTGCAGGAAGAACCCGGAGATGTCTAGACACCTGCCATTGCTGCTTGGGGAGCTGGGAGGGGGGGGGAGGGTTGCTGGCCCGAGCCAGGGGCACACACGATAGTGCAGTGTTGACCGGTGTTTAGGGAGGGGGGTGGGGGGGAGTTGGATGGTTCGGCACCTTATGCCTCCTAGGGCAGCATGCCTTAATTTGTGGTTGTTTGCTGTAATACTGAGACCTGCAACATTCTTCTCTACCTCTCGGTACGTTTGCATTCCTCAACGCCGCCGTACCTCCGGGTTGACGGCACAGGGCTGTGTGATCCGACATAATTCCAACTGTGTTCTCCGCGGCCAGCCCGCAGGGTTGTAGGCTCTCTGCTGTGTACCGTAAAGTTTAAATAAAGGTCTTTTAAAAAAAAAAAAAATCGTGACATATTTCTCTAAGGTCATAAAACCCTCCCCGAAAAATAGACTATTTGAATCTCCTTGCGTCTCCCAATTTTGGGTTTATAGCTCTTGTTCGCTCAGCAATTAACCGGCATTGGGGCTGCCGAGGAGGCATAGTGCACGCTGGCGCCATCTACGGAGAAGCTTCACGTCCACAGGCACGCCCTTAAAGGAGGTCTCCTCAGCCATTTCCAATATTCTGGCCAGTGGCACATGGCATCTGATACCCTATCTTGACACTGCTTAAGACAGAGCTCAGGACCCTTCCTAGTATCGTTCCCAGTTTTAAAGAGGAAGGTCAACAACTCTGAGTCCCAATTTTGTAATTCCTGACTTGTTATCCAGGAACGGCTTGGGAAACTCCGCCCTCATCAGGTTCTGTGTCTCCTTATCGAAGGCCTTGCAAACCCATTATTTAATAAAGGACGTTGTGTGGTTCATAGGCCACAAGTCTGACGCTCTTGGGTTGTAATGTGGGTAGAATTGAACATTTTCACTCCTGAACAGTCTTTAATACCCTTAGCATTAAAAGGCTGGTCTAGTTTCTCGTCGAAGAAATTATTGTCCAATGTCTCCAAAGGATCAAAGTCATATTCATCTGCCTCCTTCTCAATTTCCATTCCAAATAGATATTCCTCATCATCAGTTTCAGAGGTGTCTTGTGCCATTAAGTCTACTCATTTTTTTCATGTCGCGGGAGACACCCATGCTGATTTCGCCAACCTGGCTGCTCTTACTAACTGTGCTGCTGTGGACACCATGGTCATCTGAAGCGCTCAGGCTACCCAAAGACTGTTCTCGCTCCTTTGCAGCACTCAGGCTGCCCACAGATTGCACCTCGAAGGTCAGGTGTTTAGTCTTTTTGAGGCCTTACCTCCTTTTCCTAATTAAGGGGGCTTTCTCCTCTGAAAAGGGTGAACAATCTTCCTTAGTGGGAGGAACCCTGCTTCTTTTACTGAGTACTGCTTCTGCCACCTCCTTCAGGGAAGACTTAAATTCCCTGTCACTGTACCTCCTAAATATATCATCATTGAGGAGGAGGCTCCAACATCCCTGCATCTCATTCTCAGACATAACTGTCACAGTTAGGGCAAATTATCTAACGGTTCCCAAACTGGTGTAAGGGCTTCAAACCTCTTTTGTTTTTTAAAGAAGAACTGATGAATAAAGGCAAGTACAGGTCTACATTGTCTTGTATGAGATGCACAATATATTAGCAATAAATAGTGTTTCCTAGAATACATATAAAAATGACAAAAAACATAAAGTGCAATGTGTTCTAAAATGACTTATTATCGCATGGCCAACAGAGGAACTCCTGAATGCCAGGGACACACTTCAGAAAAGCCACTAAAAAATGTATGGCGGTCAATCTACAACATGTAAGACAAGCATTGGCATAGCCAATAGGTCTTGCCTTTGGGACCTTATAAGTGTTCAGCCATTATATTACATTAGCCATTAAAGACATTAAGGTTTGTGGTAAAAAATCTGTGACAAACCGGCCCCATTACTGTCAGGCATTAATTAAACTCATTTGACAGTGTTGGCCTCTAAATGACACAAAACAGCACCAGGTCCAACAGTTAAAACTGCAGAGACCCGGAACGCACTGTACCCTATTAAAAAGATGTTAGCTGCTGTGCAGCGTGTAACAGTGCAGTTAGACCCTGGGGCCGATGAAAAGTCACCGAAAAAACACAAAAGAAAATGCATTACTGTATGGGAAGCGGGAGAGCGCTGCTCCTTTAGCGAGCGTACCTCTGTAAATTCCCACTCTGTCGCTCTCTGCTGCACTGTGTGTGCATTAAATAAGCTAAGCAGTATGAGGTGAAAGCAGCTCTCTCCATTTATCAGCCTGTTCCACCGTACCCAGAGTACTTTATGATATAATAATGAGAAACTCAAAATCAATCCGGGGTTCTCTCTTCATAATGGCTGGATTCACATTCTTGCCAGATGTTGATTATAATTTGCTGTAATGAGGGGGAAAAACACAAAACTATTAGGATTTAATTAAGTAATCAGGAGGCATAAAAGTTAACTAAGAGCAGTATTGCTTGGGTTTTACACCAGTTATACAACATAATTATGCAAAGAGCATTTTGAAAGAAATCGAGAGCAATAATTGGGGTGTTTGATTGCATCTTTGCGCAATGTATATATTCTTGGTACGTTAAATGAGGCTGTGTAAGTCTATCAAATAATTTTAGAAAATGACTCCTAACCTATAGCACCCACAGCCCTCATTCAAAGTGCTATACGACACCCTTCATTATGCATTCCAGTGGCTGTGAACAGGGCCGGACTGGGAAGAGCAACCAACCTTGGCAGATTGCTGCTTACAGGCCAGATGGAGGGGGAGCTGGTAGTTTGTGAAGCACAGCTCCCACATTTCTTACAGGGGGCCGATATTGCAGCACTGCTGCAAAACCGACCCCCTGTAAGAAAAGCGGCCTTGCGGCCACAAAACCATCCCCCACCCCTTCGGACCACCGGAGAAAGGCCTGGTGCCCGCTACAGCCAGTCTGGCCATGACTGTGAATGTTACAGTGTCCTGTGTCCCAACCTCTTTAGGGTTACGTTACTCACATAGTTAGATTAAGCACAGTGTATGAAACTGTGTACCTTCTTGGAACTTTATTTGGCCAAGAGCTCTATCTGCTTACCAGATTCTTTTCTATACAGAGCAAAAGGTTGAAAAGCTGTTTTCTTGGTGTACTACCTGCCTCTCCAAAACAATTTGTATGTAATGCTGTATTCCTGTCCCCGCCACGAAAAAAACCACAGGCCACGCATGAACGCCATGAAGCGGGCGCCGCAAGAGCCTCAGAGATAGAAGCAGCCACTTTGCAGGAAATACAGCTCTAGTTAAAGAAAAACAAGTAGATAAACTGGGGTGTTCGTAAAACGGGTGCAACGCTGACTGTTAAAGTCTCTTCACAGTTCATAACTAGTTAAAAGAAAAACAAGTAGATAAAGCAGAGCACTCGTGAAACGGGCGCAGCGCTGAGTGTTAAAGTCAATTCACAATTAATAAAAAATGGGGGTAGGCAAGCCATGCCGTGCAGAACAAAAGAAAGCAGTGGACGCCATACTCAAAGATAAAGCATGGCATTGCAGCGTGCCGTGCTGGAAGTGCTTGGTGTCAATGTAAAAAAAAGTACCAAAGAGACGACATACAATACTGGAAGTGGATTAAATCCTGGTGGCGATCCATGGGAGTCAAAAATTGAGAAAAAAGTGGGACATTTATCCAATTAGAAGCAACGTATTTTAAATGACACAGACAAAAGCCAATCAGAAGCTGGAGGTAGGTTGTAAGCCCATAGACTGAATACAGCATGTCGAGAGACACGGCATTCACTACCTAGGGTAGACCTAGTAAAAACAATCTTGTGAGTTGATTACAAGGGAAAGATAGGGCTTCAAAATCCCTGGATTTGAAAATATTGCGTGTAATTTCCTAGTGTATTCACTAGATTCTCTTGTCATTCTCAGATTCTCACAAAATTACAAAAAACAGATCTTATATTAAAGCTTTTGTTGAGGTTTCTATCAAATCGGGATTGCTGAAAAATTCCAAAGACCCTTTGGACATATGATAACCATGGAATCTATAATGCACTATCCAAACCTAAGAAATCCTGAATTATTAACTTCGTAAAACCATACACAAGATTCATCTAAACTGAGACCCATTAAACAAGTGGGCATAATTTAATCAAATCTTCTATATGAGTAGTTTCAATTCAGTATGACAAATTTCGGGGGGGGGGGCGGGGATGCTGTGCGAAACGCCCAATAATCTTTGTCACAAAATATTATCAGCCTTTTGTTTGCAGACTAGTTATATTTGAGTATCGCCCGAGACCTGTGCCATGAGTTACCACAGGCATACATTGAGGGGCATATTTATGGGCTCCTTGCGTTATGCACATGAAAAATGAGATTTATCGAGCCAGGCAAGCCACCTTGCGTGGCTTATATAAATCTCGAGTATGTAACTCAGTACAAGTCACTGCGTTGCATTACTCTGTTCCAGGGAGGCATTTCCATGGTTGTTTCGAGGCTGTTCCCATGCAACATCTATTGATTTTGATGTGTTCCCAGATTTACAAAAAGAGGCAAACCTGGAAATGCACTAAAAAGATATGCCTACCCAGGAGAAGCGTAACAATGAGAAATATATCTTTTCGTTTTTTCCTCTTTCTATGTATGTTGCATTCCTCTTTCTATGTGTGGCGCATTCTGCAGCACACATAAAAAGCGGAAAATGCCGCTCAGGATTGTTTTTGTGCAGGGAGGTGCCCCTTCTTGTATAAAAACAATCATGCATGCAAGGCAGGCACCCTCGCACCATGTTGTGAGAGGCCCCTGAAGAGTCGCCCGTGGAATACAGAGTCCTGGGAGCCCCCCATACCAGCTACGCAGTGTCTCGATCGTACTCCTCCCTCCTGCATAATAGCCTCCCTCCCTTAGAATGCCTCAGGGACAAATGAGAGAAAGACCTGCGCAGGTTAGAGGATGATGACTGGGGGCAGCTTGCCGCTACCCATGAGAGGTGGCTATAAGAGCAGGTTTCTGACCGATTCAATTGAAAATCACCACAGAGCATATTACACAAGGACCAGACTGTTCAGCATGGGATGAAGCGAATTAGGTCTCTGTTAACGAGGGTGGTTGCAAAGAAGCACCCTGGTCCACACACTTTGGGAATGCTCTAGGATTCAGGATTACTAGAAGAAAATTGGCCAGCACTTATCGGCAGTCTTAAAGCTCACGTTTGAACTCACCCCGCAGTTGATAACTCTGGGCCTGTGGGGGGAACAACATTGGACTGTTACACTCTCTGTTTTGTAATGTGGCTCTTATAGTGGCCAGGTGAGATGTGGTTAGAAAGTAGGGGCAGGACAGAGCCCCCTAGAGCCTGGGACACAAACCTGGACTAGTGTACGAGGGTTGAGAAATTGGCTTTCCAGGCTAGGGGCTACCCACAGAAGTATGAGAAAATATGGGGTCCATGGAGAAGAGCTGAGGCAGTGGAGTCCTAAATGTAGGTTTGAAGGGAACAGATTCCGGGAGGAGAGGTTGACACGGAGACCGTACCAACTTAGGGGGAAGTCACTGGATACTTGGAAAGTCGGGGTGTTCTCTTGTCCACTGCCCACAAGCATAGATCTGTGGCTAGGCAGGGTTGTAACAGTAATGAGAGCAGTGTGCCTCAAAAGTGTATTTACTTGTGTATTTCATGTAGTAAACTCAATGAAAAGAACTTTAAAAAAGGAATTGGTCAAACATCTGCCTTTGTATTCATTTTATCTCTTCCAGAGTAACGAGCCCTGCAGAGTTGAATGGACTACAGTAGTGTTTGAAGCATTTTTAGCCATTTGGCTTGTTGTCTGAGGGGCCTCTTTCTTCTATTTTACCAAAGGAATTCCGGTGGGAAGAAAGACTGTATCTGATGGTGATATAGCCAGACCTCTTTACGTATACAGGGGTTAATTGAAGGGCGAGGGGCAGGGGCGATGGCTTAATTTTATTTGCCTCAGCACCATAGTCAAAGTTAGGAATTAAATTAACTGCTAATTCAGAACCAGAGATAAGGTGTTGCAGTGCACGGTTTGTAACTCCTAGTCTTTCCTCCACTGTCACAATTTTGTTATTGATGCCCCCCATAGTACTTGTCAAACACTTAGCAACTGATGTCATAGCAATTATGCCCCATTGCATTTTTAGATTTTCTCTCACCCATTGTCATTATGCTTTCCACAATATATTTCGAGAAGGGATCAGATCCAAGAAAACAGGGGTGGTGGCCCAGCCCAGCACCTTCCTTTCTTTGACTGGCCACTCTTGGTCCAGTCTTTGCCAGGGCATAGCCTGGGCCCATCCAGCGCTGCAGGAGAAATGTGAAGCACTTAATAGTACACATGCCCCCTCTCCTCCTCTTCCACCTGCTGCAATCTGGAAATTGGGGTCAATTAAGTCTTACCCAGTATCACCAACATAGCGACTTGCGCTGCTGAGAAAAGCGAGCCCTGATTTCCCCTCCACCTACTGCAAACTGGGAATTGTGGTCAATGTAGCCCTGCCAAGGAAGGCTGGACTGGGAACATCAACCTTCCCCTCCAGATTGCTGCTCAACCGGCCCGGGGGGAGGACGGGTGCTAGCAAGAAGCACAGCTCCCGCTTTTGTTACAAGGGGCCGATTTAGCAGCACTGCTGCAAACCGGCCCTCAGAGACAAAACCGGCTCCCACGGGCACACAACCGACCACCACCCCTCTGACCCACCGGGAAAATGCCAGGTATACCCGCTACGGCCAGTCAGGCCCTGCTGCCAGGCATCACCAACAAAATTGTAAGTAAATGATAGCCATTGGCCGTGGTAGACCAGGACCTAAGCACAATTTGAGACTGGCCCCAATGGAGCTTGGGTCAGATACACCAATCAGGTTCATCCTGGTTAAAGATTTTACCTTCTGACTTGGTCCTTTATGTCCCAATCCACTACAGTAGTGCACCTCGAAAGCACCCCAGGACCTTGGGAAGTCACTTAGAGACTCATAGGATGTGAAGCAGAGGCCAACAGCAGGGTCCAGTCCAGGTCCAGTTGCCCCCGGTCAGCTGACCAGTTGCAGGGAAGGCCTCTTATATTTTGTTCTATCCCTGTAACTTGGAACAGGGGGTTTAGCGTTCGGACCACTGGAGTCCACTCCTTTGTCCTAGGTACAAGAGGAAGTGGGCCCAGTCCTTCAGGGCTCCTCTCCGGTCACAGACAGCAGGCCCAGGTCTCTTCGGTTTTTGCTCAGTTCCAGGAGTGTTCCGAAGTGGGGGCATGGGGGTGCCAAATGTTTGTCTGTCACGAGTTACTCTGGAATGACTCCTGGGCCCACCCTAACCAATGGGATAAACTTTCGGCACCCTACCAACTTTGGGCATTTTCAAGATGGTGAAAGTCTTCAGCCACACTAAACTTGGGATCTGAGGGCTGAGTCTGTGTGTGGAAAGTATACTATGGTAATCCTAGTATGCCCCCACATCTAAAACCAAACTCCAGTTTGAAGCAGCAATTGTACCCCCAATAAACCCATAGACAGGCATTGGGCAGGGCTTTCTAACAACCAGGCAATGAATGCCGAAGAATGGTCCTAGCATCCCTGTTTCCTACCTTCCAAGTGAGCTCCAAATACTGTATGTAAAACCAAGAGACAGCAGTCTGGTAGCACAAAAGCAGGGTTTTCCACCGACCAGACAGGTGATACCTAAGAATTGTCTTGGTATCCCATTTACTTCCTTTCATGTGCATCCAAAGTGTTATATTAAAAAACACTAGCAAACATGTCAAGCAGGATTTGACATTTGTAAGACCTGGCATCGTTAGGGTGGTCTTCCCCCAATCTTTTTGCTTCCTCATTTTGCTATATCTTTTTGTTGGCCTTAGTGCTCATCACTTTACCACTGCTAATCGGTGCTAAAGTGCACATGCTTCTTCCCTAAACATGTGTAGTTGTTGTATACCTGATTGACATATTTAAGTTACTTGTACGTTTGTTATAAAGTGGTATACAATATATCCAGGGGGTGTAATCTAAGTGATACTAGTAGGCCTGCAGCATTGGTTGTGCCACCCACCCAAGTAGCCTTTCAAATAGGTCTCTGGCCTGCCACTGCAGTGCCTGTGTGTGCAGTTTACTGCCACTTCAACCTGGCATTTAATAAGCTTGCCAAGCCTTAAACAACCCTTATATTACATATAAGTCCCCCTTAAGGTAGGCCCTAGGTTGTCATAAGGGCAGGGTGCTATACAAGTAAAAGGTAGGACATGTACTGTTGGGGATTACATGTCCTGGTAGTGACAAACAGCATATTTTATTTTTCACTTCTGTGAGACCTACCCTCTCGTAGGTAAGCATTGGGAATTCCCTTATACCTTTTTATGTAGTAATTCCCGATCAGAGAGGAGTAGCTTTTGATGTTTCATATGTTTGGAATGGTATTGATAAATCCTACGTACTGGTGAGGTTGGATTTACCTTTACTATTTTAGAAATGCCACTTTTAGAAAGTGCCTCAAAAAACAAGGGGGGTTCTGGCTCAAGTAACAGCACGGCCAAACCAAAACTAATCTAAAGAACAAACCAAGCGCCAATGCTGTATGTGTTTTCACCTCAAATTTACATAGTGGACTGAATTAAACAAGGACAATAGCAACAACTTTGTCGTTGGATTTAATCCGAAACAATGTTTACTATTTTATAAACACTGCATTTTTTTGTTTTTTTGTTAATGTTAATAAAGTGCGCTCATTACAACACAAGAAAAAATCGGACAACAACACTAATGACAATACAAATACATTTGATACAATTTTGACACCTGTGCACAAAAAGAAGAAATTTGTTCTACCTAACATACATCACAAACGAACAACACATTCAAATCACATTATATACAATATATATACAGGCCATCAGTATATAGCAATTGACATAATCATGAATCAATTCACTGTTTTCTTTAAGCAAAGATTGGCCAAAAGCGGAGAGAGGTCTACGCGTTTCGAATCCCACTGAATGCTGGGATTCTCATCAGGACCAACATGTGGCTGTGAATCAGAAAACAGAAAAGTTTTTTATTCTAGTGACCCAACTCTAGTGTGTCATAGCTGCATGTGTTTGTTAAAAAAGGGGCTCTTACCTAACAGTGTAGAAAGCCAACTTATTCTCTAAGGTGTTGCTTCTTCAAACAGAAACCTAAATGAAATCAGGACCAGAGGCGAGTCAGTTTCTTTATCTATAATGCCACACCCCAACAAAGAAGGGACCAAACAGTCAAAGAAGACACACCTTGTTTAAAACGTTGAAATGAGCCGAGGATCTGGGCCAAACAGATTCTTTGTCTTTATAACTTGTACTTGGCACAACAGCTGCCCCAACACGACATTCGCGTTATCTGGAAAGCCAATCAGTTATCTGAAAACGCGAATGTCGTGTTGGGGCAGCTGTTGTGCCAAGTACAAGTTATAAAGACAAAGAATCTGTTTGGCCCAGATCCTCGGCTCATTTCAACGTTTTAAACAAGGTGTGTCTTCTTTGACTGTTTGGTCCCTTCTTTGTTGGGGTGTGGCATTATAGATAAAGAAACTGACTCGCCTCTGGTCCTGATTTCATTTAGGTTTCTGTTTGAAGAAGCAACACCTTAGAGAATAAGTTGGCTTTCTACACTGTTAGGTAAGAGCCCCTTTTTTAACAAACACATGCAGCTATGACACACTAGAGTTGGGTCACTAGAATAAAAAACTTTTCTGTTTTCTGATTCACAGCCACATGTTGGTCCTGATGAGAATCCCAGCATTCAGTGGGATTCGAAACGCGTAGACCTCTCTCCGCTTTTGGCCAATCTTTGCTTAAAGAAAACAGTGAATTGATTCATGATTATGTCAATTGCTATATACTGATGGCCTGTATATATATTGTATATAATGTGATTTGAATGTGTTGTTCGTTTGTGATGTATGTTAGGTAGAACAAATGTCTTCTTTTTGTGCACAGGTGTCAAAATTGTATCAAATGTATTTGTATTGTCATTAGTGTTGTTGTCCGATTTTTTCTTGTGTTGTAATGAGCGCACTTTATTAACATTAACAAAAAAACAAAAAAATGCAGTGTTTATAAAATAGTAAACATTGTTTCGGATTAAATCCAATGACAAAGTTGTTGCTAGTGTCCTTGTTTAATTCAGTCCACTATGTAAATTTGAGGTGAAAACACATACAGCATTGGCGCTTGGTTTGTTCTTTAGATTACTTTTAGAAAGTGGACATTTCTCTGCACTTACTGCTCCATGTGCCTGACAGCCTGTCTCCAATACATGTGTTTGTTGGGCTGGGTGACAGCTACATTTATCCAGTTCCTTAGACCGCCACAATGCAGGTCACTCAACTGCATTTGCATTCATCTGCATTCTGATGGGTCTTCCTGGACTGGGAAGGGTAGGAGGGGCTCACACCCCACTTGAATAGGTAATGTCCTGCCCACACACAAGGTACTGATACCCCTCACCGATAGCCTGGCAGACAGGAATTGGTTGAAATGGATCCTCGTGCACATCAGTAAACGCCTTTGAAGTCAACGCCTGCATCAAAGGCACTGTTGGGTAGAAGTACTGGGGCTCTGACCCCCTAAAAAGAGACACTGTGTGGGACTTGTAACCAGACGCTGCTGGCTCTACATCTGCAAATTGTCAGAAGGACTGTTGTGCTGCCAGGAGGGACTGTCACTTTGCTAACTGCTTTGCTGTGTTTGCCTGCTGCTTGCTTAGTGCTGTGCTACAGGAAGGACTGCCACACAGCGACCTGCTTTTATGTGCTTGCCTCCTGTCTTCTATCTTTTGTTGTGCTACAAGTATTCTACAAGGGCTTGTTGGCTTGCCGCCTGTTCCTAAAAGTCTCAGGGTCATCAGACTTATTGCAGTACTGGTGCTGCCGTGGGACACTGAGTCCTGCAGCTGAAACCTCCTCAAACTCTGCGCTTTACTTCTCTAAAGACAAGTGCTCCACCTTGGGAAACTGATGCTCTGTGCCCCCCATGTCTGTGTCCTGTAAGCAGGGACTCGAGACGAGAGTGGAACCTTGGGCTGGGTGCCGAGCTGATCACCTGTATTCCCTTCGAATGCGTTGCCTAGGCAACACGGAATGCTGCGACTATGTCATCACAGCCGCCTTGGTCGGTCTAAAGCAGGAGGCCCACTTCCCTTGTTGTCAGCACCCGGAGCAGGTAGGGATTCATAGCAGACGTCGGAGGTTCCAGCACCTTCCATGCTCCAAAGGACAGGTGGCGGAGTCTGCCTTGATAGCTGGGCTGTGTTGTTTCAGCTCCTCTGTAGTTTGAGCCTGGTAGTGTAAACCGGTCAGTGATACCATGACTGCCCAATCCAGTGCAAGAGTTACTTTGGCACTCCAGAGTTTGCTGATCTTGCATTTTTGCCTACTTTAATCAAAACGCTTTGAACTCAAATGTTCTCTCGGCACTCCAGAGTTTGCTAATCTTGCATTTTTACCTACTTTAAACAAAATGCTTTAAACAGGAGTGTCCCTTCGATACTCAAGAACTATTAAACACTGCTTCTTGGTATTCTTTAAATGTACATATTTTAAGAAATATATGTGATATTTTTATTGTTTTGGTCCCTTTTTGCTATTAATACAGACAACTATTTTTATACACCTGTGTGGAGACTTTTTGTGGTGTATTCATTGTGTTACTCTGTGTGTGTTGCACAAATACTTTGCACCTTGACTCTTTACATAAGCCTGAGTGCTTTGTGCCAAGTTACCAGATGATGAGCGCAGGTTATCTTTTGGTGTGTTCTTAGATTACCCTGACTAGAGTGGTGGTTCCTTCCTGACTTGGGTGAAAATCTGAGCCAACCAGGAATTCTCTTTGAAACAACCTTCGAATGTCAACAAGCATTGACAATATTATAAGGACTAGCATACAAATGCACTGCCAAGCCAGACACAATAATCTATGCGGTTAATTACTGCCCCCTCCCATCTGTGCTGCTACCAGAGAAAAACACCTTAAATTATCAAGCCATTTAAGACATGTTAATAGCATTACATTGCCATGTGTGTGCTCCTGAAAGTTCAAACTCAGGCAGCTGGATAAATAAATACAATGATTACAGCTGTGCGGAAGGCATGCACTTTTTTGTGGAAGCACACAACTTCTGCTCAATAGAAACATGTACTCCTGGCTCCCAACATGTGGGTGGAGCCAAAACTCTTCTCTAGTAATGTTCACATCATTGTCTGGTGACAACTGCACTGTTACACCAGACCATAAAAAGGATGCTCATAATCCCAAACCTTTTACAGAACTCAAAGGAGTCATCTTTGCCTATTCAGGTTGACCTGTCAATCACAGTGACTTATTGTGTAGATCCTGGGAGGCATTACCCACCCCTTTTAAACACCTATTCAAATGTTAATCACTGGCTGGGAGAATTTGGAAAGCAAATACAAATTAGCCTCTAAGACCTTCAGGCACGGAAAAGATAATTTATTAAATGTTACTCTTCCTTAATATTTATTAAGAATCTGACTTCATTGTTGAATTGGATTTTGAGTAACTATTAATAATTGTTTTTTCTAGCTAGTCCCATTCCTGAGATATAGTATTAGGATTTTCTACGAAGGACAGCTAGGCCTGCCAGAGTGAAAAATAGCTTTTGGGTGCAATGTCACTGTAAGAACATGCTAACATTAAATGTCTGCAAGTCCATCTTTTAAATACCATGCACCCTGCCTTGTGAGCTACAAGGCCTACATGTGGTGATTTTTTAATATTTAAAAGGGAGGTTTTGATCTGTCAAATGTGTTTATTTAGAAAGAGTGAATTTTAGTTTTTGAACTGCTACAGTCAACTACAATGATAAGCTTGACGCCCTATTTGCATTCATCTTAATCAAACTAGAGTGATCTCATGGGTTGTGTGGTATCCTGAGGTATCAGTTTGTCTACCTGAAACCCTCAACCAATAATTGCCACTGGTGGTGTTAAGTGGTTACCACTATGGTGTAGTATCGGGTGGTGTCATCATTGGGTTTTGTAGCTAGGTACTCGCTTCCCTAGGATAGTACCACCTCCTTTCGAGGGAAAGTACTGGTGGGATCTGTGTAAAAGAGGAGTTACAAATACCTCCTCTATCCAATTAACAGTTTTTAATATGGGTATGGTATACAAGGGTAAGATTAAAAAGTAATGTGGTGATGCTCCGGGGACGTGTAAATTATCCCAAGTATCACACTTATGTGGTCAACATGTTTCAGTCGTGCTTGCCTGTGTGGGTCCAAGCCTTGGTCAGGACTGATTCGCGAGATTGATAGATCCCTTGTAATGTTTTCCGTTGACTCGTAAGTGACTTACGCGTCTTCTCACCGATTAAGTTTATAATGTGTGTCCGTGGTTTACAATGAGTCTGTAGTACATTGAGACAAACAGGGGGGAAAAAAGCAAGGTTAGATACCTGTTGTGTCCTTTTGTGCATAAGATTTTTTAGTCTCTAGGACAACCGAATTTTCATTATGCCGTTGGTCTTTCTATCGGATTTGATTTGCTACCGAGTTGTTTCTTATATGTGATGCCATATATTGTTGGCTATCTTATGTTGTTCAAAGTACTTGCAGATTGAATTAAAAATGAAAGTAAATGTGAACGATAATAGAAATAAAAAGGAAAGAGAATCTAATTGTAGCGTGACGTGTTTTGTGATTGGTAAATGTAGGCCACTGGATTCCTTGTCTGCTCATCAGATTTTTTATCAGATTTTTTAAGTCTCTCCACCTTACTTTTTAATCTTAATGCTGTATATAAGTATAAGTACTTAATTATGCAGCACAATATCATTGGTGCAACATCAACTGTTGCATGGCTAAACACTCATAAAGTCCCAAAGGCGAGACCTATTGGCTATGCTAATGCTTGTTGACTTTTGCAGACTCCCACTGACTCACTTCTGGAAGTCGGGCCCCCATTCAATTTTGCAGTATTATGTAAATATGCTTTATTAATCTGCTAATATTTTTCTAAACTATCGCGGATCTCCAAGGGTCTGCTAATCACAGGTTAAGAACCACTGATCTAAAAAAAAAAGCAATAACACATTCTGTACCCTTCAATGTTCACTAAATTCTGTGGCCACTGGTCTTTATTTGTTGGCCTCTTCTGTGTTCCCGAGTTTCCCATCACAATAATTCGGGTCAAGTTCACGCTATATAAAACTCTGCAAAAAAAAAAAAAGTCTGCATCTAACATACTTTTATTTCTTAGGTAAGCTGTGACATGGCTCCGTAGCCATGTCACAGCTTACCTAAGAAAGAAAAGTATACCACAGTTGTGCAATTATACGTGTGATAAAATCCATCGGCAAATGTAAGTTCACGTTTTGTGACTTCTAGCCGGAATTTACACTCGGAAAATCAAGCTCTTTAAACATCGAAATCAAAATTAGATGCGGACTTTTTTTTTTTAGCAGAGTTTTATATAGCGTGAACTTGACCCGAATCCAATCAGGTATCAGAGCGCTTTACATAGCACCAGTTACGATACAGGAGGACACACATTCTTTTTTTGTTAGGCACGGGGAGATTAAGTGATTTGCCCAGAATCACAGGATGTTCAGCGTCATTACCGAGACTCAAACCCAGTTCCCCAGGTCCGAGGTCGAGTGCACTAGCCGTTAGGCCAACTCCTCTCCCCTACGTGGCATGGCATTGTGCATTGATCTGTGCAGGGCAGGATTAACCATTATGCAAAATAGGCACGTGCTCAGGGCATCAAGGAAGGGGGCACCACAGAACTTTTCCATTTCCGGATTTACCATGGACCATATGGAGCAAAACTGCACATGCTGCAGCTGAACCTATAAAGTGGTAGTATACAAAAATAAACATTCTTTTCCATCTTACTGTAACCTTTTTTTCATTTAGAAAAATAAAATTGTATTTTGCGGTTTATTATTGTTTATATTTTGAGTTAGATATATGTGGGGCACCAAAATCTTGTAAGTAAAGTGCTCAGGGCCTCTAAATGTCTTGATCTGTGTTAAAATTTGTTAAAATGGTGGTTAAGGGTCAGTAGGTAAAACTGTAGGAATTTAATGTAACATTTGTTTCGAAAATCCATGTTTTTTTTTGCTATATATAAAAACAACGAACCACCGTACACAACAGCAGGTAATTTAACTTTTAGGTCGCTTGCTTCAGTAAATTCAACAAAGCAACAAGCCTAACATGTCCCGAGGAACTTTAGAACCCGACGGCGGAGCTCTAATCCCGGCTTCTACACTTGAGTACTAAAAACCGTGCTAGTCTGTGCAAATCCGCTTTCTCCCTTGGGATGCGCCAGATAAAAGTCCCAGTATAAAGGCAGCTGCGTGGCCTCTGTACCCGGTTCTTTACCGGGTCCAACACACGCTGCTCTTCCAAACACAGCCATCAGGGTCGTCATGCTCCTGTTGGGCTGCACTGCTGACAGGAGCTACATACCAGCTATATAAAATAAAAGCATATTAAGCAAAGAGCAGCCACACATTCACTGGGACTTTCCTGCTGTATGAGGGGGGCGCGTGATTGTTTATCCTAAGCAGATATTTTTCATCGTTTACTTGTTGTTCCTCCTAAAATATGTCTTTGAGTTTAAAGAAAGGTTTATTGGATATAAAAAGGAAATATAACAATTCGGAATACATCATATAATGTAATATAAATCCAAAATTGGTTATAAAACAAGAGAGATGAAAGAAAGAGAGGGAAAGAAAGAAAAGAAAGAAAGAAAGGGAGAGGTGGGAAAAAGGAGGGAAATCATAAGATAAACAATGGTATCATAACTAAAATATAGCATGTAAACATTTCGGCGAATGATAAAAATAGTATGAATAACAAACGTGCATTGTATACTAAAATATTAACAGTAGATAGATTAAAACTTTTCTATTAGTTTCACGGAGGCTTGGATACTTCCTCATTACAAGGAGTATGCAAAGGCATAGCACAAGCAGAAGCATTTAGGAAATTAGTGACTGGTAACCACAACATATCTCGTTTAATGGCCAAAGCAATTGGGTAAACATAAGCTCGGTCTAATCTGTGGTTATAGCAGACGCCATACCACCAGGCTTGAAATGAAATGTTAGAGGCATTTTTCCACGATTTTGTAATTTGTTGAAATGCAACGGCTAAAAGTAAGTCCACAATAGAAGTGGAAGAGCTGAGAGAAGACCATACCTCTGAGACACTACCTAGGAAAATATGAGCATGAGAAAAAGGGATATGGGTGTGAAAAATTCTGTTAATTTGCTGCCAAATTTTTGTCCAAAAAGTGTGAACAGGAGGACAAGTAAAGAGCATGTGGTAAAGATCTGCATTAGGGGCAGGACATGACCAGCAAGTAGAGGAAACAGTAGGGTCTATGCGATGCAGTTTGGCCGGGGTGATTAGGAGTCTATTGTAAAGAAAAAATAAAGTTTGTGTGGTATTAGCTGCTCTTGATGACTTCCTTATTTTATTCCAAATCTTTTCCCATGTTAAAACGGGAAAAGATAAACCCAAATCCACTTCCCAACTGCATTCCGTTGTAGACTTAGTACGGGGAAGAGATGTAGATCTTAATTTTGTATAAATAGTGGATGCCGAGGATGGGGTACGTAGAGAAGAAAGCGTGAGAGGAGAAGCTGTTGTATGAATATGGACTGAGGATAAGATATTGAAAGAATTTAGAACAGTAGAAGTCAGTAGTCGGTAATTCGACAGATAGGAAGGGGGAAGAGAAAAGCGAGTGCGAAGTACAGAGAAGGGAACACAAGCATCATCTTGAAACAGTTGATGAGTCCACTTAAGGTCAAGTGCTAGCCAATCCTTCCAAAAAAGAGTCCTATTTTTGATTTTAATATGTTTATTATACCAAATTGGGGAGTTTAGAAAGCGGGTACGATCATCAAGACCTCCAAACAAAAGAGGTTGAAATTTTTTTCGAGCATTCTTAAGAATGGGAAGGGACAACTTCAATGGGATGTGAGTTAAGGATAAAAATTCCTCAAAGGAGAATGGATGGAAAAAGGAAGACTCTAACTCTACCCACAAGGGACGAGGATTAAAAGTGTCCAGATCTGTAGAGAGCAGAAACGAAGAGTGTTTGAGAAAAAATGATGTGTGATAAGAAGAAAAGTCAGGGAAATTGACCCCACCCACATGCTTAGGTTGTTTGAGTTTGGAGAGAGAAATCCGAGAATGCTTATTTTGCCATAAAAATTTTGATAAGATGCCATAAATTTTTTTGAAACAAGATTTAGGAATATTAACAGGAAGATTAGATAAGAAAAATAAGATTATCGGAACTAACATCATTTTAATCGAATCTAATCTGCCCCACCAAGATAAGAATAAAGGATGCCATCTTGATGTAGAGTTACTCAAAGTGAGCTGTAAGTTTTTTAAGTTTAAAGCCACAGTATCTTTAAGGGAAGGAGTGACCATAGACCCAGATATTTAATTTTAGAAGTGTTCCAATGAAAGGAAGAATCTAAAAAATCAGCATGAAAACAATATTTGTTTAAAGGGAGAATTTCACATTTGTCAATGTTGAGCTTGTATCCCGAAACTAGAGCAAAAGCAGAGACCTCTGATAAAAAGGCTGGAATGGATGATTGAGGATTTGAAATGAATAAAAGAATGTCATCAGCATACGCTGAAAGTTTTAAATTGCTGTCTGCATAAGGGAAGCCTGTAATGTTAGAGTTCAAACGGATTTTTGTTAAAAAGGGTTCTAACGCTAAAATAAATAAAAGTGGAGAAAGAGGACAACCCTGTCGAACCCCTCTATGGAGAGGAAAAGAAGAGGATATAAGGCCATTAGCTAAAATAAACGATCTGGGAAAAGAATATAATATTGAGATATATGAAATAAATTTGGGACCAAAACCAAACCAACGGAGTGTGGAAAAAATAAACTGCCAGTTGACTCTGTCGAAAGCTTTTTCAGCATCTAATGCAATGGCCGCTAAAGAACCTGGATGAGAATGGGACTTACTAAGAACATTAAAAAAGAGACGAGTATTATCTGATAAATAACGACCTTTAATAAAACCAGATTGTTCTCTGCCAATTAACCGTGGTAAGATATTATCTAGGCGAAGAGCTAGAATCTTTGCAAAAATTTTATAGTCCAAATTAATCAAAGAATTGGGTCTATCGTTTTTACACAGAGTAGGGTCTTTGTTGTCCTTAGGAAGAAGACATATTAGAGCCTCTTGAAAAGAGCCTTCAGATTTTCCAGAAGAAATGAAAAATAAAAACAATTGGTGTAATTTAGGAACAAGGAAGGAAGCAAAATGCGCGTAGAATTCCATGGTAAAGCCATCTGGCCCAGGAGCTTTGCCCTTTTTGAGTGAGTGAATAGCTTTAAGAATGTCACTGGGGAATATATCTGAGTCCAAAGAGGAGAAATCAACATCCGGGGGAGACGGGGAGGGAATAGTAGATAAATAATGGGAAATTTCGGCCAAAGAGGGCGAAAACTCAGGAGTATAGAGCGTTTGATAGAAATTAACAAATTCTGAGAGAATGTCTTTATCTATATGAACAGTTGTGTTGTTAGAAGTGACAATAGAGTCGATCTTTGTGCGCTCCTTTTTAACCTTAAGATAATTGGCAAGGAGATTGCCAGATTTATTCTGAGTGTTATAATATTTAGCACTGGACTTTAAAAGAATTAAGTTTGCAAATTCTGTAGAGAGTTTGTTAGAGTTTGGCTTTAATAAGATCATTCAGCGTAGATTGATTCTCTGTTAGATAATAAGAATGTTCCAATTTCTTGATTTGTGAATTAAGTGTTTGAATAGACTGCATAGATGTTCGACGTTTACGGGCCACGAATGAAATAATGAAGTCTCTTGAGGCAGCTTTAAAAGTATCCCAAATGAGTTGGGGGGATATATGGGGAGTGTCATTTTCAGCAAAAAATAAAGTTGCAAATTCCAGAAATGATGGTGAAAATTTGGGATCTAATAATAGAGAGTTATTAAATCTCCAACGTTTGGTGCCTTTGTTGGGGGGGAGTAAATCTAAACTTAAAGTAACTGGAGCATGGTCTGAAATTAGAATGGATCCTATATCAGAATAGGAAATATGTTGTGTGAGAGGTTTGGAAATAAAAATGTAATCAATTCGGGATTGGGAAGAGTGTGCTGGGGAAAAGTACGTGTATTCTTGAATTGTAGGATGACAAAGTCTCCAGGAGTCTACCAGAGATCTTTGTTGAATAGTAGAAGTAAACTGATTGTGCATGGAAGAAGGAGAAAATCGAGATTTGGATCGTCTGTCTAAAAAGGGGTCTAAAATCATATTACAGTCGCCGCCCAAAATTAAGTAATCATCAGTATATTGCATTAAAGAAGAAAGAAGGTGAGGCCAAAACGATTTGTCTAAGGTTGTGGGAGCATAAATATTAAAAATGGTTAAGGGGATTTTGTTAATTAATAGTGATACAACAACCCACCTACCCTCAGAGTCATTCTCTTGCTTCACAAGTTGAATATCTAAACGTTTGTGACATAGTATAGTTACACCATTACGTTTCCCTGAACCAGGCGAAGCATAAACATGGCCTACCCACTGACGACGTAATTTAGTTAGTTCACCTTCAGTTACATGAGTTTCTTGTAATAACGCAATATCTCCTTTTAAATTAGCAATATGAGATAAAACCCTTTGACGTTTAATGGGGGAACCCAAGCCTTTGACGTTCCACGATATAATATTTAAAGTCATCTAAATATAAATACTAACTCTACAATTACCATAAAAACATTCATATGTAATGTTTACTAACTGTACAATGCACGTTAAATTAATAGAAGAAAGAAATATCATGAAAAACTGTTGAGAAAGGATAGACAGAATTAAACAAGTAAAAGAGAAATTGTTACACCAAAGAGAGAGGTAAAGATATAAAATAGTAACTGAGAAGCCAGGAAATAGAGTATAAAGTGAAAAGGAAGAACAATAGAAGAGGTTATAGGTTATTACAAGGATGTAAATAGAAAAAAGAAAGAAGAAAAAGAGGCAAGACTGAGGTAAAAAATACAAGATATGAGAAAAATAACAGAGAGTCCAGCAGAGGAAATAAGATAGGGAAGTGAAGGCAAAAACAAAAGAGAAAGGGGGAAAGACAGGGAAGATAGAAATAGAGAAGAACAAGATGAAATAATAAATAAAGCACATACCACAAAAAGACATGGACAAATGGGGATGGTGGAAGCACATGAGGAAAACAGCACACCAAACGCGGGATACCCCGGGACAGAACGGAAAACGAAGACACCATCCAGGCAATGGAGATAGGATCACGAACGGACGGACGATATATTGCTGCTTCTAAAATAAAGAAAGGGGAAAGGAAGACCAATTACAAAGGGTATATGAAACTTATGATCATACAATGACAAAAAACAGAAGAACAAATTTAGTATAAATCAACAACAATTCTTAGAATAGTTAAAGCTTTCGTTTAGTTATAAGTTATAGGTTATAAGTCTTAAATGGTCTCAGGTCTTCGAAGTACGAGGAATTTCCATGTTGAAGGTCGAAAATGAGTTCAATTGGAAGCGCTATGTTTTATATCATCTTGCCAACGTCAGCACCGTCCCAAAGATAGAGAAAAGATGCCTGGTGGAAGCTCCGGTCTTCACGTCAGTATGGAGCTCCGCGATCCGGCGGCCATCTTCTTTGGCTCCCAAGCCACGCCCCCCCCCCTCCTAAAATATGTCTAATTCCGATGAAAGTGACTGGGTCAATGCAACGATGCCTGTCTGTCTGTCTGTGTGTCTGTCCAAAATCTCACGTGTTTCCACCGAGTACCCAAATAAAAGCTGCACGGGTTCCTCTCCCAAACAACTATAGTGATTTTTCAGAGGTCGCCGCCACCTTAAACATGCACATATCTAGTGCCAATCAGACTCAAGAGACACAAGCACACAATTATAACACACAGTATATACAAGCACCATTATGATAATTGTTGAGTGATGTTTTTGATGGACGTGCGCACGCACACACACGCACGAGGGAATGAACAACTCTCACGGCACCAGTGAGTTCCGAGATACGCACAAATATGACGCCGATATAGTACCACTGAGTGTTAAGATGCACACTCACAACGCACAGATTCCGGTATCACACAATGCGCAAATCTCGGTATCACACTCACAAGGTATCCCTCCCCTCAGACAATGCACAAATGTACATATCATATCCACAAGGCACAGCTGTAGGTTAATGCCGATGCAGTCTGAGTTGTGACACCCACAACGCACAGATGTTGATATAAGGCTGACACAGTCTGCGACCGAGTTGTCACACTCACAACGCACAGCTGTAGGTATAATGCTGCCACTGTCTGTGAGTTGTCACACGCATAACGCACAGATGTGTGTATAACGTTGATACAATGTGTGAGTTTTGTCACACTTGCAACGCACACTTGTAGGTAGGTACACTGGTGACACAGTATGTGAGTTGTCACACTCACAACTCACAGATGTGTGTATAACGTTGATACAATGTGTGAGTTTTGTCACACAACGCACATTTGTAGGTATAATGCTGATAAAGTGTGTGAGTTTTGTCACACACAACACACTGATGTAGGTATAATTCGGAGTTACGTCACACTCACAACGCACACATGTAGATATAATGCTGACACAGTCTGTGTGTTTAGAGACGCACACTTAAAGCAAACACGCGCGAGGGCTCGGTGCACGTTTTCTCTCCTTGCTGCCCCTTAACCCCTTTGTAATGCAGGCTTTCTCAGTGATTGCTGCTAAGAAAGTGTTACAAGCTCATTTAATTCTTTCACGCATGACATGAAATGAGCGGAATTTCCCCGCACATTGTGTTTGTGCAGCTGTACATAAACAGTAATAGTGTCTCTACATTTAAGAAGGGAAGATTGTTGCTAAGAAAGTGTTACAAGTTCATTTAATTCCTTTACACATGACATGAAATTAGCGGAATTTCCCCGCACGCATTCAGAACAGGTTTGGGTACAGTATGTATGGGGCTTAAACTGGATTTTGTTTTACCAAGAAGCACCTCTGGCTGACTCTTGCTCTATTAAGATCGCGTGATAGGAGATAACACGAGGGAAAGGCATTAGAGCTGCCGGGGAATTTGATGGTTTTGACGAGAATTGAAAACAGGATGTAACAAGAATACAGCGCGCCAAGCGAGAGGGAAACAAAAGAGGGCGCGCGCGAGTGAGCAGCCCATCTGTTTTCAATTATCGCGCCCGTGTCTGGGCACGATAATTCAAAACAGATGCCGGACGTACGGGTAACTACAAGCAATAGGCCGTTAGCGGAGCAAAGGCGGGACATGCACCCGCATTTGCCCAATTGCGTGCTATCTTTCTTAGAAAGACGCACGCAACGCCCTATAGCCTGTATGAAAAACAAAAACACATGCTCGAGCGTGTGGTGAGCTTGGTGAGCTTTCTGAAGCCCCTTACAAGAAGTCTCGCCAGAGCAGAGCATGCGCTACAGGCTCAACCTAAAAATGTTTTACTTACATTGCAGCCACTTGAACGCTAGCATATGTTATTCAAATGTAAAAAAGAAATTCAATTAAAGTGCAGTGGGAGGGGGCTTTGGGCGGGCGCGCGAGCGAAGCAGCAGCTGTTTGCTCTTTTTAGAAGCACATACTTGTGCTTGTGGTGCACCCCTGCGTGCTCCCGCAAGGTGGATGCCGCCACAAGCACGAGTATGTGCTTCTAAAAAGAGCAGAACGACGGCTAAATGTCCTCCTATGCAGCGCATGCGCGCTGCGTAGGCAACACCTAAAAAATGTATTGGATACAGGAGGTATTTTAAACTTTTCTTTTACATAGATTCCACCAGTACTTTTCCTCGAAAGGAGGTGGTACTCCCCTTGGGAAGCGAGAACCTAAGTGCAAAACCCAATTATGACGCCGCCCGATATTACACCATAGAGGTGACCACTTAGCACCACCAGTGGCAAATATTGGTTGAGGGTTTCGGGCAGACAGACCGATACCTCAGGATACCAAATAACCTGTGAGATCACTCTTGTTTGATTAAAATATGTTACATTAATAGGAATAGAGTGATCACCACACATGCTTCCATCTCCCTCCCATGTTGATTTTGCCATATTTGCACTCCCACTGTAGTGGGTGGCACAATAGGTGCTGCAGTCCACTAGTGACATTTAACTTACAGACCCCATGGGTACACTTTGTACCATATGCTAGGAAGTTATAGGCAAGTTAAATATTCCAATTAGTAGCATGCTAATTCAAACATGTTAAAAGGGGGAGCACATGCACTTTACTACTGGTTAACAAGGCTAAAGTGCACAGAGTCCTAAAGCCAGCAAAAATATAGGGTCCAGCTAAAGGCAAAATATCCAGGGTGACCATGCAGAAAATACATATTTCCTACACATATATATCATATATTTGTCTGTATGTAACCAAACCAACTAATAAAGATTGTATGAAATGTTGTAGTTCACCTGTTACAGAGCTTAAAATTCTCCATCACACACAAATAGAAATGCTATGACACTATGGGCTCTTCTCTACAAGAACCATATCACTTGATCACTTGGCCCTAAGCAAACTTCTGCTGAGCACAAAAAATACCCAGGCTGGCCTTCATTCGGATCTCAAAGACCCGCTCGTTGGTCCACAGCTGCACCTTTGGCAATCTTGGTCTGCTCTCTTACAACTCTCAGATAAGCACAGCTCATACCCATAAACCATTAAACATTGCCACCCCAGACCCCGCCCCCCCCCATGGGCCTGAGAGTGCCCTAAGAGGCCATTTGACACCATTAGTATGGCATCCGGGAGCCTCTGCTGGCACCCACTCCCAGCCCGCATACACACTCATGCTCTGTGGGTTGGAAACTCTCAGTGTCACTTTGCAAACACACAAACTCGATCACTTGTCAGTACACAACAGCTGCATTTTCATTTCCTTCACACATCTGAGTTGTTTTAATCTATTTTGCACACATTTTCTGGTTAGTTTCCAAAATGAATATCCTGTTCTTTCCGTAAATAAAACAGAAAAAAATAACCAATTGGTAAGTGGATTCAAGAACGGGAAAGGGCCGGGCCTATAAATTCTAGACCCATTCTGGAATTACAATCAGATGGTTCTTTTTAGCAGCATGTAAGCGTAGAGGGGAGACATTTTTTATCAATGCTAATCAATCCAATAGGAATTTCTCTGGACACATGTTAACCACAGATAACTATGTAAGGTTAGTTAATTTATTACAAAGCTAAAAATAGTTAGACATAAAGACCCCTCAAAACAAAAGTGTAAAAATACATCAGAATCAGCATAAAGCCAAATAAAGTTGAGGCAATGCAACGTGCACAAAACAATTAACTCAAGAAATAGGATACAGAGGATCGGAAAGCATCAGTCCAAATTTCCCTGCATCGAGGTTGATGGAAATAAAGCATTAATCTGTCCCTACACTAGCGTTAAATGGTCTCCCTACTTAAGCATTATCAGGAAAAGGAATAAAAGGTGTCAGCATGTGGAGTCTTCCTAAGAAGTCTCTCCACTATCGATGGGTCGGATAGCATAAAGCTATCGAGACAGAGCTAGTTCGAATATGCTCTCTATCTGAAGGCAAAGAAAAAGTGGGCACTTTCCCTACTCTAACAGCGCATTATTATAGGTATTTTTCCCAAGAGTCCTTGCACGCCATGCCATCTGCTCTGAACACGATCTCATAGGTAACTTTCCATAGGACAGCGATGTTCCTGAACTGCAACATGTTGACCTTGATTCCCAGGCCTTCTACAGTGTGAAAACACAAAAATGTCCCTTATCGGCTTGTGCTCATGATGTATCTCCCTCTCTCCTTGCCTGCCCAATAAAATAAAGACATTATTATAGCTAACAAGGGCGCTTATTCCACCTGCAACACAAAACAGGAGAAAGAATTAAATCTGCAACACACATGAAATTCAAACTGTTAATTCTAAAACGAGAGCTTCCAGGGTGTAAAGTTACTTCTCACAGTAGGGGGGCAGGTGCTACCCAAGGACACAC
Source organism: Triturus cristatus (assembly GCF_964204655.1). Classification (NCBI taxonomy): domain Eukaryota; kingdom Metazoa; phylum Chordata; class Amphibia; order Caudata; family Salamandridae; genus Triturus; species Triturus cristatus. The sequence continues at coordinate 264,123,986 of NC_140586.1, forward strand.
AGGAGACTGGTAGTAAGGTTGTGGAAACCTTTATTCAACTATATATACACTTTACCGAGAGAGCGCCGGGCTACACGCTCCGTTCGCTGCTCTCGCGCCGCGCTGACTCACGCGCATGCGCAGTAGCGTCCGATCTGGCCGCTACGCGCGTTCCTACCCCCTGACGTAGTGCGCGTCAACTAGACCGCGACACTACATATCTCCCCCTTTTATACCACACAACACTCTAAGCCTACTCTGGTGGTCAGTCCATTTCATAGTCTCTGAACTTGGCTGGTCTCACCACAGCACGCCCAACCCGGGTGTGTCTTACCGGGGTGGTATGTCCTTCTTGACCTCCTTCTGCGACCGGGCTCCCTCTTCTACCTTCCGGAGTGCCCTGGCCCTCTCTTTCTCCTTCCTCCTCGTCTTCCCGGGCTCTTTCCTCTGGGGCCCATCCATCCTGTATGTCTCTCTCTCCGTCTTGTTCTTCTCTCCTATTCTCTCCACCTTCTCCCTTAGGAGCTCCTGCTCCCCTTGTCGTGCCTTCTGATGGTGTAGCCCCTTCCGCGTCCTCCCGGGGCCATTGTAAGATTTTGTTGCACTAAGCCATGCGGTCATGGGACCACACGTTTCCGTCACTGAGCAACGCTGCTCGGTCGTACACTTCTTCCACTCTGAGGGGTGGGGAGTACTTGCTTTCTCCTTTTCGCTTTAGGGTTGCCAGCTTCACTCTGACCCACTCCCCTTTTTCCAACTTTGCCTCCTTCACCTTCCGGTTGCGGTTGTAGTGTTCCGTGTAAATGCGTTCCAGATTGTGTTGTACAACCGCTGGAGACCACTTACTGGTGATTGTCTTCTCTTGCCAAGCAACATTGTCTCTGGTGAATGGTTGCCTTCCTCGTAGGATTTGGAAGGGGCTGTACCCTGTGCCAGTGGGGGTGATGCGGTATGCCCAGATGGTGCTTTGTACTTCCTTTTCCCAGTCTTTGCCCCTCGTGATGGCGGCCTGTATAGAGCCCATGAGTACCCTATTGAACCTCTCCACTTGTCCGTTGCTGGCCGGATGATAAATCGACGTGTGCCTGAGTATTATGCCGTTCCTTTCAGCAAATTTGGACCATTTGTCCGAGGTGAATTGGGGTCCATTGTCACTGATTATCGTTCTGGGGGTGCCTTCCCTGAGGAACACCTCCTTGAGGAAGCGCAAGATTGTGTCTGTGTCCATGACCTCTTGGGTGTGTACCTCTGGCCACTTCGAGTACTTGTCCACCAATACCCATAGGTATTTCGGTATCCCCTGATCATCCAGTATGGGTCCTAAGATGTCCACTGCCACCTCTTCCCATGGGTTGCTGGGAATCACGAATTTCCCTAGTGCCGGCCTCATCGGCTTTAGTATTTTGTCCGCTCCTTGGCACTGCGCGCAGTCTCTCACGTGCCTTTCTATTTGCATGTCCATCCCCGGCCACCAATACGTTTGTTTGGTCCTGGCCTTCGTCTTCACAATTCCCAGGTGTCCTTCGTGTAATATGGATAGCAGGTCCGGTATTATATTCTCCGGTGGTACCACTCTGTTCCCTCTGTACACGAACACTCCGTCGTTCCCCACGGATAGCTCCTCACGAACCTCATAGAACTGCCGGACATTGGGCTTCTGTCGTCTTCTCTCCGGCCACCCTTGTATAATGTACTCCTTGATGTCGCCCAGATCACCGTCTGCTGCATACGCGTCTGTCCACTCCTGTTTACTGATGGTCTTTTCCGGGTCGTCCATCAGGGCTACCATCTCGTCTTCTTCCTCCGTGCCACTGGTGGCCCTTTCCATTGCTGACGCCCTGCTGAGGTAATCCGCTATCTTGTTCCTCGAGCCCGGGATATACTCCACGTAGTACCTGTACTCGAGGAGTTTCAGCGTCATCTTTGCAATCCGGGGTGTGGCGCTAGCATGGCCGCAGGACGTCAAAACCTTCACTAGGGGTTTGTGGTCTGTCTTCACTTGAAAACGTGTGCCCCACAGGAACTGGCGGTACTTTCCCATGGCCCAGACCACGGCTAGCATCTCTTTTTCGATTACGCTGAACTTTTGTTCGGAAGACGTCAACGTTCTGGACGCGAAGCTGATCGTCTCCGTTCCACCTTCAGGCCTTTCCTGCATGAGTACCGCTCCTAGCCCTTTTTCGCTTGCGTCCGTCATCAGTATAGATCTTCCCCGGGGGTCGTACCCGTGCAGCGGGATTGCCTGGCTGATTTCGCGTTTCACTGTGTCAAATTCTTCTTGCTCCTCTTCTGTCCATGCAAACACCGTCTTGTCCCTCGTGAGTTGTCTCATATTGTGTGTTTTCGTGGCGAAATGGTGGACAAACTTGCTGTAGTATTCCGCCATTCCCAGAAAGGACCTTACTTCTTCCTTGGACGTGGGCGGGGGCGCGTCACAGATGGCCTTCACGTTCCCTTTTTTCGGTGTTATCCCCTGTTCTTCTATCTCATGCCCCAGGTATGTGACCGATGTCATTCCGAAATGACACTTCGCCCATTCCGCCGTCAGTCCGTGTTCCTCCAAGATCTTTAACACCACTTCCAACTTCTCGTCGTGGTCTTCTAGCTCCTTCCCCATTACTAGGATATCATCCTGGAAGTATTGTACTCCCTCTACACCCTTGAATAGGCGGGCCATCAGCGTTTGGAACACTGCTGCTGCAGACGCTAGTCCGAAGGGCATGCGACAGAATTGATAGCATCACGCCTTTCGTGCGGGCCAACATTTCCTCTATGCGCGGCAAGGGGAATTTTTCTACCACGATGCCTTTGTTTAATTCACGGAGGTCCACACATAAGCGCACCTTGCCTGACGGTTTCATGGCCACCACCAGTGGCGCCAACCACTCCGCGCTGTCGATCGGTTCGATGATTCCCCCGTCTTCCAGTCGGTGTAGTTCCTGTCGTACCGCCTCTCTCACAGCAATCGGTATGTTCCTTACTCTATGCGCCACCGGGCTGGCATTCTCCTTGAGGACGATCTTGTGGGTAAACTTCTCAAGTTTACCAATCTTGCCGCCGAACACTTTCGGGTGTCCGCTCCGCCATTTCGCTGCTGTCAACTCTTCTCCGTCCAAAGTCACCAGCACTTGGATGTCCCCTCCTGGGTTCAGCTGTATCCCCAACTCTCCTTGGTCCATCCACCCTAGGACTGATGGTCCCTTCTCCGCGACATATAGTTTACAGTGGGCGCTGCGTTCTTTGAACTGGAATGGCAGTTTCCTGAATCCCACCATCGGGATGGGCTCCCCTGTGTAGGTGACTGGTCGTATGTCGGGTGGATCCAGGCGTGGGCCCAGTGTGGGTTTGAACTTCTCGTTCCATACCGATCTTTGGACAATCGTGTAAGGGGACCCTGAATCCGCCACAATGGTGATTCCTACCCCTCCGATGAGCATGTCGCACTGGGGCTTGCGCGCTCTTTTACTCTCGATGCCCAGTACCTGGTCTTCCACGCACAGGACTTCATCGTCTTCCTCCTGGCCGTCTTCTTCTTCACCTATGTCCTGTGCTACGAATTTCACCGCGCGTTGTTTCTCTTTCCTTCTGCACACCTTCTCGTAGTGGCCGACCAGGCCGCAAAATGCGCATTTGGCTCTGAAGGCGGGCACCGTTTGTCATGTGCCGCGTGGCTCGGGCTCCCGCATCTGTAGCATCTCGACGTTTCTCCTTTGTCTGGTTTCCACGGCTGTCCCGGTTTTCCTTTCGCCTTGTATGCTCCCCTGTAGTCTCCAGGCGCCGGTTTTCCTCTTCCATACTGGTCCGCGTCGTCTACCTTGTTTATCGTGAGTCTTGGGGCTTGATCTCTCTTTGCTGCTTCTGCGCAGTGCTTGGTCAGCTCTGCCCTCTTCACTATGGCGATCACGTCTTTCAGCGTCGCGTCACCACTCGCCCACAATTTATCTTGCACTGATTTGCTTGTCGTATGCATCACGATTTGGTCCTTGATGAATTCGTCTTGTAGAACTCCGTATTTGCATGTTATTGCAAGTTTCCTCAGTGCCGCCACGTAATCATCTATTGTTTCTCCCGCTTCTTGCTTCCTCTGCTGGAAGTTGTAGCGGTCGATGGAAGTACAAACTGCAGGACGATAGTGGTTGTCCATATCTTCCAGGGCGTGTTTGAACACGTCGGTGTCCGCTGCCGGCCTGGCGACTGGTGTTAGGTTTTGGAATACCCGTATGCCTTCTGGTCCCAGGTTGTGCAAGAGTATCCTCTTCCTTCTGGCGCTGGAGAACGCCTCCTCGTTCTCATCTTCCAGCGCTTCTAGGTAATTCTTGAAGTACTCCCTCCAGTCTTCCCATTTCATTTGGGGTTCTCCTGGCCTTGGGAGGAACGGAATCGGCGTTGTTGAAGCTGATGCCTGCGCACTCATCTTGACGTCCGCTTGTTTCCTCGGGCTACCTGGCGCTTCTGTCCTTTCCCCTCTTCTTCGGCTCGCTGGGATCTCGTTGGAGCTACCTGCGCCGTCTCCACCCGATTCAGCCAGGGTCTCTGCTGCCGCTCCCGTCCGCCCCTGGCTGTCTTCTACCACGTGGAGGGCACACTCACTGTTCTCGTGCCTTCCTCTGGCGTCCGTCCGCCGCTGCCGTGCTCTCTCGGTGCGTTGGGGTCTGTCCTCGACCTCCTGGATCTGCTCTCCACTCGTTGTGTCGTCCCCCTGCGTAGGGCTACCTGCTATGTGCTGATTGGGGGCGCCTCCTTCACTGAGGGTCACCGGGTCCGCTCTGTCCGAGCCTCGTCGCCACTGTAAAGTTACTTCTCACAGTAGGGGGGCAGGTGCTACCCAAGGAGACACAGGAGACTGGTAGTAAGGTTGTGGAAACCTTTATTCAACTATATATACACTTTACCGAGAGAGCGCCGGGCTACACGCTCCGTTCGCTGCTCTCGCGCCGCGCTGACTCATGCGCATGCGCAGTAGCGTCCGATCTGGCCGCTACGCGCGTTCCTACCCCCTGACGTAGTGCGCGTCAACTAGACCGCGACACTACACAGGGAAATTGCATTTCAGGCCTACAAGATTCAGCTAACATGAGAATGGCATGAGCTTTACGGAATCGCATAAGAAATTAAGGCACGCTCAGTTAATATTTCTACCTACATAGAAAATGACACACTAATAAACACTTTTAATAAGTCAAGGATTGTCAGTTGCACAACAGAGTTCTTCATATTAATGTTTTTTTCTGCTACTTACTTTCTACTCTAATTCTTCAAATTACTATTTTCATGTTTCACGTTATTACATGTCAAAATTCTAACACTTCATGTTAACACAAGGGATTATAAACGGGTGCACTCTACACCTGTGATTATAATGCACCCCTACAGATAAAATGCAGTTTCCGCAACATTAAAGGATAGCAGAAATTTGCATCAAAATAATCCGTACTGGAAAGGATACTGGATAACGGTTCATATCCTACGACACTAAAAACAATTGGATTACCATGGAGTTTAGGCTACTGGGTAGCGTGCTACAGGCAATAAAGCGTCAACGTCAGTGACTGTAAGCGCTATATCAATGTTACAACAAAGAATATACAAAACACATGCAAAATCTGGTAATCCCTGGGAAGAAACGGCGAGCTCCGCTCGAACGAGAAACCTTCAGGGTTGAATGGTGTTTTGCAGTCTGAAGCCTGCCTACTTTTTACCGAAATAGCCACCTCTCTTCTTCGCAGCCAATGAGCAGGTACAGCGATCACACAGCTCGCCTACTCCCCTCGTGGCCCCGCCTCTCCCAGCAGCGGTCTACGGGCGGGGGCGTGGTTACTCGTGGTTACAGTGCGCGATCCCCGGAGCAGAGGGCGGTGAGAAGGACGCGCGCTCCCAGGGGCAGGAATTTGTGTTTTCAGTGTGTGGAGGACCACGTGGGCAGCAGGCGCGCGCTGGTTGTCCTCCGTCTGCGCGTGCGCGCGGCAGTCAGTGAGCGGCGGCGCGCACGAGCTGAGGTCCGGCAGAGCGTGCGGTTCGAGTGCTGGAGGCAGCGGTGTTACGACGGTCCCAGCAAACTTGTGAAGGACGGGTCCGGAGGAGACTGCACCGGGGTAGGCGAGGCATGCTGCGCGGCAGAGCCGATTCTCAGGTACACGGAGGCGCCACATTGGGAGCGGGGATGTTGGATAAACACTGATTTGTCTGGAAGCAGGCGGGTGAGTTTATAGCAGTACCCGCACAGCTCCCCTTGCTGTAACCTGTTGCGCGATAACGTTTCTTTAAGGATTGTTCTGTGGGTAGTGGTCTCGCTGTGGGGGTGTACCAGTTGGTGCAGTGGGCACAGTGTGGTGGTGGCTGTCGGTGCTGGAGAGAGAGGTGCAGCATGCCGAGTTTTCCTTAGCTTTAAGTTGATACCGGTTAGTGAGGCAGCACAGGCTTCCAGGGGTTGCGTTAGATACACCCCCCCCCCCATCACCCCCAGGGTACAATAGTGCATCTTCCTGTGTGTGAGCACAGTACGGATGTGCTACCGTGGGCGCTTGTGGGTTTCCTGGGTGCAAGTTTATCTAAGATCGCCCCTGTGGACTGATGGTGATCTTCCTTCACCTGGACCCTGGTGTCCAGTGTGTATGTAGAGTTGGTAGGGGTCAGTGGATTCCGGTCAGTTGGGTTCACCCTTTCAACAATTGTGGATTTTCCCACAGGGTTGTGCGGGTGTTTGGGTTATGGTGCAGTTAACACAGAGCCGCTGGGGGCTTTCCCTTGCAGTGGGTGCTGGAGTGTGTTGAGGTAAAGGGTGTTGCAGAAGGCAGTGGTCTCCTACTGGCAGTGCGGTTAATGTGGGGGGCGTTGCTGAGGATCTCCATTACAGTGGATGGGGATTTCTCATGGGTGCCGGGAACGTCCCTGTGTGTTTGTAGTCGGTGTTTTTGGCTGTTTCCTGGGTCTCTCTCTCTCTGGCCGGTGGGAGTTTTCGATTGGCTTGTACCTGGTGACTGTATTTGTAACAATGCAGTGAGTCCGGGGTCAATCTGAAAAGAGTGTGCCGCATGGTGAGGTCGCACGGATCATTGAATTGACTTTTAAGGGTGGGCGGGACACTGGTTTTGTTGCGGATTGCTGATTAATTGCGGAGTGGCACTGACTGCGCCTTTTATCTCCAGTGGTACTGTGTGTGTCCGACTGCAGACCCTTGGCTCCCCTTAGCCTCACTGGAGTTATGTCCAAAACTATGACTGCAAAATTAGATACTTTTATCGGTTGGCAGGTGCTCGTGCCATGAACAGGTGTGGCAGAGGTTGGCCTTGACCTCTCCCTGTGACCAGAGGTCCAGTGCCATTTAATTTGTATTTATTTTTTGCATCTTTGTATAGCGCGAACTGGACTCGAAGGGTTTGGAGCGCTTTACATGAGCACAAACTACATTGCACACCACATTAGCACCAGTTATGTTACGCACAAGGTCGTATTCATTTATTTTTATTTCTTAGGCACAGGGAGTTTAAGTGATTTGCCCAGAATAACAGGATGTTGAGCCGAGGCCGAGACTCGAACCTGGTTCTAAATCAGCAGCTCTGGTCTTAACGCCACATATACCGTGTTTCTTTACACTTGTGGCCTTCCTCGCCCCTTTATGGTGGAGCCCAGACCCCCTGTCAGCCTGTATGGTTTAACACTTGGACACGCGAGTGGCAAACTGTATCGCCCCCCCATCATCCATCGACCTCTGTTCCCGGATTGCCTGCCTCCTGTCGATCGCTTTCCGTGCCATCCACCACATTGCCCTATGCCCCACCCTATCATCGCTTGATCAACCCCGTCATTTGATTGCTCTGTGTCCCTGCTCCTCCCCTCTTATCTGATTTTCCCTCCAATCCCCCCTATGCCTTTCTCCCGCAGGCCATGCTGTGGATTGTATGTTAATACCCCGCAGGACGCGCGAGCCGCCTCTTCTCACACCCTGGCAGCTGAAAGGGTCTGTGGAATGCCAGATATTCAGAGCTAGTGGCACCGCCCCCAGACTCCCCCACTGATTCCAGGCCCCCTTTTTCCCAGCGCGCAGGAGAGCAGGCTGCGGTGGTGACCTCAGGGGTGGGCAGCCCGCTCTCCTTACTCAAATGGGTGCTTGTGAGCAGTGGCTGCAATACTTCACCTCGGGGGTTGGGAAATGAGGAAATATACTGTATTTACTATGTGAAAAACAGCCCCTCACCCCTTGATCACAGGTAGTGCACCCACGCCAGATTGGTCCAGTGGCATGCGTACCCAGGGGTTTCTTTCGCATGCATTTATCTTTTTATATTCTTTGATGAATGTTTTTTCGATTTATTGTTACACGTCGTGCCTATTTTTTTATTTATTAATGCAATTTTTATATAGCGCGGACTTTACTCAAGGTGTCAGAGGGCTTCACAATAGAACCAACAACGTTAAATGAGGACATTTTCATACTTGGATGCCTAGAACTTTTTATTATTTCTCCAGCGACTGGCGGGTGGCTTAAACATGCCTGTTGATTCCAAAGTGTTTAAGAAAAGAGCTGTTGAAAATCCACAGTGATGAGTGTAGACCCAATCCTCCATCGAGCACTTCTCATAGAAAACAGTAATTGCATAATTATCGGCTGCACTGAAGTAGAAGCGGCAGTCTGACATCCGAGGTGTGTGATTGTCGGTGATGTGGGTTGCGTTCGTATTTATCAGAGAAGAGTATAATATTTCCTGGAGTAAAACTCTTGCATGGCACATATTGGTCGGCTGGATCTCGGGGTAGTGGCTTTTCGATTTTGGGTTATAGTGCGGAATAGAATAAACATAATGTGCTAGCTCCAAGAAAGGTAATCACTGGAGAGGAGCTAAAATGCCAAGGAAAAATAAAAAAAACGGTTGCTGGTACACTTAACTTAAAATTAGCCACTAGTAATTACACTTTACAATGTATCATGTTTTACCATCTACTTCTCCAAACAAAGGCTGGCCATGCACAGGTCTAACTTGTTCCTATTCTAGTAAAAACAATCTGGCCTGAACTTCCAGGCCAAGTTACCTCCATACGTGGTAACCAGCAATCCCATACCCGCTGCAGCACTGGGTCTCTTCAGTGGGTTTAGCCTGAGTCCTGTGGCGCATGAAGCATGCGCCACACTCCTGGTAAGACCAGTCACACTTATGGTGTCTCATACAGAAAATCGTGATGGGTCGAATGCTTAGATCTCAGCTACTGGTAATTTACTATGTCCACATCCCAGTTAATTGTTTGCTATGCCACTCCAGACAGAGATCAACCATTTGCAAGTCTGATTTGGTCGTGCTATAATGGGAAGAGTGAAGCCTTAATTGCCGGGTCTCATTCTGCGTAGACTGGAGGATAAGTAGTCACAGAAACCAGGTTATATGCTCCAGTGTTTCTGTTTACTCTTCTGTGAGTGTATTTGTAAAAATGGTGTAGCTCTAGAGTGACCAGTTGTAAGTCCCACTGCTAGTTTTTTTTTTGTCCCTCAGCTTGAACCAGGCTGTGTAGGTAGAGAAGCATGGGAAAATCTGTTGAATGACTAGCTGGTCTCTATTTGTTGTAGGTGATGAAAGCTTTGGGTCTGACTTGCCAGTTTGTAGGCTCTTTTTAGGTGCTTATGTACTCTAAACCCAGTCTTCATGAGTATCTACACCTCCTGTGATGGCATCTTTAAGCCTGGGCTCTACATGCTTGCAGCATTTCATCAGAACACATGTGCAGCCCTCTAGTGAATAGCTGGCTAGTCCCTACGTAGTAGGCCTCGCCCTTTTAATGCATCAAGAGCACTGGAGTGTCTCTCTTTACCATGCGATCCACCTGTTTGACTTGGAACCCCTGTGATCTGCTGAAAAGCTTACACCCAGAGGTGTCATAAGCTCTTGAGGCTCATGTGCTTTAACAACTCTTCTTTGTATGGGCGTTGAGAAAGCTGTGTAGATCTGCTGTAAGCCCCGTTCTTCCAAGTTTGCGAAGAGTTTCGTCTCTGGTACCACCTGTCGCCGGGCTGCACCTGGCTGCTTTCCTATGCTTGATGGGATATGAATGCACTGGTCTTTGCCTACTGAAAGCCCTGCCCTCTCTAGGAGTCAAGAGCTCTTGACCCGCAATCCATCTGCCACCAGTTCTGCTTTTCTGTTCTTGGCAGTGGGACATGGATGGGGTTCCTGTAACCTGATGAAAGCCTCAATAGCTTTGTGTGTTTAGAGCTCTTGACCCTGCATTCCCGAGCCCAGTTCTTCCTCCTTTTAACTTCATTTCTGGGCACAAACTCTGGTCGTGGGCACAGCACTGCGGTGACCTACTGTAATTATTACCTTCACATTCAACAGCCCTCTTTTTCTATAGTTTCTGCGATCTTGTGAACTTCCATTGCCTACGACTGGCCTCCATTATACTTCTGGCTGTCTTTGTGTGCATGACATTGGGATATGGTTGAAGTTTTCTGATCTTCTCGTAGCTGCATCCTCGGTGTGTGGCTCTCCTGAGCCTGTAGCTCTCCGTCCAGGGTATTAGCTTCTTTTTTTGGGCATCATCAGGACTGCGTTATGCAGCATCCTCGGGCATAGTCATACACATAGTCATGCTTTGGGGGTTTCAGTACCTCTTGGCCATTCAGGTCCTTGCCTTGGGCTCCTCGTTGCATTTTTGAGATCCTGTGTATTTTTAGATGGAGCATGTAAAGATTGCTATTGCAACTTCATGTGAGGGCCCAGCAGTACAATGTAAGATCCATGCAGAGGACATGTTTATGGGATCTGAGCTGAGCCTGAACATCTGTTAATTCAGATGCTCTTGTGGAGATGTTGATGACGCACACATTCATCACTCCAGTGAGCTGTTGTAGGAGCCCATCCAATTTACATGCTCGTAGGTCTGCATCTGTTGTTTGTTTTCTCTGTGTTCTCGGAAGCTTTTGTGTATGTGTTGATGACAGGTAGATACGGTTCTAGCGAGTTGAAAGGGCACCTTTGAGCACACCACCCAGATATATCTTAGGGTCCTTTTGGTCCTCCAGTGCCACTGAAAATGGTGTTTCTTTGAGGTAGAGTAGTCTTTTAGTCTCAGTGGAAAACCTAGATCGTTCCATGTCCCTGTGTTAGCTGGCCTGCAATTTGTGATTGTCGAAGGAATAAAAATTCACTTTATAGGTGAGCTGATAAATGTGCTTCTTTCTCTTGACTACTTTATAACATCACCCTTGTTAGTTTTTTTTTTTATCTACTGAATAATTATCAACCTGAATTTTCTTATTGAATGCATTGTAGCAAAACAAAGACCACACTGCTTTAACTGGTTAGTATTCCCAGTGTCTCCTGTCACAAAAAAGTGCACTTCTCACGTAGCGGTTAATGTTATCTATCCTTTTTTATAAAATTTGTATGCTTTTTTAATTTAAAAAAGGCTTTGGCTACTTCTTGATATGCTCGCCTTCAAATGTTGTGTTTTGTTGAAGGGTTTTTTTTTTGTTGTAAAATACACACACATTACACCACCATTTCAAAGGTTAGAGTTGAATTAGAAGCATGGTGGATTTTGGGAGTAAGCTCTGTCAGACACTACAAATCTACAGAGCAGATAAATGGTATACTAAACGTTTCTTTTCTTCACAGAGGAGTTAACAATGTACTGTAAAGTTTTTCCAACTAATGTTTATCCCCATAAACTAAAAAACACACAGCTTTCTATGAAATTTGGCAGGTTACTGTCTTCCCTGCTATGTCGGCTTTTATATGAAAATGACACCACCAAAACAAACCATGCCCAACCTCAAACGTGCCTTTGTTTTACTAATGAGGCCTTTTTATATGTCTCCTTAGAAAGGCATAGATTGGATCTGACAGCATGGCGTATGTAGGATATCTTAAAGAACATGGGCGGTCCCAAGGGGGTCTTAGTTGCCCTATCGAATCAGAACTGTGCAGCATCTCAAGATTTGCTGTTGGAATGGCTTCTCATATCTGCTAAATGCTCGGGTCAACCCTCTTGCTACTAGGACTTGTTATGGTCATTCAGATAGTTTCACGCATGTTAAAATTAAGCTTGCTTAACTGGATGAGCATGCCGACTTAAGTACTTGGCTGCCCTCGGGGACAGTCAAATCCTTTACCCAAGAAAACGAATTATAAGGAGGCTTAGCTTTTTGTTTACCTGAAAGGAACATTTCCTTTTATGAAAGACGCAGGCAGTCTAAATTGACTTTGTAATTTCCAGTGCAAAGCTGATATGAGTATGTGAAATTATGCATTAGATTCATAAAGGTCGAACTTGGAGGAAGGTACCCTATCAGTTTTCTTTACTTTGTACTAGAAAAGTTATTATAGTCTTAGACAAGTTAAAGACTCATATATCTGAATATGTATTTGGCGTCTAAGATGTACGTGTACAGTTAACGGGATGAGCAGCCTTGTATACAGATTAATTTTATAGAGGCACTAGAAGTGTGCCCTACATTGCCTCTAATTGATCTCTTAACCATTGACATGCATTCTAAGCTGTTCAGATTTTTTTTTTCTTCTGGCCCTCCCCAGAGGGGGCTCTGTCCAGGTTCCCAGAACTGGATTAGATTCGGAAGAGAACGGTTCAGACGGGCATTTGTAAAAAAAAAAAAATACATACAGAACAAAACACAAAGAAAGCACGCCAGATTTTGATGTTACTGTCTAACCCCCCCCCCCAATAAAAAATTACGCAATAGTATCACTTTTGTTCAAGGGTATAAGATTGGACTGTGTTAAGCCTGTGCCTTACGCCTGGAAGCATATGCTCAGCCCAACCCGTTTGGTGACTGCAGCGCAGTCTGTACATATTTCAAAAATGTACTTTGTATCATTTTCAGGGCTGCTTTAGTTTTGAATTTCATCAATTTGGACGGTGTGTTTTCCTTCAGCAGGCCTACTAGCTAGATTTTCACTGAACCCCTGTTTTTATAAAATTAAAGATGGGAGTGAGCTTGCCAGGGCTGCATGCCTGACATACCATTGACTGTTATCTTTTTTCCCCTCTGCATTCCTTTCATCTTATAGGAGTAACATGAAGATTAATTTATTTTTGTCTATAACTTCAAGATAGTATTACATTTTGTGTTATTTTGCAGAGATTCGCAAAGCTGGCGTCCTGTCATTATTATTTAAGCAAGGGCCCGTCAAACAGTGTCATAACTCTTGAGGGGGAAAACAAATCCTGTCATGTTTTTTTGTCCCTCTCTGCTACTCCCTCTCTTCTGTTTGTCATCTACCCAAATGGTGTAAATGTTAGTTTATACATTTTTATATGGTACCCTGTTTTCATTTATTTGAATGCCTTACCAACAACATTCGTACTTGTATTTTCTTGCCCTCGTTTGTATGATTGATTCCCTTGTATCGAATTGAGGTGTTGCCAGTCATGGTTGTACGTGTACATATTACCCGGGGGGGGGGGGGGGATTATGCCCACAGTGACTTGTCTTTTCGTAACGGGTTTCAGGCAGCCATGAATAAATTGCTTGTATCTGTAACCATTCCTATGAACTGTGCTTCCTGGCAGCATCAACTGCTTAACTCTATATCAGGGTGGGGTGTACTTGGTGTGTGTTTTTGTTTGGACATTGCTGTATTTATTATTTCTGGCTACTTATGCTAAGAACATAACCAAATAGCTCGGTGCTTGCAGTCTGAGCGACCCGGGGACACGATGGCAGCAGTGCAGATTTTACAGTCCGTTTACAAGTCCATGAAACCTCAGTGCAATGTTTACAGTCTCGGACAACCCTCAGCGCAACATACAAGTGGTGCAATGTTTACAGTCTCGGACAACCCTCAGCGCAACATACAAGTGGTGCAATGTTTACAGTCTCGGACAACCCTCAGTGCAACATACAAGTGGTGCAATGTTTACAGTCTCGGACAACCCTCAGCGCAACATACAAGTGGTGCAATGTTTACAGTCTCGGACAACCCTCAGCGCAACATACAAGTGGTGCAATGTTTACAGTCTCGGACAACCCTCAGCGCAACATACAAGTGGTGCAATGTTTACAGTCTCGGACAACCCTCAGCGCAACATACAAGTGGTGCAATGTTTACAGTCTCGGACAACCCTCAGCGCAACATACAAGTGATGCAATGTTTACAGTCTCGGACAACCCTCAGCGCAACATACAAGTGATGCAATGTTTAGTCTGTCTCCCCACCATGAGCACATGATTCGAATCGCGCAATGTTTACAGTCTTCGATGGCCCTAACTAACATGATGGAAACAATGCTATGTTTACTATCTCTGACCGTCGTAAGCACGAAATAGGAGTACAGTATTTATTCAGTCTGTCCAATGTTTATAGTCCGGGTGTATGACAGTGCTAAGCACATGATAACAGTGCAATGTTTACTGTCCATGACCAACAGCCATAAGCACGTGATACAAATAGTGCAATGTTTACAGTCTTCGTGTCTGAACAATCCTTTGCACATAATACAAACAGTGCAATGTTTACAGTCTGTGACCCACAGTCATAATCAAGTGATACAAATAGTGCAATGTTTACAGTCTGGGTGTCTGAACAACCCTTAGCACATGATATGAACAGTGCAATGGTTACAGTACGTGCCTGATGGCCATAAGCACATGATACACATCGTGTCATGTTTACAGTCTGTGTGTCTGATAGCCCTAAGCACATGGTAGGGACAGTGCAGGGTTTACAGTCTGTGACCGACTTCCTTGAGCACACGGTGGCTGAACAGTCATAGGACCAGCGCGTTGTTTACAGTCTGGGCGTCTGACAGTCTAATCACATGATAGGAACAGTGTAGCGGTTACACTGTTTGGCAGACCTAAGCTCCAGTGAACCTTTAGTGCAGGGTCACTGCTTCTCTTTTAAAGAGCCTGGTAGTTGGAATGCTGTAGTGGTGGAATGGTCTCATGGTAGTGTGGTTACCTGTTCTGTGTCTACTGTTTGATGTTTCGTGTGCACAGAAATTCGCCTTAATTTTTGTCCGTGCTTAAATTGAGCGCGTGCCGTTCTTGCATTCTGATAACCACATCCGCCCGTCCCTCTGTGTTGATTCGGAAACTTCATACACAGAGCACTTCCGCTCCTAAACCCACACGTTTTCTGCAGTTGCATTACCTAGCCAGCGTTTCCATTTCAAAGAGTCAATGTATTTTGATGAACGTTGTTCGATTCTGTGGATGGCAGCTGCAGCTGTGCCATTAAATACGCTGCCACAAGTCATTAATGTCTTCTGGGAAGGCGTTTTTCCTCATTCCTTGTTTTTCAGTAAAAAAGCAGGATGAAAGCGAAAGAGAACAGAAAGTTGAGGTTTACTTTATTTAATAATACTTTTTAAATGATGTGTATTTGTGAGAGAACTGGATTCCTCTGTCTTTCTAACTAGCCATGGCACATACTGCCAGTGGCCCATTTTGTAAAAACATTTTTTGGGTCGACCCTGGGCAGCACATGTGCTGCTCTGCGAGGCATGCTGTATTCAGGTATGGACTTGAAACTCCGCCCACTCTTTTCCTTGGCTTGTGTCATTGTCCTTTGTAAATGCTGGCTTCAGATTCGTTAATAGGCTTGTTAGTCTCTCCTTAGTACTGCCTTGTCTACAGTTGTTACCTCCCATGAGGACTGGCCCTTTTACGTGTGTAGTTTTCTTTACAGTGTGTTAAAGCTACTTTCTTTAATGATCTTCTCCTACAGCTCAATACAGGCAGTGTGCTGCTCTGCTTACCAGAATTTTGCAATATTGAAAATAAAGATTTTTGGTGAGCCACACGAAGGAAAAAGTCGTGGATATCTCCCAAGTCTATTTTTTCAAAATTGGGAGCTTTTAGTAAGCAGCGTGCCAAAGGCGAGGTACTGTGCTGCTTACGAAAACCTTGCAATATTGAAAAAATAGACTTCGGTGAGCCGCACCTTTCTTCTAATCAGCGCGGCTCCCTGCTCCTCCTCCCCGTTCCCTCCATCTCTTCCACTGCAACAGGAAGCAATTCAAAAGGTCTCGCAATTGTGAGAGTTTAACCTATTGGCATTTTAAAAACAAACACATAAATAAAATGCATTGTCCCTTACAATGCCAATACCGTAAACTGTAGCAAATGCGAGACCTATTGCATTGCAAATGCTTGTTTTATTTGCAACACAGCATAGGGCAAATATATACAAATGGTCTTGGACCTACCGCAAAATCTGCTGACAGTTGTCCTCACATTAATAGGCCATTTTTTGTCATGTGAAAAAGGTATGTCGAGAGCAGTGCTGTGCGGTTGCCAACAACTTACCGTTATGCTACATTTCTCTTGATTTTGCAGTATTTCTAGTATGCCTTCTGCAGTTTCAAGACTTTCAAAACTTCTTGAAAGATGGCTATTTATGGTCCTGGTTTTGCGGACCACGTCACAGCGGTAAACTTATAGGTAGCTTCACATGCACCTTTCCTAATGATCATATAACAGTTGTAGGTACGGTATAGGGCGTCAGCTGATAAACAGCACTGAGAGGTGCCTGCTGCTGTGACAGCTAAGAGACTCACTGTATCGTTTTTTTAAAAGTACTAATATATATGATGAAAATTAACTGAGAATTTCGCAAAACTTCATAAGGTACAGTGATGCTTTTTTCTGTCCGGTCGCACCCGTCTTCCTTAAGGAGATGAACAAAACGTTTGTCAGTAACGTTTGTAAACTGGCGTTGCTGGCTGTGTAGTTTACGCAAGCAGGGCTTTTTATGCTAGATTATTTATTGATCTATCAACAGGAGCTGATATTCCTAGTCGGGGGGGGGGGGGGTGTAACCTATGGACTACAGTCACTCAAACTGTTGGACTCAGCCTTAAGTTGAATGACTTACTAGTTAATAGACCCTGCTCTCAAGCTGCTAAGAGGTAATCATTCGGGTATTAAATTAAGGTTTACAGCATTATACCGCTATTCTTGCAAACTTCAGCAATTATCAAAACCATAATTCCATTTAACAAGAATGAGAGAATTCTGTCTGTTCCTGGTTATCGCACTCTTGCATCTTCTAGGGTCAGCTTGCTACTGATAGTTGGTTTCTGCTAGCTTCCCGCTGAGCATTGACAAATGGAAGGGCGCCCATCCTGGTTTTCCTAAACTCTGTTTGAATGCTTGATTTCCTCCCACTGTGATGTGTGCCACCCATTCGCCTTACCCATTCTGAGGCAGGTTGTCTTTCTGCTCCTACTTAGGTGGGTTATGATTCCTCTGCCATTGTGGGAACCCACCAAGGGCCTTTTTAACCCCAATTCTCGGCCCCCAATGAGCCCTTTTAAGCCAATTGTGAGGCTCGCTCGTTCACCCCACTGGGCCTCTCTTCATGCCACTTTCTTTTGGAGGGCTTCTTGGTGCATGCCCTTTGTTTGCTCCTGTCTCCCTTTTTGGGGAGGTGTGGCTGGGATGGCACCGACCTAGCTGTGCACTGCCAAATCTGTACCAAATTGTACCCATTGCCTCTGCCACGTCACCAGTTTGGATTTTAAGCTCTTATATGTGTCTGGACCTTAGTTTCATGGTCAAGAGTTAGCCAACATATTTTATTTTGAATAAATCATGTATATTATCCATACTTAAAAGGGTTTTAGCCAGCCCATTTCATCCATTGTTCTACTCTACATATTGCTTCTGCCACCGCAGCTTGAGGAACAAGGTCAGCCCATTCAGTCATTGTCTTTACCTTACCGTAAGTGGCTTTCTGCTCTTGCACAATGTGCACATCCGCACAACAAAAAGTTCCCTTCATTGCCAGGACTACTGGTGCAGTGCATGCTTTTACATAAATTGTGTACGTATATATGATGTATGTGTCTGGATTTATGTGGCAGCCTGTTAATCATTAGTGTATACCTGCCGCTTCTGCATATTGGGTGCTCCCCAATAAACTGCTGATTTTTCTTCAGAGCTTTGCCACGTGATTCGTCAAACAAGAGTGCATTGGGTTTTAGTGGGGAGCTGAATGCCATTTGGTCCATTCGTAACAACGGTCTGCTTGCCCAGAGGTGTAGGATAAGACGATATTTTTTCTGTTTGTTAATACTGTGCTTGTTTTTGTTTTAGGATTCCATCGTCTGCTCTGCCAATGGACCTAGGTGGCATTGAATGGTAACCCCAAGGCCCTCCGGAGCACGGTAGCAGCTGGGATGTTGCGGCAGAACGGCGGAGGTAACAAGCGTGGTTTGGGATTAGCCCGGTTTTCTACCTCAAATTTCTTCACCATCTCAAATTCCACAAGCTGGGGAATGGGTCGCAGCACGAAGAGCAACTCCTTGAGTAGCATCAGCTCCAGTTCGGACTGTTATGACAGCGCAGTGGTTGATCCGGAGTACATCATGCTGCTGGTCAACGACGCCAGGAAATTCTCGGATGTCCTTATCTACCTGAAGGAGGCCTTCCTTTCTGAAGGTGAGCCTGCTTCTGTAGCGCATGCTGTCCTTGATATCACTGGATCAGTTTTCTCCATGTATGTTCCAAGGGATGGTTTATGGTCCGTTTTTTCAAAAATGTGTATATTCTTATGTTGTTGTCGTTGTCTTACATCCCAGGAGTAGGTGTTCCATGTTTGGGGGGGAAAAAAATTCTCACCATCATTGCTTTTTATCTTGTTCTAATTGTGAAGGGAGTTATTAATAGTATCTGGTTGGCCGAGAGTCATTCTTCGGTCTTACTGATTATACTGGGTGTGCAGTGATCTGCTCAGTCAAGTGAATAGTTTCTCTGCAGATTTTTTTTGTTTATGTAATAATGTATAAGAAATCTCCTTGTTCGTTGTGTGGGTACTTAAAAAAAAAAAAAAAAAAGCATCCTGGATTGCTGTAGTTATGGTACAGGATGAATAATCAGCCGAGTGACCCCCAGTGGAATAATGCATACACTACAGTTACTGTTTTGCATCAATTCCTTGTTCGTGCACATAGGCTTCCTGTCGTCAAGAAAATGTAGTAATGCTTGATTTGAGTATCGGTAACACTGGTTTTAATGATGGTTTCAGACTTGTGCGTTAAAGTGCCGTGCAGGCACCCAGTTGCTATTGCTTCACTAAACCATAATTTTCTATGTGAGCTGTTGACTGATTGAAGCAGGCAGAGGTCACATCGACTGTTTCCTCTTTCGTAACACCCTACAGCAGTGCTGAGCACCTCCTACTTTGTACTCAGTCGTTTGTGAACAGCCACTCCCAGTGGGTAGTAAACAGGCTGCCCTAATGAGTAACTTTTTGTTGCACGTCTACTATGCTTAGAGAGTTGGTTGATTAAGTCGTTATTGTAGATAAAGGTTGTTCCTACTTCTATTCTACTCTGTATCCACTGGTGCAGTGCTCGGTGATTTTATCTGGCAATCACCTTCATGCAGTCATGACCTCTGTTGCCACACTCTTCTCTTGGGCACAGAAGATAGGTTGTCTGGCTAGTTTTGCTCTCCATAAACCTGACACTGGAGCACCACTTTTGGCCACTTATGATGATAACTTTTAGGTAATGCTTCATTCCATACTTTCACTAGGTCTAATCGCTGTAATGAGCAGATTTTGCTGTTAGCCCATTGATGGTAATCAGCTTGCCCACCATGGAAAGATGGAAGGCTGTGTCTGCCATCCTTACAGGGACTCAAACTCTTGGTCTTCAGATCCCTGATTGATGATGATGTAGTGAAGGCAGTTGGTAAGCTTTGTTTTAAAAAAATATAAATGAAAGGTGGGGAATGGTAGGGATGGGCAGTCGGAAGCAGGACAGAATGTGTGTGTGGGGAGTTTAAACATTTGAGGGCTAACCAGTGCACAAGGGAGAGCCCACAAAATCGTTTCCACTACTATGGAGTGCTGGGATATTAAGAAAAACATGGTTTTGTAAGTGGTTTACAGATTCAAATCATCCACTCAAAGGGATGGAACAAACACAGGAAGAGGAAGGAATGCCTAGACATCAGAAGCATGCAAATGAGTGACCAATCCCATCCAATGGAAAGTAATGGACTGGCCATAAGTCTACTTTAAATATTGGTGTTGTCCACAATAGGTCTTTGTAAGAGAGCCAAGACAAGTAAAAATAATTCTAATTATTGGAAAGCTACATTCGATGGGTTGTAGTAATCCGGTGTTTATTTAGCAAAAATTCTAATGGTCAAGGGTGATCCTTAGGAAATCAGAATCGCTGAAGCCAAAGCATGTATACTATACAGCCAACATGTCTTTAGCCCCCTTCTGGCATGCATGCCAGGGCCCTTTTCAAGGTGTAGTTAATGAGTCAGACATGTGTAACCAGGAAATACTACTGCGGCTGAGACTGCTGTATATTAATAGCTGAGTTTTTCTCCGTGAGCTGTGTCGGGCATGTAGATCCTAAAGTCTTCAATTTGGTCCGAGGGCTGTTCGCTAGCGGTCGAAATGGGCCCATTAATATGCCTTGAAAAGGCTCTCTTTTATGTCTATGAACTTAGTGGGCAAGGGGTTTCCCATTCCCAAGGACAAGTGACAATCAATGCATCCTCATTATCACAGGCCGGGCTAACACCCAGGATCACCCCACTAATTTCGAAACAATAGGTCTTTGACTACACATGGCCTAATCATTGGGGACTGGAAAGTGTTAGGCAGTGCGCCAAAACTAAGAATCTCTTACTAAAAAACACAATACCCACTTTCTTTTTTCAATGTCAGTGTGCCATAGCAGTGCACTATGCTTCACGTGAGGCAGTGTAACTCATTAAAGGACTTGAATGTCAGTGTTGAAGAACAACTCAAATCAGCAATATGCATACTCGAATATAGAACAAGGAATTGTGTACTACTGGTAATCAATTAGAATGCTGCTCATCCCAGTGCTTAAACTAGTAATATTGATTTTACACTGCTGTGACATGAAATCATACGCTGAGAGTTGTCACAGCATTGGAATCAACCTTTCTTCTACCCCTCCAAGGTCCAAAGCATATTATTTCCACTGCAACTTGGGTCTAGGTCTCCAAGATACCAGCAGAGTGGCCACATGGTTCTGTCGTGCAGTTAGGTATCACCATGAGACTTGAAGCCGGGGAATGCTGCTGTGGTAAAAGTTGGCATGGAACGCCTCAAGACTTTGGGTTCTCCACCCTTTACCCCTGAGGATGGGATTTAATAATTTATCTCTCTTTCGTCCTTAGCCAACTACTCACCTAAGGGCAGCAACCCAAATCAGGACAAGAGCACCTTCCTGGCCACCATGCACACTACCTAAACTCTTCACATCTGTCACGTTGCAATTTAACATGCTTCTCAAGTGTCGTATTGTGCTTCAGAAAATCATAAGGGCCATCAAGCTCTACATAAAAGCCATTGCAAGACAAAACAATTGGATTCCGTTGTATGCCCCCGGGTCCTGTTCTGGCTTTTAGCGCCCCTGACTGGACCCTTAATCCGTGCAACAGGACGCTCTCTGCTGGCAGGTGCATCGGGCACCGCTTCCAACACAGCGTTACAGGAAGGGGGTTAGAGGATGGGGAGAGGTGGCAGGGTTTAGGATATGGGATGTGGAGGTACGAGTGAGTTGGCACGATAAGACTAGCTCTCCTGTAGTGGTGGGAGCAAGAAGGCAGGTATTTTTATATACGGTGACCATGGGATGGAGAGTAGTAAGCGGGCGGGTGCTGTGCGTGACTAGCATTCCTTTTACTCCAGCCTTTGCCCCAGCACCACCCATTACAGACCGCTTCAGAGGAAAGAAAGGCAATTCGAGGAGTATACAGAAAGTAGACTCGTAATAAATTTAAATCCAGTTTTATCCTGGCCATTTCCATCCAGGGATAAATGTCTAGTTCAGACCATGTGAGCTCTGTTCTTCGCTTCACGCTTGTTGCCAGCCAGGATTCTGAATGCGCATAATCTTGGAGAATCTTAACAGAAGAAAGGTTCAGTGGGTTGGAAACCCTCGATTTAGTTACTGTCTTATTTTATCTGCAGCACTGTTGATTTTTATGTAAGCTCATGGGTTCTGCAGATTGAAAGGTTATGTTTGAAATTTTAAATCAATCTATGATTTGATTACATATAAAACCAGCACCGTTCCATTCTTGCTTTACATCGCTACAGTTTGTTTTTTTGTGACGTGCCGCATTTTCTTAAATAAACTGCGCAAGACTACACCTGATTTCCAGCTATGTAGCATAGAAAAGCCCATCACCAGTTTCCTTCTGCTAAGTCCTAAGCATAACTCCCATTAGCTCTGTGCAGACAAACTGCATGTCTCTGGCAGCATCCATGGTTTAGAGGTTGTGCAGGGCGGCCCATCTGTGTCACCCTACATGGAACCCAACAGGCAGTTCCCAAGAGGTTCCGTGCTGGCGGACCCGGTGGAACCTACAGAGAAAGCAGCATAAATCCGTTCTCAAACAACACCGACTACACACAGATGTGCTGCGGCGCTGCTCCCAGCCCCCACTGACCTCCACTGGTGGCTTCCCTTGTACCTGCACTTGGACGCGGGGAGCCGGGTGACCGTGCCACAGAGTAGGCGTGTCATGATGGATTTTCCTGCAGTTTTGGCAAAAATGATACCGAACTATGCAAAGAAATGCGGCTCAGGACTGCTGCCTTTTCTCCCACAGTTGCACTGCTTGAGCTGGCGTCAGGGAAGACTGTCCAGCAGGCACATTCCAGCACACTGATCCTCCCCTGCCCTCGCAGGAACCCTTGCACACGCCGGAACAGTGAAAACCAGGGAATCGGTCAAGTGCTGAGGCCCACTCCAAACAAAGCACATTTTTTAATAATCATTTTTTTAAGGATGCAGTGCCCGGGCAGCAGATGGCATCCGCTGAGTCCTCTCAAAAAATGGCATGGGATATTGGGGCGAGGGGGGGGGGGGAGCTGTATACAAGAGGGCATGACAACACGTGTGCACCCATAGAGAACTGAAACAAAAAATTCCCTGAATGTAAGGAGTGAAAGAATACAAGTCATCCATTCAGAAGGGTGGCAGAGAAGCTGTTCTCAATGTCAAGGACAAAGCACAAGAGTAGGGAATGCGATTGATCAAGATGCAAGCAAGTTTGATAGACAAAAAGTCAACAAATGCAAGTCAAGGCCCCCGCTGAAAGCGCTCTGCAAGTATTGGCATTGTCGACAATAGGTCTTTGACAACTGCCAACGAAGAGATGTCTGTAGGCGAGACCTAAAGCAGGGACCCTAGAAACCTTCGATGTTCTCAATTAAGAGTTATTGTCTGGCGATGGAGTGGACACTGGGGTGTATTCTAGTTTCTTTGAGATCCTGGTCCTAAGCAAATTGATCTGTGATTCCGGCATTAAGTGGCTTTGCAGCAGCAAGTGTTTGCTCTTTCTGTTTTGTGTAGCTCTCCTTCGGCTTCCTTAATCATGGCTGCGGTTGCACCGGCGCTAGGTGTGACTTGTGAAGTTCCCCTTCTCTCCTTGCTGCGCACCCAACAGTGAGTCATATCTGGAACTATGCCAGCAACCCCTGTCCCGGGGCAACGTCACTGGTCGAGGAAGTGACTGTCCACCAAAGAATGCTGTACCCCGTGGGCCCTTCGCAGCTGGACTCTTGCTACCGATATCTGTTACTGTTGACCTGAATTGTATTGTAGCAGAGCTGAGGCAGCCTTTTATACTTGATATTTGTATGCCTCGTCTCAGTAGGATGAAAGGTTGGGTCTTTCCTGCATGAATGTAAACCTGTGAGGAGCAGTTTATGCACAGATATTAAAACCTAGTGAATAACTTGCACCATACAATCTATTATAAGTGCAAGAAACATCAAGAGCGTTTGGTTTATGTGCGAAATATGTAAATCGTGTATTGCGTGCCCGCATTAGTGGTTATACAACATTACTGTACCTGTCCCCACTGTGGCTTCCGATGCAAATAAAGTAAAACCTCTCTGGAACTTATTGTCATAAGACGGTATTTTTAAGCATAATAATGCATGGAAAAAGGGGAGTCTCCAGTGTCTTTCGTGTAAACATTAGCTCATAGCAAAGGTATCATTTAAAGAGAGAGACCCGTTTCAAAATATAATTTATCCATTGTTCAGCTTACACAAGAATGGCGTGTTTAGCTTGTGCTAGTTCCTCATCAAAGGCGAGCCTGCACTCTTGAATCCATTTACCCATGTCTAATATATCCTGAGACGGTATAACTCTAACTCCAGGGGGCGGCTATGGGCGTTCTGCGGTGGGATACTCTTGAAATGTTGTGAACTTCCACCAGCGCAACGCTGTATGGGTCTCTCAAACCTTTTACCCATCACATCCTGCAAACTGACAGCTTTCTACTCCAGTTAAGGGCAAAGGGAAGGACATTTCCAAGGTGGGAATGGGAAGGAACAACCTGCAAAAATGGGGGTGGGGGGGTGGAGGGGAAGTGGTTTCTGTCTGGCGGTGCAGATGGGGTCAATTTCCCTGTAGAAGAGCAGCCACATTAATGTAGTAATTTCCCCTCTTCTCAACATTGTGTACAGTTAATATTGTAGTATTTGTTTACTGCAATTGCCTTTATTTAACGCTTACTACCCCTGACGAGATATTGGTACGCTTAGCGGGTATTAGCACGCTACTCCTGTTCCCAAGGTCAGTGGTTAATAAAGTGGGTATTGTTGGTCATTTGTATATTGCTTTCCAATGCTTTTATACGGCTAAAGAGAGCTCAGAGTGTTTTCTATGTGTTTAAGTTGCATCTCTGTTTGTTCTGCATGGATAATGGTATCTTGTAGATAGTGGGGTAGTGGGAAGTATTTTGATCTTAGTGAGGTTCGGATGCTTGCTCCAGTCATCTTATAGCTGCGCCTGTTCAGGGAAATGTGGGAGAGTCATATTTACATTTTAAGTACATTAGAAGGCCTTCCCATGGTCGTAATGTGGAATTTGCAATATCTTTTCAGGAGAATTCTTGGAAACTTTTGCAGAATCTTGATTTTCATAAATCAAGGACTTGCATTTGTTCCCACTTTTCTTTAACTTAAAGTGCTACCTCAGTGGGCACAGGCCCTTTCATTTACACAAGGCAAGCTTTTCTTTTTTTAAAGGTGAACATTTACAAATTATCAACGGTCTGAACGGTGACCAAAGTTTAGTGTTTGGTATATTTTCTAAAGTCCTAGGGATATCAAAGGACCTAATTAATACGCACTTTAGTTTTGCTGAGTTACATTTATTCTTTGAGTGTCACAACGCTTCAACTGTAAAACATTCGTCTTGCGAAATGAATTGAAAAGAACATTTCTGTGTTTTTTGTATTTATTATTATTTTTTTTTAACGCAGTGCAATCACTTGAAATTTCTGATGTAATTGCTCAGATTCTAAACACTAGTGACTGTTTCAGGTCTCCCCTCCTCTGTCCTCCCTAATTACTTCCTGGAAAGCTACCAGAGCAGAACTTCAAAGAATGCTTTTCTCCTATTTGTGACTAATATTAGAAATAAATGATCAGCGGTGTTTTCAGTGTTAACTTTTTTTCTTTACAGTGCCCACCCCCGTTTCTTATCTTGCGATCGTCTAAAAGCCCCCGCCCCCCTCGCTTCATCCGGTGTTGGTTGTGTCTACTCCGTGTTGCTTGTTGGTCTGCTTTCAGTGTCACTCTGGGTGTTGTTTTATCTCCGCCTGCAGTGTCTACGAGGCAAGATGAAACTGCCCAATGAACACAACAAACAGTATGTGAAAAGAGGGCGCTTTAAGGAGATGGGTGCACATCAAAATCCGCAACAAATCTGACCACCACATACAGCCTTGCTGACTAAACACAAACTTGCTAAAAAGAAAGCATACCTGATCACTCCTCCCCCAACCAACCATGAACCTTAAGTTCAACTTCTCCTTTCTTGAACTTCCCATCTCCAATACTAAACTGCACCCTACATCCCAGTCTGCCCCTGCTCTATGCACTATCCATTTATCAGCTCCTTGCTACCAATCCCGAATGCTTCCCTATGAAGTTGTCACCCAGCCTCCATCTCCTGCCCCAACACGTCTGCCAGATCAGTAGTAGAGGCCAGTGCCAGACCAACCTAGTGCTCACCAAACCTTCCATACAGAAAAATCCCATCCCAGAGGGAGCTTTCCTGTCCTAAAGCCAGTCATGGTCCCAACTTGACACCTTACAACTTTCCATAACAACAAAGCCAAACTTTTCCTGATATCGAACAGATAAAGCTTCACCCCACAAATGAGAGATGCACTCAATACTCCTGAAAAAATTGCTACACCTTGAAGTGGATCTCCCCATGCCGAATCCTGGCAATACCTTTGTCCCTGCAAAAATTCCCTATTTCCCGGTTTACTTGGTGCCCATTCTTATCAACAGCAACAGACCTCATGGCCGCATGTTGCACTCTGTGTAATCAGCACGGTCAATCACACCATTATATCTGCCCGTTAACGATTCAAATCCCTAATGCTTGCCTCCTTCTTTCAATAACCAATGCACCGTAACCGAGAAAGATAGTTCTTGTGCAAATGAATATATATATCTGCACAACCCATCTCTTTAAACAACTCTGACAAAGTCTGCAGTAGCTGGCTCCAGGGCATGCTCCCCTCCACACTCTAAATGAACCTGTACATTTGTTTTTGGAAAACCCCAAATGTCTGCTGAGGGTGCGCTGCTCTGCCTGCCTGGCTGCCCATTTAGCAGCAGTGGCTGCAAATGCACACCTTAGTCATCTGCTGTGCCAGGAAAAGAACCTGAAATTAAAAAGCGATCATAAATTGTGAGATCAGTTTGCTTCAAGTATAACTCCCATTCCGGCTATATTGTTTGAATTCCATCCCCTAAGGCTCCCCTTTGTCCCTCTGAAAACGGATACCTCTCTGCCACTGTACCAAAAGTCTTTCCCCATCAGATCCAAATCATCATCCGCCAGTCGACACAAAACCCTCTAAACCTGGAAGCTAGTGAACACGGTACCATTTGCATGGACAAAACACCGCGCTTCATGCTTGAAACCTGCCACCAAACGCTCACACCAACTAGCCAAACGGACAGACTACACAACCGTGCAAATCCATAACTGGATCACTTTCCCTCTGGTCCATTGTAGATCTACAAAACCAGACGTCAAGAACCCCATCTTTGTCCACACCATTCTCTTTAAACAACTCTACGCCCCCATTACACCTTGAAGTTCTGAGATCATAAATGTCCCAAATAACAGCCAAGACCCGCATAAAGCAATACGGCCTACCCCCCACCCCTTCCCAAAGCACACACTATGTGCAGACCGTATAATCCACTGCAACACATGGATTGTCCTCTGCCTGCTTGCTTCCTCCTGCCCTTAAAATATTTAGCCCAACCCTCCACCCTATCTTCAAACCTGTCTTTACACCCAGTGCCGTTGTAGTCCATTGTGAGGGTCTTCAGTGCTTCATCAAGCCCTTTGAAGTTGTTGTTGCAACAGTTGTTCACTGGGTTCTGTTGGTGCAGGCGGACCCTTGTGCAAGCCTTTCAGAAACTTTATGACGAATCGTTGTCGGCTAGTGCTTAGACTCGCAGAAAGGGGCTAGTGCTGAGTCACGTGGTATACTGCATGGACTCTGTCCTGAGTGGACCTTTCCCAGATTGACCTTTTGTTTATTTCCTGTTGCAGAGAAGCATAGATTTATCTAGATTACGGAGGATTGCTGTTGCTTGAACACCATACGTTTGCGGGTAGTCCATTGTGAAAGATTACATTTTAGAAATAGTCCGGGCACTGGTGTCCTTGAAGGGTATAAAAGTTGATTGCGTCATTACGGTCAGCGGGTCTCAATGTTTTGGGGCTGTTTTGCGCAATTCAGTAGTACTGGAAACTAATATTTAGAGTCCGCTCAGTGCCCACTGTCTAATCTCGCCTCATAACTCGGCTTGGTGTAGCTTTGACCTCGGAGCCTTTGTATATTTTGCTATTTATGGTACATTGTTTACGGAGGTGTTTTTTAATGTTAGCTAGGTTACAAATGTGGCGCGGCACAGGATTCGGAGTAGTGGGTGTTCATTTTGCCATATGTTTTTTTTCCTGTCTTTTCAGTATTTAACTGAGGGATTCTGATGTTGTAATGTTTAATTTTGGGGTATGTTCGTACCTAATGCCAATGCGAGGGTTTGGGAACAAGAATCTGGTGGATCACTGGGCTCAGAATATTGTGAAAGCACGAATTCATAGTTTGTATTTTAGCGTATTGTAGTGTTCTTACCCTCATTTTAAATGTTACATAGCCTGTTAATTTTTAAGAGCATGTTGGCCCCCTGGTGTGTCTTGTTGCTGAATAAGAGATTACTATTGCCACCTGTGTTTTACGTACCTCAGAAGATCAAAGGCTGAGTTAAAAAAAACAAAAAAAAAAAAAAAAACTTTGTGATTCAAACCTGCGAGCATGATTTAAAGGCAGCCCCTTGAGGAGATAGATGCTTTAGTCAGCTGAGCAGTCCGGCCTGGGTTGTGGTGCAGGCTGGTTCCTTTCAAGCGTATTTACTTTTAAACCATTGGCGTTCTTATATTTGGAGGTCTTTCATGGTGACAGTTTGTGTATTTCACTATTTGATGTTCACATTATGCACGCTTTTCTTTTTTCTGTGTTTTTTTTTTATATCCAGTGGGTAGCTACCACATAGTGTGTATTAGTGCATCATTACCTGATTGCTTTGCAGATAAAATGCAGATGAACTGCCTCATTTAGTCACAATGATAGTTTAAAAATATACGATTTAGTGGGGAAATGAAATTTGAGACAGTGGCTCTCCTGTGTGATACGTCTAACAGAGTGTACCAGTTTGTGAGACCTAAATATGAGACCCCTCTTCCTATCATTTTTGCCTCTTGAGTGTTGTTGTTTTAGGAGGACTAGGACGCCTTCCTCCTCCCCCCCCCCCCCCCCCCCCCCCACACAGTTTATGGATGAGCCGGGATCTCTGCCCAGGAGCAGTTGAGTTAATTAGAGCACCAATCACTAACCAGTCGGGGTGGTAGGGAGGGTTAGAAAAATGATCTACAGGTCTTTTGCTAGTTGGCTGTGTCTTTTTACCTCCTACATTTCTCGCATTGCTCTTGGGCTGAAATACCCGGCCGAGTACTTATTATCAGAGGGGTTCTACCCCCCCCCCAAAAGAAAATGAGGCTGTCGTCCATGTTTTGGGGAAATGTAAGCTCCCCTAATGGACATTGACGGTACTGCGTCTACAAAGACATGGTGGATATCATTGGAGCCCACTCTCTGGAAGGCTTTCCAGCTCGCTTTGTGAAATCGGCTCTTCCGGTGACCGTGTGAAGAGAGCAGATAGCGTGTGACACACGGTGTAAGCTGGCAGGACTGCTATTGTGCTTTTTCAGTGCAAACCTGCACTGCCGATTCCCATGCTGTGTCAATTCTGATGGTAAGGTGAGTACGCTGGACGCCTACGCCCTGTACTGCTAAGCACTAGAAAACCAATTCACAGTACATAAGCCTCTATACTGTTCTATTATCGATCGCGCGCATGTGCAAAACAGTATACAAACCCTCGTACAGCTCGTCCACTGGTGAATAAATATTTAGTTTGAAATAATGTTCCAGTGTCCATCAGTAAAACCTCAATTCTCCTTCTAGCACCACCACCCAGAACTCGCTGTTCTTGATGTCCGCATTCCCTGGAGCCCACACTTGAAGCCCTGTTCATCCGCACTGCCCTGGATTTTGTTTTTCTGCGGTCAGCGTCTGTAAACAATGCAGTTTGATTGCAGAGTGGTTTCATTCAAGGTTACGCCCGTTATCAGCATCGGGAGGCCGGTTGTTTCATTTTTATCACGGCATTCCATGGCAGCCCCGCTTCCCGCTCTCTGCGTTAGGCTGGCTGACTGACATTGAGTCATTAAGCAACAACAAAGTCATACATTTGGCAGTGTTTTTGCTGAGCTCTTTTCCTGGTCTCGGCCTTTGCAAAATAGTATTTTGGAAATACGTCTGTGACGACAAAGCGAGCAAAACATAAGCTCCCTACATGCACCTAAGCAAACCTCGTGCTATGCCTTAAATATATTCATGAGCTGCATGCATCCTTCTCCCTGGGCTTCCTGTGACTAAGGCAGATTGGGATGCAGTGTCCGGTTCAAGAACAGGTGGTGACAATGAATGATTTGAGGGCATCTGGGTGTTGGTGGTGGTGGGGAGGTGACTGAACCCTTGGTTCATGTGACCGGAGTATGGTTAACACCTTTCACTGTGGTAGGTCTACATTCACGTGGCTGTACTGTTTTAGGTCACAATGCGAGCTCAAACAAAATGTATAATTCTAGGCAACCCATTGCCTCCCATTGTCGAAGTATATATGTATGTCCGTGTGTTGAAGTTTAGTGTGCCGTTAGCCAAAAGGGTAGAGTGGAATCGTTTAATGTAAAATTAATATCCGTTATGCAAACGTGTAAAACATTATCTTTTTACAAATTAGCTTTGTTTTCTAAAATTGTCCAAGTAACATATTCCAACTCCCCATAATTATGTTTGGCAGCCGTGTTGCTTAGTGAGCTAAATATACACTGGTGACTTATAATTTTATGTGAAGGTTGCAAGTTTGAATTCTGGCAACACCATCCCGCCTTCCAGTGTTGGGGAAATAGCATACCATTAATTTGGGTAATGGTGATATCTATTATATACAGCAGATGTAAGATATGCAGCTATTTATACCCCAAAAATATTTATTTGATATTATCGATCTCATCTCTGTTTCTGTAATCCACCCTCTGCTTTACCCCTTTCTACTCATTTCCACACTGTTCATGGCCAAGATTGTATTGTAATTGCATTTATATGGCGCTTACTACCCCTGACGAGGCGTTGATACGCTTTTTCGGCGAGTAGCACGCTACTCTGAACCCATAAAGGATTAGTATTGAGTTAGTTTAGTGAAATATGAAAGTAATTTGAGTGGTTGATCGGTTACTCAGTTATTTGGATTCAGAAGGATAGCGGAGGGATAGAAGAGAGAAAAAGGTTTGCATTTATATAGCGCTTGTTACTCCTGATGGGTTGTTGAAGCACTTTTTTTTTTTGGCGAGTAGCATGCTAATCTGGAACCCAGTAAAGGAGTAGTGTTAAATTAGTATAGTGAAATATGAAAGTAATTTGAGTGGTGGATATTAGTCAGTTATTTGGATTGGGAAGGGTAGCAGAGGGATAGAAGAGGGACAAAGGCATATATATATAATCCCATTTCCCATAGGAAATCTGAAAATTCTATTTTGATTAACTTTGGCGCCGGTTGACGAATCCTCGCGAAATTTTCAAAACTAATGGGGCGCTCCGCTCAGCTCCTACCCTGAAAGTCTCGGGGTGATTCGTCAAGTAGGGGCTGAGAAAAAAGGGGGGTCCCAAAACGCGTTTGCCCCATGCATTTTCCCATAGGACCTTTAGTCGAAGGTACAGCTGAACAGAATTACTTCAAATTTGGCAAAGAGGTAGTCCTCAGGTCAGGGATGTGCCTGTTGCATATATGGTGTCAATCTGTTCAGTAGTTTGAGAAAATTGCAGTTAAAAGTACATAAATATCTATAGGCGCGCACCGTGCGCGCACGCTGCCGTGCGCGAGCGTTAATTCTGATTGGTGGTTAGATGTCAGTCAACATTCAAATCGGTCGAAATCAGGAAGTGTTGGACGCCATTTTGTGTGTGGCAGTGAAAAACAAAGGCGGAGAACGTGAAAAGGGGGCAGGTTAGAGAGTTTCTGACCCCCTAGCCTTTGTCAGGGGGTCCCTGAAGGACCCCGAAGGGTGAAAAAACATATTTTTTTCTTCAAAAAATCGCGGGGTGCGCGCACGGTGAAAAACCCTTAAAAAATAAATAAAAATAAACGAGCCATTCCATATTACAGGATACAGTCAATCTATAACTATATACATAGGTAGTTTATTGTAAAATAAATATATAAAAAATATAATCATACATAAGCATTTAAAAAAACCTTGCAAATTCACTTAAAAAACCATAGGTTTCACACACGTTATAGTTAGCTGGACATTTCACTCGTAAAAAACCATTGAAATTCCCCCGTTATAGTTAGTTAATCTAAATATAACTCGCGCGACCGCAATCAACTGCTGATGTCACATATTACATCACTGTATTCACTAAGAAAATGTTAATAAGTCAGTTATACAATTAATTTTACAAAAAAACACCATCCATTTAGACACTTATTTACCCATTTATTCTTCCATTAACCTTTAGATATACATATATAAAAAATATTTATTTTTCAGAAAGACGCATATTCACTGGATGATGTCATCAGTGATGTCATCAGTGATGTCATTTGAGATGTCATCAGTGATGTCATGAGTGATGTAATATGTGACGTCATCAGCAGTGGATTGCGGTCGCGCGAGTTATCTTTAGATGTAACAGGGGAATTTCAATGGTTTAACCTATGGTTTTTTAAGTTTATATATATAAAAATATATATATATATATATATATATATATATATATATATCTCGCTTTTTATGCCTAATGGGGTGTTGAAGCGTTTTTTCGGCGAGTAGCACGCTACTACAGAACCCATAAAGGATTAGTGGTGAAGAAAATAAGTTACTTACCTGTGACTACGATTATCCAGTATTGGTATCCTTCACATATTAAAATTCCATTTCCTCGCAGAATTCACTTTTGTGTTTGCTACTGTTGCAAAGCATTTCTTTGTAAACCGATTAGCTGCTGCTTAGAGCTTGGTCCATGCTATTTTAAATACCTCTTAAAATTGTAACTGGAGATCTGTGATGCAGCAATTGCCTGCTGTACGTTTAGCTCTTGAACAGATCTTACAAACGCACATGGTGCGTTGCAGATTACTGTGCCCACTTCCCCCAGGCACCAAGGTAGCTGTTGACTAGGCTTCTAACCCCAGTGTTGGACCCAAACTGTGTTTTCTACTGATCAGCAATGCACTCTTGTTGTTCATGAAGACCATATTGTTTTCATCCTTCACGGTTATAGAAATTCAAGACATTTGTAGCTATTAGTCCTGGTATACTCCTTTGATGATGGGTGTAATTTGATTTACTCTAGGGCATCTAAAATATGACCATTATTACAATCCATGGTTCGCTGGAAGCAGTGAGGTGTCAGGAAAACAGTGACTAAGCGTTATTCCTTTAACACTAAAAGGTTTCTGTGAGACCATATCAAGTTATACCATGAGCAAGAAAGTATATACCATGAGCAAGAAAGTATTTAATATGAGCATTAAATAGTTAATGATAGTCGTTTGACTGTTTTATGAGAGAAATCCTACTTCGCAAATAATACAATGAATAGATGGCAGGGGTACATTTTATATTCTAAAGCAACTGTTATGGAATCCCTGGATCACATTTAAATTTGCCTTTCAAAAAGCAAACTACTTACTTCACTTCTGTTTCACAAAATAGCTGTAGTTCTCCTTGGTTTCTTTTAATCTTGGTTTGAACAGTAAAATGGCCTGACGTCTAATCTTCGCCACTGTGTAGTTATAGTTAGGTCAGCGTTTCCATAGGAAGAACATTTTTTGTTTTGCTGATAACTTTGGTGCCATGCGACAAATCTCCATGAAACTTTCCAAACAGTAAGCTCCCTCACCTCAGCTTCTTCCTCTGGAGTTTTGGGGTGATCCCTCGAGAGGGGCCAGGAAAAGGGGGAGCACAAAACGTTTTCTAATGTTAATTCCCATAGGAAATTTTGAAGTGATGCAGAAGAAACAGCAAAACAGAATTGTATCAAATTTGGCAAAAAGTTAGAACTTTATTAAAGTTCGCTTTTCGTTATTTGGTGAAAACCTGCTTAGCTGCTTTTAATAAATTCTTGTTTAAAGAGGTACTCGGGTTGGTCATGAAGCGGTTAAAATTTTAGTTATATCTGGACTGTTGGTCCCATAGTACTGAAAATGTAAAAAATAAGGGCCTATGATTGGCCAAAAGAGCCTTTTCTCTTGTTGATGGATCTGATTGGCTGGGCTCCACTTGAAATGTTGTTTGTGGCTGCCATTACAGGAGACGGAGGCTCAGTCTTTGTGTCTTGATCTAGTATTAAAAAAACATAAAAGGGGGCATGATAGAGATATCCTGCACCTAGTACTCCATGTAGGGAGGGGGACCCATAGGAGGCCTCCCCCTTATAGGGCAAAAAACAATTGTATTGAGATACTCCAGAGACGCCCTCCCGTGAGGACACACGCTTGACTCCATGTTCTCCGCCAGCGACTATGTCCCCTTCAGCCACACCACCGAACTCCACTGGACCGCCACCACTGCATCCACTTCTCCTTCAAGAAATACACCGCACACAATGAACCGCAACGTATCCCACACCGCAACTGGAAAAAAATCACAGAAAACCAGCTCATCACCACACTCGCTCGAGACCCTTCACCGAGCCCTCCGAGACAGACGCAGCAGCCCGCAACTTCAGAAAATGGATCGATGACTGCGCTAACACCCTCCCCCCCCCCCCCCCCAACCAGGAAACCCTCCAAAAGGCGCACCGACATGAGAGCCATCTGGTTTAACGCCGACCTCCAGAACTCCAAGCACACCTGCAGAACTCCAAGCACACCTGCAGAAGTCTCGAAGCAATGGCGCAATGACTAGACACCAGACAACCACGCAGCCCTCATCAACGCCAGACGCAACCACCACCAGCTCATCCAGTCCACCAAAAGAACTTCCTTCAAGGAACGCATCGACAACAACGCACACAACATCAAAGAGCTCTTCAACATTGTGAAAGAACTCGCCAGCCCCAGCGACATACCACCGTCACAAGAACTCTGCGACTCCCTGGCTACCTTCTTCCACCACAAGATCAGACATCCACAACAGCTTTGACACCCAGTCACCGATGACAGACTCAGACACCCCCGACTCAACACCCACCAAACACACCGACCTTCTGCTCTCCCGGAACAACATCAAAGACGAAGACACCATCAAAATCATGGACACCATCCACTCCGGCTCACCTTCCGACCCCTGCCCCCACCACATCTTCAACAAGGCAAGCTCTATCATCGCACCCCAACTCGGAAAGATCATCAACAGCTTCTTCGAGGCCGCCACCTTCCCAGAGAGCTGGAAACACGCCGAGATCAACACCCTCCTCAAGAAACCCAAGGCGCTCCCAAAGGACCTTAAGAACTTCCGACCCATCTCCCTGCTCCCATTCCCGGCAAAAGTCATTGAGAAGACTGCCAACAGACAACTGACCCACTTCCTGGAGGAGAACAGTGTCCTGGACTCCTCACAATCCGGCTTCCGCGGCAACCACAGCACCGAAACCGCCCTCATCGCTGCCACTGACGACATCAGGACCATACTGGACAAGGGCAAAACCACGGCCCTCATCCTCCTGGACCTCTCGGCCGCTTTCGACACCTTCTGCCACCACACCCTGCACACACGCCCCCACGACGCAGGAATTCGATGCAAAACCCTGGACTGGATCACCTCCTTCCTCACCGGCAGAACCCAGAGAGTCCGCCTCCCCCCGTTCCGATTTGAAGCCACCACTATCACCTGCGGCGTACCACAAGGATCATCCCTCAGCCCGACCCTTTTCAACATCTACATGGCACCGCTTGCCAACATCGTACGAGCACACCACCTCAACATCGTCTCGTACGCCAACGACACACAGCTGATCCTCTCCCTCACCAAAGACCTGGCCATCGCAAAATCCAACCTCCACGAGGGAATGAGGGCCATCGCAGATTGGATGAAGACCAGCCGGCTGAAGCTGAAATCAGACAAAACTGAGGTACTCATCCTCGGCACCACCACCTCCGCATGGGACGACTCCTGGTGGCTGACCATGCTGGGCGCTGCCCCGACACCCACAAACCACGCATGCAATCTGGGGTTCATCCTGGACTCAACGCTCGCTATGACCCAGCAAGTCAACAGTGTTTCCTCCTCCTGCTTCAACACCCTCCAAATGCTCCGCAAGATCTACAGATGAATCCCTGCTGAAACAAGGAGAACGGTCACCCAAGCAAACTTCAGCAGCAGGCTGGACTACAGCAACGCCCTCTACGCAGGAACCACGACTACACTCCAGAAGAGACTCCAACGCATACAAAATGCCTCCGCACGCCTCATCCTCGGACTCCCTCGCCACAGCCACATCACCACCCACCTAAGAGATCTGCACTGGCTCCCGGTCAACAAGAGGATCACCTTCAAACTCCTCACCCACACTCCTAAAGCACTCCACAACGCCGGACCAGCATACCTCAACGAACGACTGTCCTTCTACAACCCGAACCGCCAGCTTCGCCGACCTCGCGACCGTCCCACGCATCCGCTGAACGACCACCGGCGGCAGATCAGATCATTCTCCTACCTCGCCGCAAAGACATGGTACACCCTCCCCACCCCCCTGTGGCATACCCAGGAGACTCGTAAAGACCGGGCTGTTCAACCAGTAGCTGCTCCCTACCCCCCCCCCCCCCCCCCCCCCCACCCAGCACCTTGAGACGCTCCCGGGTGAGTAGTGCGCTCTACAAAATGATTGATTGATGGAGGTATTGACGTACTCCTGCGGGAGCCGTACTGTGGGACCATGCATGATTCACCCAGTGAAGTTTGCACTCTTTTGCAGTACCATGGAGGTGACCCTTGGTCGTGGCCGAACCCGGGCCCTGCAGCTAACTCCACTCCATGCACGGGCAAAGGCTATGCTTTGTTAGTGGGTGAGGACAGGGCCTGGCCCAAGGCCAGATACTGGCCAAAGGCCAGATACTGCAAGCAACCCACAGCTGTGCACTGCCAAAACTTGTGCTCAGCAAGGCAGCTGGACTAATATGATCAAATGCTCCTAGCAATTCATTTACCAAAAACAATGGTTAAAGTAATGTACTAGTTGGGTATGGTAATATGATCGTACCTTTTTCATTAACAAAAAAAAAAACTCAAATTCACTGAAAAAGAAGATTACGGTGAAGTTATTGATGGGTATTGAAATAATACAAAAACTGTTTGAAAATTTAAAAAAAACCCAGAAATGTACTTGTTGTAGTGAACTGAGCTAAATATAACCTGCGCCCTTGCCATGCAGTGCTTTTGACCTCGCATATTACATCACACATGATGAGTTAAATCACATCACTGATGACCTCTCAAATGAAAGTGTAATTGGAGAAAGTGACTAGATACTTGAACTGTAGAGCATTTGTTTTGATTTAGCAGAAAAGCCCCGGAATTGTGATGATTTAGGGTGCTGGTCAGTGAAGCCCCCTCGGTCTTTGTCATTCTTTGTAGCAGCAGAATCAATATTCTATACAAAATGTCATTCTTGGAGGGTTTTTGTATTGTGGTGTTCTGCACAGGTGCAGTTATGAGTTAAGTTGCCGCCCTGCTTTCTCTTGGATATAAGGTTTGCTTTAAGTTTTCCCCCAAATCTGTTTTGGTTACCTTTTTAGGTCTCTATTATAGATAGCGTTTGGCTGTTTTTGTTGAAAGACCTTTTGTGTGAAACACCAACATATGCTGTAGTCTTTGGTCCAACCTGTTTCTTACTGTTGGGTGGCTTTCTTGTCACTCTTTTGCTTGCTTCTTAAACGCAGCCTTTGCCTTCCTTCTTGTGCCTGTCCCTCCACTGGTGCATACCTTTTTTATTTTTGTATTAGTTTTATTGGATGACTTGTATCCTTCCCCTGCTAACATTCAGGGAACGACTTCTTTTATCTACTTTTAGCATTCCATGAGATTACATGATTTCTTGCTCTCTTCCACGTGTGCTGCTTCCACATCTTCTTTCTCGTGCTCCGTGTGCCCCAAGCCGTGCTGCTCCATTGATCTCACCCCCCCCCCCCCATGGCTTCTATTTTATGTATTCTTCCTCAACTCAAGCAACTGTGTCGCTTCCCTGCATTTTCCCTTTTACTCACCCCCACCCCCCGTGTCAACTCCCCCAAGAAGTTCTTCTTTATCTCCCTTCCCTATCATGACGTTATAATTATTTTTTGGGGCGGGGGTAGAGGTGAGGGCCTACAGCTGCCATTCATTTGACTTGACACGATTGGCTTTCACAATCTTGGAAAGGTAAATAGATTTTTTTTTTTTTAAAACACAATGGAGGCAGTGTCATGACGTATTCTTACATATTTCCCCATGCATCTTTACACAGTGCCATTCCCGGGTCAGTGGGCATACGTGTGGATGCTTGTACAGGTCCTCACGCTTTTTTCTTTCTTTTCTTGGCCCATTTTCCATCGCCTCCGCAAAAAGCATTGGCCAAGCCAATAGGTTGAAAAGACGAGTCCCATTGGGTTTATCAGTGCTTGTTTCTGCTTGAAGTCTGGGTGGTGGTTTGGTGTTCTTTACTGGAGCCCTAGTGTCAGGCTTCTTTTTGGCAGGCTAGCGTGAGCTCCATTTCAGACCCTGTAGCAAAATAAGAGAATAGTCCTGTTTTTCTTGTTTAGAAATAATAAAAGATTGAGTATTACATGCCTGTGTGGTCGTTGGGATTATTTTCTCACCCACTGATACTTTGTGTGGCATGTGTCAGTGTTCAGTTTAACGATTGGGGAAAAAGGTGCTTCAGTTCATTGTACATGTTTTATCACCTTTACCATTTAACTTTTGACTACATCACTTATGATAATCGATTGCAACTAGTTTTTTTTTAAATATCTGATACCAATGAAAGATACATGAAATCACACTGTGAGAATTTTAAACCAATGACTTCACTGTCTCGTGGGTCGCAAGTTTAAGCTGCTCTGTCCACTTGACAACGAGCTCCTCATTTCAACTGTTCAGACACACCTGGTATGTTTTCTGGTTCAGGAGGCCTGTTTTGCGAATCTCTTGACAAGTGTTCTATTTGATTATGGCCTGTTGCTCACTGAGTGCTAGACTCTGCTTTTGTGGGACTACCCAAAGTGGTATTCCCTTTAGTGTGGGTGGCCCTATGCCAATGCCATGGCATAACCAACGTTTGGCAGCTGATTATAGTACTGTTTTATGCACACCTCACTGTTGCGAAAAGCTACTGGATG
This sequence comes from Triturus cristatus, assembly GCF_964204655.1. Lineage (NCBI taxonomy): Eukaryota > Metazoa > Chordata > Amphibia > Caudata > Salamandridae > Triturus > Triturus cristatus. The sequence continues at coordinate 264,162,919 of NC_140586.1, forward strand.
TCCTTGGTCATTCTGTCATTGCTGAGACCCAGAACCCCATCCTTTGCACTGAATATATGTTGTGTGTGCATGTGAGTACACTGGGTACGTGTGAGGTGGGATACGCAGTTTGGTGTGCCAACATGTATGTTTGTTGCCCCAAGAGTTCTAGGGTGTGTCATTTAAGTTAATGAGTTGAGATGCTGCTGTCTCCTTTATTCCAGCCTGTTCCTCTGTGCTGCTCCCTTTTGAATACATTGTAAATCCAAGTGAGTTACCTGGCCTTCTTTACCTCATCTCGGGAAGGACCTTTGGTGTTCCGGCTGAAACTTTAAACCATTTCTATCTGCTCATGGGTGGTGATCTGTGAGAACACACACGGACATACTTTGGATGGGTGGCTTGATCAAATGGCGCCCTCCTCATAGAAGGAACTAAGCTGATATCCCACCTCTGAATTCTGTGCTATGTGCTGTGAGCAGACCCGGACTACATGGCATACCTACATGGCAAAGTGGAACGTGGCAGTTTCCCCCCCACCAATGGTTGCCATGGAGTTGTGGCTCTATGAAAGGGGTGCTTTCTGCAAGGACATGTAAAGGTGCCACCTATCCCAAAGACTGGATGGAAGAACCCTTCTTGCTAATCCAGTGTTCTCCTTTGAACTTTCTGAGATCCTGTGTAGATAAAGAACCAGACCACAGACAGACTTTGTTGTCATCCTGTTAAATGTTGGCATAAAATCCCTATGACTTAAGAGAAGAACTCCACGGCCGAGCCTTGCTGAGAAGGAGGTTGGCTGCCTTGGATGCTTAGCACTTGCTTTGCCCCATCAGAGCTTGAAGTGCAGCTGTGGAGTGCTCAGCACTGTTGATTCTGACTGAGACCGAATATGATACTCCAAGGACAAGGCCTGTGCAGAGTGAAACCCTGAGCCACCCACTCATTGAAGTACTGCAGGACTGAGTTCAGAGTGTGATCATGAAAGAGGCACCCTGTAAGATGGCTTGTCACTGTTGTGACCCCTTCCTTTCTCCACAGAGGTGAAGCTGTGTGTGAGACCCTGTAAGTGCCACCCAATGGGGGCACTTTTCAGTCAGGTGAACCCCTCTTAAATCTGACCGGACGCTGTACCTGAAATGTACATCTGCAAAGCTCTGGTCACCACTGCAAAGAATACCAGGGCAGTCTGCTCAACTGTGACTGTTCCCTGGGCGCAGTGACTCCATCTGCTGCCCTCCACTGTGAGAGTTACCCTCTGGCACCTCCGTACAGCACAAACCGCATGTATGCTTGCATTGCTGCAGGCCGACTGTCTGTGCTCCAGCCCTCCCATGACAGCTGAAAGGCTGCGTGGCACTGCCAAGATACCACTCTTTGCATCTATTTGGTGGACCCTGTACACTAGAGACCCTTAACTTTACCTGAGAATTTGGTAAATAGAATATGCATCCACAGCATTGCAGTGCCCGCCCTCCCCCTTACAACCACCCCTCCATTCCTCTTGCTTAGCACGGAAGGTGATGGAATTGTATTTACTGTGAATTCCTCAAACAGCTCAATGCTGTACAAAGTTACTGCACATGCATGTGTATTATATTTAGGGTTCTGCTCCTTCTTGTCATCAGAGCACAGGTTAGACAGTCTCTCTAGAGTGGTACCTGTGTTTCCTGAACTTGATCATCTTTTCCCACACCAGCCTCCTAGAGCAATCCTTGACTGTTCGACTCCACTACTCTCTGAAAGTGAAAGCCTAAAACAGAGGCTCTTGCCGTTTCAGCGGGCACGCAGCTGTAGATGATTTCTGCATTTTCTAAGGACTGAGGTATCCTTGTTATAAAGATGCCTTCACTTGCCTTTAGATGCAGGCCCAGCAGAGCTGAGGTGGTGCCCAAATATAATAGTTGTCCACATGACCATCCTAGGCTTGCTCCAGCCTTTGCTTTCTGGAATAGTCTGAATTTTACCTACACTATCTACCCTTCATGATTGGTAATTGATTCACTCAAGATTGAAATGTTGAAGTATCCAGCTCGAGAAGGCAATGGTCAGCAAGAGCACTGATACTGGTACTTAGACCATTGGCATCTTCAGGTTGCCTACGCCTTTGGATTGCACATTTCACATCTGGTATGCACAAACTGTTTCGGCGCTGGACTTGAAGCGCTAGCAGCGTTGGAGGTATTTGTCACCCCTCCAGTGTTGCTTTGTTTGAAAGCTGTTCTCATCATTGTTTGGTCCTCTCAGACTATTGGCGGGATCCCGCCCACACTGATTGCAGCTTGTCACTGATGAACACGGTGTGAACTCCCTCCAGTGGTAACAGACGTTGTTTTACCTTTCCTTGCCACCTTTTGAACCTTATATTTATCGATACAAACCGAACGCAGTTCTTTACGCTTTACACGTACCCCAATAATGATTTCACTTTAGTAAGAACACAGATGGTACTAAGACCGTGGTCCACATAGATATAATAAAACTTTAAAAGTTGATGCTTCCCCAATGTTGAGCCTGTTGTGAATCTGCACATGCCAAGTTAAATTTGAAGCTTTTCTTTAGCCTTTAGTGCGATTCTTGTCTGAGCAGTGATTCGGTGGGAAGCATGTGTTTGACATTTCAATAAAAAGGTTTACACAAAAAACGATGATTCTCCATAAACTAACTTATACCGTGTGTGGTGCCTGGTAACAAGAGTCATTCAACCGTTTCCACAGAATAATTCAAAAATGTTGTCTGAGATCTTAAGGATGTTCTCCAGGTAAATAGGAAATACATAATACACCACTCTACACGCACACGCTGTTCTTTCATTTCCTAAACTAAAGACTGCACCCAGCATGGTTTCTGTGGCTTCTCTATATAAACCTTGTGCTAGAGCGGCTGGTCTCTGGCCGTCTTCAGATATGGCCGACCCCAGGATGAGACCAGATCACTAGACCTGCTTTCCGCGGAGCCCCTGAACCTGCTCCTGCCCGGTCTCCATCTTTCAATGGACTTCATTTCAACAAAAGGCCCCGAGTAGCAGGAGTGGGATAGAGCCGCATTTTAACCTTTCCATTTGTAGAACGCACACAGTCCTTAATATCACATCTTCGCGCTGGTGCTAGCCTGGGGGTGCCATCTGTGCCACTCAAGTGTTTCAATCGCTGACCAGCATTTACGTTGCCATTGAAATACAAACACCCTAATTTGCAGGCGCTGTATATAGCTCCACTTGAACTATAACACAGCTTTGAAATTTAGTGTTTTTTGCTGACTAATCCGATTTGATGCTGTTTTTGCGTTTGTATAACTGGTAACGTTCAGTAGTTTTACAGTTAACCAGTGAACCCATGACACAACTGCACAACCTGGACATAGCATTTAATCCGACTTACACATAAGCATCGGCTGCTGCGAGTGTTGCTGATGGGCAGTAATGTGCTCAGCGAGGGATTTGCTCATTACCGGAGCCGGCGTCCTCACGTGTTGATGGGCTCTCGTCTGCCGCCCCGTCCAGGTAATCCACTGAAAAGCTCTTCACGTGCTCTTGAACTGACCTCTAAGAATACCCTGCCGATTGGTGGAGATTGGGTCTGGGGCGGGCGCATGCGCGAGGGAAGCCCCCGCCATTCTTTGTGGTGTTAGGAACATGCACCGAGTACATTCCAGTTTTCCTGAGTTTCCTTAGTACCATGTTAACTTTAAGCATTTCTGTTAACAGTATAATTCGATAATTTTGCCAACGATTTGTAGATTCTAATTTACCAATAGTGGCATATATTTATGGAGTTTGGTCGGAATTACAGATTTAAAAAAATATGTAGTATAAAATGTGTTGCTTAAAATTAGTTTTTTTTTTCCAGAACTACCCAAAGGGGAAGGCAAACTATTATATACTTTCTGTAGTGTTGTCGGGCAGGAGTATGAGCTGGCCTTGCATACTCTTAGATAGGCCTAATATATGGTTCGAGATTATTTTGGTTGTTCGTTTTCAACATTCTGTATGTTGTGTTAAATTACATAATTAAGGCAATATAGGACTGACGATTTGCATCATACGAGAGTGACCTGAATATATACGTTTAACAATTTCATATGGATATATGCCCATTAAGCTTGTATTGTTGTATGTTGCTAAAACTATAGGAAACGGATAGAGAAATATACATAGGTGTGTGTGCTCAATTTGTAAAAGAAGACAGGCTGGGGCCCGCGGCTGGCTCTGTCGAATGTTGGGGGTGCAGAATAGCAAGGCACATTCGACCTCCCGCATATATTTTATCCTCCACCAGGGTCTCCCCGCCTCTATCCCACGCTCTCGCTTTTTTTTGCCATGCTTGCTTTCTTTATCAGTTGTATTACGTATTTCTCTGACTATTACGTTCCCCTTTTTGTGTTGCGTCAAACTGAGGAAAAATAAACGAGCCCCCCCACCTGTAACCACTGGTTCAAATTAAGCACTGTAAATCTAGAGATGTTTGCCATCTACTTTGTTTAGAATACAGGGCCCAGTCTTGAAAGTCTTTCTTCCGTTCCGAATGTGGTCCGTGTTTTTTTTTTTCCTCCGTGAAGTGTTTGCCAGCGTGCCCCTGCGCGGGCTTTTCGAGCCGACGAACCGTGGTGGTTTGCCAGGATGGAATTCTCTTTGTCAGTTTTTGCATATTCGCCTATGTTGCCTCTCACTGCGGTGCTCTTGTATCATTGATATGTGGTTAAACCTGCAATCTGTTTTGGACGTTAAAAGTGTGTGAATTCAAATACCTAAAACTACATTTTCATCACTCTGCCAACTATTCTCGTGTGCCTATAATGGTATTTATTTTATGAGCGCAAATCTGTTAGCTGATTGCAATGTTTATCAGCATTGCTCAACGTTCCTTCCGAACTTTGCAAACATAAAACCCATGCGCAAAGCCCGCCCCTTTCTTTGCATTTCCTCCGAGTTGACAGAAATATGTTTTCTGTTGAAACGTGCGGCTGCTGGTTTGTTTTACCTGCTCCAAGCGTGCTGTTTTGACATTGCTGGCTCTCGTTTTAATGCGGCCAGCCCGCTGAGAAGACACGTTGGCCCAGGCGGTGTTTGCTTCTCGTGGCTCCTTCCCCTCCCCCAGCCGCATACCCCACATTCCTGCAGAACAAAAGTTCCCTTGTTGCTATAGTGTTTAAGATCAACAGGCGCCCTAGGTGAGTCTCTGTGTGTTAGCGCGCGTCCATGTGCGTGTGTGATAGTGTTCTAAATATGCAAGATAAACCTTTCTCAGAATTTTGCCTGCTTTGAGCTCCAGTGTGGAACAAAAATTCTATTTTTTGTGTGAAAAACAAGTCCAGTTTTAGCAGACCAACAGTTTTTTGTATTTTGGTATCACAGTTTATGTATTCGAGTCTGTAGGAAAAAGTGTGTGTATATGTATGTATATATGCATATATATATTGAAAAAACAAAGCTTTGTAACTTTATACATCGGTGAAAATGTAAGTGGCAACGTAACGTTTTAAACTAAAAAAAAAAAAAAAAAATGAAATCCACGAGTCAAAGTTATCTGGGGTAACTAACTATAAGTCACACAATGTCTCCTCACAGTTTGACATCTTGTTGGTATTCCAAATGTTGAAGTGTTGATGTCCTGTAATATATGGGGTAAATTAGCAGTGAATGGCGAGGGTGTGACTTCTAGTTACCTTAGGGCACAAGTTATAGTTACTTGAGATAACTATAATTGGTGAATTTCAGTGGTTTATTTTAGTTTAAAACTTTGCCTTGTCACTAAAATTTTCACCTAACTATAACGTCACTTTAACCTTTGTTTTTTGTGTGTGAATTTCTAGGATTTTTTTTTTAATGTTAAGTAATATTTTGTAGCCTTAAGTAAAGCCAATCCTGCAGCACAGGGCCTTTTGCTGTGTACGGCGTGGGTTTGCTCAATTTGTATATATATTATTTATGATGGTTACATTTGTACATGACTCACTTATATCAGTAACAGAACAAACAACATAGGAGACGTGACTTTAGTGAGCCATGTGACATAAAGTGCATGCGTGCTATAAATGCAAATGACACAAGAACACAAAATTCATCAACACATAAACAATACATGTAGATGTAGGCCCGTCCTTTTAGTACATAAGATTCTGCAGACACCCTTTAGAATTTCTTCTTTCTCATATTGGGGTGATGAGAAAGCCCAGTAGACGACCAAGAAACTAATTTGGAGGGGGAAGTTCCCCCTCGGTAATGGGCTAATGCTTCCCCATCCCCCCAATCCTCTCACTTGGTGGGCGGGGTGCTGTGGGGGCGCAGAGAGCCTTCTAGACACCAGGGATTTTGGTTTTTGTGGCACAGTGGGTAGGTTCGGCCCTCCCAGGCATCTGGTCTAGCCCTCAGCCACACAAATTACCCAATGCAGTCTTTTTGTCCCCTGCCGGGGGCAGTTAGGATTTTTTCCCCCCAATATGCGCGCCCCCCCAGGCAAGGGACAGAAATCCCCCTAGAAACCAGGGATTTTTTTTTTTTTTGGACTGCCTACCCATTGACACGTTGAGCCTTGCCTCCAAATCCAATATGACCCCAACAGTCTTTTGCCCCCCTGTGGACTAAAGCATCCCCATCTTTATGGCAAGACGGGAAATTCAGATTACATTTTTTTTTTTTTTTGTAAACATATGGGTAGCAGAGTTGGGGTAAGTCCCAATATCGTCCTACTTCTACCCCGATTGGATGCACTTTTAGTACTCGGGTCAGCTGCCACCTGGGGAAACCTACTAAAGCCAGGTATTTCTGAAAACTAAACACCAGGGGCAGTCCAAGTTGGTGTGCCTGGAGAGGATCCATTGACATTTTCTTACACACAATGTCTTGCAGACCTCCAACTTTTACTAAAATTGAACATTTTCCTTTTATTTCTGTGACATAAACTTCTCGAATCCTCAGAGATCCACAAAATTCCTACCACCCTGTCTTTCCCCACTTGGACACGAAAAAAAAAAAAAATGATACTCCACTTGTGTGGCTGGGCATCGTCCATGATATAAAATGCCCCAAAACACAATTTTGAAAAATAGTCACTCGAGGTTTGCTCCAGTTTTTGCACCCGGCCTCATTGGCCTTACAGGAAATCCAACCAATCCCAGACTTTTCTGAAAACTAGACATCTAGGGGAGTGTATGGTGGTGTGCAGGGTGGTGTGCCTCACGTGGATCTCACTACATTTTCTTACCCACAATGCTGTGCAAATTTCACTAAAATCACACATTTTCCTTGCATTTCTGTGACCTAAACGTCCATAAACTTTAGGGATCCACAACATTTCTACCACCCAACCATTTCCTACTTGTGTCAATAAAAATGGTACCCCTCTTGTGTGACTTTGTCTAATGCCCCAAGCAGGCACTAATCAAGCCTGGGTCAATGAGTCACTCCATGAGACCCCCTTTGACCTTAGATTGATGCGTGCCTGCCATGTGCACTAGGCCAAGCCTTACAATTGCGGTAGAATTTTTATCGGGACAAGTGGTAGAAAGCTGTGTAGTAGGAATTGCTTCCTGATGATTCTGGAAGTTTGTGTCTTCTATAGGTCTTTTGCCTCTGTTGAACTTGCTCTTTATCTGTCCTTTTACCATATACACTGGGAGAGGTGTCTCCTCTTCCGTTTTAGAGCAGACAAGGTTTGGCGGCCTCTGTGCTTTTGGGATGATTCTAGCGCCATTGGGGGGGGGGGTGGGTGTAACAGCTCCACCCTACCCCTGTGATGGGACTGCAGATCAAATGTTGTTGCACTTATGTTTTTTTTGGTCATTTTGTTAAGTAATCTGCACAGACACCCTCTTAAACAATTATTAAATAACCTGGATCATCGTAAATGCAGAGAAGGATCATTCCATCTGCAACTGCTTAACAGCTACAATAGGTTTTTAGAGTAGATTCCTTCCTTAAAGCTGCTGCGAGATGTAGAAAATCAATGGAAGGCTAGCCCTCGGCGTTGCTCCTCTTGCCTGCTGTCTAAAGTTAGGAACCAACCGACATTGACAATTTCTGTAGTTGGTTTTTGCCTTGTATGTCATTTTCTTATCTTTGCTGTTTATTTTACCTATTTGGCAACTCTAACTTTATCTTCTTTGATCCGATTGCATGAATTTGAAGGTTGCTATTTTAAATGTTTTGATTAACTGTCATTGTGAAGTTTATGGTACGATCAGTAGGCTATCCGCTATTCTATGTGTTTTTATGATTTGGAATGCTGCTATAATAACTGGCTGTACAGATTGGTTCTCCCCAATAGTGTAGTATTTATATTCTCTTTTAATGTATGCTTTCTCTTTTACGGTCTCATGTGGTTGAATAATTCGTTCATGAACTTAACTGATTCGAGATTATATTCTCGATTTTGTGAAACTGACACTGTTGTACTTGCCTGCCGATAGTGTGCTTAAATTACCGTGTGCCTGCCTTTTAATAATTTCGGTTTTAAAAAATTTCTGCTGCTGCTATTGTGGGTCATTACGTGGCGTGGAAATAAAAAAAAAAAAAAAAAAATCGTGGGGAATTGAATTGAGGCTCTTCGTGGTGGGAATTGTGGGGAACTGTTTTTTAATTCTTTTTGCACTCTCTGCGGCTGGGGGCACCGGAACGCTAACATTGTCCTGTTGTGCCTGAGTCCGCCATTTTTACTTCAAGTGCGGTCTAGTTGTCAAGACCTGGTGCTTATAAAATGAGACGCAGCGGGCACGCCGCTGGCGCGCCTAAGGCAAGCCCGTCTGCACCCGTCTGCGTCCTGGAGGAGTCCAGGGCCAGAAATGCTGCCGGTGACCTGGTCCAACCGGGGAAGATTGTTGTTTATAGCAGGGCTGAACTCCTTGATATCAGAGGCCAGGTAAATAGTTGCTGGCAGAATGGTGCGAATAATATGAGTGAGACCTCATTGGTTTGCCACAGGTGTAACTGGGTAGCGGACCTTTCGGGTACTAATCAGAAGGATGGCCGTGTGATCATGGCGAGTATGGGCCCAGTCTTGGGCCTGGGCCCATGAGGGAACAACTCGCTTAAGTTTCTTCTCCTTAACACCCGCTCTATAAAAAAACATGAAGCTCAATTGCATGATCTATTAGCTGAGTTCGGCCCTGATGTCATGTTCGTTACCGAAACCTGGCTGAAGGACGGTTCTAATCCTATGATAGCAGGGGCTATTCCATCGGGCTACCAGATTTTGAGGAAGGATCGACCAGTAGGAAAAGGGGTTGGAGTTGGTATAATTTTTAAATCAGCACTGTCCTGCTCTATTCTTCCAGCTAAGGATATCGCTGAGGCTGAAAGCCTCAGTTTTGTGATTACTATATCGGACCACCAATCCATTGTGGGTATTTTGGTGTACAGGCCACCTGGTCAGGTGGGCACTTTTACCGAGTCACTTACCCAAGTTATATCATCCTTCTCAGTTAAATACAGGCACTGTCTCCTGTTAGGATAATTTAATGTCCACATGGATGTTCCCTCTGACCCCGAGGCTATTCGGCTGCGGGAACCTTTAGCGATCCTAGGCCTGGCCCCGTATATTCACTGTCCTACTTAAGTGAAGGGTCATACATTAGACCAAGTATTCTCCAGCGTGAGTATGGAAATAGAGGCTCCCCAACCCATGGTATGGTCGGATCACTTTCTCCTGAGATTTAAATTTCCGAAGTTTGCAGCTCAAGCTCAACATAGAGAGATGCTCCATCCTGCTACTTTTAGACCGTTCAATCAGGTAACGTCTGACAGTCTAGAGAGTGCCCTGGGGAAGCACCCGATTCCCGTTAGTGGAAATCCAGAAATTGATGCTCCCGGTCAAGAGCAATGGCTTGAAGATCAGGTTAGGGTACTGGTGCCTTGTACAACGCGTAAAGCCACAAGTAACCGTGCTTCCGCACCGTGGTTTACAGTGACACTCAGGGAAAGCAGAAGTGCCTGTAAACACCTAGAGAGAGTCTGGCAAACCAAGTATTATCCCATGGACCGAGTTATTTATAAGCAAGCTTTGAAAGCTTATTTTAACGATGTACAGGTTGAAAAGAAAAAATGTTATACCTTAAAAATAAAAGGGCCGGCTAATAAAAGCAAAGAAATATTTAAATTTGTTAAAGATTTTACATCTCCCAGTGCTGTAAATTAGGTTTTTACTCCTACCCTTAGTTGGGTCCATCAGATGGAATGCTTTTTTCATGAAAAAATAGTTTGCCCCTACGGGTACACCCGAAGCGGATACAACATTGGGTGTCCCGCAACCGGGGTCAAGTTGTGTACTCTCCCAATTTCCTCCTATCTCCCTAGAAAAATCTTTGGACATTATGACCGCTTTGAAGTCAGGCTCTCCGTCCGACCCCTGTCCAGCAAGTATTCCGAAGAAGATTGCGGATCCTCTAAATCCAGCAGTCAATTCAGTTCTTAACTCATCTCTTGGACATGGAACAGTACCCAGTTGTTGGAAAAGGGCCAAAATTATCCCTCTTCTGAAAAAACCCACAGCAGATCCTGCGATCGCATCCAACTATAGGCCCATTTCCCTTTTGCCATTTTATTCTAAGGTCTTGGAGAAGTATGTTAACTCCGTGCTAACAGACTTTATAGAAGGGAACCATGCGCTTCATGACAGCCAGTCGGGCTTCAGAGCCACTCTTAGTACAGAAACTGCCTATTGGAGGTCTCTGAAACTATTAAAGTTCAAATGGACAAAGGGGGCAGCGCTGTCTTAATATTACTGGATCTTTCCGCGGCCTTTGACACTGTGCCCCATGATCGGCTTCTGCATAGGTTAGCAGAGTGTGGTGTCCGGGGCACGGTGTACAATTGGTTTGCTTCCTTCCTTTCGGAGCGGCAGCAGGAAATCTGGTCTCTGCCATTTTCAGCTACTATTACTCCAATGCAGGTGGGGGTCCCGCAGGGCTCCATTTTGAGCCCCACCTTTTTTAATATGTACATGGCCCCTTTTGCTCATTTGGCCGAGCGGCATGGAGCAAAGATTATTTCCTATGCCGACGATACGCAACTCCTTTTCACGTGTGATAAAGGAGCGAGTTTTCGCGGTTGGGAGATAAAGTAAGGTTTAACGGAGGTCTTTGCTTGGCTGCGACTGAACCAGTTGAAGTGTAACTCGGAAACATCCGAAATCATTTTTTTCGGCTGCACCCCTAATGTGGACTGGAATACATGGTGGCATAGTGACATGTCCCCTCCTTCAGACCCAGTCAGAATGGTTAAAAATCTAGGAGTCAAGCTTGACTCGAGTCTTGCGATGAAGGCCCAAATTCAAGCGGTCGCCGGTACCTGTTTTGGCTGGATAAGAATGTTAAAAATTTTCTACCTCTACTCCTGAGTCCCTTAAGATCGTTGTGCAAGGCTTAATTACATCTAGGTTGGACTACGTGAACATCTTGTATCTGGGGCTACCCGAGTATTTGCTCAATCTGCTGCAGGTTGTGCAGAACGCTGCAGCCAGAGCTATTCTCATGGTAAACACCAGAACACACGTCATCTCACCTGAAGGCTCTACACTGGCTCCCGGTGAGAAAGAGGGTTCAGTTTAAGGCCTTAGTGCTTGCTTATCGGGCTTTCCATGATACGGGTGCAGTATACCTGAGGAATAAGATCCAATGTTACCAGCCTCAACGGGTCCTTAGATCCTCCAAACAATCACTTATGGTGATTCCTAAGATCTCGGATTGGAGAAGGTCATTCCAGGTTCAGGCGGCTCGTTTGTGGAATGAATTACCCCTACATCTTAGACTGGCTCAGGACCTGCTGTTTTATAGAAAACAACTGGTGGGGTGATTCTTCAGGAGGTTTCAGTTTCGAGATTGGCGCCGGGACACTCCTTGTGAGTATCTGTGCGCTTTATAAATTTTTAATTTCATCTCATTTTATTTCATTTCATTCAATTTGATTGAAATATAACATCTTTGTTGACATCTTCCCTTTTTATATTTTAAGAGTAAGAGGTCAGACACTGTATACCTTGCACTGTTTCTCTAATGAATGAGTAATCTTTCGTATTTTAGTGGATGTAGGTTTATGTACTGTTGTAGAGCAAGGTTAGCTACAAGTAGTAGAGCATTAAGCAAGATGGTCTTGCTGCAATGAAGGAAAGTAGAAACTGAAGATGGATTGGTAGCAAGCTAGAGAAAGAGGCAGGAGGAGGTTTGAGAAACAGGACAGGGGACATGTGGACGGTAGAGGTGTAAGCAAGCAAAGTCAAGGGTCGTACCTGATGCTCCTCAAGGAAAACTGGCGCCTGCAGTGAGAAGGGGTGCTGCGTGAGATATGATATTGAACTCTTTCCCAAAGTGAAAGAGATGGTACCTCATGGATTTCTGTTTGGTTGGAGTTCCACATGTGTGATTTGCAGCAGCATGTCTGGAACCATGACTTATCTTACCACTTTTCTGGGAATGTATTTGCTCTGTTTTTTTCACAGTCCACCATCTGCCATTAACTTGGTCACCATGTGTGGGGCGGTGCCTTTGCTGATAGTCTTGGTGATGCAGCAGATCTTGAAGATGTGTGCGTGCAAAGGAAATCTGTGCAGTACTCAAAGGAGTGCTAGGGAATCTGTTGAATTTCAGAAGTCCTTTAAGATGGACTGCTGCATGAAGAATGCTATTTAGAGGTGCCCAGCGGGTCTAGGATACACTAATCAGTAGAGGTTTAACACCAAAGTAATGTGCTAAATCCGATGGCTGGGCAGCTGTTCTGCAGTTGTATTTTGACAGGAATGCCTTCACTCTACAAGTAATGTGAGTTTAATGAAGACAATCGTCTGGGTCTTGTAGCTGAGGTTGGTTTGTATGTATAAGCCCAGTGACATCAAGTTGCACTGTGAATTTGTTGATATTCAATAAAATCATTCCTGGACCTGATGTTGCCTACTGCAGTTTGAATGGGGGATAAATGCTTGGTTAGTTTTGAGATCGGCTCTGCAAATCTGGATGTAAATTATTATAACTTACACGGATGTACAGGGAGAGGAGCATATGTATGACCGCCATTCAGCCGACGGAGAATAGTCTCTACGCGAGCGCGCCGTTTTGCACCACCAGGATTCAAGTTCTACATTTCAATCTGTATCGGGTGGAAGTTACAGAGTCCCAGACTACCATGGCTCTTACTGCTGTAAGTTTGGACACCAGAGTTAACATAAGATATAAGCAAAGTGACGGTGGCAAAGGCTCCAGGCCAGACCACCTCTACCTGTTCTTTCACTGAAGTTCTACATACACAGAGACGGAACATTGTGATCCTATTTCCTGTTGGTGCTCCTTATCAAATCGGACTACAATTTGAGGCCCTCATCCTTAACCCCTTCGATGCTGCGCAGATTCCGCCGCTGTGCTGACGGAATCTTGCGCGGGCGTGGTCATGACGGAATGGTTCCGTCATGAGCACCGAAGGGGTTCATGGCTCTTTGATCTCCAGCATAAGCCTATGGTTCGGGCCTTGTGAATGATGTGACGCCTCCCTGATGAAGGCATTCCCGCCGAAACGCGTGTAGTATCATTCTACCGTCAGCTAACCAATATCTCGGCCATTCACACCATGAGCTAAAGTTTTAACAAATTGATGGTTTTTGTTTTTCAATGAAATGTATTTATGATTTGTAGACTGAACAGAAAGACCTAGTTGAATTTTAGCTTCTAGTATCTAGCATAAGAAATTACCACTGTTCAGGACACCGTTCATGTAATTAATGTTTTATGATTAATATTTTTCTATACTTCTAATATTGCATTTAAAATTTACAAATTAAAAAATACTTTGATCTAAAAACATCAGAAGTCTTTTCAGTTATTAGATAAACTGACGATAAAATGGTCATTATGTTAATTGCACTGTTGTATGTCTACATTATTACTTGTTCTTGTGTAGTCTGTTTCTAAATATGTAAATTATTATAAGACAGTTCTTCAGCGGAGTGAAGCTGTGGCCAGATGTGACTTTTATGTAAAAGGGCTAAAGTGTGCAAAACGATGGATTCTGGTGATTGTGTCAGCCAGGAGGATGCTCAAGGGCTCCATACACAAGTTAGACACTTTTAGGAGGATTGAGCCTTCGGGGATGCTGCATGTAATGTGATTGGGGTATGAACTTGAAGGACCCATGCAATGAACTGGGTTCGGTTCTTCTGGTACGACAACATCGCAGGATAATACTTTTGATGCCTATTTGTAGCTTGAAGACCTCTAGCAGAGCCTAATGTTTGACACTGTAGAATGCGAAGGAGACATTTAGGGGGATGAACAGATGGGGCCCATCTTTGTCTGTGATTTGAAAAGTATGGTTGATCTCTTAGATAGTCAATATCTCCAAACTGCATCTTCTCATGGAGCAACACTAGTCGTCTTGTAAGAAGACGTTGCCTCAAGCCTGTTTGCATTTCCCTTTTTGAGTATCTTCCCCAAAACGGAGTTCCATGAAGTTCCCCAGCAGAGTTTCCACATCCGTTCCGGGGCCTGGTGATGTTCCTGGTGCTTTCAGGTCATCATGAGTCGTGCCTCCCTAAATCATATACCCTTTCTTTTTTTTTTTATATATATATATTTTTTTTTACGGCATGGTTGGACTTCCGCAAATAATGAATTTTATGGTGCATGAACAATAGTAAAAATCCTTGTCTTGCCATTACAATTTAAGTAGATTTAGACCTCAAAACCAAATTAAAAAACGAAGCTGATAACTTCTCAGAATTATTCTGCTTTGGGTTATCAACTTACTAGTAGTGTACTAATGTTTTTGTGTCAACTTTGACAAAAAGCAAACATAATGTTGTGCGTAAACCAGTTTAGAACGGTTTATTTCACATTGGGATAGGCCAGTATTAGACTTTAAGCAGGTTAACATTTTTGAGTTGGAACCTACAGCCCCCACCTTCTCCCAGTTGTTAAAAACATGAATACAGGACATGGACCTTGGCACAATGTGGTCTTTGTTGCTTTCTGCCTTGCAAAACAATCTGACCAGTTAACATTAGTTATAAACTACTTCTGGCGCGTTTCTAAGAAATACAGTTAAAGTAAATAATGTTTCTCTTATCAAATCATGTGGAAAAGTAAAGGGCAAAAGAGGGCTTTCTGTGCTCAGGACTGTAGCACTGCACCGTGATATATGGGCTCTCAGTCACACGGATATGTGCTGTATTCATTAACTTGAGTTGAGGTTTTGGTTTGGGTAAGGTTTAAAAATAAACCCTGTCCCCGGACTTTGCCTAGGCCTTCTGGCATTACAGCAGAGCTCACTTAGATGCTGATATAGGAATTCACTGGCGTCTGACATGGCTGTAAAATCGGTGGACCATAGGCGTGTGCATTGATTGTAGTTGGTGCAGTGTAGATGGACACCTTGTTTAGTTGAACTTTGGAAGTAAGCCGCCCTTTTATGAGATATTTGGAGGGATTCAGTGTTCCCTCTACCATGTATCGATTATTGACGATCTCTGCCGAGCTTTTAACATTCTTATCCCGTACAAGACTTCTGGTTTTGTAGCAACATAAATTTCCTTTTATCGGTGGATCCTGTTAAATAATGGACATACAGTTATCAATGGGTCCTCCTTTCTGATTTCAGCAGAGAGATCCGAGATCTGTTTTTGAACTCTGGTAGGGAAAGACTGGCCAGCTTTGCTGCTCACCAATGTGTGTAGATTGTCTTAAAATAAATGCCAGTGAGACTGAGGTCTGGGGAGCTGGAGACTGAGCTCTGCTATCGAGTGTGCCTTTCTCCATGTTTACTACTTCACTTGCGAGTCTTTGCCGCTTACCTTCTCACCCCTCCTTACCCTGCCACCCTATGTACAGTAACGCTCATCTGCAAAGTTCTGGCCAGGCTCTTAGTCTAGTCTCACCTACCACAGCATCATAAGTGAAAATGTGAGTTTTCTTGTGACAAACCGCAATTGACTATGGTGTCTTGGGTGCAGCTGGGCTTTTTATTGTTTACTTGCCTGGCCCTTACACAATATTTCACAGTGGCCAACCCAACTGTGTACTCTGGCTTTGACTAACAGAAATCTGTGTCTTTGACGGCTTTCCTAGCTGATCACCTTTGGTGTATGTGTACTGATCAATATGTTTTAGCCCTGTCTGATCACAAACCTTAAACTCTCCTACATTTTTCTGATTGCCTAGGTCTAATATCTGGCTGTAAGGAAGCCATTAGTGCAGATTCCAGGATATATATCCTAACACTATAGAAGTTCACCAGGTGACCCCTATCTACATTGAGGCAGTGTTAGGCTGAGCATTCTGTTGCTTTACCAATTAAAAGACACAACTTGAAATCAAAGGAGTTTTTTTGGGCCGATTGTTTTTGTTCTGATTGCCACATGAGAATTTTAAACATCTCCTCTAATTTCGAATACTTGTAGAGGGATACCGTTTTTACGGTGTGTTGTGTAAATTTGTACTCGTGTAATAAAGAAAATGACATCTTGTTGCCTCTCTTGTTAAGTGCTCAGGTTTGTGGCCATAGGTTCTGTCTTTTCAGAAAAGTGGACTACTGTGGAAGAGGTATTTTGTCGCATTGAATGGGGTTAATGTGGTCCAGACCGGCTTTTCCATAAGGTTCTCAAGATGTTGAATGCAGGGCAACTCACTTATACCACATTCATGAAGATGCTGCTTCGGTGTCTGTCCATTAGACGTGACCAGCAAGAGTTGTGGTGTAGCTTCATTTATTGGAACAAATTACATTGTTGTGGGTAAAGGTTGACTTTTATATGGAAAGGAAGCCGCAGTAAAGGGAGTGTGGCACACCAAGGAAGGAGTTCCTTATTTGAAGGATTACAGACGTGATATTGGGTTTGGCTTGTGGGCAAAAACTAAGCCTGTGGTGGATGCCTTGGCTAAAAAAGGTCTTGGGGTAGGGGGGGCAGTGGTACTGTCAAATTTTGGTATATAGTCAAAGCTTGAGAATGTCATGACCACCACAAATTGTTTTTTGATTCTTTGTTACACCAGGCGGGGGGGTGTTCTTGGCCAAAACACTCATCTCTTAATGTAGTATTACTTTGGATAAGGGACTGCAAAACATTTCCTCACCCTTGCAAAGAAGACACCTAGTTCACTCACCAAATTACGTACATGATATCAACATCCATACATGTGCACCTCATCACCTTCTCCTGTCTGAAAGAAACAGCAAGCGCAGGGAAGTAGAAAAATCAAAGTACTAATTAATACGTGAGTAAGCTCTGCGCAGACGCGCTCAATCAGATTTGTTCTACTATGATCACTCGGGCATACGTTGAACGCATTTCAGAAAAGGTGGAAAGGGTTAAGAACTACAGGTATATAAAGCTTTATACCACATAGCACGTGTATTAAATCGGGAGTAAAGGATGAATAACAACTTGCTTTTATGATGAACTTCAGATTATAAATGCTGTAAAGAACACCTCTCAATTATACAAGTAAAAGGCCAATTTCGGAATAATGGAAAGGCTTGTTGGATCTGCCGGTATTCAAACTTTTCAGCCTCCGTCCCTTGTGTTGTACAGTATTTTACTGTTGGGAGCCACACGCAACACTAGCAAGAGGGGCGGTGATATATAGTTATTCAGCATAAGGTATTCTACTTTGTTTGCTCTGATGTCATCTGATCATTGGCCAACGCTCGAGGGTTCATTTCACTGACACGAGGAGAGAGGCCGTTTTGCAGGGGATGGTATCCGGAAACTCTGCCCATGGTTTAATCGTAGAGATTTCCTATGTTGCGGACAGTGGCTTGTATCTGTCCACTGGGTGTGTGTGCATTTCTAGCAGTCGAACGTCAGTGCCACCTCCCAAATTTGTTGCACCCAGATTATCGTCTGTTGATTCATCCTTTTCTTTTAAGGATGAAGGTCGTTTGGAAGAAGTAGGTAGCACCGTCGCATTTTACCTGTCGTATCCCCCAAACCTGGGGGCAGGTCTCAAGGAGTTATCATATGGTCTGCTCTGGAGGGCACTATGGAGGACAGACCTAGGGGTAGATAATCTTGATCATAATAAGTCTCCTGTCACGGGGGGGCTTTGGGTATCTGAGGTGGCAGAGCCAGGGTCACTGGCTTACCCCAGCAGCAGGAGGTGTTGAGAGTTGGTAGTCTCAGACCAATTGGCACGCCCTCTGTGCATGTCCTGACTTCCAGATTGGGTTGGCACAGCAAGCATTATGGCGGTCAGCTGGCATTTGCACCTAGGGTAATGTCATTTGGGGGTTTGGTCAGTCTTACTATCTATTTAAACTGTGGCCTTGATGAGGTTAGCTAGGTCCCAAGTGAAGCATTATCCCAAACTCCATTCCCATGCCCTTCTGCAATCTCTGGGCTCTGCCTTTCCTGCTCCTGCGCCCTCAACCGTTCACATCTCGAACAAGCATTTGCAATGCAATAGGTCTCGCATTTACGCGAGTTTAAGCTATTGGCATTGTAAATGACAATGCCTTTTATTTGTTTTAGAAACGAAAACGAAAACAAAAATAAAAGGCATTGTTATTTGCAATGTCAATAGCGCATACTCGCGTAATGCGAGACCTATTGCATTGCAAATGCTTGTTTTAAAGGATGACAAAGGTTTTAAATGGTTGGTGATTCTGCCGAAGTATGTGGGAGGCCCTCGACTTGTTCGTCGGATGAAGAGGAGTTTAAGGAAGGACACACCCTTCATTTGCCACCCCGGTCTCTTGAGCGCGTCTCTTTTGCTCAAAGATAGCGCTCCTTTAGAAAGGATACATTTTGATTTTAGGGGGAAAAGTGGGATTTCACAGAAACTGCTGCTTCTCACTGCTTATGCTTCCCTCAAAATGAAATACCTGAACAGCTTTCGGGTGGCAGAAGGTACTGAGGTGTGGGCAAGAAAGCAGACCACCACTTCACATACACCCAAGAATATATGGGTAGTGCTAAAGGGGACCAGACACAAGGGGGTACTGACACTGAAGGGAACTTCGGAGACTGCACTTGCAGTACAGAACTGCCCAATCAGGCGGTGAGATAATAAACACATTTGTGGCCGATTACCCCGATTGAGAGTAGACATGCCATTAGGATATTACAAGATGTGTAATAATAGCAAACGCCAGTTGCCCTGCGAACTTCCCTTCAGCCCTCTCTTGGACAGAATATCATGTCTCCAGTCCTCTGTTTTCATTTCACAACCTAATGCATTCTGGTCTTTGTAGTCCCCTGCTGCACCATTGAATCCTTTTGGCCAAAGCACCAAGGAATTATGGCTGAAAAGCATTAGGATTGTGCCGGAGCTCATGTGATACTGCATAATATTACACTGTGCCCTCAGCCCTTTTTAGTGGTAAGTAAATCGGCACAATACTTTGGTTTGCTTACAGTGCTCATAAAAAATAATGGTGAATAACCCCTGTGCTGTTGCATACATGACAGAAGAAAAAGAGCACGGCTCATTGGCGATGTCTGCGGCATAGGGCTAATAGCGTGCACAAGGGAGGAAGGGTGCTGTGTTTGAGAGGATGTGATAACAAGCAGGAAGTGGGATAAGGAAGGGGGTGGCAAATGGTGTGCACTTTCGCGGCCGCTTTGATGTTCTCAGTGAGCCACGCGGCCACTGAGAACATCAAAGCGGTCGCAAAATGATCACGCAGGCTGCCAAATGGTGCGCCTGGCGCACATGCACTGTTGTTGGCGGCCTGAAAGCACTGGTTTGCACTTCCAAATCCCCCTTTTACAAAAGCTCTCGCAAGAGCAGCGCTAAAGCGCTGGCTCAGGTGAGACCTAAAAATGGGTATTCAGCAGCATTATTCAATTCTTTCTCTGCTGCTGTTTGTCAATCTTCTAGCAGGGCCACTGGAATTATGTGGCAAGGGAGGACCAGAATATGCAGCAGAGTTGATTAAGTTATGCATCACGAAAAGGTATATTGTGTGGCATAATGCAGCACATTTTGTGATAGTATTACTTCACTACTGTCTTCTTTTTTTTTTTCTTCTCACATGGAAACGCTGTCTGGACAAATATTTAACCTTGTTACTACCAATTTAATACCACAAATACAAGAATAAGCAGTTGAAAGATGTCTAGTCAACTTTTTTGTAGGACTTTCCACTACACAGTAACAGTTGTCACTATGCTTTTAGTACTTTTGATCCGTCGGAGCTAGAGACAATATTTTTGGTTAAAATGTTCAGAATATGCGGCAGATGGATTATGTGGCAAACGTGACAAATCCATAAATATGTGAAACAGTGGCCACACAATCGCTTAATTTCAGTTGCCCTGCCTTACACTAACAGCAGAAAGTTCCCACCAGAATTAACCTCAATTAAAATGTCTGTCCATCAAGACTTATTTTTAGTCCCAGGGAGCATATGTCCTTCGGGATTACCTTTTGCACTGTGGTGGGGAAGCTTTGCCCATAAACTATTGTGACAGAAAGGATATGTACCATCCATGTTATTCTGATATTGAATAATAATCATGTGTTGCTATCAAGTACTGGAACAATGGACATATTGGCCATAAGTACTTCGCCAGAAATTAGGTGTTTTTGGGATTATTCCTAAAGAATTAACCTAGGCAGTCGAGACCTTTTCTTTCCACGATGTCCACAAGATGTGCTTCCTAGTCGAAGAAATATGTTCTCCTGTGCTTAATTTGTAAATAAATAAGTGAATGTGCCCATAATTGTTTTGGGAGTCCACTAATGGCAGTGCTGAATGCTGGGGTTGCCGAATACTAACGCTACCTAGTTCTGCTTTTTCATCCTTGTTGTCTTCCTTTGTGACTGTTTTTCTATCTATATCTTCCTCAGTCTTTCTTCGTTTTCTGCCTATCTCAGTTTTGCTCTGGGTCAGCATCGAGTGCTCGGGCCCACCATCACAGGCACAATTTAAACACAGTATATCTAAGAAAATTTGACTTCCAATAGTACTAAAAGGCAAATAAATGTATCCGTGGAAAAAAAATGATTCCCTATTTGTTGTACATTAAAGCACAGCTGCTATGAACTGCCATGGCTTTCCGTATAGTGGAATATCTTCCAGCTACAAGTTAGCTGAAAGATATTACAGCCAACTTGAAGTTTGGATCAAATATTGAAAAAAAGTGGGCAATTTCCTCAGCTGCTGTATGAATCTAAAGATTTCCAGTTTATTTTACATGGAATTTTGCACAAGCTATATTTTTCTGTACTTAAAATTACAGCTCTTACCGTCAAACCATTAAGTCTAACAGTTTTAATTTATTTTTAGGTCTCGGCCTGACGTAAACAGCGCATGCGTTGCTCTCGTAATACGAGACTTCTTAGAATCAATAAGATTACAGAAGCCTCGTCCCAGCTTCGCGCTCAGTTGTGATTTGTGCGTGTCGTCACGAATTATGCCAAAGGCAGCGCAATGATTGCACTGAAGGCTTGTCACTCGCTACTTGTTGCCACCCTGTCTCCTTTTATCCACGCCCAGCGGGATTGGATCTCTTACTGGCGGCGGGAGACAGTGTCTTCTAATTATCCGCTACACACTTTTCTTTTTTTTATCATTCCCCTTTGGCAAAGCCAGCCGCGTGTTTATTTTTGCTTCACGCTTTCACTTAAAGTGAAAGCACGATGCAATTATAAACACACGGCTGCCTTTGCTAAAGCCGAGAGCTATTTATGTATTTTTTTTCATAGCGCGAACAGCGGGCGCTTTACAACAGAACTAGACTTTTTACTCGTTGTTTTGCTTTTTTCGACCACTGTGAGATTGAGAGATTTGTGCAGAACTGCACTGTGTTGAGCCGAGGCCGGCTTTCGAGCTTGGTTTCCCATTATTCCACTGTCTGCAGCTTCCTGTGTCCCGAGTTCAAATGAGATGTTGACAAGAGTCGTCAAATTTGCGGAAAGCGGAAACTGTTTCACCTCTTCTTGTAATATTTATAAACCACATCAAATTCAAGGAAATTTGGAGACTATTATCATGAAACCTCTGAACATTTGGTTTTTCCTTGCCGTTAAGTGTTAGCGATTTCATGATTGATTGAATGAAATTTTGCAGTCAAAGCTGAAGGGGTGCGTTTTATATCACCATCATGTTCTTTCCTGCTTTATACAGATGTGGGCTCATGTAGTTCCCCAAAAAACACTTCCCAGCCGGTTTAAAAATGCGCTCAATAGCCTTATGCAGAAAATAAATAAAAGATTGTTAAATGGGGTTCTCCGATTTCTTATCGAAGTGAGTGACAGTTGGTGGCGTGGTACGGGCATAGGAAAATGATTGGCCAGTGATCACAAGCACTGGCCGAGGGCTTCAGAGGACTGCGCCGAAGAGTGCATGAATGCTGACGGAGAAGGGAATCTGTATACTGTGCCCTGGCCAACACAACCCCCTTTTCCCGTTGCAGTGGTATATTCCATCTCTCTTACCATACAGCGACGGCGTGCATTAGGCACTGCGGAATTTAAAGGGGCAGCGGGGGTACAGTACTCTTGTAATTTAGAGATTGCAGACTACAGCACAGACATTTATTAGAAAAAACTAATTATTAGTTGGTACCCCAACCATAATTCCAGTAGTGCTTGGTTGTATCCGGGATCACTGCCGCTGGCGTTTATCATCATAGCTCTTCGTCCCCCCTGTCGTACATAATGGTAGTTCCCGGCAGTAGGTCTGCTAGTAGTGACAGGAGATGCCCGTGCCGGGTTAGAAGAACCGCAGAGAGCTGATGGCTGCATACTCTCCTCTCACCTAGGCTGACCATCGAAAACACGGAAAATGGCCACGGAGGAGTTCTGTGCGGTACTAAGAGGACTGCCAAGCGCTTCTACCTGCTGCCTGCCGAGATGGTGAAAGCGGTAAGCGGGTCAAGGCTCAGAGGGGAACCGTTAGATGGTCCTCCGCAGAGGGGCCTCCTGAGTGGACGCCCCTTAGCTAGTGTGGGAGGTGGTCCTGTAAAGGGTGCTTGGGACCGAGTCCTGACATTGCAGGTAGACGAGCAACCTATACTGTGAGATAGACACAGCACTGTGGCTGGATGCCTCTTACCTTAGGTCCCACCCTCAAACATGCACCCTGACTGTCCATCACTCATAGCGCTGGCCTTTTCAGTTCTAGTTCATAGAAGTCCTAGCTACGTTTTGAGATTCATAAAATATGGGCATCCGCAGGTAAAATATCTCCGTTCATTAATGCACTTGTTTCAGAGAGGTGAAGGTCGCCTGTGGTCTCAAGTTCAAATCCCAGTCTGTCGGAAAACATTTGGAGACACTGAGCACTCGAGGGATTAGTAACGCATGTGAACGTCTTTGGAAGCAGGCCCGGCTCCAGGAATTTTTATTTGGGTGGGCCAAGGGGTGCATTGGGGTGGGCCCTTGCGGGCCCGATTTGTCACTTATATGTCTAGCCAGGCCTGCTTCCGGGCCCTCCTTTATCTCTTCTTAGTCTTACAAGGCCCAGTAAAATGCACTCTTTTCCAAATCTCTTTCTAAATGTTATCACTCTCAAAAAGTGTCTTTTTCCATGTAATGTCCCTTTGATGGGAAGAGGAGGTTTCTGAGGAGGGAGTATCAGGCAAATGACGCTACTTGGGCTCCCTCTGTGCGAGCCTTTAGGAAGAATCCCTCTTCATTACTACCTCCTCCTGACCCCTGACTCTGCAGCGCCTTCCCTTACAGGCTTGGTTATCCACTTTTCTACCACCCCTCTCCAGTGCACCTTATCTCAAAGCTGACCATGGGCCCCAGCCCCATGTCAGCTACCATCCAGTTCCACTTTCATTGTTTCCGGGAAAAAAACATTAGTAAAATCACCTCCAAACTTGAAATATTGAATATAGCAGTAAATGTAATTAGCATGTACTTTGAAGAATGTTCCACAGTTGCCCTAATGACCCAACTGTTAACTAAATAACCAAAAACTGAAAGGCCATGACAGGGCCGGCTTTAATGCTGGTGAGTCTTTTTTGGCACCCCACCAATGACCTCTTTCTCCGTAGATACCTTTACTACCACCCTCCAACAGTGCCCTTCACCTCTCCATAGCCTCTCCCCCTCCAGACCTCCTCCTCGGATTCCCTCACTGCCACCCTCCGCTAGTGCCCCTCATCTCTCTGTAGCTCCCCCCTCCACCCCATGACTCCCTCACTTCCACCAGTGCCCCTCATCGCTCCGTAGCCCCTCCCCAATGACCTCCTCCTCAAATTCCCTTACTACCACGCTCATCCCTCGGTAGCTCCCCCTCATAAACTCCTTGGATCCCTCACTGACACCCTCCAACAGTGCCCCTCATCTCTCCGTAGCCCCTCCCCCAATGAGCTCCTCCTCGGATTCCCTCATTGCCACCCTCCAGCAGTGCTCCTCATCTCTCCGTAGCCCTTCTCTCATATGCATTTCATTTGTTGTATAGCGCTACTCATATCAGTGTAGGGTGTCACAGTACTTTACATCATGCACACATTATACAGAGACAATAAATCAGTCTACAAGGAATGTCACATAACTTAATGAGGATTACAAGGTGTAGGAATCACGTCATCTGTACTGGTGGGCAATATATTTTAAGAGGGTTTGGTCTGGAGAAGCACAAACACGGGATTTAAAGAGTACTCCAGTTGTTGCGGGTTGGCTTTACTAATAAAATGTATATCTGCCCGAACAAACTCCTTTTAGCAACATTATAATAATGAGACTGGGTAAATTCTAACTATATCACAACACAAAAAAAGCTAAGTTTGTATGCAGCTATTTGATGACTGTACAGAGGTCACTGTCCTATTTTAGGATTGTAACTTCTGAACTGCAAGTAACACAAGGATCTCTGTGACAAAGGCAGTAACCCACTGAGCTATCCACATAAAATACAGTTTTATCAGCATTTAAAAACTACCAATGTCGGCATGTAGCAATGGCGCAGTATATGGGAGTGATGCTACGCTGGGAGAACAAATTAGGCTGTGACTCTATTGAAGCGATCCCGGAGGTACACAGATAAAAAACATTTGCAGCCGCAGCATGCGGTGCAGATGCTTGGGGCTACTGTGGAAAGCGCAAACTATTTTTGTAAGGCCGTCGCATCCACTCGATTCCTTTGCATGCGATGGTCTTTTCTGTCTCTTACCAGCGCTCTCTCGTTCCTCACAGGACTCCCCGTGCCCCAGTACTGCTATCCGGCCCTGAGCTCCAGGGCCGGCTGAGCACAGTTTGGTTGAGTAACAAAAACATCCGTTTTTTAGGTCTCGCCTGACCCAGCGCATGCGCTGGTCTGGCGAGACTTATTGAGAGGGCTCCAAAAAGTGCTACCAGGCCAGCCTAGAGCTACAGTGCATGTGCGCTGGCGCGCGCGCCGCGTTTTACCGCGATTACTTTCACTTTCGGCCGCACGTCCGCTTTGATGTTTGATCGTGATCGCGATCCCTTTCACTTTCGTGGCCGCTTTGCATAGCCAATAGGTCTCGCTTTTGGGACCTTATAAGTATTTAGTTACGCGACTGTTGCATAGCTAAACACTTATAAGGTCCCAAAGGCGAGACCTATTGGCTATGCCAATGCTTGTCTGTCAGTGCCATGCTACCCCTACGGGGTGAAATCAAGCGTAGACCGGTACCCTGAGAGAGGTTTGTTTTCATAAGACACACATGGCCTTTCAGAAGTATCCGTGTAAGAGCGGCGAGGGATGTCACCCACGCTGGGACAAAGTGAGTCACCGCGCCCTGATGATGAAGTGGCCTTCGCCTCATCGAACAGTCCATAGCTGTCACAGTTTGCACAAGGCTTGTGTACGCAATTAGCGACGCCAAAAACAAGCATTGAAAATGCAATGGGTGTCGCCTTTCATTAAGTTAAAGCCATTTACTTTGCTATACAATACCATTAGCAAAGCAAATGGCTTTAACTTAATCAAAGGCACGACCTATTGCATTTTCAATGCTTGTTCTTTATGCTGTTAAGGTAGATAGAACACTGCCTAAAGTAGCTGCTCTATTTAGGTTTTCTATGCCCATGTTTAAATCTGGGTTTTGACAGTGCTCTGGGTCTTCCCTTTTCAAGTTTTGGCTTTTTTTTTTTTTTGTGACAAGCCTTTTTCAGCTATTGCCTTGAGACGTTCATTCACATCTTGTCTCAAACTGTAGGAGTAATGATCTCTGTGATGCTATTTGCTGTAAGGTTGTATCTTTCTGCCTTCAATGTAGTGCTTGCATTGAATTGCAGGAGGTGCTATTTTACAGCTACAGCCATCCCAGTTGGCTCCCTTTAGCTAGTTCCAACACTTACCCGCTCGTGGACGCTCGTGGTTGCTTCCTCCCACCCCTCCCTCTCTCCGCTGTCATTCCTCATTCTTTCCAGTGTACAAATGCAGGGGTTAGATCTTTGAGGCGTGTAGTGGCTGGACCACAAATACATATAAGCAATTTACATTTGCCACATCTACTGTCTTTTGCAAACTGTTTGAGATAGTAACCTACTATGTATTAGGGAAGTGAATTAATAAATCTCAGCATTGTTAACATTCTTGGTTTCTGCCAGGGATCAATCACAAAATAAAATGCACATTATACTGATTAATTTGTATTCACTGCATGAGAAGGGAAGAAGCAGCAGTCACCTGTCATCAGTCTATGACAGAACATGTTCATATAAGCTAATTATAATGAGTTTTCAATGTCGTAATCAGCAGGAAGCATAGATTAAAGTGTAATAACCAAGCCCACATGATGAGGATAATTAGTCGGACTGCATCACATTGTTAACTTCATCTCATTGTTCTGTTGAGCTAGAGTTAAAAAATAATCTATCGTCCAAATAAAATCTAGAGGTCAACCAAATCGCATTGACCTTGCATGGAAATGTCGACACGTTTCAAACCCCCTGTTTTGGGGTGTCCTGGGGACAGGGGTTTGGATATCATGTTTTGGGGTTTGAACTGATTCTTCAGTAAAGGAAAAAGAGGCTACTTCTAGGGTTCCCTTTTCATAGACTTTTTTTTCTCATGAGCTCTTTCACTTTTAATATGATTTGGATAAGCAGAATGTCACAAGGACTACCCAGTTTCCGTAACTCAAGCTATTCAATTTCGGTAAAATTACCTTTGTTGCTGTACTGAATAACCACTTCAAATATGAAAACTTGATTATCCCCATCACGTGTACTTAAGATCTCGCTCATGGTTGTTACAGCTTTGATTTATGCTTTCTACTGACTGAGAAATTGAAAATCATTGTAATTGGCTTATGTTAACTCGTTCTCTGACAGAATTGACCTACTTTCTCATTCAGTGAAAGTAAATGAATCGGCATAATGTGTACCATATAAAGTATTTGTGCTTGATCACCAGGATTGAAAACGACTGTTGATTGTATTGTGATTTATTTGCATTAATTTCCTTAATTCATAGTCGGTGAGTGTTTAAAAAAGTTTGTAAAGTAGCGCATGTGGCAAATATTCTTTTTTGTATATTCCTTATTCTTCCTGCAAATCCTCCAGCTCCTCCCTGCCCCTCTTTTTTTCGTTGTATCGTTTATTCGTTCTGCACCAGCATTTATTCCTTACTTAGCGCTCTCCCCATCTCTTTCCCAATGTGTCGCTTCTCTGATTCTTCCTGTGTTCATATCCCTCTCTAGGGACGTTTCATTAGTCCTGGCAAAACAGTAATAGTCCATCTATAATGAAGCTTCACCTTAATTACCGCCCACTTTTTCTTTCTATGTGAAATGAGGATCGGGTGGCAAGGGAGCCTTCCCTATTGTCCTTCTTTCTTTTCTTTGACATAGAAATAAACGACAGGCTGTACGGAAGGCTCACTTGTTATCTGGTCTTCATATAGTTACAAGAACGGGATTGAAATTAAGGCCAGGGAGCTTTCAGTGTAGTTAGGTTTTCATTTTGTTTTAGCTTTAATGTGCCAATACTGTGTCCTTGCATTAGCACATTATACCCAGACCCTACTAGCTTTTCCAGTGCTTCTTTTAAATATGTTGCAAGCACAAATTAAGATGGTAGGCTTGACTATGTCATGGCAGAGTGTCGTGCCGGCTGGAATGTCTCCATGATGGCTGTGGACCGGCATATGAAGACGCCCAGTAGTGATGACTAGGGCTGCGCTTGTTTACTATCTATCTGCACATTTTGCCAGTTGGAGGATCAACAGAGACCCCCTCACACCGAAGTATCCCTGATTAACTGTAGTGTGGAAACCTCCCTGGTGGCAGTGCTTCCCGCCCTAGCACACCTGTGTGTTTTATTTGCATAAAACAAATCACTTTGTCATGTTTCCTCCAAGGTGTTGCTGTGAATTCACATTGTTTAACTAGCCTTTTCTGTAGTATCACAATATATTTTACCAAGATGTAGCAACTAGCTGCTGTAAACTGGTGTGTGGATGCCCGATACAACTGACTAACTTACTGGCTAATTACCAGTTATGTAGGTAGCGTTGCCTAGGATCCCATGTTGGATACCCTTGCACGGGATAACCTGGAGTTCGAGGCATGTGGGCTGCTGAATTCATATCTGTGCATAGATCGCCGCCTAGTGTTGGGTCCGGATGTTTGCACGTTGTTGTCCTGGAAGAGTCTTCGAAGTATCCTTGGATAGGTGACTCCTCCCCTGGACTACAGTGCGCATGGGCATCCTCTCCATCCTCAGATTGTTTTTTTCCGCCATTGGGTTCGGATGTGCTATCTTAGCTCAAGTTAGGAAAATATTTTTTCAAGGCCAAAAGGCCTTTAGTTCGCGTCGGTACTGTTTATCGATCGGGTTTCGATAGAATTTGTTAGTTTACTAACTTTCAGCACCGACTGCTTTCGCATTTACCTGTCCATCGACTACTTCGACGATGGAATCCAGGACGCCATTCAAAAGGTGTCCGGTATGCAATGCGAAGTACCCACACATCGACGTCCATCCGGTGTGCAACAAATGCCTTTCGCCGGACCACGACGAATCAACATGCATGGCCTGTGCCCGGTTCCGCTCGAAGAAGACTCTGCGGAATCGACGAGCGGCGAGACTCGAGGCGCAGCACGCGGCACCGGCCCCGACAGACATCTTCGGCGAGGCCGAGGACGTCGAGGAATTGGAAGTCTTGCCCTCCAGTCCCGTTTCCGAACACGAACCCGGATCGGACGAGGAAGACGAGTCACTCTTCCACAGAGGTGAAGACGACACCGAGGTAGGAGACGACGAGGAGGCCTTCGGGGCCGAAGAAAGTAGCTCCAATGATGAACAAGGCCTACCTGTTCAAACCGTTCAAACACCAGTGCCACAGCCTATGGCTCCGGTCGAGGGATCGCCTTCGGGCCTTACCCGAGACCCATCCCGCAGTTCTTCGGCCCCGCCCTCGGGCCCGGCCTCGGACGTTCAGCGGCAGCCATTACTACATAAACAGGCTGGTTTCCCTATCACAAAACCGAAACCGAAAGCTGCTCAGGTTCCACCGAAACCGAAACTGAAAGTAGCGCTGGTCGGATCGAGGCCTTCGACGCCAGCGCACCGCGTCGGCACCGACCGCACCAAGAGGGACTTCGGTGCCGAACTTGAGGCGGGCGACGTTGGAGTCGACAAACGGAAAAAAGCCATCGGCACCGACAAACCTGCTCGGCTACCGGCACCGACGACACCAAGGGCCGTACCGCCTGCTGTGTCTCACATCGCTCCCTCGACGACACCTAAGCCTCAGGCATCGAAGACTTCGACGGTGATCTCTTCACCCCGACTCGATGACCCGCCGGCACCGAAAAAATCTACGGCCGCCTCTACGAGCCTGGCCGGTGCCAAAGCCTCGAAGGCGCCCCAAGTACGACCTGGTGTGACGCAAGGCAGCAAAACCACACCTGTCCTCCAGGACACATCGGGCTCCGGTTCGGTCGGAGCTCCCGCAGCCTCTTCGGTGCCGACCAACATTACCTTCGGCTTGCCTCCGTCAACAATCCCAAAAATGTTCCAACTTAGGACACGGGTCACCCAACCTACGGTCACACCTGCTGAGACGTCTCCAGCACGTATCATCGACGCCGGCACTGGCAGAATGATTCTCCAGGACCGAAGGATAACTTCGGAGCCGCCATTGGACCCTTTCAGGATCCCAACAAAAAGGAAGTTGCCTGCAGACTCGGAACCTCTCCTTTATGAACCCTTCCATTCATCCTACCAGGATCCACACCGGTTCTCCCCCACACGCTCCGATACAGACGCATTGGAGGACTACATGGCTGACCAAGTCCCCTACCATGTAGACACGGACCCTGATGACCAGCAGGACCCTGATCAAACTTGGGGCGACCCTGCAGACCCCAGTGCACCTCTCGATGCACAGGATCCACAACTCTATGGGGCAAAGACATCTCCTACGGAGGATACTGCAGCGTTCAATGCTCTTATCGAACGTGCTGCCAATAACCATGGGGTGCAGCTTCACTCTGATACCATCGAAGATGACTTTCTAATGGACACCTTTGCATCCTCAGAAAGACATGTAAAGACTCTGCCAATGTTGAAGGGGGTCCTCAAACCAGCCAAGGACATTTTCAAAGAACCCACCAGGGCACGAGTGATAAACCCCAGGATTGATAAAAAATACAGATCAGCACCTGGGGATCCTACTTACATCAGAGGACAATTACCACTCGACTCCATCGTCGTAGCGAATGCACGCAAGAGGGCACACTCGCAAACAACAGGTGACGCTCCTCCCCCGGACAAAGAGTCCAAGGTGTTAGAAACCTCTGGCAAGCGAGTTGCCGCCCAAGCTGCCAACATATGGCGCATAGCCAACACTCAGGCGCTCCTTGCTCGCTATGATAGAGCGCACTATGACACACTTGAGCAAATATTCCAACATCTCCCTGACCAGTTCAAGGAAGGCGCGGAAATGCTCATCAGAGAAGGACAGCTACTAACGAACGCTTCCATCAAATGCGCACTAGATGTTGCAGACACGGCTGCCAGAGCCATAAACACAAGCGTCATGTTGCGACGACATGCCTGGCTACGGATCTCAGGATTCAAGCCTGAGGTACAAAACAATATACTGAACCAGCCCGTCAACCCCGACTATTTATTCGGGCCAGAGGTTGACACCACCCTCGAAAAGATAAAAAAGGATACGGACACTGCAAAGTCCATGGGCGCACTACAAACTCAGTCCTTTCGGAGCGGCTCCTTTCGTCGCCCCGGAAACAAGGGAGCAGGTAGAGGACAGGGGTCACAACAAACATATAACAAAGGCAATACACAGACCACCTATGATAAAAACACCCGAGGTGGATATCGTGGCTCCAGCACAAAGGGCAGAGGACGCGGCTACGGCAACACCAGGTCCTCCCCCAAGAACAAGCAGTGACGCCCTCTCCCTTCCTCCCGACCACATAACACCTGTCGGGGGAAGGCTACAAAGGTTCCTGTCCACGTGGAATTCCATCACCACGGACAGGTGGGTCAAAGATATTATAAAATACGGTTACTGTCTGGAGTTAACTTCCACTCCACCCACAATACCACCAAGAAGCCGTCCTATGTCCTCAGAGCACTTAACGCTCTTACAGCAAGAAGTGCAAAGTATGCTTCTAAAAGGCGCTATAGAGGTCGTACCCATCCACGAGCAGGGTGCCGGAGTGTACTCCCTCTACTTCTTAATTCCAAAAAAGGACGGGTCGCTCAGACCTATATTGGACCTGAGACCCCTGAACCAGTACATTCTTTCAGAGCACTTTCATATGCTCACTCTACAGCAAGTCCTTCCGCTTCTCAAGCAGGGAGACTTCCTAGCCACACTGGACCTCAAGGATGCGTACTTTCACATACCCATCCACCCCTCACACAAAAAATACCTCAGGTTCACTGTTCAGGGGCAGCACTATCAGTTCAAAGTCCTTCCCTTCGGCGTGACAACAGCGCCCAGGGTTTTCACGAAGTGCCTAGCTACGGTGGCAGCACATCTACGGAGGCAGCATATACACGTCTACCCCTACCTAGACGACTGGCTCGTTCAAGCGAAGTCAGCCCAGCAATGTGCAAGCCACATGTCCCGCACCATTCACCTTCTTCACAGTCTGGGATTCTCACTGAATTATCCAAAGTCCCATCTCCAGCCCGCACACGTACAACAGTACCTAGGTGCGACTATAGACACTCTGGCGGCCACAGCTCAGCCAAATTTAGTGAGGATCGACAGCATACAACTGCTGATCTCCAAATTCAAACCCAATCACTCACTTCCAGCGCGAGTGTTCATGCAGTTGATAGGCATGATGGCCTCCTGCATCTTCATAGTCCCGCACGCGAGATTACATATGCGCCCACTTCAGGAGTGCCTAGCACGTCAGTGGAATCAGGCTCAAGGACAGTTAAAGGACCTAGTGTTGGTGAGCGGTCGGGCATACAACTCTCTGCATTGGTGGAATCCACAAAACCTTTGCAAGGGCCGACCGTTCCAAGAGCCTGTCCCACAAATAGTACTGACAGCGGACGCGTCTCTCCAGGGATGGGGAGCTCATGTACTCCACTACACAGTGCAAGGACTATGGACAACACAACAAAAGAAGTTGCACATCAACCTTCTGGAATTGATGGCAATCTTCCTAGCCATGAAGGCATTCAAAGTACATCTATGCAACAAGGTCGTGTTGATCCGGACGGACAACATGACCGCAATGTACTACATACAGAAACAGGGAGGCACACACTCTCCACAGTTGTCTCATCTGGCTCAGAGCATGTGGAAGTGGGCCATTCAAAGGAACATGTTCCTCATGGCGGAACACCTCCCTGGCAAGGACAACCAGATGGCGGATCTGCTCAGCAGACACAGCCACCAAATGCACGAGTGGGAGTTACACCCATCAGTACTCCAACCGTACTTTCAGCAGTGGGGTCATCCGGAGATAGACCTATTCGCGACAAGCGAAAACGCAAAATGCCCAAGCTTCGCCGCCAGATTCCCACATCCGCAGTCGCAGGGCAATGCGATATGGATGAACTGGTCCGGCAGATTTGCGTACGCTTTTCCCCCAGCGCCATTGATACCGCTAGTGGCCCGCAAACTCCGACAACACTCCCTGACACTCGTCCTAGTTGCTCCCACGTGGGCACGCCAGCCGTGGTACACCACCTTCCTCGAACTTTCCGTGGTGCCGCATCAAAGGCTGCGGATCAAACCCGCGCATTTGACGCAGAACCATGGAGAGGTTCAGCACCCAGATCCGCAACAGCTGAATCTGGCGATCTGGCTCCTGAAGTCCTAGAGTTTGGCTATCTCAACCTGCCACCTGACTGTATGGACATCATCAAGGAGGCCAGGAGACCCACTACCAGAGCTTGCTATGCAGCCAAATGGAAAAGGTTTGTCATTTATTGCGGTAATAATGACATCAACCCGCTGGACGCATCCATCCAAAACATCATCTGTTATCTCTTACACCTATATAGATGCAATCTGGCGTACACCTCTATACGTGTCCATTTGACCGCAATATCAGCCTATCTGCAAACCAGGCAGCACCTCTCTCTATTCAGAGTGCCTGCCATCAAAGCATTCTTGGAAGGGCTCAAACGAGTCATTCCACCTAGTCACCCACCGGCTCCAATGTGGAACCTCAACTTGGTCCTCACACGCCTGATGGGTCCACCCTTTGAACCTCTACACTCATGCGAGATTCAATTCCTTACCTGGAAAGTGGCCTTCCTAGTGGCGATCACTTCCCTCAGAAGAGTTAGTGAACTCCAGGCACTAACCGTTCAAGAGCCATTCATTCAGGTTCACGCTAACAGGGTCGTACTACGTACCAACCCCAAGTTCATGCCCAAGGTAATATCGCAGTTCCACATGAACCAGACTATTGAACTGCCCGTTTTCTTCCAAAACCCACAAACTGTTGCAGAAAGGGCACTACATACACTAGATGTACGGAGGGCCCTCATGTACTACATCGACAGGACTAAACCATTCAGGAAGACAAAACAACTGTTCGTTGCCTTTGCCCCACACCACAAAGGTAACGCCATCTCCAAAGCAGGGATAGCCAGATGGATAGTTAAGTGTATTCAAATCTGTTATCAAAAGGCAAAACGCACATTAACTATTCCACCACGAGCCCACTCAACACGTAAGTTGGGGGCTTCCATGGCCTTCCTAGGAAATATTCCCCTGCATGATATATGCAGAGCAGCCACATGGTCCACTACACACACATTTACAAAACACTATTGCGTAGATGTGCAGTCAAAACAGCAGGCAGCTGTAGGACAGGCTGTTCTCAAAACACTTTTTCAGACCGCTGCAGCTGGCACGGGTAGCCGCCGCTAATAGAGGGCACTGCTATGTATTCTATGCACAGATATGAATTCAGCAGCCCACATGCCTCGAACTGAATATGCTACTTACCAGTATGCATCTGTTCTTGGCATGTAGGGCTGCTGACATTCATATCGCCCTCCCTCCTCCCCGGCGCCTGTCGCAGCTGCAGCTCTCAGAATTACTGCAAGCATGGTCATCACTTTCTGTATCTACTCCATCACTGCCACAATGGCGAAAAACAATCTGAGGATGGAGAGGATGCCCATGCGCACTGTAGTCCAGGGGAGGAGTCACCTATCCAAGGATACTTCGAAGACTCTTCCAGGATAACAACGTGCAAACATCCGGACCCAACACTAGGCGGCGATCTATGCACAGATATGAATGTCAGCAGCCCTACATGCCAAGAACAGATGCATACTGGTAAGTAGCATATTCAATTTACTCAGTTGCAAGACACTTTCTCCTTCCTTCAAATTCCTTACTCCTGTTAGTGTGCCATGCATAATCTGCTCCTGGTGCCACCATTACCACAGTGTAGGATTTCCGGCTAAGGGCAATTCTACGACTAGACAATTGTGTAGTCCTCCCTTTGGTTTAATTTTGTTGACTCTGACTCCTGTTGAATAACGTAAACGGAAATATATTTTTGCTGTACGTTTGTGGTATTCTTTAATATTATCTTTATATTTTCTATACTTTTTATATGTATTAGTGAGAGCGAGTACTTTAACAAAGTCTGAAGCCAGACTTAAAATATGTAAAAAAGTGATTGATCGAATGCTTGAATTAATCTTAGCCACTGATCATTACTCTGGGCCACATTCCAGTCCATCGCTATTTTGCACACTATGCCACCTACGTTTGGATCATTTGGACCCTTTGCGAATCAGTCTTGTCCCTGCTCCAGTCTGAACAGTCCAGCTTGACCTGTCAAGCCAGATCCTCCCTGAATCCGAACACAAGCAACCCAACACCGTTTTCACCCTTATTAGGGCTCGCCAGTCTGGTATAGCTTGGTTCTAGTGACAGTGTTTTGTATACTTCATGAAGTCAGATTTTAGCACCAGTTGCGTGACAGGGTCAGTCAAGTAATTCTGTAATTGTCTGTGGTTCCCAGAGAGCATTGTTTGGCTTACAAGACCTTGTCGGTGTCAGTTGACTGGTGGTCCTTTCTGGTGTATTTAGTATTTTCCCCTTTGCCGTCTGTCTTTTGTGGCCCCTTTCTTAGTAAAAATGTTTAGTTCTGCTTCTCTACACATAATGAGCCTCCCTGCGTCCAGATTACTGTGTGGCTTTCCTTGAGCTGAAATTTATGGTTGATTTCTGTAGCAGTTCATTGAATCCCAATGGA
This sequence comes from Triturus cristatus, assembly GCF_964204655.1. Classification (NCBI taxonomy): domain Eukaryota; kingdom Metazoa; phylum Chordata; class Amphibia; order Caudata; family Salamandridae; genus Triturus; species Triturus cristatus. The sequence continues at coordinate 264,198,465 of NC_140586.1, forward strand.
GGGAGTAGAAAGTATAAAAAGCCTTAGCAACCTGACACAGCATGACAGTGATCTTGTGTGGCAGGCGTGCTATTCTGTTAGAGGGGAAAAAAACGAAATGTCATTGAGCAGACTAGGTGACTCTGCAAGCGGAATACATGGTAACCAGTTTCTTGTATCAAGGCTCTTTTTACGTGGGACTAAAGTTATTCAGTAATTTGGGAATCTTATAAGTCTGCATAAGTCATGCAGCGAATCAGGAGAAAAATTATTTCAAAGCTTCTTCAATTGTTTATTGCTAGTTTGTTTCAACATCTAGCTATTTTTCTCCAAAGCAAGGTAGGGTCTCAATTTTATCCAGAATCCAGTCTCCTTTATTATTATTCTCTGTAATTGGTGGTTGTAGCAGGTTGGGTGGGGAGGGGTGGACAGCAGTGCTGTACCACTCCAGCCATTACTCCTCCTAATCATGGTCTTCATTGTGTTGCGTACAGTCTGCCGAACTTGAAAGATCCTGTGAAGAAAATAATATGGTTGAATGTAACATGGGGTTCACGCTGCAGTGGTCACCAACCCAGCATTTTCTCAATTCCTTTAACCACTTTTTTTTGTTGACTTTTTACGGTATGGATGTTGTTCTAAACAGTTTTAAAAAAATATATATATATATTTCTTTATAAAAAAATAGCGCTGTGCTTTCAAAAAAACTACAAATAAGACCTACAACAATAGATTGTAAAAATGGACTATTCTACACATACAATATTAACCATACAAAAATCAATAACGGCTTTTAATGAAGATCCCTCTTGATTATACTTTCTTTAGTCACTGCTGCCCTCTGTGAACTTGTATCCAGCATTTTGACAACTTAAGAAATGTTTTCAACTGCTGCTAGATGACTTTATTGCTCCAGACAGGATTTAGGCTATTGTGTTCCTTTGACGATCAACATTTAAAAATGGATGTCTACATTACATTCACAATTCGTGTGTCCCCCGACGCTCAAAAAATAGGCGTGGAATGGTCTCCAGCTAAGTATTGCACAATGTACACACTACTTACTCGATCATATCCGTTTATACATAAATAAGGGTATATTCGTAAATGAAAGTATTTTATACAAATCTCCTGTGGAGCTTTCAGAGATTTACAATATTGGTATAAAAGGCATACTTTTTCTTAAAACCAAGCATACGTCCCTTTGCTAGTAATAACTTTTTACTGGTAACCTAACTGGTTTCCTTTTTTTAGAGGTGTAAATATTAGAATGATTCCTCCAGACTAAGTCATTTTAACCACATGTCTATCTCCCCTGAAATGTTTTTTGTGCTTATTCTGTCCCAACTAATACTCCATGACATTCTAATGAAGAGCAACAAAGAATCTTCCACCACATCCTTTATTTCCTGCTCTCACTTTAGAGTGGTAACTAAAGCCCTTCCCGTACATTCTATACAGATCACCTCTACTGGAATTAACTGACCTAATATTGAATTATTTCCCCCAGAATAATTTCCAGATTCGTCGTCATGTTTTTTTTTTTTTTTTTAAACCCCAGAACCATGCAGGCTAACCTGAAGGTAATCATATGGTGTGCTTTTGCCAATAAGTATTTTTAGTCCTTAGTTAAGATGCCCATCCCATGAATGTTGCGTAAATGTTGAGTGACATTACATACATTGCTCACGTCACTACTTTTGAAGGTACTTCTACAATTTAACTGCCTCGAAGGGGATTCCTGACCGGATTACTAGTAAGGTCAGGGCCTGAATTTACCATAGGAGACGATCTGGGTCTTGCCTATGTTAACATTGAAAAGATAACTAGAAGTAGGCATGCAGTGTGTTCACGCAGCGCCTAAACCAAACTCATCTAAGACCACATGTCACTGTCATCTGTGTATTAGAGAGCGCAAACTATAGCGCCTGCCAATTTTGGGAAGGTTTGTCCTTACTGCACCTCATGCCTGATCCAAATCGCTGATGTAAATTGCGAACACGATTGGTGACCTAACACACCGTGCCTAACTCTGCTCTCTATCTCATGTTATCCTGGATAACAACTGCATCGGTGCGTTCACCCTCACCTGTGCCCAGGTGTCATAATACAGGCCACAAAGAATAATATGAGCACTTTAATGAGTCCTCTTTTAGCAAAGAACTGGCTGCACTACTGTATTGGATTCTGTGGAGAAGTCTACAATCGCACTTTGCAGTGGCGGTGGAGTAGGCGTGTTTGAAGATTGTGCCATGGTGAATAATGTAACTGCATTGTAGACATCCCATTCTTAAATCCTATCCGAGTGGGTGGCAACATTTTACTCCAGCACGCATTGATGCACAGGTAGGTGGAATAGAACGAAGCCTCACACTTCACAGTTGCTTCCTACTCTGCTTAAGATGGTTGTTGGAAAAAATCAACAAAATACTAATGTCCACCAGTCAAGATGTACAGGGATTGTAGCATTTGATAAAAGGCATCCACTGTAAAAGATGCAGTTCCAGAAGATAGTGATACCTACACTGCAGCAACTCCATCTGACCAGGGTAACTCATTCAGATACTTTTGTGTACACATAAATACTTCCCTGACAAACCACACTGGAGAGATATGTAGATCTGACTTGATGCACAGCTGTGTGGCCAGTACATTGCTACCATTGTTATTTAAAATATACATTGAGGGGGCTTTGGCTCCACTTAGAGGCTCGCCTCGTGCTATTGGATGTTTGTTGTATCATTCGAAGTGCTTCCATTAAAAAGCACCAGGAATGATGTTATGTCTGAAAAATGAATAGCATGTTTGTTACATTCAGGTTTTTTAAAAAAATCTCTTGAATGCGTTCTACAGAGAAAGCACTTCTTTGTTGCTACTTTACCCCTAGCACTGACGAAGCCAATGGGAAAGACTTTAATGTGATAAGCAGCATTTGAGTGTGCAGTTCATGCACTGACACATTAAAGGCCGACCTGTTGACTTTGCCAATGCTTGTTTTGTGTCCTAGTTCTCATTGGAGCTTGTGCCATAGTTATGTGCCTAGTTCACGAATTTGAAATTGGTTTTACATTTAAATCTTTTGGTGCTCATTAAGGTTCTTGCATGATAGTTTAATTATTTCTAGAGTTTATATGTTTGGTGGTTGTAAGCTGCTCTTCAGACACTGAATGTTGACCCCTCTTTGCCGGAGGTATGTCTCATTACAGTACATATAGCGAGATCATGTCTTTCACGTTATTCGTTTGCACAATGTTATTCGTTTTCTGTGGGCCTCACTCTGTTCCCTATATAGGTTTAACCTAAGGGGGTAGCTTTTGAGTGGCAGCACTCAATTAAGTAGAATGAATTAACAGAAATATTTTGGGAATTACATGGCGGAGCAGTGTGAATATGCAGTCAGAAGTGACCGCTGTTTAGCGCATTTGTCCACTTTAGTTTAACATGTCTACACTTAATTGTCCTGTTTGGTAGCAGTTGTAGGCGGGGAAGAGTGTGTCTGTCCTTTTGAAGAATCTACGTTGATGAAAGCCTGGTTCTGGAGCGAGATAAACATCAAGCAGTCCTTATTCTGCAGTGAAAGAGCAAAGAACACCAAATAAACAAGCATTTGCGATGCAATAGGTCTTGCATTTACGCAAATTTGAGCTATTGACATTGCAAATAACAATGCCTTTTATTTTTGTTTTCATTTTAAAAAGTCGGAAGTATTACTTTGAGGGCAGACTGAAAGAAAATAGCCTAATCTATCTATCTTCTCATTATACAGGTGCTAGAGAAGGGGGTGGGGGTTCATTCCATAAAGAAATTAAATGTTGAGTGCTACTTTTTCACCACCCTACATAAGCGGTCACGTGTCAGAACGGTACACAGCAAGCTTGACCAAAATTGTAGAGCTAAAGAAGTCTAGGAAGTATTGAAACTTGGCGCTATTGTACAAGCAACTTGACTCCTTTACATGTTCATACCAGTGAATGTAGAGTTGGGTCAAAAGGTAACAGTGCAGTGGCTATCTAATCCTAAAATGCAGCGCTGGCTGATCTCAGATCAGATTAGTAGCAAATAGGTAGCCCCGTCTTAACTACTCATGTACAACATTCAGAGCTGCTCCCCCCAATTACCATTGAACAGAGTATCAGCATACCAGGAGCAGGACTCTTGATTTACTCGCACAAAGTGCAGCTTTGACTCTGTTCGGGTCAGTTAATGAGAATGAGCACATTATATAAAGAGAGAAACTGATCACAACAAATTCTGCTTCTGCTTGGGTGCCGGGGTTCATCGTTAATGATGTATGCTCATGGCTGTAGGTGTTGCACAGCTTCTTCTAGAGAAGAGTTGAAGTTGACTGTGTTCTGATCTACTTAACTCGGGCCCTAATGCTAATTTTGTAGGGATGCTCATTATGACACAGGGTCCAGCTCAGATTGAGCTGTAGCCGTGTGCCCACACCCCCTTTCATTAGATTAATTACAGTAAGAAAGGAGTGCTGGATGCCTGCCTTCTTACAGAGATAGTGAATGAATTCTCTCTTGAGCAGACAAGGCTGGGAGAAATGGTTGAACTTCTACACATGGGGCTTGGTGCCGGGGTCAGTGTTGGCAGCCTAATATACTTTTAATTAATTTGACTGAAAACGCTATAGTAAAATAATATTAAATCCCCACAATATTAAACAAGAAAAAAAAAAGTCCTCTTGTATTGTAACTCAGTTGCCAGGCCAAGAGGCTGATCTAAGAGTGCAATGTCTTTCAGTCTCTTTAAAAACAATGAGAATGAATGTCTTTGAGAATTAATATTTGTTCGATAATGGATACCTTTTACCAAAGTTTTTGCCCTTTGTAAGTTGTCATCTGGCAAACATACTTTTGATTGGGAAATGGGTAAAAACGTCTAGTCCATTAAAGGTTTGGCCTCAAAATATTACAAAAAAGGAAGTTCTGAGCCTTAATGCAATGCAGAAAATGTAGTCCCATAATACAAGCTAGATATATTTTGTTATGATTTACAATATAACTATAGATCTTAAAGATGTAACCCAGTATCATGTATTTACAAAATAACTGTTAACTGAGTGGTGTCAGAAAAGTAATTTATACGCCCACTGATTGTTTTCTGGAAAAGCTTTGCTGTAATCTCTTTGCGAATAATGTAGTTTTCAAACAACAAAGAAATGCCAGTCCAATCATTATGCTGCACTAGGGATACGTCGTTCTAGTAGTAGTAGCAAGTCAACCGGAAATGTTTGCACTGCTGCCCATATCAACCTGTCATGCGGCCCCATGTCATCAGTCGTGAGGGCAGGCGCTCGCCATGCTTGTACAGTGATGTGTGGGGGTGCAGGGTGAAATGCTGGGGTTTATCTGCACCCGTTTCTCACTTGGAGCTAGCAGTTCGCGTCCGGTCAAACGTGGAAATCACACCACTTGGAAGGGTTCAGTAAGGGTAGATGGGCTTGGGGCATTATAATTAGCTTCTTTGCTCAGGGGTTCACCCGTCTACAGTTATCAACGCTTCACAGGGCAAACTATAAAATGCCATTTAACTGTATCAGACGTGATGCAAAATGAAGAACCGGGCCGGAAAAGATTAACAATATCGATACAAAGTAGATAGAGCCTATGAATGTATAAGTCTGGGCTAGCGTCATCCCTACTGTAGTGGCTTGCACGAACTATGAGCTACTTGCTCTACAGAAGTGTTGGCAGCAGACTTATAGACTGCCTTGCATGGGGTGTTTGTGTAGCCACTACTCACTGCGCACAAAGTAGCGTAACTGAGCGACTCTCACCTCCCTTGCAGGGGATCCAGTGCTGACCGTGCTGTCCCCGGTAGCCCTCAATCACCTCCCACTCTCTGTTGTCTCTCTTGATGGGGAAGCTGACACTCAGCACATGGTTGCAAGGTTTGATAATACTCAGGATACCCCGCACTCGCAGCTGCTTCTGCTCCTCACTCTCACGGGTACGCAGGTCCTCTACCAGTATATCCTCCACGATGCTTGCACCGCGGTCGAAGAAGCCCTCCACCATTTTGAAGAAGTTGAGGTCGTCCTCGGCCTGGGGTGCATGACCGTACCGCCGGAGACCTGTAGCGGCCGCAGGGAGTCCGGCATCCGCGGCCAACAGTGCACCCCTGCGTGTAGCGAGCACCCCCATGTAGCGGTACATGGTGACTATTTCTACAGTTCACGCAACCAGGTATGGACAGCAGTCAGCACGGGACAATGGAGCGGAAGGCCTGGAACTTATCGCTCTGATGCCAGTAACCGACACCGACTTGAAACCTGACTGGCAATAAAGAATCCGGACCCTGCCTTATATAGAGGCTGCCTCCTTTGGACGAAAGGACGGGGTGAGACTAAGACATCGTGAACACTATACTACATCCCGAGGAATTTCCGGCCTGTTGGACAGCCATATCGGCTGTAGATTAAGAGCTTCCGTGTCTGAAGTAAAGCGTAGTGCGCAAGTTCTTCGAAGCCCTTCCTTTCGTGTAACACGATAAGGACGTCCAGGTTCCAGACTCTAAGTCTGTCGCCTGCAGTGTTTGCTGCATGCAGTCTAATCTTCAAACAGATGCCGTTCGAGGTTCTGCAGCAAGTAGACGAGTTTGCGCGCAGCCGCAAACCTCAACCAAACACTAGAGCAACAAGCGCCTGCCATTCCCGCTGTTTCTTTTTGAAAAAGTGAAAGCGCAATGCAAAAATAATGACACAGCGCACCTGTCTCCTTTTGAGACGGCCCATCCGGACAGGGTCGCACGGCTTGTTTACATAACATGCCTTCTTGCGATAAGAAACTGCTTCACGACAGCCGTGAAGCAGGCGATCCAGTCCGATGGGCCGGACCAAAAGGCGAAAATGAGGTACCCCAGAAATCTTATTTCCAATGGCAGCCCACTGTTTACCATAAACGGTGACGCAAGCCAATGGAAATAAGGGGCGGGGCTTCAAGCCCTTTTCTCAAACTCCTCATCTACAACTCCTCATCTGCACATGTGCGCAACAACGCCAGGCGAGACCTAAAAAGGCAACCTGGAATGTTTATCCTTGATGATGGGAAAAGCATGCAGCTGTCACGGGTCTTTCCTTGAGGACCCGTTGGCTTTACCAATGGTTTTTAGTGATGCTGTACCGCAGCCCTGAAGCAGTGCAGCATGACTAAAGAATTTTTAAAACGCCCATAATGTGTCTGCCAGTGTTATTTTGTAGGCGCACACACCTCACCTGTGTGTACTTGACATGTGCGCGCCTACAATGTGATGCGGGCTATTATTTTTATTTACGAATCGGAGCTGAATCAGTAGATAAAAAAAAATTGCTTTAAAAACAAAAAAAACCTGGTGGGGAAACAAAACGTGGGGCCAGAGGTGTAGTAAGCAACACAGTTTACAGGTGGGGCGAAGAAACAAAGAAGGCTCAAGTGGGGTCTGAAAGTGAAACCTAGAGCTTGGGGTGAGAAAAGCAAACCGGCCATCGAGAGAGCAGCGTGGAGCTGAGGGGAGCAACACGCGGGGGAGCATGCAAGTAGGGGCCAAGCGCAAGTGTGTCATGGAGTGGGTGGGGGAGAAGCACATAGGCAAGAGACAGCAACACTGAGCCCGAAAGGGCGAAGAGAAGCTCACTAGGAACACCACTGGAAAACACGTGAACTCTCCTCACGTCAAAAGAAAACAAGTAGTTTCCTGAAAGTGAGATGTGAAAGGACGTACGTGAATTGACAATGCTTTAGGGGAGAGCCAGACACTAGATGGACAAGGAACGCAGTTGAAAAAGAAGCAGGCAAAATGGAGTGACAGTAAAGCCAACTGGTGGTTAGTAATGGATGGGCTGCAAGCCCTTCTGTTCCTGGTTAGCAAACAACTGTGTAATCTTATCCCACGATAGGAACACCTGTACGGCATGCTCCGCATGCAACTTTCGACTTGACGTTCCGCAGCTCTGTCGGCCTGTATCCAATGGCCGTAAATCGGCAAACACATGGCGTCTCGGTAGCCTGAACTGCAGGTCGCTCAGCAAACACAAAAGAGACATATTTGATCTCCTGTCCGACAACTCATTCGACGCCCTTTTCCTCACGGAGACATGGCTTCATGCCAGCTCTGGCCCAGATATTGCTGAAGCCCTTCCACCGAATTATGCCATCATTAGAAAAGACCGAACCACCGGCATTGGAGGTGGGATAGCAGTCATTTTTAAAAAAACGCTGCAATGCACGTTGGAACATATTCCCTTAACTGCCTGTGAGACGGCCCTTTTTAAACTTCAACTTCACCCTAATTTCACCATTACAGGTCTCTTGATTTATCGTCCACCTGGCCCTATACAACCTTGGGCCTCCCAACTAGTGGATTGGCTTGCTTCAATAAGGATAAATTACAACAACTTATCCATCATAGGCGACCTGAACGTTCACTTTGACGACCTAACTAACAAACCAGGAAATAATTTAGTTCAGGATCTGGCCGCCATGAACCTTACCTTACGGAACTCGGGCCCAACACACAAGGGGGGGCCACCTCCTGGACCCTATTTTTTCCTGCCTTCCCCTGCTACACTGCCAGTCTGCTCTGCCCCTTGATTGGTCAGACCATTTCCTTATAAATTTCAGCGTGGATAATCATACAACTTCTAGCCTTCCGAGCGGGACTAGTAAGTCCTTCTCTAGAAATTGGAAAAAACTGGACATAAACCTTCTCGCGTCCGTCTTACTTGCTGTCCCTCAGGATGAAATATTTAACACCGAAGACATAGAGATCGTAGCCACTAAAATTAACAATTGGCTTCTAAGTGCTTTAGACATTTGTCTGCCCCAAGCTCACCAAAAATCCACCCCTCATAACTCCCCTGCCCTATGGTATAATGAACAACTGAAGGCTATAAAATCTAAATGCAAACGCCTAGAACGCCTATGGAGGAAAGACTACTCCTCGGTCGCCAGCTCGAACTACAGAAACGAGCTTAAGATTTATCATAAAGCCTGCAAAACGGCAAGAGCCAACTATGTAGCCAAATCTATCTCTGAAGCTACTAACAAATCTAGGACTCTTTTTAACCTTGTAAAAGAGTTAGCAGGCGCAAATACATCAGCCAAACCTCTTCCCCTGAACAGTTTCCAGTGTGAAGAACTAGCGAAACATTTTACAACGAAGATTGAGACGATCTACCAAGAGATACTTAAACAACACCTGGCTCATGCTAAAAGGGCACAAGTCCCCGGCTCTAACGAAGTGGACTTTTCCCCCCAACCTCATCTATCCTATGAGCCTCTTACAACGTGGCCCCGGATCGATGTCCAGACTCTGCAAAACATCTTAGGGAAAGTAAAATCTGGTTCGCCTGTCGACCCCCTCCCGATCTCAATACTCAGACTCCTGGACACTCCACTACTTGCCATGATATGTCATACACTGAACTTGTCCCTTTCCACGGCTAAGGTCCCATCACTTTGGAAACATGCCATGGTTTCACCCCTACTCAAAAAACCTTCGGATGACCCAAAAATCTTGGCAAACTTCCGTCCAATTTCCCTCCTGCCCGTTTTTTCCAAAATCTTGGAAAAACATGTCCATGAACACCTCGCAAGGTTTGTGGAGGCTAACAACATCCTGCACCCCTCCCAATCGGGTTTTCGTGCCGGTTTTTCGACTGAGACAACACTACTCGGAGTGATGGAAAATCTCCGCCTTCTGGTCGACAAAGGAGACTCCGCTGCGCTGATTCTACTCGATCTCAGCGCAGCATTCGATACCATCTCTCACAGCATACTGCTTGCCTTACTTTCCAATATGGGCATTAAAGGTAAAGCACTAGACTGGATCGCATCTTTCCTGACTTTCAGGATATTTCAAATCTCCTCCAGCAATGCGACATCTAATGTCCATCTTTCCCCCTATGGAGTGCCACAGGGATCGGTGTTGAGTCCCCTGCTTTTTAACCTTTATGTAACACCGCTCGCCCAGATCGCTGAAGCAGCTGGTCTCAAAATGTTTACATACGCCGATGACTCACAAATTATATTTTCCCTATCTAATTGTGACAATGATTCCCCCTCCCTCCTGCAGACAGGCCTTAGGAACATCGCCACCTGGATGAGCACTAATATGCTTAAACTCAACGGCAGCAAAACAGAGGTTCTAATAGTGGGTCCTAACCAAAACCTCTGGAACTCCAGACACTGGCCATCTGAAATGGGCCCACTACCAACCCCGTCGCGACAAGTCCGTAATCTTGGAATTACCATTGACAATGGCCTCACTATGGAGCCACAAGTTAACAATCTCACAGCCACCTGTTTTACAATTCTGAGATGGCTTAGAAAAATCATTTGGATGCTCCCAGACGACACACAAAAGTCTGTGGTTAACGCCCTTATCACCTCCCGCTTAGACTACGGCAATGTTCTTTACCTGGGGGTAACACAGGCAGTCATGCGACGTCTCCAGCTGGTTCAAAATGCTGCAGCCAGACTGCTATGCAAATGCAGTAGGAGGGAACACATGTCCGGTCACCTTAAGGCGCTTCACTGGCTAAAAGTTATAAATAGGGTCAAATTCAAAGCTCTCAGCCTCATGCATAGAATAAGATGGGGCAATGCCCCTAGATACCTCCAAACCCTAGTGCACACTTACATGCCTGCTCGCTGCCTGAGGTCTTCCACTCAAGGCCTTTTCTGTGTTCCCAAAACTCTCCGAGTAAGGATGGGAGGAAGATCTTTCTCCCTTTTAGTCCCTAAGCTTTGGAACTCCCTCCCACAATCTCTCCGTTTGGAAACCCGCTACATTCATTTCCGCAAAGCCATTAAGACCTGGCTTTTCAACCAGTAACATGCTCCGGTCTCTTTCTTATGACCTTCTCCTGCCTTCATTCTTTTGCTCCAGTGTTCTATAGCGCCGGGAAACCCTTTTTGGGTAGCTGTCGCGCTCAATAAGCCCAATAAATAAATAAAATAAATAAATAAATAAGTCTTTCACAATCAGATGGCTTCGCCCTAACAAGCAACCAAGAAAAAGTGGATTTATTTGTACTAACTGATCTTCTGATGTTTATTTTTGTATTATTCCTGGTTTTGAATCTGTGAATTCTAATATTTGTTATAGATATGAAACAGCTGGTATGGGGGATAGGGTAGGATGAGAAATCAGAGTGGTCCAGCACCATATCTTTATTCCGAAAGGCACAGGCATAGCAATTAGGGTTATACTTGCAGCTGTGAGGGTATTTTACTCATACCGTTGAGTGACAGTCGCTAAGGTTGGTTCTCTGATTCCTCAGTACTTGACAGCGTCTTTAGACCAGACACCCTTTTCAGGTCTTCATTGCCACAAAGTGGCAGGAGCCATACTACTTTAAAATGCGATTCTCCATCACTGAAAGCTTCCTAACGCACCTGCCTTGCAATTCATTGCAGAGCACTCTAGGCGCTTCCTTCAGGTTTACAGAGTGAAGGTGAGGTAAGGTCCCGACGAGGGTTCCTTTTCATAGCCCCACATGCCACCTTCTGACCTCACAAAGCAACATTATTTTGCCAGAATTCAGCACGGTAACAGTCTGTGCAAGCAATGGTCATTTTAACTGTACATTCCAAATTAACTAACTGATAGTAATTCACACAAGTCTTTTTAATGCATGCAAATGTCACCTCTAATGCTTACTCCCTTTTGCGGATGTGCCATCCAGCTGGAAGGAAGCATTGCATATCACTATGCCCATGCACACATGCTGCTTTCCTACCATTTCAGCCTGATTTTTAGGGACAATGCACATTGTGCCGCATTACGGCTATGGAGATATTAAGTGAGGGTTGGCAAAGCAGTTCTTTAAATCCCACTATTACCGTTTGAATGTCCCGTGTAAACCTGCCAAGTGGGAGAGAGTCTCTTGTTTGTTTGTGAAGGTAGGTAAATATTGTTGCCCTTGTCACACACACGTGGTGTATTAGGCGAGAAACAAACTGGCTCTCAGCTGTGCAGTATTTACAGCTTTAAATAACACAAGTACGGGTCTGTGGGTAGTGTGCCTTCTGTAGCTACCCATGGGACATCTCTCTTGCACACATTTGAATCCGAAGGGACAGACTTGTACAGTGATGTTGTATAAAAGACTAGTGTTGAGTCGGGGCATAGCAACAACTCATTACAAGGTGATGTTAACCTCTGCACCGGCTGCAGGTCTCAATATAAAGACACAGTAGTTGCTACTCAAAATTAGGCAGTCTGCATGTGCATCCCCTTTCCTACATGAAGGAATATATGCCAGTGCATTGTGCGTTCATTCCGTCTAATGAAGCCATCTGCACTGCCTACCCTATTAACATGTAACCACTAAGTATTGTCTCAGCTTATAGTCCTAAGTATACCAGATCTGATGCCGAGATGTGTAGTCATTCATTGGCCTGCCCTTAAGTGATACTGCTGCCTTCTTTTGCTAAAACTGCCGAACTTTATTTGCTTTTTCTGTAGGAGATTTATTATTAACTTTGTGCCCTGTTTGTGCACTTGCTGATAGTTTATTAACGTATTCTTTATCGCGCCTGCTGCATGGCCTTCATTTTGTGGTCTTACAAAGGCCTACTCTTTCGAATTTAGAAACTAAATTCCTGTAATGTTTTCTACCAGTTTTGCTTCCCAATTAGGTACCATTTACATGTCCAAATTCATTTATTTTTATTTTATGTAAATTTTAGATTCTCCACATTTGTTGCCTTTTTTCCTGCTTGGTTACATACATAGGGAATATCTTTAATACAAGCATTTGTGAATTTTCAATTGACCCGTTGCTCGTAAGGATGTGTTTATTTTTTTTACTTGAAGTGATAAAACGATTAGTCCCCCATCTCAACGAGTGTTTGTGCAGCCTATCAGTGCATTGAGTCAAGAGAGGATTTAAACAAGATGGCTACCTGTCATTTGTGAAAGCCCAAGGTATGTGCATCCAAGGACATGGAGCAATAAACGCGTGCTTGAGGTTATAAATTGTGTTTGAATATGCTGTGTGTTAAACATTTAACAACTGTTTAGTTTAACTTTAACTGTGAAAGTAAGCCAGTATGATGCTTTGGTTTGGTACAAATATCCATGGTAAATCTGGGAAATGCGTGAAATGCAAGAAATAAGACTAAAATATAATATACAAGATTTAAATTCACTGTAGTTAACTGTAATGTGCTGTTAAAATAATGGTTGATATGCACCTTTTTATTGTTAAATATCAAATATTAATTTATAGATATTGAAGGAGTAGCATTATAACGACGTACCTATACGCTGCCTCCAAGTCTACTGACAAATTGTCCAAGTTTTTTATTTATTTTTTTTGGGGGGGGGGGCTGGTACTATTTTTCAGCCTGTTTCCAAGCATGTCTATTTTCCTGCAGATAATCGAGATAAAGCAATCTCATCATATTGTCAAGTACAAGGGCCAGGGATGAAATCTCTTGTCCCGTGGTGAATTTGTAGACTGAGACATGTTCTCTACAGTCTGTGACCAATCATATCATAGCTGCCTTCTAGCACAACCAATAGTTTCTAATGAATAGAAACTGCATTGGGTAGAAAGCCAATTGATGAAGCATGTTTACAGTTAAGCAAGCCTTTTGCTCCTTTTGTTTGGGTAACTCTGACATGTCAAGTTTTACAGTGATATCCCGATCAGGAGTACTGCTTTTTGACTGTCCTAAAATCCAAAGATATGCGTATTCCATCAGGCAAGTGACCTTTTGGTGAAGTTTTTCTTGACTTGTGCTGCAAATTCAGGGTATAATGTTGTCGTCCAGTTTCACTCATCTCTAGTTATGGACTGTGGTTATATTTTCCACTCGTCTTCTGGTTAGATAGATGCTCAATTAGTTTGGTAGCTTCACTGAAGGGCTGTAATATCTGTTGTAATCTTTATGCGTTGATCTTCACTGGCTGCTCACAGTGGCTCCAGATCTCCTTGCCTGCATTGTGAGAGAAATCCAGAACTTTGCAGATTTGGGTGCTCAGAGTTTATAAGTCTTTCAAGGCCAATACAAATGCTGAAAATGCACGATACCGATGCTGATAACCTACCATTTGTGACAGTATGCATCCTTGAACCTAGAAACAAGTACTGCTGTTTTGACACATGCTGGTATTTTTTGCCTTTCATTTGAATATATGCTGTCCCATTGTTCTGGTATGCAAGTCTTCTTGTAAGTCAATACTGTAAAAGTACAGTGTTTTAGAACAATTAAATCATAGCCTGTTTCAATTTTGAGCTTGCAAACCTACCCCCTTGTTCCCTAGCGTTTCTTCCTTGAGCGTGGTGTGTTTCTTTTTATCCTTGATGTTCTTGGAGATGCCCACTTGCTTTAAACAGAGGTCGATTACTGTTACAAAGTAAGTACTAGAAGATGAGGAAGTCAATCAGAAAAAGTTTTGAAGAATTTTCCAACGCTCCTTCCTTTACCATATTGAATGCACTGGGTGGGAAATACAGTTGCTATTTAGGGACCTTATAACAACACGATTAAGCAAACAAATTAATTTAACAATTTAGGCAGAATAGACTGGAACAGTTTACGCACTGTATTTTTGATTACCCTTTTCTTCAAAATATGTCATTTAAGTGTATACCCAGCATTAAGGAAACAGTTATGCTGTGACTCCACGTAGGAAACCTCTACACAAAGGCATCCTTGCAATGATCTTTGAGAGATGCACAGACAGCTGACATCCAAATTCTCGATAAACTAGAACAATTACATATTAAAACTGTTCATGTATCTTTTGGCTGATTGATGGGTTAGGCTACTCTTCGTAGGAGAATGCGTTACGGGCTGGGCATGCCTAGCCAAGCGTCTCTATTTTAGGGTAAATGTAGCGCCAGAGTGCTGCCTCTTGCAATATTGGGGTTCTAAGAAGACTCCAATCTATAAACCTTTATACACTATCTATAAACTTAAATAAGCGAGAAGCCACTGCGTTTTGTCTGCACATCTAATGCTGCCCTCGCTGGTTCTTCTTTCACTAGGCGACCCTCTGATCCTGTTGGTGGTCGTGGGTGTTCATTGCAAATCTCCACCTTCAGACTTTGGAATTTGGAGATACCGATCCTCCATAGTCCTTTAGTGTCCGGATGGGCTCATTGAATCTGACGACAGGCTCCGCATTCCAAGGATCTAATTATCATTTTGGTTCCCTTCCAAACAGCTTGAGCACATTTTGTGAAACCTTGTTTTCTTAATTTTTCATAGATACAGTTTCTGCAGTAGTTGTACTAAACATTGATGTTTTGGTAAATGGAAGGCGTTGAATTGCATATCTGAGTGACAAGGGATCTGTGCTAATAAGTATGGGTGACTTCTAAAGGAACACACCAAAGCAATATACCTCTCTTTGCAAACATGGAGTAACTACTTAATCCAGCCTTTGTGCGGGCTGTGGGTAGGTGGTCTCTCCTAAGGAAAAGCCTCATCGTTCAGTGCATCGTTTACAGCATGGGTGTGGAGCAAAGATATGTCAAATCATAAAGTTGTAAATTTCAGTAAATGTTGACATAGATTAAAGAAGGTAACACAATTAACCAGACCAGATTATTAAAATGTCTACAAAAATTTAAAGGCACGCGTAGTTGTAATTAATACAGTACATCTGAAGCGTATAAGTCCCAAAGACTGTTTTATTGTTTAGGCGTCAAAGTCGTAGTAGAGTTTGGAGTTGAGAACAGCTTTACCCAGTACAAAAGATTGTTAGCTTGATGTGAAAGTGGTGCTCTTTTAATTCCACACACTGCGGTCTCATTCAGCAGAATGTCACTTTGATTGCCTGCGTGCATTCTTTCTAATTTACTTTTTATGAAATTATAAATGGCCATGGAGTGTGTGGGCAAGATTACATTTTAATACTTATCTGGTTGAGCTTAATGATAAAATATTGGTGTTTGAGTGTACCAGAATCGTTTTGAACAAACTTAGCCCTTAATGGCATGTTAAACTGGTGACAGTCATCACCTTGATTTTAATGTTAATGACCGTTTTAATATTTTGCTTAAATCTGGTCTGAGGCTGAAATATTCCATAGACGTGACTCCCTTGTTGTACGATTTTTAACTCCAAATGTTTGAGTCCTGACGTCTGTAAATGGATTGCTTATGTATTCTAAAGATTAAAATGCATGGCTGAGCGCATCTAGGTTCTATGGGAATGGAATCTCAAGGCTAATAAAATACAAAAGTTGAAGGAATGCAGCATACAGCATATTGAAATGGGGTGATGAAAAGATGCATTGTGGACGGTCTTTCTTCGAAGCATGCTGGGGAAGCGAGCTAATCTATGAATATAGATGTGAAAGTGATGCTGAAGCCGCTGTGGGATATCCATATCCAGTGACCGGTCTGCCACAGTTTGTACAATTTTTAGCTTTTTTTTTTATTTAGCTTTAATAGATGTGTATTAACTCATGTTCTGAAGAAAATGTCTTGTCCTTCAACAGAACCAAGCTTTATATTTTGTGCTTTTAAAGATGTTAATTGATATGGAAGGAGTGGTGTTGACTTTAGATTTTCAGACATGGGAAGGTAAGGATCTGGTCTATTACCATGCTCATTGTAAGGACTTGGAAGGACCCATGATCCTGCAGACTTATTGTGCTCTCGCACCCATCTGTGCACCTCCTTTTCACAAGAATATTTGACGGTGCGGTGAAAGATCTCATTGATGGTGAATGCCTTTTACTCCTGTCCATGAATGTGACTTTCCAGCACTGCATCATAAGTGTGTTGCAGCTGAAGTGTTGACCGTGTTGTGCGCTCCCTGAAAACAGCAAGGCGTTTCTGCCTCCTCAGACTTAGTGCGTTCTTCACTAGGCAGGCATTTCCGGTAAAGTTATCTTCTCTTCGGCTTCCACAAACAGGCACTTCCAGGACAAGTAAAGCCTTGTCGAATGCAAAGTGATTGCCCTGAGTACATAATGAGGAAAACTTGGAGAACATCCCTGTTGTTGGAGTTTCCTTTTTAAATACTTCGGCAAATTTCCACAGAAATTTCTTTCAGAAGCACCCTCAAAACCTGGATTTATACGTTATCTGATACAAAATGTAAAAATCTGATATAACACTCCATCTCCGAAACATCATAAGAATCTTTTCATCTGATCCTTTTTCGTACTCAGAAGCGCAAAGATGCTCCATGGAGTGCAACCAGCGCTATACAAAACCGAATTACATTACATTACATTACTTAATTGGTTGGCACTTACTGCCAGCAACACTGGATTATGTCCTGTGTGTGCCAGATGCCTTCTCCACATGTACCAAGACACGAGACTGTGTCACAGAAATTTCCTTGCAGATGCCAACCACATAACCACAATAGACTATGCTTACTGGCTCACTATGCTGTTCACCTGTGATGTGTTGGTAAAAGGGACGGGCTTCATCTTGTACATTTTCAGACTGTCTTCCCTTGCAGAGGTTCACGGTGCGTCCCCTGGCACATGTCGAGTCTTCTAAGCATTCTGAAGACCAGCTGTGTGAATGTATCTTCATGGTGCCTGTCCGTACCCTTTACTTGAAGCCCACCACCACCACCTGCAAATTGTAGTCAGAGAATCGCTGCCAATACAAGTCATTTCCATCTGTCTGATTAGACTGGGTGTTTCCCAAAGATGGTCTTTGTAGGTTTTCTTAACATGCAATAGTGAGTTTCCTTTTGTAGCCATACTAGAACAACTGTCCGGTTTTCAGTGATGGGCAGGAAGCTGAAAGTGGCCCTTGGAAGAAGTATTCATGCCAGACATCTAGGGTACTGAGAGAATCCGACCATCTCGTGGAGTATTTTAAAAGGTGGTGTGCTCAAATTGTAGAGGTTTCTGCAATAAAACTGTGCCGTAAGAGTATTGATAGATCAGATAGATGATAATCTTTTCATCCAGCTACATCCTAAAGCTGTCCCCTGGTGCTTAGTCTGCCGGGTGTTGTTTTCTCTGTGTCCCATATGACCAGTGTAGCCCTGCTGATATAACTGCCCTTACAAAGGAGACTGGAGTCTTCCATTTTCCTGAATGCCCTGGCAAAAGGATTCTCAGTGAAACGCTAGAATTCATTTAGACACCCTCTCTGAGGAGCCAGTTCACTTGGGCAGTCTAGCATACCATGTAGCGAAAGGTCTTTTCCCTTCCTAAGAACTTCCCTTTTGTCATCAACGCAGCGCTACACTAATTTAGACAAGGCACTGTCATCATAGTTGTAGATACGTCTAAGAATTTGTGTTTCCTGAATGGGTGTTTTGCAGACTCCAGCTCTGCCATTCTGATCACTACCATTAATGCACCAATCACCTCTACAAAACTATTTCGATTTTAACTGTGGAGCTCTCGGCAATCCATTTAGTGAAAAGGGTATCTAAGTCGACTGGTGAAATCATTTTCATCCTCCTCCCACTGAAATTTTGATCACTCCTGCCTTTCAGAAACAAGGCTCAGTTTTGCAGCTGTCAAACTTTCTGTAGTTGCAAGTTACATTTGCCTCACTATCTTCTGACACTATCAATCTATAGATATTGGAGCATAAAAGCACTATAGCCCATGGCTTATTTAACTTTTTTAACATCTACTGGTACTATTTGAGCTTGGGCTCAATCATTTATTGTATATCATTTCTTTAGCACATTTCTATAGCTTCTCGTAATCCTTATGAAACCGTGAAGTGCCTTCCAGTGGCCAAGTAAGAGGCTTTACCATTTGTTTGCATGGTTGGTCGAGTGTGACTGAATAGATTGGCTTATGTATAATGCGTATTTGTGCTATGCATGAAGTTTGGAAGGGTGCTTTATACGTTTTGAATAGCAATTTTGACTACACTTAAGCATAGAGTGAAGTAGTCAAATTTGCATATACGTATCTTAGAGTAAGAAACTAATCTTTATGCTTTGGGGAGGGGGGGCGGGTGGGTCGGGGGGCGGGTGGGTCATGTTTGTAGTCTGACCTAATCATTGAACATCGCACATGAGGTTAATGCAGGGCTGGGCGTAGTTCGCTGAGTTTTGCTACGCTGAACTCCGCGAAGTGACATTTCTCCACTGACTCCCGCAAGTCGTGGAGTGCAGTGCAAACTGTTGTTTGCGCTGGTTTTCCTGCCGGTCGGATAGAAATTCCACCCAAGTAGCAGCTTGAGATTGTGAACTTACCGTTCGTGAGCGCGAGCTTGGAAAAAACTCTGCTGCACTACGCGAAGCGGAGTTTTCTGCACTCCGCGAGCTCCGCAGAGCGTGAAGTGCAGAAAACTCCACAAACTCCGTGAACGGAGCAGAGTTCACCGCCCAGGCCTAGTTTAAAGAAGTGGTAAAGTACCCCAATACTCAGTGTTAGGCACTTCAGTCTTGTTTTTCAATCTGACTTGTAACTTCTCCCTGTTTGAGTTCACCTTGGAAACAAGACCCTGACTGCTACAGATAATTCTTTGTGAACCTTAAGGTTTGTAGGTTTTTTCCCTTTGCTGACGGAACCATCTGTTCCTCTTCTCAAAAACAAGTTGTCACATACTGTGTATTTTGACTCTTGAAGTCTCGTCCCAAGAGGTCAAGCTTTTCTCCTGATATCCTCCAAAGGCAAACCGCCACCTCCTATCAAGTCCTTCTGTACTCTGAGCAAACAGCCATTTTGGCAGGTGTGTGCTGCAATGTTAGAATGAGACTTGTTCGTTGGTAGCTTTCCCCTGCCCCAGGAATATGGCTGCCTTGGGCTGTTCCTCAGCAATGTCTAGTAGTCCTTCAGATCTCTTTATTCTAGCAGGTGTAGGGAGTCGAAGAAGGTCCCTTCACCTGTGATACAAAAAAGGGCACTCTTAGCCAAGCCACACCACCCGGTGCACCAGTTTCACAAAAAAGAAGCAGTTGTAGGCCATAGTTTAAAAAAATTAATATTAGACTGACATTTTGGAATTTAAGGATTTGCAGATGGATGCAGTGCTCAATATTTTTACCCTTTTAGTAGCATTTTTTAAAACTGACAGCACATTTGGAAATGCCATGTCAACTTTTTCACAGTTTTTCTATTGCGCGAACGAAGTGCTGTAATCCTAAGGGTTTGTCTATAGTAATCCAATTTTTTTTCTCTCTCTATAAGATGCGTGATCCGTTGCCCTGTTTTGTATGCCCACAAAAATTAGTTTGGGCCATCGGACAATTGAATGCTGCTTAGCGGGCAAAACATATTTTCTTCTTTCATCCACATTCCCTTATTTCTAAACTGGGACCTCACAAACTGAATACGTCACCGGCCATCACCCAAACCACATTGCCCTGCCTTTCATGTTCAGGAATGATTGACCCGCCTCAAATTAGTCCCTGACAGCCATTATTTTAATTAAAACCAGGTCCAACGACTCCCGCTGAAGATTTGATCGAACGATGGTAATCTCCTCAGTTGCCGGGTGGTTTTGTGTTGTGAGGGCCGTGCTGGGTCCTTTTTGATCACCACTGAGTAAAAGCATTACTTTCCCAAGATAACTCGTTTTTTTTACCTTGTGCATCACAGTCATGTGCGTTTCTTTGTCATTTTTTGTTACTCATGAAATGCCTCGATTTGTGTGACTTTTTGTTCTTTTTTGAATGGGTGAAGGATAAAAGCTGCAGTCACAAATCTCCATGTACCTAAAAAACAGAACTGCCGAGTATTGATAAACTCCGTGCTTAAACCTGCAAAGGAAAACGAAGTGCGATGTTAGCATTGGTGCAAGATAGCTTGTTTTGTTGTGGTGGATTAAGGCTTGGTGATTAGGTTGTACTATTTGAACAAGAGAACAGACTGGGGTCAGAAAGCAAATTAGATCAGTCGTAGTTATTTACAAGGTTTTCTGTTCAATACTGCATGCCGAGAAAGAACTTTTATTGTGTGCTACTAGTACAGCTCCTGTACCGAAAGGCCTCATCAGAAACTTCGAAGCAGAAGAAGAAACCACCCTAACAGACCTGAATGAAAACCTTAAAACCGAGAAAGACACCACAACGGTGCAGGGCTACGGAGTTCCGAAGTTAATTAATAAATTACCATTAGGTTCCACCTCAAGCTTTCGCATATAATTTGTCTCGGATTGGCTGTTTAAGTTGTTTTCATGTATGGAAAAGGATGTTGCATCAGAATTTTGGGGGTCGAGTGAGGCTGTAATGCTTGTGTTAAAAGGTTCTGATGTGTTAGACCACCAGGCGCCCGCCTGAAACTCATGGGTGTGCAATATAATAAAATATCAATGTACTTGTCCTGTAAAAAAAACATCCACTTTTTGATTTGGTGCCAGGTAGTTTGGCAGCAATCTCATAATATAAGACCTATTCTAAAAGCCTCTGTGATTATGTCAGGGGTTAAACTGTTGTAGGGTTTGAATACCAGCAATTTTCTTATTTTTTCACCTTCCCGCAGCTCTACAAACTGGGGCTGGAGGTAGCTGTAAGCAATAGTTCCAGGGTTGGAAAGTTCTTTTGAGTCTGGGCAAACCTAGTAACTTGCATGTTTTTAGGAGTTTTCACCAGCTCTTCTCTAATCTTTCCCCATACTCGGGGGTTGACAAGGACAGAAGTAAAGCTTCTTCCCGGGTTAGGAAAAGGGGGTAAGAGAGAAAGTGAACTTGAAAACGTGCAACAGATTTTCGCACGAGTAAATCAACACATGCATATTTGCTTGTGCTGAAATGCAGTTCACAAATATTTTGTGGGAGTACGATTTCCTGGCCTACTTATGTACATTTTTGTGAAGCCATGAAAGCCAGAAATCTTCACTAATACAAGGATATATACCATGGCTGCACTATGCAACTTTCTTTAAGAATCAACAGCCATATGTACAAACCATTTTTGTTGTCGGAAACTGCCAGATTAAGAGGTTTACGACTGCAAAAATAATTTTTCTTATGTACAAAGAACACATTGAAATTCTGTAACACGTTAACCAATTCTGTATTTGGAAGGGGAGTGTTAAGCGCGTCCCTTCCAAATACATAATCATATTGGTATGTATGACTGTTTAGCGACCGAAGTGTGGTTGCAGAACAATCATTTTTTACCAACACATAAAGGGTAGCCATTCGCAAATGGGAAGGGGTCCCCATGGGACCACCTTCCCCTTTTTTACATGTCGAAACGAATATTTTCAGAGTAGGCAGCCATTGCCTAATATTAAAAAATAAAGCTTAAGTTTCAACTTATTTTTTGGGATGCATCTCGTTTTCCATTAAGGAAAACAGGCTGCATAAAAAAAGCTTTCTTTATTAAAAAGCAATCACAGACTTGGTCTGCTGACCCCAGCAGGCTACCATCCCTGTGATGGCTGTTATTCCCAAGATGTCTCAAACTGGTAGATCGATTTGCGGCCCACTAGGAATCGCTAAATGAACCTAAACAAGTTTCGTACATTGGGGGCAGTGATTTCCTAATTGGGATTCACAGAGGATCGCAATTAGGAAATTGCTGTTCCTAAAACCTGTGCATATGACTCCTAGTTTGGCGTTAACCAAGATCTTTTGTTTTTAATAAAATTCTCTCTATCTATTGGCTGGCTTCCATGTGGAGTGACCGCATTC
Organism: Triturus cristatus; assembly: GCF_964204655.1. Taxonomy (NCBI): domain Eukaryota; kingdom Metazoa; phylum Chordata; class Amphibia; order Caudata; family Salamandridae; genus Triturus; species Triturus cristatus. Next base: position 264,220,975 of record NC_140586.1, read on the forward strand.
TGCTCTTTCACAAGTAGCATATTGGCACACAAAGTAGTTTTGTTCAGTGCCAGGAAATACTGTGGCAATGTGTGCTTTTGAGACCAAAAAATAGTTTTGTGCTTTACCAATGTTTGTTTTAATGCTGAGGGCAGCACGGCAGCTCCCACAACCATAAAGTTTTACAACAGCCATGTCAAAACAAGACCGGCATTGACAAAATCAAAAGGCTGATAACTAATGTCAGACCTACTGGCTTTGCCAATGCTTGTATGGTTTTTATGTTTCCTTTAATCTTGTTGAAACTGCTTACACTGTTTTTCCATTATGAATATTTTTTGGAAATATTAGCACACATCAAAACATTTGACCAAATAATGCTTCAAAGACCTGGTACTTAAAACTTCACAGTAGTTTAGCAAAACTTTTCTTTTCCTAGGTGCCTTTTTTGTGAACATTTTATTTTGTAAGCAAATAAACATCAATATTGATTTCAAGCTTCTGGAAATATTTGCATCTAATCAGTGAGCCTTCTGGGATCATTATACATAGCCTCATATTGTTAAGCTTTGCAAAATTGTGTACACATTTTTATACTGGAAACAGTCACTAGTGCACTGCGAGCTTCTACATTTCCATAAAGCGCTTAACCTAATAATAAAGGCTTTGCATTAATGAACCATATTTACTAGTTCGAACAGCATTAACATGTGAACACAAATATAACCTTAGCTGCAGACCATGCCATTCTCTGATCCATAATGTCGTACTGTAAGCCCACTTGTCCCAAGGACAAATTGAACATGAAAACTCGTCCGTGACCCCAAAGAATAGATCTTGGGTGTACGGCTATAGGAATTCCGCACCCCTGCTGAAACTGATTTTGCATTTAGACTTGACATCTCTGCCCTTTCGCTACTAATAACGCTCCTATTTGGTGAGTTTACATAGTAAATTAGTCCCTTTTCTAGTATTACTAGGAAAATGAATTAATGTCAGTGTGCGACCCTAAATCTACACAGCCTTTGTCGTTCTGACAGATCTCCCCAACCCCATTACAGGGGTAGTTCAATGTAGAGGAAATAAAAATAATTCAATCCTCCCCGTCCCAAACGGTCACCAACAATAGACATTCTCCAATAATGCTTCAGTGGCCGCTATGGTTTTGAGATGTATGTGACATCAAACTCTTGATGACCTCTTCAAGTTCTTTACGTCAGCTGCTAGCAGCATGTGCAGGGTTGAGGGTAATCACTGCTGTTCAAGGCTATACACTTCCACAGCCTCCAACCCTGACCCAGGTCAATGAGACTATAGTTAGTGGGGTATGACTTCACCAACGGCATAGCGTTCCCCATCACCTAACAATTCCGCATCAACCAATGTCAGTGTTCTGGGTGTTTGTGTGTGGGGTTAACTTTGATGCATATAATTGTTGTGTTTGTGAGAGAAGCGTGTGCTACACAACCCTTGGGGTACCTGTTCTCTGTGTTTGCCTCCAAGAAGAGGGAATCCTGCAATATTGCCCCTTTTGTTTTTGTCTTGACTGTGGCATGAGAGCCATTCTCACTGAAGCAAGTCGTCATTGTTGACCCTTTCCCTGCGCATGATGGAATGCGGTCCTCAAGCAGGGATCCACCCACTAGGCGCCAGGGAGGGTGGAGCGGCCCCTTGTGCAAGGGCTTTTGCTCTCCCCCAATGTTTTTGCTTACAATCAGTCTTTCTGCCCCCCTGAGGGGCAGATGGATGCAATAGCCTCCAATTTGCCCCCCCCACCGGGTGGCAGAAAGCACATTAGGCACCAGGGATTTACTTTATGTGTTTATATAGGGGTTGGGTCAGCCCAAAATGGCCAGGCCAATGCCCCTACCCCCCCCCCCCAACAACCTCCACAGTCTTTCTGCCTCCCCCTTGGGGGCAAATGGGGGTTATTACCCCTGATCTACCCACCCCCGGGGTGGGAGGGGCAAGAAACCCACTAGACACCAGGGATTTTTTTTTATTGTAGCGGGGTGGGGGCTGCCCACAATAGGCATGACCATATATTTGCAAATGGGGGGGCAGAAAGCACAGGGGAATTTTATTTATGTGCATTTAGGGGTGTGGGCTGCCAAAAGTGGATATGCCATGCCAATGCCCCCACTCCCACTCCCCTACAAAATTGCCACAGTCTCTCTGCCACCCTGGGAGGCAGATGGGGGCAATAGCCCCTGATCTGCTCCCTGTAGGGGGCAGAAAGGCGACTAAGCACCAGGGAGTTTTTTTTAATTTTTATACGTAGGGGGGGGGGGGGCACTGGCATGCCATGTTTGGGCAGCTTCCACCCCTACTAATTGGACAATCTTTCTGCTTCCCTTTGAGGGCAGATGGGGGCAATAGCCCCTTATCTGCCCCCTGGAGGAGCAGAAAGCCTACTAGGCACCATGGATTATGGTTTATTTTTATATGAAGGGGCTACCCAAAATTGGCCTTTCAGTCCCCCCCCCCCCCCCAAAAACGAATTAGACAGTCTTTCTGCCCCCCTTTGGGGTAGATGGAGGCAATTTCACCAGATCTGCCCCCCGGGGAGCCGAAAGTCCACTAGGAAGCCAAGGACTATTTTGGTGGCGGTGAGTGTCGACTGGTCCATGCTTGGCAGTGTGCATGGATGTTGCTTAGCAGGTGGTGTGCGTGGATGGTGCTTGCCAGGCGTGTGCGTGGATGGTGCTTGGTAGGCTGTGTTTGTGGATGGTGCTTGGCAGGCTGTGTTTGTGGATGGTGCTTGGCTGGTGGTGTTTGTGGATGGTGCTTAACTGGTGGTGTGTGTGTGGATGGTACTTGCCTGGTGGTGTGTGTGAATGGCACTTGGCTGGCGGTGTGCACAGTGGCGGCTTCTGCGCTATGGCAGAGTATTGCTCCCCGCCCCTCAAAAAACAACAGGAAAAGTAAAACAAAACTGTGAACACTCGTTTTATTTTTCCTTTCTTGCCCAGTCTTGAGGGCGTGGCCACGGGGTGACTGAGGGGAGTGGTAGATGCACTCTCTAATCTGTGCATGAAGGTTTGGCTGGCTGTCAAACACCGGCCAACCTGTCATGCGCAGTGAAAGCTCACTCCAACCCAGCAACACAGCTGGGTTGGAGAGAGTAGGCACAGACTCAGTCTGTCCTGGAGAGCCATTCAAGGGTGCTCAGGTCAATCCTGAAGTTGCTGTCATGCCTGAGAGCAACTACAGGATTGGCTGCAGAGCATTCTGGGAGCTTGTGCTGCCTGGAGAAGAAAAGAGCACAACACGGCCGGCTGCAGGTAAGTATTTTTTTTTGTTTGTTTTGTTTGTTTTACCAACTGTGACACCTATTCCCGCTCCACCTTCCCCCCCCCACCCACCCTGCTGCTCATCCAGCACACCAGTCGCGACTGGGTGTGGGTGGACTGGCGGTGTGGCTTGTGTGGATCCCCCCCAGTGCTTTTGATACCCAGATTCCCCTGCAAACCTCAGATTTAGCTAGAAAGTCAAATTGTCCTGGCATTTCTGTGTGGGAAAGTTGTAGGGTCATCGCACCAGTACAAATGTCCTAACACCCAGTGTCGTCCTCGGCCCATTGATCAAAATGATACCTCACTTCGGTGAGTGCTCAAAGCATTCTGCCTACAAGTGTCAAAAGAAAGAGCATTTTGGACTCCCTTTGGTTCTCCCTCAACCTCTACAGGTTTTTGGCCCTTCCCTGTCGCAGGCACTAGGCCCAACCACACAAGTGAGGTATCATTATTGGGAGACTAAGAGGAATGCGGAGTGGTAGGAAATGTGTGCCATTGCTGTGATCCCACAACCTTCTCACACAAAAATATGAGGAAAATTTGACTTTTTAGCTAAATTTGAGGCTTGCAGGGGATACTGGGTAAGAAACCATTGTGGGATTCAGGCAAGCCACACCTCCTTGGACTCCCCCGGGTGTTTAGTTTTCAGAAATATCTGGGTTTGGTATGTTTCCTCAGATGCCCGTGACCAAAAACACCAGGGTCTCCCTCGCAAAACCAGGGGTCTCCACAGTACGTTTTGTAGGGTTTCCTGTTGTGGGCACTAGGCCTACCCACACAGGTCAGGTACCATTTTTGTCAGGAGACTCAGGAGAACGCTGCGTGGTTGGAAGTTTGTGGCTCCCTGCAGATTCCAGAACTTTCTATCACAGAAATGTGAAGAAAATGTTTGTTTTTTTTTACAAAGTTTGAGGTTTGCAAGGGATTCTGGGTAACAGAACCTAGTGAGAGCCCCACAAGTTACCCCATCCTGGATTCCCCTGGGAGTCTAGTATTAACAAATTTACAGGTTTGCTAGGTTTCCCTAGGTGCTGGCTGAGCTAGGGTCCAAAATCCACAGCTAGGCACATTGCAATAAAAGGGTCCGTTTTCACTGGAAAAATGTGATGTCCACAAGTTGCATTTTGGTCCGTTTCCTGTCGCGGACACTAAGCCCTACCCACGCACATGAGGTACCATTTTCATAGTGGGAATTGGGGGGGACACAGAATAGTAGAACAAGTGTTATTATCAATTGACTTTCTCTGTATTTCTGCCTTCCAAATGTAAGACAATGTGTAAAAAAGAAGTTCTTCTGAAACATTTCCTCTAATTCACATGCTAGTACAGGTACCCACAATTTTGGAGATGTGCAAATAACCCCTGCTTCTCAACTCTACATTTTGTTCCCATTTAGGAAATACAAAGGTTTCTTGATACCTATTTTCCATTCTTTATATGTTACCAAATGAATTGCTATATACCCGGTACACAATGAAAACCCATTGCATGGCGCAGATCAGTTATTGGCTCTGGGTAACTCTGGTTCTTGTTGAACCTACAAGTCCTATATATCACTGCAACCAGAAGGGTCCAGCAGACGTAACAGTATTATTCTTTAGAAAAATCTGCCATACTTACAAGAAGTTACAGGTAAAAACGTTGGCACAATTTGCAGGTTTTTTAAAAACTCCATTTCAATATTTTTTTATTTAAACTGTTAGCTTCTATAGGAAAACTTTAAAGGATCTAAGAACCCTTGCTAAATTCAGACTTTTGTCTACTATTTGGAAATGAATAGTTTTCTGGGATCCGTTATTGCTTTCACAGCCATTCCTACCACTAACTGATAGGAGGTTGAAAGCACAAAGAACAAGCATTGAAAATGCAATGGGTCTTGCCTTTGATTAAGTTAAAGCAATTTGCTTTGCTAATGGTATTGTATAGCAAAGCAAATGGCTTTAACTTAATAAAAGGCGAGACTTATTGCATTTTTAATGCTTGTTATTCGTTCTACTGAGTTTTCTCCTCCTTGCATTCCTATGTACGTTCTTGATCTTATTCTTCTTTTCCCCCACTGAGGGTAACAGAACTACAGTAGCCTCCTTACTTTGAAGAATGGGGTAGACATTTTTTTCTTTTCATTTATTTGAATGCAATGACGAACCATCCCCTGATTTAAAGAACTTCTTTAGGGAGAGTTACTGATCATTCTCAAATAAGTCCCCATTCTCTGGTTTTTTCCCCTACATTGAGGTGGGCGAGCCTGAGAACTTGAATCCTTACAACCATAGTCAGGAGCAGCATCCGCCCCACAAGGGCTACTTAAGGTGGGGGTGCAGTGATAGCGTAGATTCACAGATTTCTCCATTAGAGGACAGGACACTTTCTAAGCAACGAAGCGAGTCAGACAACAGATTCTTGCTTCCAAGATGATTACTTGAAGAATGTGTGCCGAGGCATAGTTCTGTGGAAACAAACACTCTTATATTAGATGAGAGGCTTTCACTAGGAGTACTGCTAAAACGCTGCATCTTGGGTAGGACTTAAAGGGGTACCCCATTTATGACACATAGAGGGGCTGTTTTCTATTAAAGGCGTATTCTTCAGCTAGAAGATTTAAGAGTAGACAGCCATCCGTTGTTAAATACCCTTCCTGAAACCCATTGCAACCTTTGGTAAAACTGCTTACCCAGCCCTCCAATAAACGCAGCGGGTGTTTTGCGTACATTTTACTTGATATGTCCAACAGAGTAATCGTATGGTAACTTGAGGGCAGGTCCCTTTCACTTTTTTTATACAACGGGACCCTGAAGCTACCTTTCCAGGTTCTGGTAGATCTCCCCTTATTATCATACCAAACACTGGAGCCAGGACTTGTGCCCACAAAGTAGGATTAAGTCCGATTATATTCGACAGTAAGCACATCCACACGCAAAGTAGTCTCCTTCAGTGCCAAGGACTACTGTGGTGACAAAGTGTGCTTTTTAACCTCTTCAATGCCCGTGACGAGCTGGTCTCGTCATGGGCCGCGGTCGCGCTGTGCCCATGACGAGACCAGCTCTTCATAAACCCCGCCCGCTAATAAAACGGCCGGCACAGGGCGGGGAAAGGGGCGGGCACTGAAGGGGTTAAGAACCAAAATATTTTTCGCTGTTCTCCAATTATTTTTACATTGGCGAGGGGTTGACCACTCACTGACACAAAATCTATGACAAACTGACAAAAAAAGCATGTGCAATCTTGTAGGCGAGAGTAAAGTGTTGACATAGTCTTACATTACTTTATATGTGCGCTTGCTTATACTACAATGTTAATGTTTTCTTGAGTGTATTTTGATCTATTTAGGTACTTATAAAGCTAAATCTTGATAAACATTAAAGGAGGAGTTCACATATACAGAACTTGTTTTGGAGGGGTTGGGTGTTTGTGCTGAGCACAATCTGAGGCACTTTGAGTCACTGCCTCCCTCTTACCATGCCAAAGAAAACAAAGCTTAGATGCAGCGACCAATGTCCTAGCAACGTTTCACATCCTCGTATGAACATCGGCTGAGCAGAGCCTCCAAAGAATTAGCTGGAAACCTGCTCTCTGCAGAAGTTTCCAAATAACTTTGTGTTCACCGTATGATAGGGGCTCCCCATGGGATGACTGTGCCAAGGATCCGATATATGATGTGACACAGGGTGGCACAGTGTGAGTTGGAAGGTGTGGAAATACACTAGGTATGATGTGTCCGTTTGTGAAACATAAAATAAATATGAATAATATGGGGATGAAATAAATATCGAAAATTAAAGACATCTAGACTTAAAATATAAATACTATCGAACAGGGAGGCCTAATAATTTCCTATAGAGAGCGAGTGCGCGGTGAGGAGGGAGAAGCAGCAGGTGGAAGTATCACAGACCCCATACTCACGGGCCGTGCTGAGTTTGGCTCCCAGTGAGGAGTTGAAGCGGTCCACTTCTGTCGACAGGTCTATGGCCTGTTTCCAGCTCCGGGATGACCGGAAGTGTGGAGCAGGGGGGGAGGGGGCAGAGCTTGGGGTGTCTGTGGAGGTGTACAGGGGGGAGAGCTTGGGGTGTCTGGAGGTGTACGTGGGAGAGCTTGGGGTGTCTGTAGAGGTGGACGGGGAGAGCTTGGGGTTTCTGTGGAGGTGGACGGGGTGCAGATTAGGAGTGCGAGAGGGCACCGATTTAAGTAAGTCTGAGGGTTCGAAGGTGGATTTGTGGGCATAGGACTCTGTGGGGCTAGGCGTCTGAGAGCTGGGACGTAGGAGGGGGCTGAAGAGTGAGAGGGTCTGGGGGCAGGGGTGTATGGAGTGGATGAGAGCAGATATGGTTTGAGGTAGTCTGAGGGGGTCTGGCGTCTATATTAAAGCTGTCCGAAGCGTGTTGGGTGGGAAGGTTTGTGTGACTGGTCTGTGGATTCAGAGGACTTGAGCGATCTGTGGTGCGTGGCGTCTGTGTGAGACTGGAGTTGGCTTGAAGGAGCCTGAGAGGGTTTGTAGATGGACTTAACCTGAGGAGTCTGTAAGAGAGCGGGCAGGGGAAGGGGGGGTATGGAGGGGCTGAGGGGATCGGAACCGATCTGATGGGTTCTGAGAAGATATCTATGTTAACCATTTGTGTAGTATCTGAAGCGCGCCAAGCACTGAGCAGGATAGGAGATGGATGTAAGAAGTTAGGCTGGAACTGAGCCAAATTTGTTATTGCGGGTCTCAGAGCACTGGGGAGTGGAGGGGGGTTCATGCGCGCAGGGGAATTTTAAGATACTGCTTGAGTCTGAAGGGGATTGAAGTGAGCTGGAGATCTGACGGGTGTGAACAAGGACTGAGGGTAAGGGTTATGAATGAGCCTGGGTAGTTAGAGGAAGACAAGGAGCTGGGTAGTTTCGTAGGACTATATTGCGATGGGATCTGGTGTTTTGAAGGGTCCATGAAGAAAAGGTGGAGGTCTGTGATGGTCTGGGTGAGGGGATGTAGCGGACAGTAAGGGGGTCTGCAAAGACCAAAGGTGAAGGAGAGAAGCCTGTGACGAGCGGTCCGAGAACGCGAGGATGTGGATGGCGGGGGATTGTTGGGGGTCTGAGATGATGTGGTATTTCGGGAGCGGGGGAGTGGGTCCTGGGGGCTCTGATGTGAGAGATAAATTGGTTGCGGGGTGGACTCTGGTTATGGGCTCTGCTGCAATCCAGTTAAAGCCCCGCCCACTCCCGGATAATGGTGAGGGTTTAACCCCCTCTATGCCGGCGACCGAGGTCGAAGGGAGAGGCAGCGAATTTACCCTCTCCCGCCCCTGCGTGTTATCTCGGTCTGTACTTCTATGAGTACTTATCTTAACTGGTGTGAAGCATCTCATAAAGATACTAAATATTCAAACAACCATCTCTCAGGAAGCTTAAAAAATCAAAGACTTGCCTCTCAAAGACGTTCAACAATCACGGACAGACCTCTCTTTAGGAAGCAAAATCATCTTGGAAATGGACCTCTCAAAGGTATACAACAATTACCGACATACACTTCTCAGAGTTTAAACAATCACGGGCAGATGTTTATCAACGAGGCTAAAAAGACACAGAAATCTCTCAAAGCAGCTGAACTGTCATAGACATCTTTCAGAGGCAAAACCGTTGCAGACACACACATCTCTAAACAAGCGCTCGCCATTCCTGCTTTTTAATTTTGCATCGCGCTCTCACTTTAAAGTGAAAGCACGATGCAAAAATAAACACGCGGAGCCCTGTCTCCGTTTGGACGGCCCATCAGGACTGGATCACACAACTTGTTTATACAACATGCCTCGTGAAGATCAGAAACTGTTTCACGACAGAAGGAAAGCAGGCGAGCCAGTCATGATGGGCAGGACAAAAAAGCGAAAAGGAGGCACCCCAGAAAGCTTATTTTCAATGGCAGCCTACTGTTTACCATAAACGGTGACGCAAGCCAATGGAAATAAGGGGCGGGGCTTCAAGCCCTTTTCTCAAACTCCTCATTAGCAATAAATCTCGCCGAGCATGCTACGTATGTGCGCAGCAACGCTAGGTGAGACGTAAAAAGGAAAAATAGGCTATGTCCCAGAAAAAGGCCAAAACTGTGTAGAAAAATAAGTTTTTCTGACAAAGGTCTGCCTGTTCCTGAAAGCTAGGAAGATGGTGAGTTTAGCACCACAAAACCTTTGTTTATACCATTTGCAGGTGAAAAACAGACTTTCTTCTGCAGCACTTTTTCCCATTTTTCCACAAAACCCCAAAATTTAGCTGTATTTTGGCTAATTTCTCTGTCACCTCCAGGGGAATCCACAAACCCTGGGTACCTTTAGACTCCTCAGGATTTTAGAAGAAAAGGACACACATTTGACATGTGGCATAAAATAGTTAGCGTACCTCATTGGTTTCCTTACTCTGTATATAAGTACTCTGAATATTAGCAGCCATTGTTATTTAGGATGTGATGAAAGATTTCTTTTTTTATAAATCTTTTTATTATAAAACAAATCAACATTCCATATAATTTTACGACCTGAGCAATAGATCATACATCATCCAATTTCCCAACCTTGGATACAGTGAATCAATTTCCAATATACAAAACATGACAATTATGGGGTTTCTAGAGTCTCATCGCTGTTCAGCGGTGCTGGTGGGGTACAGATTTCTCCTCTATACAAATTCCAGGGCCCCCACACTTGGCTCCACTTCCCGGGACACCCTCTGGCCACATATACAGATTTTTCCGGAACATGCACCAGTCCAAATCTTCCTTCCATTTTTCTAGGATTGGCGCTTGGTTGGCCCCCCACTTCTGTGCTATGTTTCTTTTAGCCACCATGCCAGGGTCGCCCACTGCTTCGTATAAGAGGTTAGGTCTGTCGGTTCCCAAATGTTTAGAAGGCACCTACAGGCTTCGGGCTGCAGGTCGACTGTAAGTACTTCACGGAGAGTGTGATGTAAACCCCGTCATCCATATTGTTTATCAATTTTCAGTAAATCAGAGAGATAGACCGCTCAGGAAGATGGCCATTTAATATTCTGTCTTCTAGAGGTGATGGGTCGGGAGGGGAGGGGCTGTTAGCAAGGTGAGTCTGGAGTGCATGTCTGACCTGTAGGTATCTGTAATACTCGATGCCAGCCAGATTGTATTGCCGTCAGAGTGGCGAATGGGAGGATTGCGTCCCCGACCCAGAGGTCCTTTATCTGGGAAATACCGATAAGGTCCCACTTAACAAACCCTTTGGTTTGCCAGAGGCTCCCCAGCTTTTCGGAGTTCCAGAGGGGCGTGGCCAGTGTAAGCCTGCGGTCCCATCCCAGTTGCTTATTCACTTCATGCCACACGTGAACTGAGTGTGCGGTTGGACCCGTGAGGGGGTACCTACGGGGTGTGGAATAGAGTGCTTTATTATAGTCTCCGCCAGGGAGGAGCCATCTATCCATGGCATATCCTGGGTCATCAGGACGAGCATAGACCCCCTTGGTTGATCGCGGCTAGATGGGAGACTAATGCCGCCATCGTACCAGTTGAGGATGAGTTTAGCAAATGCAATCCGGGGTTTTCCGTCCCATTAGAGGGTTCTCTGTAGAGTTTCGATCTCTTTAAAATATTACTTGGGAATTGGGTCCATTGAGTTCTGGAGGGCGTAAAGAAAGCTGGGCAAAGCCATCATTTTAAAAAGAACGGCCTTACCTGATAAAGTCAGTGGTTGATATTCCCTTTCAATCTCTGAATGGGTGGTAGGAGATTACGGGTGAACCGTAGCGTAGCGTTTAATGTAATGAAAATGCAGAGGTATCGAAAGCCATCTGTGGCAATCTGTAACTGGCAGTCTTTCGGGAGAACCGGCGGTTCGCCGTGCAGAACATAAATCACGCATTTAGACCAGTTTATGGTAATTCCAGAATATCTGCCAAATATTGAAAGGATATCTATTAGGCATATCAGGGAGGCCATTGGAGATGTCAGATACAGCAGCACATCGTCTGCGTACAGCGAATTTCAGTCCTCCCAGTCCGGGGCTCAGCGCATTCCGCGAATCATTAGATCTCCGCGGATCCACACCGCCAATGGTTCCAACGGTTGGGCGAAGAGAAGCGGGGACAAGGGACAGCCTTGATGTGTTTCACGGCTAAGCTCAAAAGTTGCTGACTTGCGATTGTCCACAACTTGGGCCATGGGTTTAGAATATGACCACTGGATCCAGCTCATATACTGGGGTCCGAATCCCATCTTATCTACAACGGCGAAGAGATACGGCCATTCTACAATGTCAAACGCCATGGTGGCGTCAAGTGACACCAGGACGGCAGGTTCCAAGATGGTCGTAGCCCTACCCAACACCCCATGGAGTCGGTGTAGGTTTAAGGCAGTGTTACGGTGCGGAATGAAGTCAGACTGGTCAGGGTGCACCAAGGTATCGATCACTTTTACCAGACGTGTAGCCAGCATCTTAGCTAGGATCTTAGGCTCAGCATTGAGCAGTGATATCGGTCTATAGGACGTACAAAGATTTTTAGGCTTGCCTTCTTTATGAATAACCACAATATTGGCAATTCTTTGATCTATTGGAAGTGTCCCCTTGCCTCTCCTTTCCATAAACATTGAATGGAGGCGAGGAGCTATTTTGTCCGGTCTCAGCTTGTAGAGCTCGATCGGGATACCATTAGGACCCGACGCTTTACCGGAATTAATCGCTCGTATAGCCTGAGCCACCTCATCAGTGGAAAAATCTGACTCCAGGTATCCACGAGTCTCATCGGACAGGGTGGGGAGTGCAATATCTCGAAGTAGGTCTACATTATCTCCCTCAGTGTACTGTCTCTCTGTTCTATAAACATCCTGATAATGGTCCGCAAAGTGGTCCGCTATGCGTTGTGGGTCTGTGATGGGTGCGGCCTCCTCGCATGCTAGTTCGGGTACCAGTCGAGATGCCCATTCCTTCCTATCCAACCATGCAAACAATTTCCCCGCCTTATCTCCATGCTCATAAAGTCTATCCTGCCTCTCTCTCCCCTCTGCCCTAGCCCTATCTGTCGCTGATGAAAGATTTTTGCTGATGGCTGGAACAAGAAATTGATGCCAGTTCTCCAGGAAAGGTGATCCTGCTTAGGTCGACAAAGACCCTCTTGAAACATATGACTTTAATGCACGTTGTCCTAGATTACTCCCTTACTCACTACAGTCCTCTGTTAAGGTTGGCAATTTTCCTATTGTGTACCATCGAATCTTACATGTTTGCTTTGACTCTAGCCAGTGTTCAGGCAAACTCCATTGTTTTTTGTCTGGGCTATATGGAAGTCTGCTGGGAATCGGTTTCATAGGCAGATGCTTCAGGACCTATAAAATATCACCTGCTCTTTGATTTGGGATAGATTAACACTTGACTGACCTGTTTGTTGGAGAGTAGTCTGTCTAAAGCCTCATTTGCAAATTTGGATGTTAGCCTCTGTTTTGTGTAGTAAGCAGAGTCGTCCACTGCTGAGGGCATGGGAACTCATTATGTTGTAGCTGAGGCACAGAATGGCAGTAACATTTTCTGCCTAGTGGCTAACCCACTAAAGAGAGAGACTTAATACACTGATATGCGACGAAGAGCTCACAACTGGCAGAGAAGTGATATTCTGACCACCATTTTATTTTACTATCTCTTACTTTCATATGGAATACATGGGTGCTTGCATAAAGAACTGCCTAAGAGTATGTGGGGCAGTAACCTATTTTCTGCTCAGATGCCAGGTTGCTCCATGTCGGTGCTGACATCTTAAGTCTTTGCTTTTAATCCAACAGCTCATTTCATTTTGGCACTACTCCATGAATATTTTAAGCATGGGCTGTGAAATCCTAGCGCACAGTGTGCCATTCATTACTTTAGAAGGCAAGGATTGGCTAAATATGTAACAGTCGAGATGCGCTCTGTTGACTGCTGTGTTTGTAGAAATCTATTGTTTGACGTGTTGGAACATGAAGAAATTGTTTCAACCAGTCTGTTTTATAGCTATTTGGAAATGGTGATATTCCTTAAATAATGGCCACATGCACTCGCTTGGAAGGCAACTGGATTTTTCTTAAAACATGTAGTCGGAAAATCGGCTACGTTAATAATTGTCTATGTAAAAAGTATTTCTTGATTAAAAAAAAAAAAGGAGCTAACATTCCTTGCCTTGACCTATCCCGGTTGAATTTTGATACATAATGTTTTCATGACTAATAAACGGAAAAAACTATTGCAAGATGTCACAAGTTAGGATGGTGGAAAGACGCAAATTGTCTGGACTTTAAAAAAAAAAAAAAACATTTTTATTGGCGTTTTCAAGTATCGAAACGGAACGCCTTTACATGAGCGTCTTCATGATTACAAACAACAAAAAGAGATGTGCTTAAGGTCGAAACAACACTTCCAGACAAACTAGTGTATTGCCTGATGCTTAGTTATGAGCAGTACCGCAATGTTTCAGGAGCAAATGTTAGCTAGTTTGGGAGAAATGTCTCCTTTCCAAGCACGTTCAAGCAATCTTTTCACTTCACTCGGCATAGGAAAAGTCTACAGATAAAGTGGGTTTTTGTTTAAAAAACATTCTGACCTGGACTTCATGACTTGCACAGTATCTGGTTTTCTCTGACTCGCTTAGGTGCGGCTATAGACATCTTTAAGTATTGAATTCTATAATGTCATCAAGTATAAAAAAACAAAAAACAATAAGAACTACAGTGGAGGAGTGCGCTTTGGGCAACCCCCTTTCAGCTGCTGGCTTTCATGGGTTCCCATTGTGTGGATAGGCAGTTCATCAAAGCTAAGGCATATCGTAGATGATTATTTCATTTGTGTTCCTAATAGGGGTTAATGAGGAGTCAAGAAGAACCTTTATCTATTTATGCAGTTTTCCAAAGCTTTACAATGAACTAATTAGATTTTGCAGCATGAACCCTTTCCTGGATTCACATGCTGTACATCATTCCGCTATCTAGTGGTTGAGTCCAGAATTTTCTTGATAGTCCTTCTGTTTTTTTTTCCGGGCATAGTCTATCCATTTGTATCTATATCAGTCCCCCTGTGACTTCAAACGTGCCCCCGGATGCCTGTGTGCATGGTTGGCATCTTCAGATTCTTTTTTCTGCTGTTGGGACTGGAAGTATCTGCCACAGCTCTGCAGTTGCCGAAAAAAGAAGAGGACTATGACTCAACGAATTGTCAAGGAGAGACATCTGTGGAGAGAAAACCAAAAGCACCGAAAATCACTGACTTTACACAGTAAAGTAGGTACTCCTTGTGTTAGGGCGACCAGGTGGTTGGAAAATGAACTGACAGGGTATCGGACCCATGAGAGAAATGGAAGGCACGCCTTTTAGGTTCTGTCCTAAGTGCTACCACAAACTTGCCAAGAAGGGCAACCATCAAGTCTGCATCCTCTGCTTGCTTACAGACCACAGCCCTGAAGATTGCAAGGCATGCGCACAGTTCCTCGAACACAGAGGACTGGAGTCGAGCAGAGACTTGCACAATGCGCCACCATGCAGGCATAGAATAAGGGTGCGCCCATATTTAAAAGGGAGCTCGGTCTGTCACACGAGGAAGAGGACAACGTGGGTAACAAAGAGGCACAAGCCTAAGGAGCGAACGCTTAGCGAAAAGTTCTTAACCTAGAGCATGTTCCCTCAAAAAACATAAGGAGTGACGCCCCCGGAAAAGACCTCCGGTAGCGGGGGGGGGGGGGGCGGGGAAGCAGGGGAAAGCCAACTAAAAATCAGCAGACTCTCCCAAAAGACTACCTGAACCCAAAAGATTTGCCCAACAAAGGAAAGTCAAACACAAGTACCCACGGGTCCAGTATCAACGCTCACCCTCCGCCACCTCTTGGAGAAGCGCTTGACATGGAAGGATGAGCAAGAGAGGCTGAAGGAATGGATGGACATCACACAGCTCCAGCTCTGAAGAAAAGACTGTTGACTGCAATCGACAGTGACAAAAAGGCGCTCAAGGCCTAAAAGAAGAAAAGATGGTAAAGCGGGCGCAGACAGGTATGGAGTCCAAACTTGAGGTGGAGAAGTCAGACATGCTTCCTCCTTGAAACTCTTGTGCCATCCCAGAGCAGGAATCCATATCCTACAATCCTCCTGAGCGTTCTGGACCAGGTAAGGGAGGCCTCCAGGGAGCCAGCAGCATGCAAGGCCGTGAACCAGAGAGGGGGGAAAATATAAGCACTCCTCCTGAGACCCACTGTATATTCAGGTAAATGCTATAGCTGACTACATAATCCTGGTAACGGAAAGAATGAGAGCCAACATACCTACTTTCACAGGCCCACCCCTGAGAAGGAGATAAAGAGTGGAAATGGTGGGGTGAAAAATAGAGTGGGGAGCAGCAACACAGTGGAGGATCACAAATTGCAACGTCTTCCACGAACCGGTATGCCGAACACATGGAAGAAATGGGTAAGATAATGAAACGCCTTCCAGAGAAGTTACAAAAGCAGGAATTTGCACTAGTTGAAGAGGGGAAGACCATTGCCAACATATGCCTGAAGTCCTCCCTCAACGTCTCAGACACAGCCAGCAGGCAGATGGTCATGGATACAACCCTGAGGGGACAGACCTGTCTACGGGTGTTGGGGTTTAAGAGCAAGGTGCAGGCAAGTGTCATAAATGCCCCCTTCACCTGAGAGCACCTGTTCAGTGTAGCAGTGGATGACACACTGTAGCAATTAAAAAAGCACAACACAGTCACGGCAATGGGAGCATTGCAGTTTTGAGGCCATCCGCGGAGAGGGGTAACACCCATAAGGAGACCAGCTGGAAGGGACAACTTTTCAAGAGCATGGCCTCACAGCCACCCTTCTATCACACAGGGCACCAACAGCCAGTGTTACAACAGTGGCAACCATAGACCACACAATGCCAGTCTTTTTGTGGCAGAATGACAGTGAGATGGCAGCTCTCCAAAGAAGCCAGCTCCTCAACCAAGTGATTCTGCTTACCAGCCGCTCTACCACAGATCACCAGTGGGGGTGAAGGGGGCAGAATAAAGGCCTTCCTTCAAGAGTGGAGGAAGGTCTCAACAGACAAATGGATCATGAACATCATACAACATGGGTACTGCATTGAACTTCTAAAGATACTTCCAGGGGTCAACCCAAGAAAAAGACCACATTAAAGGAGCCTAGAACGCGAGGACTAGGACCTCTAAAAAAAAAATTTTAAAAGGCGTTTGAAGGTGTGCTCACAGCAGAAACCAATCAAGGAAACTTCTCCGCATACTTCCTCATCCCAAAACTGGACAAGTCGCTAAGACCACATAGGGACCTCCGCTTCTTAAACAAGTTTATACAAAGCAAAATTTCAAAATGTACGCTTTGCACAAGGTTCTCCTGTGGCTGCAGAAAAAAGTATAAAGGGCATCCATAGACTTAAAGGGTGCCTACCTACACGTACCTCCCTATGAACCGCAATAGATACCAGTGTGCCGCCAATCAAGACCATACCTATTCAGAGTGCTCCCTTTTGAAACCATCAGCACCCAGAGTATTCACAAAATGCCTACCTGCAATGGCAGCCTACCTAAGAAGGAAGGGTATCCGTGTGTACCTATATCTGGACTACCAGCTGGTAAAAGCAAACTTCTCCCAATGCAAGAAGAATATTAGAACAGTCATGGACAACCTCCACAGGCTAGTTTCTGCAATCAACCTAGGAAAATCATCCATGAGGCCGGAAAGGGAAAGGACCTTCCTGGGAGCAAGGGCCAACACAGTGCAGGCTAAAGCATTCCCTACCTTCAAGAGAGTTCAGGCAATCTCAGAACGGGCTTGCTGATACTGCAAGGGCCAGTCTCTGATTGTGAGGACTGTGGGGAAAATGATGGGCGTGATGGTCTTGTGTATTTTCCTTTATACCACACACAAGATTACACATAAGACACCTGAAAGAGTGGATCCACAACCAATGGTGACAGGCAACAAGTAGTTGGCGGGGTTGGTGGGATTCAGTGGTGGTAAAATAAAGTGCAAGAAAAGATTAAATTGTGGAATGTGACCAACATTACAGTGGGCAGAGCTTTCACACCACCAGCTGCAGCTGTGATGATTACGACAAAAATATCCCACACGATCTGTGGATTGCTCATGGTGTAACTAACAAATCAGGGGGCTATGGAAAACTGAAGAGGAGATCCAATACATTAATATCCTGGAACTAAAAACGGTCTTCCTGGCCCTAAAGACCTTTCAGAGACAGGTGAGACGGAAGACAGCAAAAACAGACAACACAACCACAATGTTTTACCTGAACATGCAAAGTGGGACGAAGTCTCATGCGCTATCCAAACTAGCCCAGTAAATATGGGCATGGGCTATTCAAAGTCCAGTAACCTTCATAACGATATACGTGCTAGGAGTGGAAAATGAAGAGGCAGACTGACTTAAGAAGGCAAGCATCTGTATCACACAAATGGGAACTAAATGAGCAGGTGCTCCAGGACCTCTTCACACACTGGGGCACCTTACAGTTCGACCTGTTTGCAACACCAGAAAATGCAGGATGCCATGACATTGCGTCCAGGCACCCACACCAAAGCTCTCCGGGGATTTCTCTGTCGATAGACTGGTGAGATAAATTTGAGTAGGCCTTTCCACCGATTCCCCTCATACCTTTAGTCATAAACAAGAGCAAACAGTCACAAATAACTATCCTGATTGCCCCACTGTGGGCAAGGGGCATATTGTTCTCAGACCTGGTGGAGATGGTACAAGGAAATGGAAGAAGGCTACAAAAAAAACACAACCTCCTCGCCATGCAAGGGGGAAGAGTCGATCACCTGAAAGTAAGAGTATTTGCCCTTCTGGGCCCACTTTGCTTCTCCCTTGGAAACATGTATTAGCAGCGTTGGGCTGCCTTCTCTTTGCGTAGACATACATAATACATTTGTTTTTGTGACATGATATTATTTTAACACTGTATGCATATTATTTGTTATTTAGTGATGGTTCCTTGGATTTAGTCTGAACATTGCATACAAGGTTAAACAGCATAATGTACTGTTTTCCTGTGCCCGGTCTGTAACATCAGTTTCTAGACATAACACTGCAGCACAGCTGCAGGTTTTCTAACACAACAGTTTCTCTAATATAAACTGTGTCTCGACCCCTTGGAGGTTAGAAGGGAGAATTCCAGCGGAGGGATCAGTCCTAGTTTACGCAAGGCTGCTGCCTCCGTTCCAAGTTTACACCTATGATGCGGATGACCGAACTACAAACACCAGGTATGGGGTTCGGTGCTAATCCCAGAGATCACTGATATTTCCCTGTGCTCACATAGTTAGGGTAGGCTAAGATAGATATATCAGTTGCCATGGTCGGGGTGCCTCGCAGAAACTGATGCAGTCTCAACTCCAGATTTGGCCGCTTCATCAGCCAAAGAATTCCTTACAACGTGTGGTCGCACATGTTGATGACTCAATATATGAATGACATAAGTCAGTGTCAACCTATCTTTAAGGTCTGCCACTTTAAGCCAAAGCCATTTTGCTTTATTCTCTTGCCATTAGTCTTTGAAGCCATTTTGGCACCAATAATGCAAATTGTTGTTAAACAACTGAACACAATAATACGAATCACACACTATAACTGTGGGGAATGTTGGATCCGTTTGTAACAAAAGCATTTAGCTCGGCTGAGTGCGTAGTGCAATCCCCTAAGGACTGCAAGTTTTTTGTGGTTGGAATTATCCGTCCAACATCACACCAAGAACAGTGGTGCATGCCGCTGAATATTGGTGCTTAGTACCTATAGCAGGTTGGAATGTGTCATCAGTATAAACAATACTAATTAAAAGGTAAAAAGTTACTGGGCGTGGGCTATACATGCTCATATTGAAGAAACTCTTGCGTCTGTAAAGACAGGTCAAAGGCAAAGTCTACATCAACAGCTGTCAAGGATGTTGTCCACTGTATCCATCTAGGATAGAGGGCATTAGTGTTAGGAATGCTTACTTTTGTGACACACTCTAAGGCTCTGACTGGGGTGATGACAGTGATGCGTTTAGCTTGTGCAAGTGGCCTCTCCTTAAGAATGGCCATCTGCACTGCAGTCCGTATTTTTCTCGGTGGATTCAGAACGCATTTCTGCAATGGAATATAAATGAAATTTATATGCACTGTGCACTGTCTCACCTTCATTAAAGGTGACATAAATGAAGCCAATTGAACCGGCAATGATCTGGCTGACCAGGTTTGCTGTGTTGGCACGTATATGTTAAGTGTTGTATTGCAAGCAAATCAGATTGTAAGGGTCGGAGTATCTGTGTATTCTGATGTCCAATGAGAAATGGAAAAATCAAGGTGGATCAATTCATACAGTGATTTAATGCATTGTGTATAATGAGGTATGTAGGTTCTACCAAAAATAAGGAATCCTAATAAGGATTGCAGCTGCTGTAGAGTATTAGAATGTTGCAGCAGAGCACACTTCTCTAGAAAGTGAAGTGCCAGGCTTTTGCCTTCATGTGTAAGTTAATATCCCCCCAAAAAGGGAACTCAGAAATGCTATATTAGGTTTCTTAAAGTTGAACTTAGAGCCATACTTTTGGCAGAAAAACCCTTAGGAAATATCCAATGTTGTTTTGTATTTTTTACAGACTATATTATTTATAAATTCCGTACTGTGTGTATTTTGTATTGCAAATGTGTGTGTAGAACTGTTTAAATGTCTGCAGTCTAAGACTGTGTGATTTGAATGATCCGGTTTCAGAACAGGAAACAGAGGATTATTCATTTGACATTCACAGGGTATAGTTACTCCCTTGTACTCCAGTTGTTAGAGTATTTCTCTGACAGGTGCTTTAGCTTCCCGTTTTATTGGGTATTGTGGTTGCACTTGTGGGCTGGACCATATAGATATCACATAAGGAGAGTCTTTATCCCAATCAACATGATTGCGATATAAAGCCGGGGCCAGCGCAAGAGCCCATTCTGCTGCGTAGGCTTGTTTGACTTTGCCACGGACACGCGCAGAGAAGGAAGGAATTATCACAGGATTAAGTGCAGATATATGACTTTTGTTAATGCAGGTGTAGATTTGTCAATGCGTGACTTGTTTTGGCATGATTTTTGTAAAACCTTATTGGTGTGGGTGCTGCAGGGCCCTCACCATTATAACAAACATTGGCAAAAGCAAAAATAGTTTTGGTATCAAAGTACACATTGCACAGTAGTTCCTGGCATTGAAGAAAACGACTGTGTTAGTCGATAAGCTTCTTGTGAAAGAGAGAGAGAAACATACAAAATTTTAATAAACACAAACGGTCATGGTTAACGCCAGACCCAAGTAGGGGCCCAATTATTAAATAAAGTGCACCCATGTCTTTGGATTAAGTGCAGATATACGACTTTCGTGAATTCACAAGGCTTTACAGAAAGGCCAAGAAATAGTACTTCTAGAAAATATTGGGAAGTGCATTTTAGCAAGAGCAAATATGCAGGTGTAGATATGTTCATGCGAAAATCTTAGGGTTTGCCAGTTTACTTAACCCTCCAACCACTTTTTTCCCAACCCTGGAAGAAGTTTTATGTCTGCCGTTGTCAGGAGTAAATATCCAACCTATCTGGAAACGATTAGAGAAGAATTGGTGAAACCCTTAAAACATGCATGCTAGTAGGTTTGCACAGTCTCAAAAGGGCATTCCAACCCTGGAACTGTTGCTTACCATTACCTTCAGCCCCAATATGTAGTTTTGCGGCAATGTGGCAACATAAGGGAATTGCTAGTATTGAAACCCTACTATGGAAGGAGCCCTGGCATAATCAGAGAGGCTATTTCAGAGCTCTTATATAATTACATTTCTGCCATAATTTGTCGCCACATTACATGGCACAAAAGAGACGGGTAGATTTTGTTACAGGACAAGTAGATTTATGAAGCAACCTGCCCCATGGACAAGTAGATATTTTATTAAAATCCGCACCGCTGTAATTATCATATCCTCACCTTTTGGGGATATTTGGACAAACTGCAGAGGCCAGTCTATCTCTGCTTAAAGAATGTTGTACGATAAAGTTAAACTCTCCCAGAATATTACTCTAATGGTGTGTGGTAAGTCACGCTCAATTAGCATTTCCACATTATATAATCTGTCTGGAGGGGCTACGCGCCTGTTTGGGGTTTCAACTGTAACAAGATTATTAGTTGCTCTCGCTGCCAGAAACTCTTGAAGTTTCTGGCGCACTATAGAGACCTCTGCTGCGCTGTAGAGGAAAGTCACTGTTCACCTCCTGTTCAGGAGGAGAGTTCTCTGTGTTTTGCGGCATATTTTGCGGTTACAGCCGCAACTTTCTTTTTCTGACATTGGGGCTTAAATTGAGTAGGTTATTCTTCCTTCTTTATCGTCACATCAGACAAGCATTGTGAATCCCTCTTTGGTGTCACATACTCTTCCTGTCTAGCAGAACGCCCTCCTCTCTTCTATTCCTTGTCAGATGAGTCCTGAAAGGAACGAGAAGGACAAATATCAGAAATCTGATACCTTCCCAGTGTCTTAATTTGTGTGTGATCACGCAAATGATAGCATCTATCAGAGGGCTCTGACGGCGGAGAACCTCCACAAGATTTACCTTTCTGTTTTAGTTTGGATTCATCCCATTGTTTTTTTTAACAAACTCGGGGTTCTGCTTGGCAGGGTCTTTGTCAGAACTAGATTTGCCAAGTTGAAGTCTGATAGGTCTAGTTCCCAAATTATTGTGTCCTAAAGAAGTATAGACAGCAGTAATTATAGGTAACTCCCTTCCTCTGTCGACTTGTGCAACCTGCGCTATCTGCTGGCATTTAGAGAGGCTGCTTCGCCTTTTTTGTTCAACAGAATCATAGTAGATACCCCAGGAAATTTCCCATTGGTTTAATCTCCAAATTCAGGGCAGCAGCTGCCCCGTGTTCATTCTGTATTTGTTTTGAGACCTCCAGAAAGACTGACGTAACCACTCCATGGGCTAAGCACATAGTCCATATTCTGTGCTTGTCATGTGGTCCCTTAAGGAGAAATACAGCTTCAAACCGATCATTTTTGTTTTTTGGGTGATCCAAAAAGGAATTTCTTCATGATTACTGGAATCTTGCCCATAATTGAACAAACAACTATAGGACTTATAGTTTAGCATTGCAGGCAAGTGGGCTTCCCATGCTTGGCCTGCCCTAGATTGGTCTACCAGCAAGGTGCATGAAACCTATTGAGTCAAGTGTCGGTATAGTCTAACTAGACCATTGTATAATTGTTGTAGCACTTGAGCATCATAATTCGCTAGACTATGGAATGGTGTATAACCAGCTAATCCTGGCCCGGTAGCCCCTCCTTTACCAAGAGGACACATGCGTACTGGTGCAATTGTATGTATAAGGGCGCCACACAGCCAGTTTTTATGTTCCCAATGTGATGTTATTTCTAAGAGCACGTATGCTCTGTATGTTGTGGTGGGTTAACGTTGGTGTTTTCATGAAATGTATTGGTATTAGCATACACAGCCGGAAAATGGACCCAAGAGTAAAAAAACTTCTAAACGATAGCCATTGCAGGCTTAGGCCATGAAGATAAACTCACCCCCAGCATAAGAAAGGCTATGTACTGTTACATGTGCATGAACTGCAGCCCTGCATTGGGGACTAACTGAGGCTGCGCTATTACTAAAACAGTATTGAAAACAAAGTACCAATACAAAAAATGGGCAATCCTTTTTAAAGGATCAAGCGTGAACAACCAACAGAAAAGTTAGAGGCTTCCTAAAAAGACTGTGGAGGATACATCCCCCCCCCCCCCCCCCCCCCCCCCCCCCCCACACAAAAAGTTGGGGGCCTAGAGTGAATAAAGGTTCAGCATACATTCTCCACTGTTAATTCTCAAAATCAAAAGATACGCTGTTCCTAAAAGGGACAAAGAACAAAGGGGGAGTAGGTCAGGGAAAAGGAGCCACTACAAGGGGAGTAGTTTCTTTTTGGAAATAGGGTCATCACACACCCTTGCGTGTGTCATTCTTCATCATCGGATTGCTCCTTGTCGGGCTGACGCTGCAATGCCTGACGGGCACCCTCAAGGGGGCTCTTTATCGGAGATATTTTTCCAAAGCTTTGATGTGAAGTGCAAGTTAAGGATCCTTTGTTTAGATTAAGGAAACATAGGTGTTGATGTAGTGATTAGTGACTTAAAAAAGGCTGTGCAAGTCACAAATCAAATTAAAATCCATGAGTATGCCTGACTTACTAAAAATGTGATGTCGCCAGTGGGGATAATGATCCCTGGTTACTTAAAAGGTCAACATGTTTCATGCCGTTAATTAGTCAAGATGTGATCTAGGGCAATTCTTCAGGACCGTCAAATTTATAACTAATCTACACAGTGTGTCTGGGACCAAGGGTGCAACAAGTAGTGTTCAAATACCCTATAGGTGTACCTGCAGAATGTAAAATCACTTACCCAAAGAGGGTAATGTCATCACCTCCTCGAGAAACACTGAGATAAACGCATTTTTTTTTAGCATGGTCATCCATTGGAGAACCTCACCTACGACCTACTCCTTCTCATGTGCACTACTCAAGAATTAGTACCAGACCATCGTTGGTGGCACATTGCAGGATTTCTGTTTGGAAACAGAATGGTGCCTTGGTAGAACAGGATGTAGGTACTGAGTCTCACTACCACATCAGTACCTGTAGGCCCAAATCTGACGCTCCCAGTGCCTCTCCTGAACTCCTAACCTTCCAGAGTAATAGGTGTTTTCAGCGAACCCACAACATGAACCTCTAGTCTCCAAGGGAACCGTGGAAACAGATCATCACTTTTCGTTCTCACTCATGCATATCCATAGTAAACAGAAGACTGACACAAAGGAAGTTTACAATACATTTATTGAAACTATTGTAGTCTAGTTTGAAGCAGGTTTGCTGTGATTAGTAAACAAATACAACTAAGAAAAGTATTTACCATTACTAACAGACTGTAAACTATGAACAGTCTGAGCATGGCAACTGATATATCTATCTCAGCCTACCCTTACAATGTGAGCACAGGGATATATTGGTGATCTCTGGGATTAGCGCCAAACCCCATACTTGGTGTTTGTAGTTAGGTGGTCTGCATCGTAGGTGTAAACTCAGTATTCGTAAGGCTGCTGCCTCCGTTCCGAGACTGATCACTCTGCTGGAATTCTCCCCTCTAACCTCCAAGGGGCCGAGACACAGTTTATGTTATAGAAACTGTTAGAAAACCTGCAGCTGTGCTACTGTGTTATGCCTAGAAACGTTAGGCAATGTTACTGACCGGGCACAAGAAAAACAGTACATTATGTTGTTCGACCTTGTACGAAATTTTCACACTAAATTCTAGGAAGAATCACTAAATATCAAATAATATGCATAGCCTGCTTAAATAATATATGAAACGTATTATGTATGTCTGCACAAAAAGAAGGCAGACTAAAGCTGCTAATACATGCATCCAAGGGAGACCAAATTGGGCCCAGAAGGGGAGATACTACATAGGCACCTTGAAGCTGTCAGTCTGGCTCCCTGAGGTGATAGAATTTTGTCACTTGAACCTTCCATTGAACCTTCCAAAGCAGGTCCATGAACATCCTAAAAAAGGTTAGAAGGCCAAGTACAAGGAGTTTCTATTCCGCTAAATGGCAGAGATGCGTCCTGTGGTGCAGAGACAAGGATCCGAACTAGAAGGGAGGACAGAACCATGGTCAAATACGTTGTGCACCTGCTAGACAACAATCTAACATATGCCTCACTAAAAGTACACTTAGTGGCGATAATAGCCTATACGAGAGGATACCTAGGAGAAGCCTTTTCACTGCACCAGTGATTGGAAGGTTTCTGGAAGGAGCGAAGAGAATACCTCCACCCAGATGGGCACCACCTCCACTGTGGAACCTTAACCTGGTATTAACATAACTAATGAAGGCACCTTTTCAACCGCTACACAAGGCAGAAATGCTCCGGACCTTGAAGACTACTTTTCTAATTGTGATTGCTTGCCTGTGTAGGTTGAGCAAGCTACATGCACTAACCACCCAGGAGCCCTACCTACAGCTGCACAAGGACAGGGTAGTCATGCGGACTAACCAACGCTTACTCCCCAATGTCCCATCACAGTTCCATGTTAACCAAATATTCCATCTCCTGGAGTTTTTCCAGCAACCAGAAACTCAAGCCAGAAGAGCCCTACATACTCTGGATGTCCACAGAGCAGATATATACTACCTGGCAAGGACAGTGGCGATCAGAAAGGGACACCAGCTCTTCATATCCTTTGCAGACTCAAGTAAAGGCTCACCAGTAACAAAGAGCATCATCACAAGATTGATACTACAAATGATCCAGTTATGGTAAAAAGACACAGGTGCACATCTAGAATCCAGGCCTAGAGCACATTCCACAAAGGAAAAAAAGGTGCCACCTTAGCATCGGTCCACACCTTCAGTGACCAATGGTAGCACTACAAAATCAATGCGCATCATGTAAATCTAGAAAAGGTTTCATGCTGCAAAACAAAATGGTCACTTAACAGTAGGAATAATTTTGCGGCTTGGACAATTTTCTGGATTCACATGCGATCCTCCACCTCCGCGCAAAATGAGGTAATACATGGAGGGTGAATCTCACACACTGGGTCACGAAGAAGCTTGCACTACCCAATTCACGTTGTATTGCTTCTAATATATCTCAACTCATACAGTGTACCGGCTGACAAAGAGAGTATGTGGGAGAAAGTAGGGCACTAATTGTGTTTGGACGAGAACCCTCACTCATCCTAGGGTGACATGCTTCTTCATAGGGTCCCCTCCGCACACTGGGACCGCAAGGTACCCAGTGTGGGCTACGACTTTCTCGTAGGAAAGGAGCAGGATTGGTTTATAGCACACAAAGTACCAATACCTAAGGGGCAGAGTGCCAAAAAAAAAGTGTTTTAAGACTATTTCAATAGGGGCAAACAACTTGAATCCTATGCCCTAAAGGATAGAGATTAAAAGCATAGTGAAACAGGGATATGGATGTTTACCCTGTGTTAGGTCAAAATGTTTCTGCCGTATATGACTGGAATGTTCAGGGCATTCTTCAGGACCAGGATGGTAAGTCACTCTGCTATATATAAAACATGCAAATATATGTATATCTCTATAGTATAATACTCCTTCTATACTTAGGCCATAAACACTTGACCAGCTGGGCTAAGTAGCAATAGATTCTTGAGCGGGCCAGAGCCTTGCACCAACACTCCTGCCCGTGATCTCCTTAGCATGACTTGAAACACGTAAGAGTTCTACGTGTGGAGATCTGGTGCCATCTGGCCCGCTCAAGAATCTGTTGCTACCTGGCACAGCTGGTCAACTTTTTTCTTTTGCACTCTGCCCCAAAGGTATTAGTACTTTGTGTGCTATAAAACAACCCTGCTCCTTTCCTATGGGAAAGTCGTAGCCCACACTGGGTACCTTGCGGTCCCAGTGTGTGGAGGGAACCCTATGATGAAGCATGTCACCCTAGGGTGAGTGAGGGTTCTTGTCCTAACACAATTAGTGCCGCTCTTTCTCCGACTTACTCTGGCACCCTATACACTGTGTGAGTTGAAATACATGAAGGATTACATGCTGCTATACCGTAGGACATTCGGAAGCCAACAAAGACTAGAAAGGGTCATCCAAAAAAGAGGGAGGGAATTGAAGATGGCAACCACTCAGAGGGGCTTCTGAAGTGCACATCATAGGGGGAACGAACATAACCCCAAATTGCTACAGATGACGCCCAATGACAAAAAAAAGAGGAGTAACAAGAAGATTCCGGACCCAACCACTAGAAGGCAGAGTGATGGCGGATGTGTGTCTAGAAAATTCTTCTAGCTGCAGTTACTCCTACTAGTAACTAACCATTTTGTTACAGATAATACAAGTAATTAGTATATACATCAGGCACATGGGTAGGCTTAATAGGGGGCAGGGGGTGTGGAGGGCATGAGGTCAAATGCGCATGCGAAAAGGAAAAGAAAGGATTGGAAAGACACCCGGTTAGAGGAACAAAGACAACCAGATTAATCACATAAATCTGTGTTATTGCCTCGTACATCATTCATTGGTGTCCATGGAGGGTAGGTAGTTAGTGAACAGCGTGAAGGGGAATAGAATATCGGTACTGGCGGGGAGGGGCAGAAGTTAAGTGGATAGTTAGTGGAGTAGGAAAGAACCAGGGAAAGTCAACAGTTGTAAATATAGTACATTTCTCTAGAACGTGTAGCAAAAAGGTGAGTGGTGAATAGGGTTGGGCATCGAGAAGGGCAGTAAATCAGGGGGTGGGGGGGTTAAGTGCAGTAAGTATGCCACAATAAGGACTTAGCAGTTAGAGGCATGACATTAGTTTGCAGATGCAACACGACATGGAGCTTGCAATTGACATCCAGTCCATGTTTTTCGATGTACGTACTTTGCTGACATCGAAACCTTTTAATTGATGATTTTTTTTTTTTTTAGTAGTGCTTATGTTTGAATACCTCAGCCTACCATAAGGACCCTGCCGTATTCCATAATCATTCATGCGTGTTAATTAGTTGTGCTTTGCTAGCATGGTAACGCACTGAACTTTTGGCTCTTCTTTGGTTTGAAGACATTTGCTTTCCTGAAGATGCAACTAGAATACCTCTGTCAAAAGTTTATACTTTATGGTGCTTTGCTGGGTATGCCTTTTTGGTTCACCACTTATAGCACATAATTCATTTTTCAATAACACTCTTATTTGATGCCACAGTTTAACTCTTCTAATGCAGCCTGTTTCTGCTTGGGCACTACTCTCAGCTTCTACGTTTTTGTAGTTCAAGAGTTTGTTTTATTATGCAGTTTTCTTTTTATGGCATCTTGGGATTAAACACAGAGGCACCCAACTTTTACCAAACACTTCCCCTAACAAAAATCCACATAAATCTATTACTGATGATTTTGCTAGTGTTAATTGTTTGTGGCTGTGTTGGGAGTTATTCCCCATTTCTGAATCATGACTTTCTCTGCGTGCAAAGTCAGAAGAAAGAAGCTGTTTAATGACGATATTTTCGGTGTTGTGCTGTGTGTTCAAGAGGAACTGCACTTCTGTTGTAAATGCTGTCTCCCTACTTTGCCTGTGCATTGCGATCAAGCATGTACTTCTGCATCTTGTGTTTGGTGGGTCAAGGTGGCATTGTTGCTTACTGTGTTGTGTTAAGGGGAAAGATTGCCCTTTTGCTACCTGTGCCTGTTAATTGCGCATGCAATTACACTGCTGCGTATGTTTGTAAGGGTGCACTGCTACAGCCATAGTTGTACTTTTGTTGTGTATGATTGAGTATTATGAAGGGTGAAATCATTAGTGTTTCTTCTTAAATGTGTATGGAAAAGCCTCTGTGTCATTTCTTTCAGTAATCTAATGCAAGGTATAGAATTCAAGGTAATTTTTTTAAACCCAGAACAGGGTAACCTAACTGGAGTACTCCGCCATAATTTAATTCAGGGTAAAGTAATCGGAGCTCCGTGTGTTAATCTAATTCAGAATAAGGCAAGCAGAACGATCCCCTCCTGTAGTGCAGGGCAGGGCAACTTAATCTCCCATAATCTAGTGCCAAGTAAAGTAATGATGGATCCCTCTGTTGTCTAATGCAGAGTAAAGAAATTCAGGTATACTCTCATGAGCCAGTATAAAAGTTTGTACTATTGGGTAATCTAAATGTAAAAACAATGTACAGTATTCAGACAGATTTCTTGTAATCTGACACCGGATAAAGTAAAATCCATTTTTTACAATGTATTGTAGAGTCAACCATTAGTGTTATCTTAAATCCAATAAAGGGCAAAGTGGTTGACATAATGTTCTATAATCTAATGTTGTGTAAATTAATTGGCGGAGTTGGCAGTTGTCTGATGCAGTATGCAGTTATTGTACTCTTCCTTTTTTCTTAATAGACATTTATATAGTTAAGATTAGTCTCCTGTGATTTATTGGAGGGTTAAAACTTCCAGGCGGTAGCTGGTAGTAAAGCAATTGAATACGTTGCAATGAAGAGTAGATCATTTAAATTGGAGCAATAGGTTTGTGATCTAGTACAGGGTAAATCAAAATAATTGTGTTCTGTAATTTGGTAAATGACAAAGTTATCGGAATTAATGGGGTGTTTCTTTAGTGGTTCAAATCATATCTACGTTATCACTTTCAGATGATGAAAATAGTCATAATCAACCGCAATGAATCGCGTGTCAAAGTTCCAGAGCCTCAAGGAAGTTGTATCTTAGACCCTCAACCACACTATCACAGTTTGCGGTGTATATGTATTCTCTTCTTGTGTGGTTTCGTGGATTGCTTCATAAATGTAAACCTTTTTCCCTCTTCTATCCCTCCACTATCCTTTCTCAATCCAAATAACTGACTAACATATCCACCACTCAAATTACTTTTATATTTTCACTATACTAATTCACCACAAATCCTGCCGAAAAAACTCTTTGACGCCTCATCAGGGGTAGTAAGCGCTATATAAATGCAATTACAATACAATCATTGGGTCTATATCTTGAGTGTTCTGTTCTCTAAGTGATCTACTTTCCTCCATCAGGAGGGAGACCGTCTGGATTGCGACAATAATGAAAGAAGGGTTAAATTACCTCCTCTCCTGTATACAACTATTTATTGAGCCAGGAGAAGGGTAAGGTTAAAAGAAATGGCGGTGTTAGTGTGGTGGTCTGGCAAGCCACACAGGACACTCTCCCAGCATTTTAAGAATGGTTTAATACTCGCAACGAGTTCCTGAGGTTCATATACACAGCACATGAAAGCACTCTGGATTTCCTGGACGTTACCATTTGTGTGGAAAATTACAATTTAAAAAACAATACCTACTACAAACCCACTGCCAAGAAAAGCCTCCTTTCATTCCATTCCTGTCTGCTGAGGGAGCGACAGGGATTGAAGAAAGTAGATCACCGTATATAATTTACTGTAACCTAGTTGATGAAAGTAATTGCCAGATGCAGTCTAATTCAGGGCGAAGTAATCAAGACCACTCATTTTGTCATACAATAAATTAGTCGAGTAATCTTCGGTAACCAGATGCAGGGTAAAATAATCAAGTATTCTCTTGGAATCCAATGCAGGGCAATAGAAGCAGAGTAAGGTTTTTCTTGTATAAGCAGGGTAGCTTATTTAGAGCAGTCTCTTTGTTGCTTTAAATGGGGTAAAACAATCAAAATGAGATTTAATCTAATTCAGAATAAATTACTGTTATGCAACATAAGTCAACTCATTCTTTCTGCAAGTGAACACAATCCCAATTGTTGCTTCTGTCATCTAATGCATGGTTAACAAAATATGATCTTGTCGGATGTAGGGTAGAGTGAAGTAATTGGAAAGCTGTTCCTGTAATCGTATTTCTTGCACAGTTGAACAATCAAAGTAATTTTTGTAATCCAGTACAGAGTATAATAACATTTTCATAGTCTTATATAGTGTAGTGGAATTAGAGTAATAATTTTTAATGTAGGCACTATTGCCAGAGTAAATGGATGCTTTGATTTAATGCAGGGTATAGTAAGCAGCATAATCTGCTTTACATTATTTTAGGCCATGTCAGAAAATCTTGTCTTATTTTAATTATTGTAATTATACCTATGCTATTTGCCACAAAAGTATATGCATTATTTTTCTTTCATTTTAATGACTATTTCCTATCTGTGCTGAGAACATGTTAATTTTATTGAAGGGGAGGCAGTCAGTTTTACATGCCGAACACTCTTTTTGATCGCAGTTTCGAAATCAGTCTATCTTAAGAGAACATGATGCAAACATTAAGGGTACAAAACTTGGTTTGAGAGGCTAGAACTGATTTACCCCGGATTTACAATCATGCCACCCCTGCTCAATGTTAAACACAAAAAAAGTGAGCAGCCCTTATAAATGGTAAACATTGAATAGCTTTGAAATATTGCAAAACCCCATAATTTATCCGAATTGAGAATGGTGATGGTTAAAAAATAAGATTTGTGCCCTAGTTTTTCTTGCCTGTCAGAGGTCATTTAAGCGAAATTGGGAAATTATAACTAGAGTAAAATGTTAAAAAATATTTAAACTCTATAGGTAGATAATCCTTCTAAGCCAACATCTCACAAATCCGCCACCTTGTTAAAGAAAATTCCTCAAAAGTTGCGGAATATTATTGCCCATTGTTCAAGAAATAAAGAAGAATTTATGTTGGCTGAGGCGCATTAATAATCGTAATGTTCTTTTGTCGTAGGCCCTCCTTCTGTTCCTTTCACCCACTGCTGCTGATCTCGGCAACTCATTGCCTAGAGGTGGTCTATGTGCCATCTCTGGCACAGAACTTAAGCCAACCCTACGTAAATGATCGCTCTCCTCCGTTCAGTCATCTACTACCACATGGTTGGGGTGCTGCCTTGGGTGCCTACAAGACAGTAGTATATGACTTGACTACAAGCCTAGCTTTGTTGCTTGCTTGTCATAACTGTTTTGTGTTAGTGAGGAAAATGTGCACTGCCCCTATCTGTGGTAAAATGTGTGTCTTGCATTACAGCTACATATGCTGTACCCGCTCTGTGTTCAGTGCAGTGTATCTGCTCTGTCTTGGTGAAGCTTCAAGCCTTGGCTGTACAAAGCACACCTTATCAGTGCTCGCTTTTATGAAATGTACCTATTGTAGGTATGTTTGCAGTTGTAATTTAGTTATGTTATCCACTTACTGTGTTAACGCTTACCTTGAAGCTAATTCCTGGGCCTTGAGCGGTTTTTGTTCTGGCTTCCTTGATGTGGTGTTCTCATTTTATTTTGATAGAGGGGCCACTTGGAGAGAACTATCACCCAAAGTAAAAAAAATAATCTGCTACTTTACCATTTCTTAGATGCTCCCCATAACCCACATGTTCCCCGCACCTACCACCATTACCCTTTGGGATACTTATCTTGTACAATCCTATTGTATAGGTGAAGAAGCATTATAGTGAAGGACTAGATCTAATGCATGACTCAGAGCTTCCTCTAATGCAGGATGTTTTCACTCTTGGTACATTTTCTGGCTTTTTCCAAAAGAAGTGCTGCTAATAATCTAATGTCACTAGTGGAGTAGTTTGTCCTAGTTGTGCTCTTTGGTGTAGTTTTTTAAAGTACATACATAGTGACCTTTAAACGCAAGTCTTATGAAAATGACAGTTCTTGTTGTGCTTTGGTGCACATAGCTGAGCTTCTCACTTGCCAGGATACTCTTTATGCTTGCAAGTATGAATTGTATCATTGAATAAGACTTGGCAGGAAACCGTGTTGGCACCGGCTATCGTGGTTATGAAGCTTTTGTATCCTGTGTGCATGAGAATACGCTGTGGGTGTGAAGACGGTGTTGCCAATTCCTTTTTTTAATTGATGAAGTCTATTCATTAAAAAATGGAAATGTGTCAAATGGTGTTTGCCTAGGCATGAATGTCTCCCGGCCTAAACCTTTAAAAGAGCATTTGATTCTCTTTTTAGTATTTCATTAAGAGGTAAAGGATGCTCATTTGGTTGTGTTAAGCTTTGAATCTCTGAATTGTGTGCATTTCATTGAATCTGTAGTGCCCTTGCAGGGTCACAGAATTTAAATTTGGCTATGATTGCTTTAACTATCGTTTTTTCCACACTTAAAGGAAGCATTCACTTAATCTTTAAAGGTCTGTAGCTTGAAAGGTCTTGTAAGTTTAAATCAACCTCTGTTTACAATTGTAACGAAGTACTTGTAATATGACATCAGAAAACCAGTGACCTGCTCATCAAAATGTGTGTACCTTTTCAGACTCCTAATTGTCAATAGAAGTTCTTGTATGAGAGCTTAATTAACCAACATTTCAGAATTAAAGTATCTTTTCAAAATATTTGGTTTCTGGGTGAATGCCTTCTGTGTTAGGGCATAGCATTATTTCCTTGCTTGGTGTCATACATTTGCTTCTTGAATTAAAATCTACAGCTTTTTATCTACATTAATACTGTCCTTATGGCTTATATTTTTACTTTATCCTTTTTTGATAGATAACAGTTTGTTTTCTGCTTCCATCTTTATGACTGGTATGCAAAATCAGTTGTACAAAATCAGTGTTTTTTTGTTCAGCATCAAAAAAGATGAATACACTCATGATCTAAGTAACTGGGCCGCCTTGGATGAGGGCTTCATCCAGCCCAGTTGGGCAGTTAAATGTTCTAGATGTGCCTCGCTTTGAGGGCCTATCTAGAGGTGATGGCTGCACTCTGCTCAGTTTTCAGAAACTTGTACTGGATCCCAGATATATTATCTGTATGCATGTTTTTTAAATGCTAAAGTGTTAATGGACTTTGACTTGACTTTAATGTGAGGAACGGTGTTTGTGTGACACTTAGTAAGCATGTTATTTCTGTTGGCAGTTGGTCTAGGAAACGTTCTCTTGCACCACTGTCTTCTATTTCTATTCCAGCCATCTTGGATGAGTGTTTCAGCCTTCCTGCTAGGGCTTTTAGTTTTGTGGATGTACTGCACTATGAGAAAGCCAAATTGTGCCTGTCAACACCCAAATGCCACCAACTGTTCTTCCTCTCTATCTCCTGCGTCGCTAGAAAGCCATTGTTACATGCAAGTAAGATCTTCATTGTTGGGATATCCTTATAATAAAGCCGGTACATCCATTAAAAATTCTAATGCGCTGTACCAGGTACTACTATCAGTTAATCGGAGGGAGAGCGTATTCTTTCTATGATCCACATCATGCAGAAGTGTTAATGTCCCTAAAAAGATAATTTATTTTGTAATTGTCCCCTCTACTAATTTAATTTCCATTGATCTCCTCTAAAAAGTTATCACAAGCCCATATTATTTGGTCAGAGCCATGTCCTATAACAATTAATCCACAATAAACTATCTTCTGAAAAAAATTCAACCTCTGAGACGCAAGACTTCTCACTGGGACCTGGCTACATAATAATTCTGATCATGTACTAGGCAAACTGCTACCTCGCAATTATTCCATCATAAATTCGGACTGCCTCGATAAAATGGGTGGGGGAGTTGCTATCCTCTGAGAGCCATATGACTCTGAAGTTATTGATTCACTGGGGAGAACATTCTATACAATCTCTTTTTACCTTTGAATTTATAATCTGCTCAACCAAAATAAATGTCTTGCTAGTCTACCAATCTCCTCAAACTAGGGCAAATGACAATGCTATTCTAATAGAGGACATCAGTAATCTTACCATCATCTACAAACTTACTTAAATCTTTGGCTATGTTAACTTCTGGTAAGAGCAAATAGAAGTCTTTACATCTTTCATCTTAAACAATTAAACAAAGAAAACGGGGCATCTTTTAGATGTCCTGTTTGGTGTTTTTATTTTGGCTGCTAAAAGAGGGAAAACGAATCATCTTAGTGGCTAGGCAGTATGTGGGGTTTCTTTTTTCTTAAGTTCTTAAGTGTCAGTCGCGAAGAATGAGCACTAAGTCCACCATATTCAAAAGATACTGGGGAGCTTCATCCCCTCAGAAGCCAGTAATTGGGCTAAATTCCTGTTTATCCTTAAACAGCTAGAACCTGAGTGATGTTGCACCTGCTTTTCCCAATTTTATTCAAGCTATGACAACATTGCTTATTGTAGAAAAAATCTTTAAAGCTTGTCATAAAACCCCCTCAAATTATATAATCCCTAGTTTACCGCTAGGCTATCTGCCTTAAAACTAGAAATCCTCTGGGCAGAAATATGCTGGTGAACGTTTATTTAGGCTGCTAGACAAATGTAGGCAGCCTCTCATCCTGATTACAAAAACCAGATTTATGTAGCCAGACAGGCTATTACAGGTCACACGCACTAAAAGAATCAAGCAAGTAGTTTAGTATATCCCCAGTGTCACTATCGCATTTCTGCTATACACCTAAGCACATCGATATCACCTTTGGCTTTTTTTTTTTACTCATAAAACTAAAACAATTGGACTTCACTTAAATCTAAAAGTAAATGAGGTGCTTAACTCCACACAAGTCAACGTCTCCTCACTGAGGGCTATAAGCAACTTTATTCGTTTCACATAAATAGCACCTGCGAGCTAGACGACATCGCTGCCTGCATCAAATGATCAGGGCAGCCATCGTATACACAAAACTTTGATTCTCTTTTCTTTTAAATAAAGCACAGTTCCTGGAACTTCTGTGTGAACTAGCAAATCACATTTGGCCTACACCCTTGCACACTAGAATTAAAGGATCTGGTTTTGGCTGGAGTTAGCACTGAGGGTTTATAGTTTGACTCAGAAGAGCATGAGGCTTTCGGGTACTCGTCTTATCTGTTGGATACTTCTATCTGTAGATTCCTCACCTTGTGAATTTCCTTAGGCTCCAGACTCAATTACAGAAAACTCAAAAGCAGGTCTCCTGCACTCCAGTAGGTGGCGCAAATCCCCGTTGACCCCATTCCGGCAGTGACGAACAGAACTGCTTATAAGCGCCACCCTTGCACGCTGTTGTCCGTTCTTTCAAGACGTTCTATACTCCCTAGAAGCGGAGCCCATCTGCAAATTCAATTAACCTATTTGCAGATTCCTCGATTTGGATCTTTTTACAAGTAAGAGACCATGACACAGAACGGGGACATGGGGATGGCGGGGAGGAATCTGTGGCTAGAGTATCTACTAGAAAAAGTGTTACAGAAAGTAAGAAACTTATTCTTGTGATGGATACTTCTAACTGCAGATTCCTAACCTTGTAAATATAGAACCAGAGCATTCATCCATTCCCCTCCTCTCCCCGCCCTCAAGGTGGAGGTTCTGTGAAATAGTTCAGACTAAAAAAGTCCTACTGAACCAAGCGGGCAAAATGCCTCCCTCTATGAACCTGACTGTAGAGGCAGTAGTAATTCGTAAACGTGTACACTGATGCCCATGTAGCTGCCTGACAAATATTCAGGACAGACACTGTTCTATGTATGTGGATTGCAGAATCACAAAGGAAACTTTCGTTTGCGTGGCTAGCCATTGAATGGAAGACGACTATTTGTCAATTCCTTTGCTCTAAAATGAGGTGTTTTTCCATCTGAAAAACATCTTCATCTGGAATTTTCTTTCATCTGTGTGCCATACATGCCTTTCATACATAATAACTTACTCAAACTCCAGACCTTCAAAAAAGTAAGACAATGCATCATTGATTTCACTTGTTTTCCTTGTTACAAACCTGAACAAGGGTTTTAACTAATCTCTAAACCCAAATGAATTCTTTAATTTAACCAATTGCAACACTATTTTATATTTTATTGAAGCAAACGTCAAACATTTTCATTAGACGACAAGCATTTCCAACTCTTCTTTAAAATCTCTAAAAGCAAATGTAAAATTGTTGCTGTTTTTTTTTTTTTTTTTTTAGTGCAATATCAAGTGCGCGTTAATACTGGCCTTTGAAAGTGCCTTCTCCAATTAGTTCTGCTCAGCTTACCTGTGTTTTGTATTTTCTTTGGGTTTAACCGATTTACTTCCAAGTAACTTACGTCTTTGGCGTTTCAGTAAAATATAGAACCTTGCTCCTTGGCCTGTCGGAAGAGAACTTCATTGCAAGAGTCCTGCAGTGTGAGACCGCTGTCGTGCGTTGAATGCTGTGTTGCTTGTGGCAGCCTCGTTTCTGTCAGCTTTGCTTGCTTTACAGACCCATTGTCGTTCTTTGGCAGACACTACAAAAAATACACATTCCATCATGAATAGGGGAGAGTCAGTGTTCAAAGGGACCTAGCCGAGCATGGAACAAAGGCCAGCGTTAACGTTGCTAAACAGTGGCAGAGCAAGTCTACTTTCAATACATACTGGGAAGTTTGCAACATCTATGTTTTTTTAAATTTTTTATTTTTATCTGTTGTGACGATTTCATAAGTGTTCTCCCTTATTTATGAAGCAAAATGTGACCAGTTAACATGTAACCTGTTGTGAGGTTGACAGCGGCTAGATAATGTATCGATAAGTCTTGTGCCTTTAGTCAGTCAACTCTATTCCGGTTCACAGAACCATAAAAGTGCATAGTAAAAAACCTAAAAAGTTGCATAAACATACATAATAAGTACAATAGATTTAAATCACAATAGATAACAATACAAATAAATAAAACAGTTTAAAATCGTGATACATCCCTTCGCAGAAATGAGAATTCAAGATACCTCCATACTAAGACAAATACCGGCAGGGAAAAAAAACCTCAGAGGGTTAAAAGTGAACTCAAAAAGAGTCTGCTATGCCATCAGGAAAGTCTGAGCGATTGGCTAGCTGAAGGTAACTCCGAAGCACTGGCTAACATAAGTAAGCTTAAAGTGCACAGTGCATTAAAAGACAATAAAAAATTAAAGACACACTAAAACATGAATAAGTGCCCTCAAGGCAGTACGTTTTTCCAAAAATCCTTGCCCTCATGTGCCAAATTAAACATAAATAGTTATGATAACGAGTATACGCAGAGGCGTTGATTGGTCAGTAAGGTGGCGGGGGGGGGGCTTTGAACTACAGATTCTCCAACAATCGCGCTGGCATATCATGTTAAAATACATTATATGACAAGCCGGGTGCAAGAAAGAGGCTAAAGGGGCAGTGGAGAAGGCAACAAATGCAGATTAGTAAGGGGACTAAGTGAGGGAAAACGCAATATTTTGTAAAATAACGAACATTTTGAAGACTTTCAAATACAGAAGGAGTGTGTGTAAATATTGCTGGTTAAATTCGACAGACACGGCACCAAACCCGACTGAATGCACCTGTACCCAACTATTAACAATTAAATACATTTATTAGGGGAGTGCAACATCCCAAACACCACCCCCCCCCCCTCCGAAGCTACACCCCTTGGGTATACTATGATACTCCTGTTGTCTGACTTGCAGACTCTTGGTGCATCGTGCTGGTCAGCAAGTCTATGAAGCTGGCAAAGGGGAGCTATCCAACGAGAGTGCTGTTTTGCATAGACTGAAGAAAAGTACATGTTCCTCATTTTACACAGCGTGCCAATCCCTTGGACATAAAGTAGTAGATTTATCATTCTTGTTCCATGAGTAGTTGAAGGATGTAATTGGCTAATCCCTAACCTGATTTTTTTTTTGGGATACATTTTTATTGTTTTGAACACAAAGGACACAGTCAAGTCCGCATTAGACACATAAGATGACCATACATTGCCATTTACAGGAACATCACATCGCACAGGTCCCAATCTCTGAGGGCACAAGTAAATGAACAGGTAAATACAATACTTTGATTACTCCACAGTACCCAGCCATTTTCCCCATACCCTACGGTATTTTTTGGGACACCCTCGTGCCTCATACAGGGCTTTTTCTTAGGTCGCACACCAGTCTACCCCCTTTCGCCCCTTCCCAGAGCAGGGTGGATCTGGACATTTCCATGCCGCATCTATGTCTCGCTTGGCCACTATCATGGCCGTGTTGAAAACCAATTTTTCATTTCTGGACCCGTCCAGCCCACCTGTGATCCCCAGTAAAGAGTGTCGTGGGTCGTGAGGGACTTCCCACCCAAGACTTCTGTGAGTTCCTCCTCGATATCACCCCAGAATCGCACCAGGAGGGGGCATGCCCAGACCATATGAAAAAAATCAGCCGGAGCTTGACGACACCTCGTGCAGGATGCGTCTGGGTGTAGGCCTGCCTGGTGGAGGCGCAGGGGAGGTTAAGTATGCGGCGTGCAAGTAGTATAGTTGGATCAATCCGAGTTTGGCTGATGCGGAGACCATCTTGGGCGCCATAAGGGCGTCACGCAATCCTTCTTGCCGAGTGGACCCAACCATTCTACCCATTGGTTTCTCAGCTTATCCAGTGTAGTGGGAGTGTTAAGCAGCGTGCAATAAATGCGCAAAATGCCCCCTTTGCCTAGGTCTCCCAGCATTGCCTGTGGATCGGGGGGGCTATACTCAAGTATCCTAGTGTCATCTGTAATATGCATGTGGAGGGCATGTCGCAATTGCAAGTATTTGTAGAATTGAGATGGGTGTAGGGAGTAACGGGTCTGGAGGTCCTGAAAGGAAGGCATGCGGCCACTTGTCCACACATCCCCTAGTTGTGAGATTCCTATGAGATCTCACGATCTAAAACCTTGCAGCCCACTGACCTCGCGGAGCCAAGTGCCATGCCAAAGAGGTGTGTGTTAAGTCAGCTTACATGTCCAGTGAGTGTGGCGTAGTGCAACCCGCCAGGCCATCAGTACAGAGCGCGTTACGTCTGGTAAATGGGATGGACCCCCCCGTACATCAGTGATTGGATGTTGGACAAACCCAATTCGCTCAAAACGAGCCA
The DNA here is from genome assembly GCF_964204655.1 of Triturus cristatus. Taxonomy (NCBI): domain Eukaryota; kingdom Metazoa; phylum Chordata; class Amphibia; order Caudata; family Salamandridae; genus Triturus; species Triturus cristatus. The sequence continues at coordinate 264,260,529 of NC_140586.1, forward strand.
GTAGGCTGGATCGGACCAGCCCACGTTGAACCAGTCGTGTATGACCAGGAGGCACGCAGCCAGGAAGTAGAGCTATAAGTGCGTCATCCCCATGACCAAGACTCGCGCCCACGGCTGGGCGTATAGGACGCAGACCTGATTCCTAAAATGGGGACCGAACTTCATCTCTGCCAGCACATTGGCTAGGTACGTCCAGTCCACCAAGTCGAAGGCCTTCTCAAAATCTTCAAGAAGGAGTGCCAGATAGGGGGTGAGCAAGTGCTGGTGTGCCAGGGCCAGATGCAGCCTCCTTAGAGAGTGCCGAGTACCCCGCATGGGCATGAAGCCGCACTTGTCCAAATGAACCAGCAGAGACAGATGGGGCTTCAGCTGCTGGGCGAGAATGGTGGCATACAGTTTGATGTGTGGTGATGAGAGAGATGGGACGGTAGTCCGCACAGTGACTGGAGGGTGGCCTAGATTTCGGTAGGACCACGATGGTGGCTATATCTGTCTCAGGTGGGAAGGAGCCCTTCTCTAGCACTTCATCGAAGAGGTCGGCAAAACGCGGCACGAGAGTCTCGTGGTATAGCGCGTAGTACTCTTGGGAAAGGCCCGGGGTCTTACCCAACAAGGTAAGGGTTATTGCCTCGTCAATTTCCTCACGAGATATGGGGCGGTCCAGATCCTCTTGGGCGGCCGTGCCCATCCGACGGAGACGGACGCTTCCCCGGTCGAGCAAGGCCGAGAGCGACCGGTCTGGGGTCCGTACCGCGGAAAGGTGCTGGTAATAAGAGGCAAAGGTGCGAACCATCACCATCGGAGAACGGTGTACCATACCGTTTCGATCCACCGTTTCAGGTATGATGCGGTTCGCCCTAGGGTATGTGGCTAGTCTATGAAGAATCGTGCCATTCCTGTCGCCTCACCCGTAGACTCTTGCTATTGAAGATCTCCAGAGGAGCTTGGCAGCATCCAGGGATAGCTGCCGGAGCTCTGGCTAAAGATGAGTAAGTTGTTGAGCCCGGTGAGTGTCATTGGCTCTGGCGGGTGATTTCTCGAGGCGTAACGCCTGCGCCTCCCGCAAGGTGATCTCTTGCAGTTGTGCCTGTCTTTGACGTTTGAGTTGGCCCTTTGCGATGCCCCTAATGGTGGCCTTACCCGCCTCCCAGAGGGTACTGGGGAAGATACCGACCCTTCGTTCGTTAAAAAGTACTGTTTAAGCTCTGTTCTTACCACCTTCTTGAATTCCTTGTCTTGGAGAAACCATGCATTCATTCTCCACATCTGGCGTGCCGAGGGGGGGGGGGGGGGGGGGGTTATGATCAGAGATACCCCTGGGAAGGATACGGATGTCCAGAATCGTGGAGCAGTCGGTCGAGGGGACAAAAATCGCATCTATGCGTGCCAGTGTGTGGTGTGCTGCAGAGGTGTGGGTGAATTGAGCAGTGTGGGGGTGCCAGGTGCGCCAAGCATCACAGAGGCCCAGGGATTCGGACCAACTCTTTAATTGCTTCGCCTGTGCTGTTCTAGTGCTAGGAGGGCCTTTCGTGTCCAGGGTCGGAGAGGAAACCGCATTGAAGTCTCCTCCGATGATGGTGGGAACCAGGGGCAGAGTGGTCAGCAGGGCGGTAGTGTGCTTTAGGGTCGTCGCAAGCATGGAGGGGGGGGATAGACGGACATAAGATTGAGGGGAGCGTCGCCTATCAAGCCTCAGAGGGTCACTGACGATCCCTGGGGGTCATGGATAACTTGTGTGAGCCAGAGTGCCACACTGTCGTACCTATAGCATGCCAGTAAGGGGCAGCAGTTACCCATCAGGTGTGTTTCTTGGAGTAGGAGTACTTCTATACCGTGTTGTTGTGCGTAGCGCAGGACGGACATGCGTTTAAGCCGGTCTAGGATGCCATTAACATTCCATGATAGGACATGAAGGGTTGCCTTGGGGATGGATATATCGGTCATGGCGGTTGGTGTGTGGAGCGTAACTGGAGGGCTCTACAGTGAGTCGGGAGCACACGCGGGAACCCGTGTCTGTGCGGGAAAGCGCAACTAGTGAAGCCGTGTCTGTCCCCTGAGGAGTGGCCGCATGGTGATCCGTGATAGCTAAAAAAACAAAACAACAAAAACAACTTGGGGGAAAACAGTCCCAACCCCCCCCCCCCCCCCATCCCCCCACCGTATACTTAAAGAACTTAAGCATCTGTCGACCCCCCCCCCCCCCCCTCATTGTAACAAGAACCAAACTAAAACGCTCGGGTTGGGTTGTGTGGAGGACCCCTCCATGTATGCGGATGTGCAGTGTCTCGGCAGAAAACACGTAAGTAGAGCAAGAAAGTCTGCCACGGTTTTTGAACCCCACTGAGTCGGGAGCCCATCTCCGCAATGGGTATGCATCTGGTCACGCCCGGTAATTCCTCAGAGTCAGAGTGCGGGAGAGGTCTGAGTCTATTCTCGGCGAGTCCCCTCGGACCAGTAATGAGGAAGCTCCGGGCAAATCATCAGCAGAGTGGTACCTGTGGCGGGGGTCGGGGGGAGCCCGACGGGTTCGAAGAGTCTCGGAGTCTGTGGGCAGCCATGCTCGAGGATCTAGACGTTGCTGTTTGAGATTGGCGCCCTCTGCGAGATTGTGTGCGCTTCCGTTGCCCCGGCGACTGCGGCCCCACGGGCCGGGAGCCCGCCAGCCCCGGGGATGGTTCCTGCCGCTGGTGGAGGGGACGCTTTTCCATCAACCATGTCCACGCGTTCGGGGAACCTTAGTTGGTATTGTAGGTCCAGGGCTCGCAGTTTCTCTTTAATGTCCGTGTAGGAGCGACGGAGGTCTTGTACTTCTCTGGTGTAGTCAGGGAATACCATGACGGTGTGGCTTTGGAATTTAAGGGGTCCTTGAACACTGGCTTCACGCAGAATGGCGTCCTGGTCTTTGAAGTTAAGGATTTTAAGTATGTTAGGGCGAGGTGGGGCCCCGTGTGGTGGCCTGGGTGCGAGGGATCGATGCGCTCTCTCAACCACGAACCATGTGGAGAGGGCGTCCTTGGGCATCCATGATGCAAACCAGTCCTCGAAAAAGGTGGATACTTGATTCGTCTTGACCCCTTCAGGAACCCCCACCAGGTGGAGGTTGTTGCATGTGCTCGATTTTCCGTGTCCCCCGCGCGCCGATGTAGCTTCTTGGTATGCGAGCGGAGGTGAGCCACTTGTTTTTTCATTTGTAGAATATCGTCTTCCGCCGTAGAGAGGCGAGATTTAGCCTCTGTAATTCTTGCCGTAGCGTTACGAAGGTCCTGTCGGAGGAGGGATACATCCACTTTGACCGCCCCGATCTTACCTTCAACTGAAGCCTGCGAGGCGCTAATTGCCTGCAATATGGTATTTAAGTCCTTGTCCTGAGGAGGGGCGGCCCCCACCGCCTGCCCGGGGGGGTAGTCATAGGAGGTGGTGAACCGGTCCATCTTCGTTTGCGTAGGAGCCAGTGTGGACTTGGAGGCCCTGTCTCTCCCCATATTTGACGCAGGTCGCGCCTCCGCAGAGAGTCCAAGGGCCTGGCGGATGAGAATGGGAACCGTTGAACACCCCAGGCGAGGTTGTGTGGCCCTACCCTGAGCGAAGGCCAGGGTGTAGGTTCCCTGCGCAGAACAGACAAATGCCGGGTCAGCCCCGCCAATTCCCAGGGACACCCCACGGTGCAGTGAGTGGAGACCAGGCCTACGGTGAGGGGGGCGGAAGTTTTCACCACAGTGCGTGTCCGCGCCAGGCAGAGGTGGATTGGAGCTTCCTTGATGAAGAATTTTGGGGGCCAACAGTTCCTGGGGACGACACCCCACAGGCCCCTGGGGAGGGGAGGGGCCCGGCCGCAGGGCCCGGTCAAGCGTGCAGCGTAGCCGGCGCCACCCTCAGTACATGGGTCTATGGTCGCATCGCCAGTGCTGCTGTTATATGCCGGGATGCCTCGCCTCGCCCGCTCGTCACGGCGATGGTGGGGGGGGGGGGGGGGGGGGAGGGTCTGCGGCAGCGAGCAGTTGGCTCTGGAGGGTAGGCGAGGCAGTGCAGGGAGTGCGCCTGTGAGAAGCAGCTCCTAGGAGTGGTTGCATCCCAGGGGGGAAAAGGGGGCGCCACTGACACGGACCGTGGCTGCCCCGTGGCAGATGCAGTTCACTTGGCCCCACGGTCACTCTGCCCCAGCGGCAGAGAGGCCCCACCAGGAGCGAATGGAGGCAGACGCGGCTTGCCGAGCCACAGCCGCTTCACCTCTGGAGCAGCCAGGTCCCAGGACAGCACCAACACCGCAGGTCTGAGGGGCCCAGGCTCCCCACCTCGCCAGGCCTCACGAGGGAGGGGGGGCGACCTCCCGTGCCACTGCCCGATCCGACAGCCGGTCCCCGATCCCCACCCACCGCGTGACTCCGCCGCTGCCTGTTCCAGGTCGACATTGGCGGATGGGAGCAGTATGGCGATGCGCTCCTCCAGGGTGCAGCACAGCGTCTTCCGCACACCAGCCGAGCCCCGCTGGTCGAGTCGCGGAGGGTGACGTCCGCTTCAGCAGGCTCGTCGGCCGTGGGTGCAGGGGGCCACCATTTTGCGGAGGGAAGGCACCAGAGAGCTTTCTCGCCAGGCCCACCGGCTGACCACTGAGGTCGCTCCCCAGGGCCGGGGAACACGTCGAGGAGGCTCCACTATCAGGATAGAACAGCACCGGCCGGCGCTGCCAGATGGAGAGCACCGCGTTCACCACCGGCGTACTGAGAGGGCTGCCATGTTGGGGTCTCGGGCCTCTATGAAGTGGTAGCTCAGCACGGCGCATGGAAGCCGGAGTCAGTCCACCAGACACATCGGGGCAACGCCGCTGCTCTGGGGGTTCCTGGCAGGCAGGTAGGAAGTGTGGATGGCTGCCGCGGACACACGGATGCGAGGCGGTTGACGGAGGGGTCCGCAGCACTCTTAGAGTGCGACCGCCATCTTGACGCCTTAAGCCATGCCCACCCCCTAACCTGATTTTAATGAACAGGTTTCTTGAAAGTGGAACATATTACATAGTCCCAAAAATCTTCAAATTGTGGACCACATTTAAAGGACACGCAGAAATCTGTAAGGCTGCCCATGGATACCGCCAAACGTCTTGTGCTGAAGATGGCATTTCAATAGCATAGTTTGACAGTTTCTCTGGTGCTTTTTGGAATTAATACAGGCCGCACCGATATTCATTCAATCCCAGCTTAATAAGCTAGAATGTTTTATATGGCATACCCAGGGGATTGTTAATGCCAGATGATTAGCCAATTAAGGCGTTCGTTATATGTTGCCAGTTCCTCTGCCCTCTAGAGCCTGACCCAATTAAGTATAGGATTTAGACAAGCTAGATTACAAATGTGTTTGAGTTTTAGATCAAATGTTAACGGAAGTAATGGGCCACATTTCAGGAGCCTTGGCAAGGATTTAATAAAATAATTTTCACTTCTAACTAATGGGTCAAGGTTGCAATAGCCCCATAAATTAGCCCCGTATAAAGCTGCCCTACATGCCTGGCCTTGTACATCTCCAATACTGGTGTGATGGAAAAAGAAGGGGTCCTGTTGGTGAACTTGACAATAGACCTAGTTCTATGTTTTAGAGTCATTGCGCTTTTGTCAGTCTGGGGGGACCATTTATGAGATTAGTTCAGTCTCACGCCTAGCTAATCGAAGACCCTTTCTAGGCTGGATCCCTCTAGAAATGAATTCCACCTGTCTTTTTTTCGATAGGTATAAACCATATATTTGGTTTTGCTATTTATTTCTAGGCCGTGGTCCTTGCAGAACAGACAAAACTTTACCAAAAGGGTACTTGGGCCCCTTGCAGTTTTAGAGAAGAGGCGTGTAGTGTGAAAATAGCAGACCCTGGAATTTTGACATGGGCATTTTGGGGGAGTTGTTCTCACAGTCTAGAAGATAAGTGATGCGTCCATTTATAAATAATAAAAGGAGTGTGGGTGCCAGTACACATCCCTGGTGGACTCCTAGCCTGATGGGGATGTCTACAGGTTTTCCCCACCCGGGACCCATCTTACTCTGGCAAAATTGCCTGTATACAGTTGCTGGATAAATGACATGCCACCTGGGACCCCTGCCTTCCCAAGGACCTCCCAGAGTTTGGCCCTAAAGACAAGGTCGAAAGCAGCTTGCAGGTCTACAAATGCGACACACGTGCCTTTAACAACTTCATACAGCAGTTGAAACTTCTTTGTTAAGCCATACCCCAAAGAGAATTTAAATATTTTTGGATAAACCTCAGCTCCATTATCAACATGTCGGAGTGGTGCAACTTTGTAAGCGCCGCCAAAACACAGACCAAAGCTATGTGTGCCTCAGCCAGACCCATGTGTCCCACCTCCGCCCCTCTCTGTGCTGCATCCTTATTATTTTAGTCTCAAAATGAGAACTCGTTGAAGTTCTGCATGTTTTCTCTCAGTGCGTTCACCTGAGACCCTAATTAGGACTTATCTTGTGTTTTTTCTTTTTTTGTTCATTCAGTGTTTTATTGGCATATTATGCAACATTCAGACATGGTTTCACTACAGGATTAGTTGAAAAATATTTTACTTGAGGGCTGGAAAGCATGGCAAAGAATAAAAGGTGGGTCATAAATCGATACCGCAGGAGTTTACATGAGCTTGGGTGTAAATACTACCTTTTACTTACAGAATACATACCCAGAAGGGTTTCTCAGATGTTTTTTACTTTTCCTATATTTTACGGTATTCTACAAGTTGTCCAATTAAGTAATACTAGGCATTTTCTGCAACCAGTCCATCACATTAAATTTGAACATGCACTTCCATTTTTCAAGCTCACTTGATTTCCAATCGTGGGCTTTTGCTGTCTTTTTGCAACCTTCAAATGTGATCCTTTAATTAAAAAGTTTTAACTTTACCACTGTATGAAGATCAGAGGTCTGTATTGTAACTCTCACACAAATATTTATCCAAAGAGATGCCCAATTAAAAGAAAAGAAAACAAGTGAGGCAAATCTGCACCTACATCACTATATTTCCAACATTTGTCCTCCGCTCGGAGCAGTTTCTTAAAACGTTTTAGTTTCCAGCAGACTCTCGAAAATATCTTCTTTTCTGTAAACCTGTTTTAAGATTGGCCAATCTTCATATAGTTATATATAATTTACCGTAGTTCTTTTGTTAATTAAGTCCTCTTCTTAACAAAGGAATATTTACCTGCAAATTCTTTCCAAGTGTCAGCCCATTTACGAGGATGCCCCTTACATTACACAATCCAAACTAGAACCACCAGTTTTGACAAACCACTTTTTGACAACAAGCATTTAGTGAGTTCGCTAAGTGGCATTTCAAAGTTACTTATCAGTATAAAACTCTATTACCATTCCATTGCAGAATTGCATATATTTCCTTCTTTTCTTCCAAGAATTCCAGTTCAGCGTTTCCCATATACTCTTATATTTTGACTATTCAGCTTTGAGACGTGTAAATAAACTCAGATCATTGCACCGCTTTCTGTCTGAATGTCTAACCACTTCTGTGGTGACTCCAGCAGATCCAAATACAATGTTTTATCAGTATTCATCAAGCACAATAATATGTATAAATATTTATGGTTATCAAAATGTATGACCCTCCCCCTCTTGTAGCTAGCTTAATGTGAAATAAATGCCTGATTGTTTTTAGGTCCGGCATTAAGTACGACTTTTGGATTTTACTAAAAGCATGTAGATTTCAATACAAAGGAACTTCAAATCAGCCCTCTTCATAAATGTTATTCTGTGTACAGCATATTTGCACGGCATGCCTATCACCAGGAACTGTATCCTGGCGCCTAGTAAGGGTGGGGCGCCCCCAACTGCGATCTTGTTGCGCTCTCTTCCTTGTGTGTGTGTCTCTCTCTCTCTCTCTCTCTCTCTCTCTCTCTCTCTCTCTCTCTGTCTCTCTCTCTGTCTCTCTCTCTCTCTCTGTCTCTCTCTCTCTCTGTCTCTCTCTCTCTCTGTCTCTCTCTCTCTCTCTCTCTCCATTCCGTTTTTTTACAGAGCTTTTGTGCTATGTTTTCTTACAATCACTTCTTTTTTTTTTTAAGCCATGCTGCACAGCAGACGCAATGCTGTATAGCATGGCTTAAAGTTGCCAAAGCTAATAAGCCGGGCCTATTGCATTGGCATTGCTCATTTTCTTTTTGCAAGTGTATAAAGTAGCCACCCCCTGCGATCGAAGTTTCTCATGTGTACTTCTCCCTCAGGCACCTTTGCACTCTGTGTTGTACTGGCTCTTGTGTGTTTCTCTCGCTGGTTGCTGTCACGTTCATTTTCTTGTGTGCTTCTGTCCGCCCCCGCCATTCATCCTCTGTCACCTGCCGTGATTTATTCTCCATCACTGCTTCTTATGGGGCAAGGTCTAAAGCTAGGTGGCCAGCAAAGATCTGATAGAAGCCTATTAAATCATCGTTCGAATCCTTGCTGTTGGTTTTGGCAGGAAAATCTCTAATAGGACTAACGTTGGATTTTTTGCCTCCAAGAGTGATTTGCTGGTTGGATACATTTGCTGTCAGGCCCGGTTAAAGATTTTCCCTTTGCACTTGGTCACTTTTTGGGAAGTCCAAATCATCCAGTGGGGAATGGCAGGAAGCTGTATCTGGGCTGCGGTCTGTGCGTCTGGATACTTTTACTGCAATATCCAGCGGAAATTGTTCTTCGCTTCAAAGTTTTCTTCCCTGCCTAGGAAACAACTTTCATGGGTGAGCCTCGGCACCTTAATCTAGTCCTCCAAGGTGGAAAAAAAATTGAAGTTCCACTTTTCTCCAGCTACTAGGAATGTTTCCTCTGGTTATTCCTGCAAACCCTAGTTCCTTAGGACAGGTTCCTGGCACGTAGTCTCTCCACACGGCTCCCAGCAGGATCCAATCCTCTTGAAAGCTGGGATGCCTTGGAGTCAGCTTGTCTGTGTTTTTCATCCCTGGAGCAGGCAGACAGGAGGCCACCTACTTGACCGTCATTTACAGTCCTCTTCTTCCAGCATGAGTCAGGAGTCTTCTACGAGATTCTTCTTCACATGGAGTTATCTCAGGTCAAGGAATGGTCTAAGGAAGTGGTGGTTAAAGTGCCTGATTTACCCTGTGCAACAGCCAGTGTATTTTGCCATCCACTCCTTACTGTATTCTCATAGCCCCCCCCCCAGCCCCTTTGGCAGCATTTTCTTTTTGCCATACTGTAAGATTAGCCATGAGCCCCTGTTTCATTATTCTCCCTAGCCACTTCACTGGTTGCATGAGTCTCTTCCCACACTATACAGTCCGCATAATGGTTAACGTTCCATGCCGTAACTGCATTTTTGGCAGCATCTACAATGGACTTGTAGAGAAGTTAAATAGGGCAGACGGGGATTTCCAGGTGCCCAGCATGTGTTTTAGGGGTAAAACAAAGACACTTTACTGCTGTTTTGCATTGGTAAAGCACAGAGTTCGTTCTAAAGGCAGCAAAATCAGATGGGAAAACTTGGGGAGAACCAAAACAAAAATTGAGTCCTTCCTTAAACTGGATTTACCACAATTCACTTTATATTCTTTTTATTCGCCGCATGCATTTGAGATGTATCACCTGTCCTAACGAGAGAGCTCAGCAAGTGCTTTTAACATACACTTGAGTGTAACATATAAGTAAGTCAACAAAATGTGTTTTATTGATTGTACGCCACAAAAAATCTCCCAATTTGTACTATTGTATGCTTGCTGATGGTTTTTCGAAGGTGAGAATGCTTCTCATATTGAAGGAAATTTCCAATGGACTGTAAATGTGATTTAGCAGCTGGTCAACCATGCATAGACTATGCGTGGAAATTAAAGCAGGGATGCTGAGCCTTCATCTTCAGACCAAATTGAAAGCTTTGAACATTTGAAGCTTGCATTTGAGTGCGAAAGATCTCTGTACGAGACCCAGATATAAGCTACTACCAGTACTACTACACTGCTGCATGACTGGGAAGTACATGAAAAAGGATGATTTTGCCGAGGATTTTTAGGTCATTGAAGACACTCACAAGAGTTTGCTTTCACAATTGCTATATTATCCATGTTTTCTATATGCCAGACCTAGATTTAGGTTTCAGCAGAGTGCTCCACAGTGGGTGACTGGAAAGTTATTTATTACTCGGGCAGTCCTTGAGAACACACGTAAAAAAAGAAACTTTTTTTATTTTTTTATGTAATTCCATTCTTCTTGCTCCTAGTTTGAGGGAATGCTAAGAAAGTGGTTTGCCTAAAATGATGATAATGATGTTTATCAAGGGAAGAGGAAGATCTAAGGAGACGAAGAGCCAACCTGCCAAAATAAACCTGTTCTGCGGGTTTGATAACCCAAGTCATTATACCCTCATCCAAGACCTCACATGCCTTACTAAAGCATATTTCTTTAAGTGTTCTGTCTCCAGACCACTCAAGCAGGCTATTACTCATTTTCTTAAAACACCAGTAATGACTCAAAGAATGTGACCAAGCATTAAGCAGTCGCCTATCTACCACTTCCCAGCCAAATCTTAAAAAGTCAAATGGAAAAGCAATTTATTACTGGGAAATAAAATTACCTTTTACATGGCCATCCGTTTGGGATTGGTCCCCCAAGAGACAACCACACCACACAGTTTAAAATCTTAGTTCTTTGGAAGAGTACCAGCAGTGTGCTCAGATGTTGCTGACCTCTCAGCTGTATACTGAAATTGCTCCATGATGGGGTGAAGATCACATAGAGTTTTTTTTGTATCCGATCCTCCTTTCTTGACCGTAGCCAATGAGTGAGAATCAGGTCTAAAGCCACTTCTTTGAAGAAGTGCCCTACGGATGTCCTGGAGTAACTAAGGTTTGCTTACAATCTACGCTCCTTTGATAAAGATTCTGGAAGACTGTGACCGAGTTATAGAGTGCCTAAATATGTTCACAATGTAATGCAAATTTGTACATTTTAATAGATCTGTCAGGGAGATTCTTGTTTTGGTGGAGCTGACCAAAAAGTTCATCACCTTTAAATAGCCACAGAATCTGGGATGGCTACTTTATAGGCATGAATGCAAGAAACCTGGAAGTTCTACTAGATGCTGACCTGTTTTATCCCAAAACAGCACTAGTGTCCAGGATGTCAGCATGCAGTTATCTCTGCTCCAAAGATCCTCTCATTACTCCACACTCCCGCTGTGTGGAGCTGATGAGATGTCTGGTGACTGCACGCTGGCCTACTGCAGTGTTGCATACCAGACTCCCAGATCATTGAAGGAAGGAATATAGTGACTTAAGGATCATTCATGTGATGTGCCCCTGTGACTCCAGAAGCAAGAAAGGTCATCTTTGAAATCACTCCATTGGCTGCTGAGGGAACCCAGTGCCACTATAAAATGTTCTGTACTTTCCACAAACATCTTTAGAAGAAATGCTTGGTGTCCATGCAAAGGCTTGCCTCCCACAACCTAGCTTCCGTTCTCACCCACATGTCAGTCATAGTCTCTGAACAGCACCACATAGCACATTATTACTTCATCTATAGTGCTCCAATGTAAACTTGGTTATATATGTTCAAGAGACTAAAACATGTGTACTAATATCTAGGGGTCATCAGGGGTCAACGTTTTCATATGTTCCTAACCCAGTCTAGGTGACTGAGCCTGACAGTTGGTACACACTTAAATTGAGTTGTTCAAACTGTCCTTTGATTAAAGTCTAGACTTTATGGTAATTCTGGCTAGGTGCCCTACATCACATTAGGTTGAACGCCTTCTCCTCACCAGTGTCTTTACCATTTCTTCTGAATCAATATGTACACCATTCTAAAGTAACTGCAGTGTGATGGGAGGCGCTTTGTAAACTTTCCACAGGAACCAATACATTTTTCAAACCGATTTCAAGTTCTGCCACTTTTTCCTAGCCAACATTTCCTCTCAGTACGAGGTAAGATGCACATCTCCCAGGTAGAGGCATGATGAAAATGCACGTCTCTTCCCATCTAGAGGCATGCAGATGTATATCATCTTCTCGTGTGGTAGCTTGAAAATGATGCACATTAGACCCCAGCAGAAATCCTGGATGCATAAACTTTAGGCGTTTGGCATAGACCCAAGAGGCCCACCATTTACCAGTTTTTGGCGTGGGGACATAAAGATGTACGTACCTCTTTAAGAGACCAGCATGAAGGTACGAAGAAGTCTGCGGATTTCCCTGCGTGCTCATGGACAAGATGCCCATGCCTCATTATGGGGGCAAAGGGATTTTTTTTACTAGTCATGCCAACACAGTAAAAGTGGTTCAACACCCTTTGAGCCTGCCTAGAGTATGTTTAGTAAGGTAATTAAAACCAGCACCTTAATATAGTTTTAGAATCTCTTACACATGTCCAAGCGACAACTTCTGATTGTCCATTGTGCTTTTAGTCGTGGGAAAAGTTGTATGTCCAACGCCCTTTTTCCAAGACCCCTGATGGTTTCTGCGTCATGGGGTGGGAGTGTGTGTCAGTACAACATTCATTTAGCTTCTCGCTCCCAAATTTCGAAAGCCCAAAGTGGCCCGCACTTCGGCCCCACTCTGACCTGTGGAAATGGAAAACCTACATCAGTTGGATATCCTCTCACCGGCCCCTGCCCCCCCCCCCCCCCCAAAAAAAATATTGTGATTCCTTTGTTTGATCTGCCCCCGTTGTCTTTTTGCCCAGATTGTGATGCAGAATTAGGATGGTATTCAAACTGATGATCATTTTCTTCTAGCTAACTTTATTAAATAATTCGATTCATTGTGAAGTAATGACTTGTATCTGGCTGATTTATTTATTTTTTGTTCCTTCTTTTCTTGCAGAACATCAAGACAGTTTACACCAGGTGGCTCACGAACGTCTGGGAGAACTCCTCCGTGTTTTGAAAGCTGTGATAAACAAACACCAGACTCTCAACTCAGTTGATATTCTTGGTGCTGCAGGAACACTTATAGCCAAGGTCAAAGGTAGGTGATTTTCTTTAAAAATTAAGATGAAGTATTGATGTGGCATGAGCACTCTGATCAAAGAAGAGTGTGCTAATCTCCAGTACAGGGTGAAGGGAAGCCGCCCGTGAGAAACCTTTCTATAGTCTGGCTTGACAGTGTAGCTGTCGCCAGACAATTGTTAGTATCACCAGGAGAGGGGCTTTGGCTCCACCCACATGTTAGGAGACAGGAATACCTGTTTTGATTGGGCAGAAGTTGTGTGATTCCACAAAGTGCTTTCCCTTCACACAGCTGCCATCATTTTATTTATGTATTTATCCAGTTGTCTAAACTAGAACTTTTAGAGGCACACATACCATTGAAATGCTATTAAAGAGTCTCCGATAACTAGATACATTACGCATTTCTCTCAAGCAGCAGAGATGTTAAGAGGGGAGTCAACGCACAGGGATTTTTAGGTTTGGCTTAGCAATGCATTCATAAGCCATATCTATTGGCATTGGCAATGCTTGTTGTATGGGTCGGTCCTCCAGTTGCAGATATCCAGTAGCAATGCTTCTCCAAAGCTCCCCGTGAGGGAAAACGTTTATCACTCACAGAGGTTTGTGTGATAATTAAATTTACGAACTGGATTAATAAAAACAGCAGGTTGCTTGGTAAATTGTGCCACGGATAGTTACTTTTGTGCTTGTATGCCAGTTGGGCAGAATGTACAAAGGGACATTGCTGCATGTAGGATGATTATTGTACAGTTTTGAACATTTAATTGCTGATAAAACCGCACTGAATTGTCCTATTCTACCTGAACATTTTTTATGGTTTTTTTAACACCTCATTAGAAAATGTCACATTTAAAATCGCACTAGCATACATTTGTTCAAAAGCAAAAATGCCTCCTTCTGTGAGGACAGAAGGACCTTTAAATGTTCATATCCAGCAATCTGCTTTCTTCAAAAGCCTTTAATCTTAACCATCCCGCAGTCTTTCTCTTGAGTTATTAGCAACATATAACAATATCAATATTAAGTTCCCCAAGTGATAAGATGCATTTTTAACAGATATATTGTGTTCCCATTCCATCTAATTTGTGATGTCCTTTTTCTTATTTGTCGTATTTGGTGATTTCACTGGCTTGGTCTCTGCCCACCCTCGGTTTCCCTTTATAAATTTGAGTGGGGGCCTATATTGCCCTTGTCGTTTTCTGTATTCTTTTTTTTGTTTTTATGGGCAATGGGGGTTCTCCCAGCCTCGACCACAGCAGGAGAAATCGTTTAATATTTAATTGATAAGTCTGAACACTCCTTGTTTTAATGTTCGCTGACTTTTCTGACGACCATCGTGCTTGATTTTTTTTTTTGTGTGGGGAGGGGGTAGTTTGCAGTGGGAGAGATTTTCACTGAAGCTGACCGCACAAAACCGGAGTGATGTGTCCAGGGAATAGCCAGCCTGTGAGGTTGTGTGCTTTTTTTCCTGAAATGAGGTCAATGGTCCCTATCGGGTTGACACCTGCAGACTTGTGATAAAGGATCTAGAAGTGGACCGTTCTAGGAGCAAATGTGGCTAAGCACGATACCTAGTCTAGAGTCATGATCTGCAGTGGCTTTTGTTGTGAGTGAGAAATCGCACCACCTGCCCGGAGCACTTGTTAACACCACACAGACTTCTAAGAAGTCAAACTACAGAGCTTCGTGTTTGTCCACTCTCTACTATTACTGTTGGGTGGATGTCCTAGTCATACGAGAGTTGGCCTGTTCCACAGTGCAAGATGACTTCAGCTGCAAATACTGTACACAAGAACTGGTTGTGGCTGTTGATGGGCAGCTTTCCGCACAGGAGGTTGTCCGCTTGTCTGATACTTGTGAAAATGTCTTGCCTACTCTGTTGCCAGGAAGTATAGGGATATCTTCATGGATGGGATGACATGCGTATCTGTTGACTGAGATAGATGGAGGTGTTAACTTCGTACATTTGGAATTTGAGGTTGTTGGTGCTGTTATCTTCTGATGGGTGAACATGTACTTTAAATAGTTGAGTGGGATCAAGTATTTGTGGCTCTCCGAATCAAATTAGGATTTTCTCTGAACTTAATTCTCCCAGTTGGATGTTTTTGTAACCAAGGGCAAAGAATAATTCTGTTTTAAAGAACTGTTGCATACAGTCCTGTAGTATTGGAGAAGCGAGTGAAGAATGCTGCATGCTGCTAATGGGCCAGTATTTTCAAACATATGGCATTATGTTAGATGTTTCTGTTCTACAAAGTTATGAGAAAGTTTGAGTGTATGATGGAGCACGAGTTGAGGCTGGGCATTATACAGGTGCTGGTTTTAGTGTATCAGACCGCCATTGGCTCTTTTATCCAGTAGCATTGTATGGAGGTGCTTTATCCTTGTCTAGTATGCATAGCACAGGGCCTTATGTGCACATTAAGCTGTTTTTTTCTGGCTACTTATGTTCTGCATTAAGAGCCTGCTGCTATACTTTCAGGGGATGACATTTTCCTCCGGTGTTGGGTCATCCATCATGACGTCATGCCAATCAGAAACTGCTGGAAATGGCAGGTGCAGTGTAAAGATGATAGACAACAAACTCCAATAATACAGAGCATAGAGTCAACGTCGGATAAAAACACCATCTAGGGGAGAAACTGGGTCGACTCTAAAATAATGCCACCATCAATGAACCAACAAGCCTCCATAATCCCTTTGTAGACGTACAGGGTGATCATAACTTGGTGCCGCTGACTTTGCATGCACCAAGCCAAGTTTCAACACCACACACAAACGCACACAAGCAAGCACAACTAACAAAAAACTAAAAAATGTTGTACTACCCTTGGTGTCCGGAGGCCTAGTAAACAGCTTAGTATACTCTTAAGTTTCTCCATATGAGGAAGCAGCCTCCTCCTTTTTAAAGGGAGTCCTTATTTCCAATTGCCATGGTCAGTCTTGCTGGTAATCAGACAGTTGCTTTGGCATCCGGGGCACCAAAGCCTTCCTTGTGTTCTTTTGGAGCATTCTGCGATGGGTCGTTTCTGTGGTTATGCTGCTTCAGTTCTGATGGTTACTTTGACCGCAAGAATACTCACCTCATGAATCTCCTCAGGGGCCAGACAGGATTGGTAATTGAAATACCTCTTCGGTGCTGGTAGGTGGCATCATGGCTCCATCTTCTAATTTAATGCCTCCTCAGATGTGTCTTGACATCACTGAGTTTTATATGGCACCACCCCATCGGTTGTCCTAAGAAAATGTTCTTAAATTGTTTACTTTGTCCTTAGAAATAGATTTCTTAGGAAATTTTGGGCTTTTTCACTGGGGGCGAAAACAATTTCTTTGGAAGTATCCAGGATTGTTCCTGACAGAGACGTGGGTTTGACTGTAATTTGGAATTAGTGCCACTACAATGCCAGACATTACCGTCTGCCCTGGGCTTGCAGGAAGGGACACTTTGAGTCTTTGTTGCAAGGTTTTTGATAGATTTTTCTCTTCACACCTGCTTCGAGGGGAGTACTGCTTTGGTATTGCCTCAGGAGAGAAGGAAT
Source organism: Triturus cristatus (assembly GCF_964204655.1). NCBI lineage: Eukaryota > Metazoa > Chordata > Amphibia > Caudata > Salamandridae > Triturus > Triturus cristatus. The sequence goes on from NC_140586.1 coordinate 264,276,993, forward strand.
CTGCAGATAGAAGTATCCATGAAAAGAGTACGTTACTTACATTTAGTAATGATCTTTGTGGTGGATACTGTTGTCTACCTGCCAATTCCTTGCTGATCCACCCTCTTTTCCGTTCTGAGGAGTGTTCTTACATGTTTGGTAAAATTCCAAGTTAGTTTTCTGCACTGCTTTGCTGCCAATTTTGTAAGACTGGTCTTCGCCTCGAAAGCTATGGGAACAGACGTCCGAACGCCAGTGTGGTACCACATACCCTCTGTGACGTCACTACTGTGTAGGCACCGTAGTCCAGCCGGGGCTATGGTACCACTTGGCTGCACAGGATAGACATTTCAGTCTCCCAGTCTGGCTCTAGAGGAGATTCATGAGATGAGGAATCTGCAGGTAGACTGGGCATCCACCAGTAGTTGAGAAACATATTATATTGGTGGTTCTGCCTTCCCTGCTGGTCTAGTGACTCCAAGAGTGTATTCAGAGGCTGTTATTCTCCACTGCTTAGACTTGTGGGGCATTTTAAATGCAACCCAGCATAGTCCCTCCCTACCCGTTGGGTAACTGTGGTTACTCACATCTGCTAGTTTGTTCCAGAGGGCTGAGCAGGGTGAGAGGAAGTTGCACAAACCTCGTGTGGATGACTTATTCAGTGCTTCGCTCCCAGAGGATGAGTCACCCCTTCAGGTGTGATTGGATGCTGTGGTTTGCAAGCCTCGGATCAGCTCAGCCCATTCCAGTACGGGACAGACACATGTATTCTTATAAGGCATTGCAGCACGGTGCAAAATGTCTTGGCCTACAAAATGTTTCACCCTGCTTTTTGTGACCTCTCGTTTCTTTGTTAATGCCACAGAACAATATCAAGCCCCTCCCAGTGATGAGTAGTGGCACCTGATCGAAAGCTCAGCACCCATTGCTGATACTTTCATAATGACACAATTTTGAATCTGTGTCGCGATTTCACTTTAATTGACTGTGTTGAAAATAGCTGCCTTGGTGATGCTGATCAATGGTGACCATTGCCGAACACTATTAAGTTGACCAGTTTACTTTTGTATTTGTTATTAGCTCAATATTTCGACCACGTCACCACAGCACGTTGGCATACTTTTTGTAGCTTTAGTTGAAGTTTCTAAGTTGAATCTTGGCGATGTAAGTACAGTTACGCGCACTCGTCCAACATAAAAAGATCTCTCGTTTTTTAACAAAATGAAGGGGGGGGGGGGGCGAGAATGTTGTGTCCGATGAGCATTTGTAGAAAAATGCGCTTATAGATAGAACATTCCATTTCCGTGTGTTGGAGATGGGGGCGCGCGGATTGTTGTGCCTTGCCATTGTGCGCACTCAGGATGTCCTGGGGAAAGAGCGTGTGTGTGTTTTAAGTTCAGAACATCACTCCAGGAACTGAGCTCGAGGGAGACACCGGACTGTATCCAGCAGGATTTACTTCTCGTTTATAATGAATGCACTTTTGGAAGTAGACGGGACTTTTTTGCCTTAATGTTTTTACTGAAATTCTGAAAGAGTCGTAGTCAAATTTGTGCAAATTCTGCCTTGCGTGTAATTTCTTTGAAGGGCTCGCGCATTCCATAGCCGAGTAACTCCTTCGCGCCACAGAAAAGCCTTCGTCCAGACAGCCGCTTGGTTTTAGGGCGAGGCCATCTTTTTACAATTCGAAGGATTCCGTGTCAGTGAATCAAAGGGTAAGTTATTGTGTGTGAATATTTCCCCCTAATCTGTAGTTTAATTTCCTATAATCCATTTATACATTGTTTATCCTTTTTGCAAATCGTATATACAACTATACCTTCCCATATTCAGTCCGTTGAGCACGTATTCCCTTGTCGTTTGGAGAAATGTTTTCTTTTTTATGCTTTTATCAACAAACATTGACCGTACCTCTCTTTTAATTGCGGTTTTTTTTTATCACACTTAGTAATTTGCTCCTAACAAATTTATAAAGTCTTGCTTGGTGTTTTGTTTTGTTTTCACGGTTTCATTTGCAAGGTCAAGTCGCATAATTTTTGTTTACTCGTCTTTTATTCAAATCTGTCTTGTACACGAATATGAAGAAACTACATTATCTGTTGACTTTCTGCCTGAAAGTATATTTTATAATGTAGAAATTGAACAGGAGGCATTTTCAGAGTTTGTTTTGGACGTATGTATTACATTTTTGTGTCAAACATTTTTTTTTTAATTACAATGCGCTAATACATTGGTAAACATCTCGCAGGTTATTCCCTTATGCACGTTTGGAAAAGTATAACGAGCGTAACAAAGAAGCTGGGAGAAACGGATTTCGAAACCCCGGCTCCAAAGGCTCCCCGTTTCTCTTTAAGGGTTCACAGAACCGGCCTCTGTGGTTTCGCCTCTTCAAACCTTTCCTTCGTCAGCGGAAGCCTTAAGAGGCACCCGATTAGTGCGCTCCGCTTCGGGGTTTTGTTTTGCCAATTAGCGTTTTGTGGCCAGCAGGAAGTCGATGCTGACGGAGATTACGGGACTCTCCGGCTTCTTGCAGCTTTGCCTTGAAAGAGGCGCTCTGTTGCGGGATAGGTGGCTGCGCAGGAGGGTTCTGTACTTCAGCGTTGAGTTTGATGGCGCAAAAATAGGAAGCAGGGAGTGATGTAAATATTGTAAGTGATGAAGTGAAGGAATAAAAGACTGCATTGGAGTCTGTTGAATTTGAGAACCTGGCCAGTGTTAGGTAATTATTTAATTATTTTGAGTGCGGTTTAAGCTTGTGTTTTAATTAGGCCTTGAGGCTGCTATCTTCGATGTATGTGCACACTCGAGTTTTCTAAACACGCAATCCTCTGAACGAGCAACAAGGAGCTAGGAAAATGTGGCAGCTCTTGCAGGAGAAATCATGCTAGTATCCTCAGCCGGCGTCGTTTCCTGTTGCATCCGGAAGTACTGCTAAGTGCGGTATGTGTGACTCAAGCCAGTCCTGGCCTTTTCGCCAACAGAAGTTTAAATCGTAGACTTCCACGTCCCAGAACGCATTTGCTATTTTCTTGAAAAAAAAGAAACCTGTCGCACGTCACACTGAACTTGAACTGTGGGTATGTGTATTACCACATTATCTCGGTCGAAGCAATAATAAGTACGGGGAGCAGCTTTACAGTTAAAATATTTTCTCTTAAATATGATGGAGGCATATAACCAATGTCTACAAATCTTTCACAGTAGACAGATCTATTGTTTACTTGTGAATTTTGCAAATATCCATTATATACTGGTTTCTTTTTGTTAATTGGGGATGTTGTTGGAATTTACATCGGTGAATGTGGCTCGTTTTTGTCAGTTACATGTAAAATGGTACAGTCGAGACAGCCAACATATTATACACCAGCATGCAATCTGTTTTGCACGGTTTTCTGTTTATGACGCTGATGACTATTGAGAAATTATAAGATATGATAATGTTTTTTGCCGATTCACTAGTGTTTAGGCCCCAGTTTGTCGAAGATATCTCACATGTTGACACATTACCTTTTTGCTGTACTAATCGGATACTATGTTTTGTGTATGGTCTTACTTGGAGGTGTTGGAAGGGTGTTTCATTTATGGAACGGGATTCCACCCTTCGGGCAGCATCATTACTGGCAGGAGGGGCCTAGGAATCTTTTCACATGATAAAAAGCTAACGTTGGTTATGTGATGTGCCCTGCCCTCCTTACTACTGGCTCCTAGATCTTTCGCTTTCTGACTGGAGCGACAGGGAGAGGAGGAGCAAGTGCCCCCATTAAACATGGGTTCACAATGGGTGTGGGTGGAGGGGGATTTGCAAGAGTTTGGGGTCATTGAGGGATGAACTTTTCATTCATCTCTTAAAATCCTAGTTGCAGCTATTTCTTGACATTTGCTATATTTCTGTATCGCAGGTGATGCATGGCTTCTGAACCTGCTATTCCATTCTCACTGTAGAACTTTCTAGGTATATGGTCATGAAATACTTAAGGGACATTTTATATTTAAAATACATTTCATGTGAAAGCAGCAAACACTGTCTGCGCTTCCCACACACAGCTGGCTCCTTCGCTATAGGTATCTGATTTTTCTTTGAATACTTTCTTCATATTCTGGAGAACATTTTGCTCAAATGCATGAACTTCCTGCGTAGAGTTTGGACTCTTTTCATACTTAATTGAGCTCACATTCTAGAGCACTCAGGTTGGCAAGAAAATCTGTAACCCATAGAATGGAAAACTGTCACTATCCGCTCACTTCTGCAGTAGTCGCCCTTTCATGAGTACCAAGTAAGGCCAAGTCTGGTGCGTCTGGTAAGTTGTCTTTCATACGTATATGAAAAGACTTACTTTGACCCACAGTTGCTTAGCAGGAGAGGGCAAAAAGCAGCCTAAGATCGTGTTAGAGATGACAAAGGGAGAAAGAGGACTTAATGTGGTTTCAGGGGTCTCTTCATTAGAGTTCTGTGGTCAGCTGCATAGACTGTAGTGGTAAGCTAACGATGATCACATTTCAGGCATTTTTATTGCTGCTGGCATATTGTAGCTCTTGAGATGGGACGGTAAGAATAGATTACATCCCTCTGCCAGAATAGAAACCGGACAAAGGTGCGAGAAGATGAGCTTGATATGATAGTTAAAAAAAAGAAAATTATATATTTATTCTTGGTTCACTCAGATTTAGGTGTTGGAGTCCAAGAGACCACAGGAATGTTTTTTCGAACCAATAGATGCGGATTTAAAATTTTAGGATGTTGGGAAGACATCCACCCTTCAATGAGGCGCAATGAGAGCAAATTAATTGGTGGCTATTTATTTTTCAAAACTCTCCCGGGCACATGTCGTGTGGAGATTTTCTTTTTCCCTGAGGGACATTGAATTGGGATTTTAAGAGAGGATGAGAGTAGGTTTGACTGTTGGCGAAGGCAGGTGTCTTTGCGAGTGGGGCTGTAGGTAAATAGTTTTCAAGCTATGGTAAAATGGGAATTCATGGTCCAGACCTTCTAAATGTGGTGACTGTTGTTATCCAAGAATCTGTGAGTAGCGTCCTGGTGTGGTTCAAAGGAGGTTTAGTGAACCTCTCTTTTGCTTGGAAAATAATTTTTGGCATTGAAGAAGTATAACAATCTTGGATTATAACAGAGCACTTGCATATTGTCTGGTTGACTTTTTATCGCTAAACCTGCATGGGGTTTGGCAATTTGAGGCTGGTTAAGTTGTCATGAGCAGAGTTAAATCATTTAGTTAAACACTAAGTGGATAGGGCTGCCGCTGGAGTAGGAGGGTGAAAGGATGACATGTTATGTTATACGACATTTACAGCGCACGCAGATACTCAGGAGTGTCGAGGCGCGGGAGTCAGTTAGAAGGAGACAGAAGGGCTTGGAACGTGTCTGGATGTTAATTAAAAAGCAAGGTTTTTAACTGCTTTTTAAAGAGCCTAAGGTCCTGGGTGTTTCGCAGATCGTAGGGAAGAGCATTCCAGACTTTGGCCGCCCTGAATGAAAGGGAACTGCCCCTGTTCTAGCAAGGCGGTAGCGCGGGATAACGGCGAGGCATTGCGCTGTAGAGCGTAGATGTCTTTGAGGCACATAGAAGTTGAAACGCCTCTTGAGATAGGAGGGCCCGGATTTATATAAGGCACCATGAGCAAGAGTAAGGGCCTTAAAAAGAACACACTGCCCCACCGGGAGCCAATGCAGATCCCGATGGTGTTGCGTTGTACTAGGCCTACCAGAAATGCCCAACCGCACTCTCGCTGCCGCATTCTGAATGGTCTGTAGATTTTTCAGCTGATAACCGGGAAGGCCAATATATACCGCATTGGCGTAATCGATCCGCGACCGGATAAGGGCACGAGTCACCATTTCCTTCGCTGATCTGGGCAGTAATGGCAGGAATTTCCTGAGTAATTTCAAGGTGTCGATGCACACTCCGGCCAGCTTTTTAAACTGTGTAGAAAATCTGAGGTCCTCACTGAACCAGAACCCAGATTCTTCACTGGGCTCCCCGTTGAGTAAGGCATGGGGTAACCCGCAGGCCAAAGATCCTCCCTGAAGTGTGAAGGGAAGGCCCATAAAGGAGTACCTCAGACTTGTCCTCATTGCATTTAAGCTGAGCCTCCGCGAGCCATTTAAAGACTGCTGCATAGCATAAAAAACAAGAAAGAAGTTTGTGTGTCAAGTAGTTCGATTTTCTGAGAAAATGGATACGGAAAACGGTGCAAGATGAAAATGTGAGGAAAGACACTGGCCTTGATGTGGATCTAGGAAATGGTCAGACAAGGTCCACAGGTAAGGTTATATGAGTTTCAGGGGTTTGACATGAAAATAGGACTTAGTTGATCGACTGCAGTCAGTCGACTTGTACATTTGAGTGAGGACTGGAGTTTATCAGATTAAATTGGGTTCTTCCAACCCAGGAGATTGGGAAGAAGATGGATCATGTAAGTTTGTGTCCATGAATCTGTTGGTGAGGGAATGACCTGTAACTGTGGTATAGGACAGGACTGTACATTACTGCTGGAGTCCGTAAGTACAGTTTTTCCACGACACACACACACGCACACACACCACACCTTAGTGTGTGTGCTGATATTTCACTCGCGTGGCTACCTCCACTTTTGTAGCTACTTCTCCATTTTTCACGTCAGCTTTGATCCTGAAGAAAGCCTTACGAGTATCAAAAAGGCTGAAACATGTTGACCTACACTTAAGGGGTATCGAAGATTCAATTTTTAATCTTCACTATATCGCTGCCCTTGGTTTTAATCGTGTCCTAAGACCCTATAGATAACGTTTTTCGGTTGGGTATTTCTTAGAGACCATTTTAACCTCACCACCCTCTGAGCACACACTTCACTGCACAACAAAACCCGCTCCGCTGTAATTCAGGCGTTGAAGCACAGCTGGGTTGCATTCAGCAGCCCAGCTGGGATCCCAGTGATGAAGCATGCCACCAATTAGGTTGCTGGGTGAGGGTTCTTTTTACAAATCCACTGGATGTGTGTACTCAGTTTACATCATATTGAGTCAATAAAACTTAAAACACTTACCTGTGGGTTTGTCCACGTTGTTTCTATTGAATGTACAGAAAGACCACGCCAACCTCTAGGCAGTTGAATTTGTTTAAGGACAGCGTGCAGAGTGATAAATAGAATGATGGAACAGAAATTGTGAAGTTGAGGAAAGGAGTATAAAGCAACAGAACTGGAAATTAAAATTAGCCTTGGCACAAATGTTAAACTAGCACCAAACTGCAGGAGGTTGCAACTAGGATGGACTATAGAGTCATGGTTAGGTCTTAGCAGTCCAGCCAGCAATGAAAAGCAGTCCCCTAGCCTGCAGCACACTGACAAAACTCCAGTGCCAGTATGGCATGTTTGACCATGAACAGGAGCCCCGAAAAGACTTGCATAAGGACTGCACAGGTGTCAGTCGTGCTTGCGGAAACTCTGAGCAGTATTTGTTGTCTATAAATCTGCTTACATGCACTGGTAGTCTTCTCCGCAGTGGACCACCCGTGAACTAGACTCTCATAACCTCTAAAAAAAAAAAAACTTGCAAAATCCCAGAATGTTACTGACACTCAAATACCAGCGAAAAACAGCACTAGAGGGCCACATACATGGCATACAGATGTTTTACAAATGCCAATTTACACAGTGTTTTCAAAAAGAAGAGTCACTCTAACATTCTTTGATCCTACGTATCTAGGGATATCTAGCAACACATAAATAACAAACAATAATAACAAGTAATGCACAGAAATGTCCCTTTGTCATTAGTTATTAAATGAAAACATCGGCCAACGTTTAGGTGTCTTGTGGTATACACATAAGTCTGTGATACAGTAACGTGTGGGATTGCCTATAGTAGCAGTATGTTTCCTGTATGAGTTGAGTCTCTCACACCACTACGGGGAATTTTGGCCCACTCATTCAAAAATTGTTTACGTTCTGTGAAATTATAGGACCCACAACAGCAGTGTGATGGCATTGAGAGCTGAACTTTAACTTGGCTATTCATCAATTCTGATTATTTTCTTCACAGTCAACCCTAGATGTACTTTTGGTTTGGAGTGATCTCCTGCATGGTCCAGTTTTGGCTAAGCTTCGTCTCTTGGACTAGCTGTTGCACATATTCATCTATAGAGAGAAATAAATAGTGGACTTCATGATTGTGAGGTATCTATGTCCTGTGGCTGCAACGCAGGCCGAAATGATCACCTCTACATTCTTGCATGTCTGTTGGTATGAGGTTTTTGTGGTAATATGCAGTGTTTTCTTCTTGCCAAACATTTTAGTCCATTACTGTCAAACAACTGAACTTTAATCTTAGGTTTCCAGATGACATTGTTACAGAAGTCCTGTGGTTCGTTCTGGTGATGTTTTGTACACCGAAGCCATGCTACAGTGTTTTTTCAGATAGAATGGGGTTTCTTCTGGGTATCCTTCATACTTATTTGGTCTTTTCCTAATGGTAGAATTGTAAACATTTAAAAATTACCCTCTGTTGGATACCTCTAACTGCAAATTCTTCACTTTGAGAATACTCTCAGGCGCCAAACTTGATCCAGGGATTTTTCTCAGCATTGCTTCTGCATCCCAACATGTGCCATCGTGCTCCTCCTTGATTCTGAATTGACACCAGAGCCACATAAATGAGCCACTCCTACACACTGACATCAGTTCCTTTCTTTCTACACCCTCGAGCGCTGATCCAAAGCACGCTCTATCAACTTTTTCTTGTCTTTCACAAATCTTTCTTCGAAATTTTCCTAAAGTGCAAGGGGCCATGTCTCCAAGGACTGCGCCCAGAATGAATCCCAAAGAGATCTGGGTCTGCGAAGCTCTATATTATCTAACGCCGCCAACTGAGGCAGAAGTGCCGGTCCCAGTGGAAGTCGAGGAAACCGACCCGTTCCCCTTTTTGAGGCTGTTGCTGTGAAAGGTCCTCTTTACACTCCCAAGTCATTGGGTAAGTCCAAGTTTAAAAAGAAACACAAGAAGTCAAAGAGTGACTCTCCATTTTTCCACCACTCTAGTCCAGTGAAGTCGCTAGGACATCAAGGTGCCTTAAGATTCCCTACCGAGAAACTGATTTCAAAACTAAACCAGATTCCCGTGTCCATTGGTAACAATGCGAGGAGTCCAGGCTTTAAAGGAATAAATGTGGCCCATCTTCAGCACCCTTCCGTCTCCCTCTGGTGTGCCTTTAGGCCCCATGGATCAGAGGAGGCCGCCACCTGGATCACAGTTGGCAGATCAGTCCTCAACATCATCTATGCATTTTGACTCTGCTGGGGGGTGCCCCAGCTCTGGGGCTCATTCTGACTCTAGGGCCAACATCCAACCCAACCTCAAATTCAGTGCCCTCATCAACACCGGTCCCTGCCGTGTAGATACAGACGCTGAAGGAAGAACCCATTGTCATATCAGATTCCGCGACTAACACTACATGACTTTGACCGAAATTTCGCTCTCCACAAACCTTTGCACAGCCAGCCCAACCTCATTTCAACTCGAACAGAATATTGCCACTACCTCGGATGCTTCACATTCCTTTTGCCTCCGACTCTGAACACAGCCAACGTGGGCATACTGGAGATGCCTTGGATGATACTTTCCATTATTATCGATAGTGATAATTTGTAAAATGCTCGATTGCCCAAGGGCTTCTTGGAGTTAGCGTTTTGAAATGATGATGGTAAAACAGATCTGTGTAAATGATAAAGAGGTGGTAGTAAAGATGTAGGTCTTGAGAAAGAAAAACAAGTTATTTCCTGTACTGCAGAAGGGTGGGTCATGCTTTGAGGTGCAAAGGTAACGTTTTCCACAATTTAATGGTGGCATCTGAGAGACTTCTTCTATCACAGGATGCTTTCCTAATTTTGGATCTAGCCATTGATTTAGAAGAGCGTGAATAGAAGGCTCTTCTGAGGATATACAAGGCCAACACCTTTCTCAGATGGTGTGGGCCAAAATTGTGAAGTGCTTTGTTCGCCAAGCCAAGGACAATTTTTACATGGATCTTAAGGAGGCCAGTGGCCCAGACTCTCTCCTTGCTCTTCCACTCGCTTCCACTGAAGAATCTACTTTGTTTGTAGTAGTGATCTGACCGTGATTACACCGACGACTCCCATCTATTGCAGTTAAGACTAATGTTCTGATGGAGTTCCTGCAACCTTAGCAGACTTTCACAGAACCGCTTCTCCCTTTCAGTGAAGCCCTAACAGACACACTAATGGGCACTTGGTATAAACTTGCTCTTGTCCATCAGTAAATAGACAAGTCACCAGAAGAGACAGTCCTTCTTTCCTCATGCAACACCATATGCCTGAAAGTTTGGTGGTCCAGGCGAGCACAAGTTGATTTGATCCCAACTCCTTCCAACACCTCTCAATAGGGAATTGAAATGTATGGCAGTATTTGGGAAAGGGATGTTATCCTTGGCCAGCCTCCTCCTTCACTCAGTCAATGCCAGCTGCCACGTGGAATGATGCTTGCATGCTTTATGGGATATGGTCCGCAAGATCAGTCCCTGATGAACACCATACCAAACTTGCACTGATCATTATAGATGGTCAGGACGTAGCAAAATAAGTAATCCACACTGGGCTGACACCTGCTGTTTGGGCAGGACAGTTTTTGGTGCTTCGGGCTGTGCATGGTTGAACTGCAGGCTTCTCGATCGACGTTCAGGCGTGCCTTATGGACATGCCATTTGACGGCACGTTTCTTCGGAGATAAGTCAGACTAAACCCGGAGGTGCTTCAAGGAAAGTTGGGCCACAGCATGCTCAGTTGGGCTTTGTGCACCCGTATGGCAGTATCCTCAACAGTTTCACGTCTTTCGAGTCTTTGAAAAGGTAGCTGGCCTAAAGAAAACACCAAGTTCCACCTCCACATCATAGGTCTCTCATGCCACCTTTTTGAGGCTGGGATCGGGGATCAAGCTGACAACATCCAGGCCCTCTAGGGCATCCCACTTCTCATTTCCCATTCCTCTTGCGCTTCTGTCAACAAACAACTTTAGTTTGCCTTCAGCGGCAAATGGCCATCTCGTTGAAGGCTGGATAAGGTTTTCCCTTTTCTGACAAATGGGTGCTACACATAGTCAAGTGAGGGTGTGCCCTGCCATTCACCTCCAATCGGCCACATATTCCACCTACACTAGAGCATCTGCCAGAGGACCATTTGTCCATTTAGCGGTAGGAGATTCAAGCTCTTTTGGACAAAGGAGCCAATGAGAGGGTGCCAGCATCGGAAATAGGGACATCTGTGTTTCTCTCATTATCCCTTGGTTCAAAAGGAGGACAGACACCTTTTTCCTATTTCACATCTTCACTCTCTCAAATTCTTCCTGAAAAAGGACAAATTCTTGATGCTCACTTTGCCGAATTTCTCTCTGCACTGGATTACTGGATGGTGGCGGTAGACCTGCTGGGTGCCTATTTTCACATTCCTTTCTTGCAGTCCCACAGGTGTTACCTGCAGTTCAAGGTGGGCCAGGAGCATTTTCAGTTCTTTGTACTCTTCAGCCTTACCAGTGGCCCTCCGGTGTTAACAAAAGTAATCGCAGTGGTGGCAGCACACCTCCAGAGGTTGGGGATACCAGTCTTCTCCTACCTCGATGCCTGGCTGTTGAAGGCGGGCTTGCCACAGTCCGTTGTGGTCCACCTCCAGATTATGGCAAGGCCCCTAGATTTTTGGGGGTCTCAATCAGCGTGCTGTAGTTACACCAGACTTATTTGTTGAAGCTCCTGTTTATCTGAGCCATCCTCGATGCGGTACAGTTTTGAGCCTCCCCTCCAGTTCAATTAGTCCAGAACATTCGAGCTATGATCCAGATGTTTCAACCTCTGTTCTGGGTCTCAGTGAGAGTGGTTATGCAACTTCTTGGCCTCCGGCTTGTGGACTGTGCCAGATGACACATTTGGGCTGTGCAGTGGGACTTGATGTCTTATTGGGCTCAGCACCAATGGAACAAGTCCAGTTTCATCCAGGCTTCGGAGGAGACTGCAAAAGACCTTTAGTGGTGGCTGTGAAACTGCAGTTGGACCAGCGGCAGACCCCTCTACTCTTCCCAGAGCTCATGGTGATGGCAGATATTTCACTGTTGGGTTGGGAAGGTCATCTGAGAGAGGTGGCTATCGGAGCACTCCGGTGACCAGCAGAGACCATCCTGCGCATCAATCTGTTGTAGTTGCGGGCCATTTGCTTGGTTTTGAAGGCTCACCTACTGTCCATCCAAGGAAGGCTGGTCCAGGACCTCCGGGACAAAACCAACAGCACTGATTTTTCAACAACTAGGGTGGGGTGGGGTCCTGGGTCCCATCAATGGAGGCCTTGCACTTCTGGAACTGCTCGTGAGCCACCTGGCTGGATCTTTAGAGTGGAGGAGTGTGGCTCAATGGTTAGAGCGGCAGACCCTGAAGCAGTGTTCTGGCCAAGGGACCAGGGTTCGATTCCCGCCTCGGCGGGGCTCGGGCTCAATTTCCTCCGACCTGTCTATTCTCGCCTCAGTGCCTATTCTAATCACGGGCCCCACGCTGCAACTCTGGGCAATAGCTTGCTTAGCCTCCACACCGGCCCCAACAGCGCTAAGGATGCCTGGCTTCACCCTGGGGGTGCCCAGGAGTGGACACTTCACAGGGAAAGCCAGGAGGGGTTCCACAGCGGTATGAGTATCAGCGCCAGGAAACCGCAAAGGCGACGCCGCAAGGTGGCCGTCTGGTGACAGTGCGCTCTATAAGTACCTTGACATTTACATTTAGATGCCTAAATGGACTAACTCAGCCTATGACTTCTTGCGGATCACAAATGGCAGCTTCACCCGGAGGTGGAGCAGGGCGTCCTCCAGCAATGGGGAGAACAATGTTTCAGTCTGCGAACATGGGTGATGTTTAAAAGAGACTCTCCTCCTCCGTTCCGAAGTGGAGCAAAGACCGCACGGAATTGCACGATGCCACCTACTGGTGTGCAGGAGCACTGCTTTTTGATTTTCTGGATCCAGTCTGGCACCGTAGGATATTCATTATGTGAAAAATCTACACTTAGACTATCCACCAGAAAAAGTGTTACAGAAGGTAAGTAACTTATTTGTTTCTTAACATTTGCTTAGTTCCTTGATTTCTGGATTTTCTTTTTCTTGTTTGCCCCTCACCTGGAGCACAGCTCTTTTACCATCCTTGTGACTGGACGACTTGTATCCTTGCACTGCTTACATTCAGAGAACTGCTGTCTTCCCTTGTGCACTCCTCCCCCCCCCCCCCCCCCCCTTCACATCCTTGCCTCTCTCACTCTCCACGTTGGTCCCGCACCTTGTCATTTGCTAGCCCAGCTTTGCCTGTCTGGCTCGAGTTTATTTTTAATTTTAATTTTAAATAACCCACCTTTCCCCCACCAGAAGCATTTGTCGCTTCCCCTGTTCAATAAGCATTTCCCCTTTTTTAGGTCTCGCCTGAGACAGCGCTTTAGCGCTGTTCTGGCGAGACTTATAGTAGGCACTTTTGGAAGTGGAAACGAGTGCATTTCAGGCCGCCAACTACAGTGCATGTGCTCCGGGCGCGCGCACCATTTGGCAGCCTGAAAGCATTTGTTTTCTTTCACTTTCGCGGCTGCACGGCCGCCCGCGAAAAGTGCTCACCATTTGCCAGCCTGCATTGCCTCTCTCCCCTACCCCCTCCCTTATCCTCTCTTTTATCACACTCTGTAGTGTTCCAAAGAATGTAAACAGGACCCCGCTTCCCGGAGCCTAATTGAAGTCATGCCGATTTTTAGAGCACTACTTCAAATAGCTGTTAGCAAAATATGTTAAAGCATGGCTTGCCGCAGTTACAGACCTCTTCATTCCCAAACTTAACTCCAACCTCTCCCTCTCTTACACTCGCTAACTCCCACACAGCTCAACATTACAACGTTGCCTGGTGATGGACTTATTTTCCATGGTTAATGTCCCCGAGCCCATGCTGGGTGAGCCTCTGAGCTCAATATTTCAACATTCTCTGATGATGGATTTCCTTTCCAATGTTAATGTCTCCGAGCCCATGATGTGCGAGTTTCGCAACTCCACATTTCAACGTTCACCGAGCAGGCCCTTATCTCCCCACCCTGCCAGTCTGTGGCTGCACCCTGAAGCCCCACGCCACAGAGTGATCCCCGAACGCGGATATTAATCATGCTAACGACCCCCTCTTTAATCTGAAAGGCGACCCGTCCCAGCCTCCACCTTCTATGTTTCTTCCCTCAGCCACTTCTGAGTTGCGCTCCTTGTTCGCTAATTACATTTCTTTCTTTGCTGATGACTTCTAATAGGCTCGGACGGGAATAATTAGGCGGAGACATTTCATGGCCTGCCGGATCAGGAATTCCCAGTGAGTTAGTGACAGGCCTTTCAGTTGCCGGCAGCCTTCTCCCGGCACCGAACAAGGCCCGAGCAGCGGCCCCGGGGGAGCCCAGCCTGCTCCCACTGTCACTCACACCCCGGCCTCCTCCTCTGCAGCACCCCCACCCCTCCACTCCCCTTCGCTCCTCTTCTCTTCACACCCACCCACCCACTCACTCCCCTCCTCCGAATTCCGCCGCCACCCCCTCCTTCATGCAGCCGATTCTACCCCTTCCCGCCCCCTTCTCGCTGCTGGCAGTCGCTGCGGGGGACCTCCAGCCCTCCACACAGAATGAGCTTCTCTTGAAGGGCAGCTATCGACGCCCCTTGATCTCTGATCCCCAAATAAGTTACTTTTACAACCGCAGTAGTTTGGTCTGGCCTGTTTTGACTGTATCCCCACTGTCTTTCACATTAGGTCGCCTCCGCATTTTATCCTTCCTGGCCCACCACTGACCGCACACCCACCAGGTTAGCCCCGCCCTTTCGTCCATGTGTGGTCTCGCGCGGCACTCTTTCATGTTAATGAAAGTTTTATCACACTCGGTGTGCATCTCAAGGGAGGCCAACGATTGTTTAAATTGTCATGTAAGCCCCTTTCATGTGAACCTGTAGCACTCCGAGTAGGGACAGCATCGGGGGCCAGGTTCCTGCCCAGACCAGCCCTCTCATCGGAGCAAGCTCATCCCCTGCAGCCCCACCCCCAGTGAAAACATCGGGTGTCTGCTCTATGTGAACACGTAGAATATAATAATTTCCTAGTGGTAAAGCAATAGAGTCCTCTCCTGAAGTGTGGCATTTGCTATCCAGGTACTTTAGATAGTAGTACTGTAGGAGTTTGATAACCACTCATTTCCCTGACCTGGTCCAGGTGCTGCAGTGGTATTGGTAGCTGGTTAATGGCCAGACTAACAGTGGCAGAAACGGGGAGAGGCCGTTATATTGACATGGAGAGAAAGGGAGAAAATTGAGGTAGGCAGACATAAACAAGCATTTGTAATGCAATAGGTCTCGCATTTATACGAGTTTGAGCTATTGGCATTGTAAATGACAGTGCCTTTTATTTATGTTTTAAAAAAAACAAACTTAAATAAAAAGCATTGTCATTTACAATGCCAATAGCTCAAACTCGTATAAATGCGAGACCTATTGCATTGCAAATGCTTGTTTTGACAAAGCTTTTTAATATGGGCAACAAACATTTGCAAAACTAAAAGGTCAGCTAACCTCGTTAAAAGTTGAGGCGGTTTTGCTTCACCAATGCTTGTTCAGCCTGTCAGTTGCTCTGAGTTTTGGTTGGTTTGTTGCCTTAGTTTTTGATACAGGAAGGGCACCAGCATATTTTCAGTTACGCCTGGAAACCCTGAAGATTGAACATTGTTTTAGATACTCTTAATGACCAATGCAGGTGACTGATGCCGCCTTCCTTTCCATGACCGCATTCTACTAGACTGTCCACGCTGAAGATCGCGCAAGCTCTTTAAATCCTAAGGCCAGGGTAGTGGAGCAAAGATGACTTTCTTGGGGATGATGTAGCATCTCGTACGTCTTTATAATACATACGTATATTATGTTGCTGGCTTGGCTCTCATTTCCTGTCCTCTGCTGATTTCCGGCACCAGCTTCTAAAAGAAGGATGTTAGTAATTGACTACTCTAAGCACATTCCACAGCTGATCCTCCTTATCATGCATGGTTAATATGTTGCGAGTCCTTAAATATGTCATTTTTTTTGTTTCGATTGTTATAGTAACATGCTGAAGTCTGTTTTCTGTTTGAGCAATATCCTCAGTAATGTGGGCATGGATAATATATGCAGAGTGTTTATATGGTATGGTCCTGGGTGTGTTTACCAATTCATGTGCTTGCCATAGGATATGTGCATTGCCCGGCTTGTTATATTTATAAAGTAATCAATGCCGGGCTTTATTGTTTACTACTTTAGTTGGGGCTGTCATGACCTTGGTGATGGTGATAGCCAACTATGTGGAATATCTGAGCTCTGTTGTATGGGTGCATAGCGGTCTGACTTGTGTGTTTTGTTGGATGTTGTCTGTTAATGTACTGAATCTGTTATAATTGTAAGTTGCATTCTCACAGCTCTTCACACCCGGTGCAGCTCCAGAGGTGTGCTTTTTGTGTATTTTCATGTGTACTTTTGTGAGCTTGTTGATACCGAACTATCTGGGCGTTCTGCACAGCATTGTCCGAGTGTGAAGTATATTGTCTAATGTATTATCGGGACTGCTTATTGTACACGGGAGGGGAGTGTTACCCACCTTATTGCTTTCATGTTGTGTTGTCTTATGTTGGTGCATGATAGGTCAGTGATGGAGGTGCATTTCTGGGGTCTGATACCTTTTCACAGGCCAGTTCCACAGAAGTTATCAAGTCTAGTGATGTGCACTATCACATTTTGAGGTTTGTGGTTATCCCTGTACCCCATTGTGGTCTCTGAAGATTGCAGGACCCATTTCTTTTTATATTCTGGGAATCCCACAGAGAGGTAAACATGTGGATTTCGACTAAAAGCCAATTATGTTTGAGTGTATTTGGTTACCTAGGCATTAGCAAAAACAACAATTGATGGGCAGAATGCAGAACAATGTCATACATTCACCCAAGTACAGAGATCTGGGCCTAAATCCATCGTTTTTTTGCTCATCGTGCCATTCCAGTTTGAACCCAGCCATATGAAAATCAGTCTTGACCCTGTGCCTAGTGGGAAAAGTGCAGCCCGAACTGCCAGGCCAGGTCCTCCCTGGAATGGAAACAAGCATCCTGGGACCAGTTTCGTGGTTTCACCCCTCATCAGCCAGGATAGCTTGACTCCAGTGGCATGGAGAGCACAGGTCCCATGTCTGGGCATACCCGCCCCACTCTGGGTGAAGGGTGATGCCCTGAAACCTGTCCCAGGATGCTTGTTTCCGGTCCAGGGGGGACCTGGCTTGGCAGTTCGGGCTGGACTGTTCCCATAGGGAACCGGGTCAAGACTGATTTGCATATGGCTGGGTCCAAACTGTGGTGGTGTAGGGAGCAAAAGAATGATGGATTAAACCCTGATCCTTCGGACTGCAGATAAATGCTTGCACTGTCCAGCATTCCGTCCATCAGTTGTTTCTTTTACCTACATTAGATCATGGGTATCACAAACCTCTTCCAAGGGGCCAAAAAGTGTGGTCTGTGATGTGCTTGAGGGCTGCATTGATGCCAGCAGGGTGGGAGGGAGGGTGTCTTTGTGGGAAAGTGGGTAAGCTGAGCATGGTGGAAGCAAAGCATGTACATAGTGTGGGCATGGAAATATTTTGAGGGTTTCTTTCCATACTGCCCTCTAAATTAAGCCCCTAGTCTCTAGAAGAGTCATTGATTTGACAATATTGTGTGATGCTGTATCTGAGCCGCTATCCATCTACCGCTTCTTGGGGTAAGCCTTCTCTGCATGCCAACGCTACCATGGGAGAGTCAAGTGTAAAAAGGAAGCAACTTGATTATTGAATCGGAATGAAATAGAATTGCACAACGGGAAACCAGAAAACTTGTGATCAATCCAGTCTTCCCCACTTGACCAAATTGTGTGATCCTTTTTTTTTTTAAAAAACTTTTTTATTGAAATCAGGGCAAGCGGTCCGCTTGGCAGAGTATACAACATTACAAAACAATTCACAAATTAAAGTATCAGATAAATCGGGCAGAGCAGAGGTACAAAAGTCAGAGTTAGAAATCAGAAAAATATTACTTATAATGAAGCAGGTCTAATATGCGTTAGTCATAGTGAACAAAAAAAAAAAAAAAAAAAAAACCCCAAAAGGGAAAAGTTCTAAGGAAGTAATAAGCTTCAATCCTTCCCTCGTCGCTCGCCTCTACAGCTCCTTCAAATGAATGAAGACCCCCAGATTCTATCTATCTTTTGAAGAGATTTAGCACCTCTAATCTTAGCTAGAGAGAGTTCCATGATATAGATTTCTTTGACAAGAAACCACCACTCCATCTCATGCGGTGGATTTCTTGTGATCCATGTCCGTGCAATAATCAGTCTAGCACATCCAATCAAAATGTTACTCAGAGCTACTTGTGGGACTGCTAATGAATTGCTTAAGATCGGAATTCCGAGTAGTACATTAGTTATGTTGAGTGTTATTGGTTGTGACAGAATCTGGGCCATACCTTGGCTAATTTTGGACCAAAATTCCGCAAGTCTAGGGCACATAAATAGCATATGTTCCAGATTTGCAGCTAAAAGGTCACATTTAGGACATCTTGTCCGCTCGGTATTAGAGCCATTGTTGGACCATTTTGAAATTCTTTCTGGAGTATAATATAGCTGGCAAATAGTTTTATATTGCTGTAATCTCAGACTAGAAGAGTGAACAGAGCGATTTATATTACAGAGCGAAGAGGAGATCTGATTAGCAGTAATACTTAGGCCCAATCGCGAGCTCCATTTTTCCGCTATTTTCCCACAGTCGTCTAGTTTAAAGGAGCTTAAGACACTATATCCAAAACTGATGAGTGATCTGACCTTGCTAGAATAGAAACATTTCCAAATATCTGAGTCTGTTATATTTAGTAACTTCATTTTGCGTATTAAATAGTCATGTATTTGAATATATTTAAAACGTGAAGTTTCAGATAGTTTATATAGTGTTCTTAGTGTCTCAAAAGCCAGTAGGCCATCATTACCGTATAAATCACCAAGTGTCTCTATTCCAGCCACTTTCCACACTAAAAATGTCCCATCGTGGAATATCCCTGGAAGACCAGGGTTAGCCCATAAAGGTAATTGAGGATGGAAAAGGGTCGTATTACATTTTGCCAAAATGAGTTGCCATATTTTAACGGTATCTCTAATGGTCTTGAATTTTACCCGCTTGAAATAGTTTGGATCAATCACTTTAGCTAAAAACATGTTAGAATCCTCTCCCAACGAAAATTGGTAGCAATAATACAGTTGCCTACTACGAATAAACAAGCTGCGGAGGCGACTGAGAAAAGCTGAGAAATAATACAATCTGAAATCGGGGAAGTTAAGACCACCTTGGCTAAGAGGTAATTTAAGCAGAGAGATTGATCGGCGAGCCTTCTTGTAGCCCCATATATAACTACTAAAAATCCCGTCTAGGCGTTTAAAGTACGTATTATTAACAAAAAGTGGTATGGACCTAAATAAGTATAAAAATTTAGGTAATATATTCATTAAACTGTTAAAATGATCAGGGTGAGTGGGAAAATATTTGATTACTTTAATTCTTTATTGAGATATTTTTGGGAAATTCGAAAATGGGCGGAGGATCGAAATGTGTTTAATGATGTACAGAATTAGATGTCTTGCGTGGAATGTAGCAGGTCTCAATAGTAGGAACAAGAGACGATTGGTCACCGAAGAGCTAAAAATCTATAAACCTCAGCTTGCTTTTCTTTCTGAGACGCATATTATTTACAAAGACCGTAAGCTTCTTGGGCAACTAGGATATGACGTGATAGCATGTGCAGAATGTAGTACCCCAATCAGAGGTGTCGCTATTTTAAGACAGAAAAGGCTTAACATGGCAATAATTAAAACTAAGGTAGATAAAGCTGGTCGGTGGGCCATAGCTCAGATTCTATGGCTTGGTAATACCTACACTCTCTGTGTATTCTACGGCTCAAATACTGACGACCCCTCTATAATCGACAGGTTAAATATAGAATTACTAGATAGCAGTGGAGAACTCATTATAATGGGGGATTTTAACTTGATTATGGATTATGATATCGATACTACAAGACACCGAGCATTTCGGAGGATGCGTCGATCCCGAGCTGCCATTATCGAACTTGGACGCATCCATAACTTAAAAGATGCTTGGAGAACATTATATCCCTCTATTGCTGGCTTTACTTATTATTCAGCACCTCATCAACTTTGTTCAAGAATCGATATGGCCTTGGTATCAGACAATATTTTGGCGAATAGCTCTATGGAGCTTTGTCCAAGAGTGTCTTCGGACCACAATCCAATTATACTATCGTTTAATATGCCACAGACTGGCCAGAAACCAAGGATATTTACTTTTCCACGACATCTCTTGTCCAATAAGGATTATATCTTACAACTAAAAGCACATTTAGTGGAATTTATTACAATAAATATCAATTCAGCGTCACCCAGTATAGTTTGGGATACTGTCAAAGCGAGTATACGAGGGTTTACACAACAGTTTATTCTAAACCAAAATCGGCTATATAAACGCAGCTGGGAGGAGCTGGGCAATTCTGTAATTTTGCTAGAAAATCAACTGGCACAGGCACTGCTACAGGGAATATCAAATTTAGCTGATATATGTCAGAAACTAGCCAGCTCTAAGCTTAATATTAAAACTAGGTTAATGGAGAAAAATATGAACAGCCTACATAAGTATCATCTCTCCCAATACGAGAGCGGGGACAAGATAGGAAAACTTTTAGCATACAAAGTCGCTGATGACAAATCCAAGACACTTATAAAAACAATCAAAGGTCAAAATAATATGGTATATACCCAACCAGAGCAGATCCTCGAGCAGTTTGTGGCATACTATCGGGTATTATATACTCCAGATGAGCAGCCGGCCATGAATAAGATTCAAGAATATTTGGACACTAATTTAACTAAGGGAAAACAGATTGAAGAAATTGCGCTTCTCTCTGATAACATCAATGAATCAGAGATTAGAAAGGCTGTCGCTTCGCTTCCCTTAGGCAAAGCTGCTGGAGAGGATACTATCCCATTAGATATTTACAAAATATGCTCGGAGGAACTGTTGCCATTATTATCAAATGTGATTAGCAATATAGGAATCACTGGAAAGGCACCTGAATCTTGGAATACAACCAAGATTGTTTTCTTTCTAAAAAAAGGTAAACCAGGAGATCAGTGTGGGTCATATAGACCCATCTCGCTTATCAATGTAGACGCTAAAATCTTTGCCAAGGTGCTAGCTACTCGATTAGCCCCACTTATACCCCAGCTGGTGACCTCTCAACAACATGGTTTTGTTATGGGGAGAGATACCACTGCTCATATTAATATGGCCATTACTGCATTTGATGTGGCCAGACTTGGTCCCACCCCACTCGGAATGATACTCCTGGATGCTGAAAAAGCGTTCGATCGAGTGGGGTGGGACTTTCTCTGGTCAACAATGACCACTCTGGGTTTTCATGGCCAATATCTTAAATGGCTACAGGCTTTGTATGATCATCCAATGGCTAAACTCTGCTATGCCGGGCTAACTTCGACTAGCTTTCCTATCAACCGCGGTACACGGCAAGGATGTCCATTATCACCTTTGTTATTTGCGCTATCGTTAGAGCCTTTTCTCGCTGCGCTACAAGTTACCCCAATATTACTCCTTTTAAACATGGCCAGAATTCGTTAAAAATCACAGCCTATGCCGATGATATAGCGGTTTACTCAACTAACATACCGGAAGCAGTATTGGGTATTATCAAGGAGGCTGATAAATTCGGGGCCGTTTCCGGTTATAAACTTAATTCACACAAAACGCAAATTATTCTGAATTACAAATCTCCAGTCCCGATTATAGGCACTTGCAGAACCGCTGTATATCTTGGTATTAAAATTTCTTCTGAGATAAACGAAATAATTAAACTTAACTATGAGGCTCTCATCAAAGAAACTGTTACAACTTTAAAAAAGTGGCATAAGGTCCCTCTTAGTATTATTGGCAGGACCAAATTGTGTGATCCTAGGCAATTGTATTTCACTTTTCCTCTTTTTTTCTTCATCATCATCAAATATACGAGCAGCTTAAAATACATAAGTTCTGGATGGACACTGTACAAAACCTTTCCTTCTATTTAACTTTATAAACTATAATGTTGTCCATGTATGATAACCGAAGCCACCCAACGGGGTCCACACGGCAATAAAGCGGACTCCTAGTTCGCAATTGGCATTATTTTTTTTTTAAACATTTTTTATTATTTTCTGTCCAACATCGCAATGCAACCCCCCAACAGCCTCAGCCCTCCACCGGAGAGTGTCACCCTTGATATTTCAGGCAGTTGAACATGAGAAAAATCACCCTTCCCGCGTGGGCTCCCCCCACCCTCTCCCTCCCTCAGCCCATGTCAGTGTGCCCCCTTCTGCCTGTCCTCCTCCTGTTGAGACCTCCTCCTTCCTATGAATCATGTACAGATACCCAGACCGTTCCCTGGAAGCTCGGGTTGTCCCCCCATGTCTAGCCACGGCTCGTGTGTCCATCTCTCCCCTTGGCTTCCCTCCTACTCCCCACTTGCCGCTTCCTCCCGTCGATCGGATGTATTCCAATCTCCTCCCGTGTCAGACATCAGCCCCTGAAGTTCCACCACCAACGCCTCCCATGCACGGGCCGTCGCCAATGCCTTTTCATCATCCCTCCTAAGTGCTAGCTGCAACCGGAGTGTGCCCTCTGCTCCTGCCCATCTCGCAAACGCCGTCCTCCACCTCAGAAAGCTAGGCCCCCCGTGATTTCCAATGCATGGTTAGTTCACTCTTGGCCATAATCAACCCCAAGTCATAGAACTTACTGGTAATCTTCGTTCGGCGGGTATGGGGAAACCAGAGCAACAGGCAGGCCCCCATTTCCGGGGCAATATCGCGGTCTGTCACCTGATTCAGGCAGTCTATAACATCATCCCAATAGTCACCCAACTTCGCGCATGACCAAAACATATGTTGAAAATCAGCCCCCTCTCCCCCACAACGCGGGCACTGAGAATGCGTGCCCCCAAAGTATTGCAATATCTTAACTGGCGTCAGATAGGCCCTGTGTAGTGTAAAAAACTGAACCAGCTGAAACCGGGCATTACGCGTTCCCTTCCAGGCCCGCCGCACCAGCGTGGACCATGTCGACTCGGGGATGGGCTTCCCGAGGTCCACCTCCCACCTATCCCTCAACGCGTCTAAGGGCCGCAGGCATGCTGTCGACAGCCTGCGATAGAGGCAGGTAATAGCCTTGGACGTCCCTGCCGCCATAACTACGTATTGCCCCATACTCCAATGCCTCTGGAGGCCCGCTACGAGGGCTGCATGAAGTAAATAGTCTCCCCGCGGGAGCCCATAAGAGTCCTGCAAGTCCTGAAAGGGCAACAGCACCCCCTCCCTAAACAAATCCCCCACTACTTGTATGCCCAGCTCCTCCCAAACAGCTAGTCCCGACCAATCGCCCCCGTGGGGGAGCGCCGTACACATACCCAGGGGGTTCTCTGGGGCATAAGGGTGAACTATGGCGGCCCTCTTCTGACATCGGTTCCAGCACTGCCTGAGGGTGCGCTCCTCCAGAGTGAGCTGAGCAAGGTCCATCCGCTGCTGGAGGACTATGAAAGCGATCACATGACGAGGAATCAACCTGCCCTGCAGGCCCTCTGGGCATCTATACTCCCTAGCCACTGCCTGTGTGACCCATTGGAGCTGCGCCGCCAGATAGTACCATTCAAAATCCGGAGCTGCCAGGCCCCCCTCCGCTCTTGGCCGCCGCAATGTGGTCAAAGCCACCCGCCGCCGTCCCGAGCCCCATATGAAGCCCGTCGACAGTGCACGAAGCCGCTCAAAAAACGACGCCGGTATCCATATGGGCAAGGTGCGAAAAAAGTATAGGAGGCGCGGTAGCGCCACCATCTTCAGCAGCGCCACCCTTCCCGCACACAAAAGTGGGAGCGTACTCCAAAAACCTATGCTGCCACGCAAGCCCCGAATGGCTCTGGCGATATTCCCGTCCAGCAGATCAGGCTGGGTGTGGTAAATATTAACCCCCAAATAGCGCAGACATTGACCCTCCCATCGTATCGCTCCCAGCGAGTGGGGGGCCTGTCCCTTGGGTAACAACGGGAACAAGCATGTCTTGCCCCAGTTGACTTTGAGCCCCGACAAACGACCAAAGACCCCCAATAAGTCGGTCGCTCCACGTAATGCGCCATCTGCATCTGCCAGAAACATCAGCAGATCATCCGCGTAAAGGGAGATATAGTGGGCCTCCCCCCTCAGCTGTACTCCAGCGTAGGAGCGCCCCAGTCGGGCATGCGCCGCCAACGGTTCAATGGCCAGGGCAAACAACAATGGGGACAGTGAGCAGCCCTGCCTCGTCCCCCACCGTACCCGGTAGGGGGCTGAGATGGTCGCCCCCGTCTTCACGTGGGCCGTGGCATCATTATAGAGCAAGGTGGTCCAGCGTACAAAGCCATCCCCCAGGCCAAATGCTTGCAACACTCGATATAGATATGGGCACTCTACACTGTCAAAGGCCTTTTCTATGTCGACCGAAAGCGTTAGGGCCTCTGGATATTCGTCCCGATCCACCTCCATCACCCGCAGTAAACGCCGAACGGAGGTGGCCGTGTTACGCCGGGGAATAAAGCCCGCCTGGTCTGGATGAATCAGGGCAGTCATGCGGGTCAACAGACGCGATGGTAATATTTTACTCAGGATTTTGTAGTCCACCGTCAACATGGAGAGTGGGCGGTATGCCGCGCGAGCACTAGCATCTCCCCCGGTTTTCAGCAAAGGTACCACAATCGCCTCCCGGGCGGAGGCGGGTAGGCGCCCAACCCGCCATGCCTCACCGTTAAGGGCCTGCAGCTGCGGGGCCAGCAACTCCGTGTACGCCGCATAAAACTCGACGGGCAGTCCATCCGCCCCCGGAGTCTTACGACGGGCCATGTGCTTAATCGCGGCGCAGATCTCGCCCAGTGAAATGGCGTCCCCTAAATCTTTCCAGTGTTCCGGGTCCAACCGGGGTAGCCGAGCCGCCAATAGAAAGTCATCCAAGCCTTCAGGTGCCCCCTGCATAGTGCTATCATACAATCCCGCATAATAACTGGAGAACTGTTTATTTATCCCTGTCTGAGAGTAGACCGGGGTCCCCCCCGGCTCGACCAGGGAAAGTATTGGGGCACCTCGGGCCATCGGGGTCGCCAGCCAGGCCAGGAGTGAGCCCACCTTATCTCTCTCCGCGTGCGCCCGGGTGAGGTAGTCCTTATGGTCAAAGCAGCGGAGCTTCTCCACCCGCACTGCCACTCCCTCACGTGCCTCGGCAACCGCGGCCTGCAGGTCCTCCCCCGCCTGATGCGCCCGTTTGGCCGTACGCAGTTGGGCCTCCGCTCCCTCTATGTCCTTCAGCAGCGTCTTCCGCACCCCGGCGGTGGACGATATGCAGACCCCCCCCTAACGACCGCTTTGAACGCATCCCATTCCAACGCCCTACTCTACGCCGTTTCCGAGTTATCCGCAAAATGCCGCTCTACAAAACCGCTAACCTCAGCCCGGAAAACCTGATCCTCCAGCAGCATGGGGTTTAGCCGCCAAGTAGGAATCGCCTGCCGCTGCCTGGACCATTGTAGCGCCCCTACGCAGGGGTTATGATCGGAGATGGGTTTTCGCCAGGTACTCACTGGGCCGCATCAACGTCTGGGCATCCGGCGAACACAGTATACTATCCAGCCTGACATGTAACTCATGGGGGGCCGAGTAGAAGGAATAATCCCTATCTGTCGGATGATGGGTCCGCCAAGTGTCCACCAACCCCCAGGTGTCCTGCCAGGCCCGTCTGCTGTTGGCCACCCGCCGGACCACTGACTGAGCAAGGGGGGGGGGGTAGGACCTATCTAAATCCACGTCGGTCACCGAGTTAAAGTCCCCTCCCAGCACCACCGTCCCCGTCAAATATGACGCCAGCTTCCCCGACAGCCTTGAGAAGAAGGCGGCCTGGTCTATATTAGGGGCGTATATACTGCATAAGGCCATGTCCCTCCCGTCCAGTCGCCCCTGCACTGCTACAAACCTTCTCTCCGTGTCCACTAGTGTCGCCAATGGCTGGAAAGGGACCCCGGCTCTCACCCAAATCGGGGCCCCCCCCGCGCGAACTTCGAAAAAGTAGTATAGAACAATTGGCCCCTCCAGCGCCGCTGCAGTGCCTGCCCCTCCTCTCGATCTAAGTGGGTTTCTTGAAGGAAGGCCACCTGTACCCCTCTCCGCACCAGGTATGCATGGACTTTATATCTCTTCACCATAGAGGTGAGCCCCCTCACATTCCAGGTTAAAAATCTCAATTCAGGTGGGGTCCCCATCCCAGAGCTTGGCCAAACTCCGCTCGTCCCCGGCCTGCCTAGGCACACTGACATCACCCCAAAACCGTGTAACTACCCAACTCCCCAAACTCCCCCCCCCTTCCCCAGAACAGGTGCTAAACCGCAGTTACCCATCCAAATACCACCCCAAAAAACCAAACACTCTGGTAGCCACCAGGGTCTCACTACGTCCGTGAGGGTGAGGTGGTGGCTCTGAGCCAGACTGGCTTGTCAACAGTCGGCCTTTGCGCATCCGCGCCCAGTCTCTGTGATTCGTCCCCCGGTGTCCCTCGCCCCTCAGGCCACCCGACCCGCCCCAGACCCCCTCAACAGACTACCCTGGCAGTCCACCGCAGACCACTGTCAGCACCCTATGCAACACAAGGCGAGGCCCCCCTCCCCAGGCATCTCCCGCCCTGCACGTGCCCCCCTTAAGGTACACAGGCGAAGCCCTGAAGTGTCAAGCGTCCAGCATTCCGTCCGCCGTCCCTGGGGTGACGTCAGGCAGCAACTCCGCGTCCCTCCCCGCACCATCGGAGAGGGAAGTCTCAGAGCCCTTCTGGGACCCCGAGTCCTCACTGGGCCTGGAGGCCGTGGCCCCTGATATAACGGAGACGGCCCGCAACGCCGCCCGACGCTCCAGCACAGTTTGGGACGCCCCCGGAGTCCTGACCCCTGCAGTCCGTGTCCTGGTGCGCCGGCTGCGACGGCCCCTCGCCGGAGTCCCCGACGACTCCCCTCCGTCCACGTGGGCCGCCGCCCCAGTACGGGATGACTCCAACCAACTCCAGGCTGCTGCGGGCTCTGTGAAAAAGGATGTCTTAGCGTCCAGCACAACTCGGAGGCGGGCCGGGAACAACAACGAATACTGCAAGCCCTCGTCCCGCAACGCCTTTTTCACCGCCTGGAATGAGGAGCGCCTACGCTGGACCTCCATGGAGTAATCCGGGTAGATAGAGACTGGGACATTCTCCACTTGGTAGGGGCCCATTGTTCTAGCCTTCTGGAGGATAATATCGCGGTCCCTGTAGTGCAACAGGCGCGCCACCACTGGTCGGGGGGGCCTGCCCGGGTCCGGGGGGCGAGCCGGGACCCTATGCGCCCGCTCCAAGGTGTAAAACTGCGTGAGCCCCCCCCCGGCGCCACCACCTCTTTCAGCCAGGTCTCCAGATAGGTCAACATGTCTTCCCCCTTCCACCTTCTCGGGCAGGCCCACCACTCGAATGTTGTTGCGGCGATTACGCCCTTCTGCATCCTCGGCCCGCTTCTCCAGGAGCTGCACCCTCCGCAAAAGGTCCGCCGTCTGGGCCTCTGATGCCTTCTGCGCCAGGACCACCAGCTCCAACGTGTCCTCCGCCTGCTTGACCCGGTCTGCCAAGTTCCTGTGGTCTGCCCGGAGCAAACCCAAATCAGTAGACACCTGCGCAATGTCGCTCTGCAACGCAGCTCTCGTGTCCGATATTGCCTGCAGGATTTGGTCCAGCTGGCGTTGTTGAAGGCCTGTTGCGGGCTCAGAACACGCCCCTCCGTCCCGGCCGCCTGTGGAGTCGTCGACGGGGCCCTTCTGGTTCGCCCCCAACTTGGGTCGTGGTTTGCCCATGCTGCCGAGCAAGGACTCACACCCGGGGGGCCCACTTCAACCGTCCCCCAGGGTGACCCCCGAGGCAGCTGCCACTATGGAGCACCGGGGCCGCCCTCACCGTCGACAGAGCCTGACACAGTCCCGCCACCTGTCCGTGATGGCGCCGGCACTCCACGGCCCCCTCGCTCCTCGTGACTCCCAGGCAATGAGGTCCCACTCCTCACTGGGAAGATAGTCCTCCTGTCTATACGGGCGATGGCAAGCAGCCCTACCTCAGGCCGCCGGTTCCTCCCCTCACCGCTCTGCCAGTACTGTCGCCGCCCTCCAGCCGTCCGTAAGGAGCCGCCGCTCCCCGCCAGAAAGCCGTCCCAGAGCCCCAAGGAGGTGCAGGGCGGGGAACCAAGTGCCAGCCTGGCTGACGTCCCCCACAGCTCCGGCGAAGCAGGCCGTCCACCCGCTGGCCACAGTCCGAAGTCCTGGGGGGGTCTCAGCTCTCTCCTCTCCCTCCGGGCCGCAGTCCACAACACCTGCGACCGCACTCCGCCCCCAGGCCGGCCGCGCCGCATGACCACTCTCCGCTCCTCCGGGCACACACAGCTGCAGGATCCGCCCCCCAGCCGCCAGCCTGCGGGGGCTCCAGAGGCACAACTCCGCTCCCGCCGGGGTCCGCAATGCTCCAGTGTCTTTCGCGGGGGGACCGCCACTTCCGGTGTCCCCAGCCGGGTAACTCTCTCTTCCGGGCGGCTGCCAAATCACTGTGGGCCGCGGCTGTGCTTCCTCCCGGAGGCCGCACAAAATGGGCGGTGCCGGCTCTCACTCGCCTCAGGGCCGGCCTCAGTGCCAGCCCCCGTCACCTCGCGCCATCCAGCCGCGCCATCCCTGGGGTCTGAGCCGGGCAAGGGCGCCCTCCGGGGTTCCTCGGGACACCGGGGCTTCGATTAAACAGGTTTTCAGCTGGGCTGTGTTGGACAGGCCACACAGAGGGCTTGCTCCCCCCCCCGCACGACAGGGCCCGAGCTCCGGCCCACCCGGCATACCCCCGTGACAAGCCCCTGTACTCCGTCTCCCGACGGACCCTCTGCCCTCGGACCCCTACTCATCACGGGGTCCAGCCCCACCGGCTTCCCCGGCCGGGTCAAGCCGCCATCTTGGGCCCTGCACCACGCGGCCGCGTGGCCTCACCTCGACCCTAACCCCGGGCCTGGCCGGCCCCGACATCCCGGCACCACCATCCACCCAGGAGGTGAGCGGACCACTTGGCAGGTCAATGGGAGAACGGAGCGTCAAGAGCTCTTCCCCCGCCAGGTGACGATCGCCTCCAGCAGCCCCCAGGCGCTGGCTCCACCCCCTGCTGGGTGTCTGGACACCTTCATCCCGGACCCTCCGACCTCCAAGTGCGAGGGTCCGGACATCAAAGGGCACCAGCCCTATAACTAAGACAGCTCCGGAGCAGGAAGGCAGTTGTATCCTGGAGTCGAGAGACACCGAGTGAACTCAACCCTGACGGTCTACTGGCGCTGCCGTAGCCCGCTCTTGTGAACCATCGTCCTGCCTGCTGGCGCTGCCGCGGCCTTCTGCTACCTTCATCTTCCTGGGACCTGCTGGCGCTGCCGCGGCCCGTTGTAACGACCATCCTCACCGGGACCTGCTGGCGCTGCCGCGGACCGTCATCTTCCTGGGACCTGCTGGCGCTGCCGCGGCCCGTTGTAACGACCAACCTCACCGGGACCTGCTGGCGCTGCCGCGGACCGTACATCTTCCGGGGACCTGCTGGCGCTGCCGCGGCCCGTTGTATCAACCATCCTTACCGGGACCTGCTGGCGCTGCCGCGGACCGTACCACCTAAACACCAAGCTCGAGGATTGTGAGCTCATCATCATCTCATCCGAACTACCTGATTGGTAAATAGACTGACCCGCTACCCCCTTCCCTACCTTACGAGACTCTAATCGAGGGGACCCCGGCGTCCAGACCTCCTTGTACCATTCTACCGTATCATAACTAAGTACCTATAAAGAACACTGAACCTTATCCGTGTGTGATTCCTGTCTGTGGGGGGGAAGTTACTTGTCTGTACGATCGCTGGAGACGGCTCTCCCCGGAGACCTCTCCCCCTGACCCCGGCCGGCCCTCCCAGTCCGTCTACCTTTTCTAACATTGGTGGCCAGCGGCGCGATCCGAATCAACGCGTAAGCGTACAGAGAGTAGCTCACCCCACGACAAAAACACGATGTCGACCAAAGATAGCAGCTCCACCGAGAAATTCCAAATGGAGAAATTAGAAGAATACAACCACCGAGACAATTTTGCATAGAACTTGGCATTGCTACCACCGGCCTGAGTACCAAGGATGATCTAAAGCGCGCTCTGGAGTCATGGACAGAAACGGGGGTCACAGGACCCTCCGACCAAAGCAGCGTCACCCCAGACCAAACCAGCATCACACCAGAGGGGAACGCCACGGCTCCCGAGGAGCGGGGAACGGGCCTTCCACAAGAGGAGATCCGAGAAAGAGACAGAGTCAGATTACACGAGTTGGAGATGGCACGACTCAAGATGGATGGGGAACTCAAGTTAGCTGAACAGAAACTTAACCTCGAGCATATGCGGCTTCGAGAGGAACGAGAAGAAAAGCAGAGACAGAGAGAGCTGGAAGAGAAAAAAATAACGCTCGAGCACGAGCGCCGACTAGCGGAAATAGAACTGCGCAAACAGAATAAGGAACTGGGGGTGCCTGAGCGACCACACACCCCGGGGCCAAGTGAGAAAAAAGTTCACATCCCCAAGGATGTTGTCCGCGAATATGTCCGAGAAGACGACATACAACAGTGGTTTAAAGCCTATGAGATCGCAATGACCTCCCACCGAATCGACCGGAGTGATTGGGGAGCCGGACTTTGGGGGAGATTTATCAACGAGGGTCGCGATGCCCTGCTGCAGCTCCCCGATCACCAAATGTCGTCCTACGACCACATGAAGGCTGCCCTCCTCACCCGCTACGGCCTCACGCCCGAGATGTACCGCCAGAGGTTCAGAGATTGCACCAGGATCCCAGGTACAACGTGGGTAGAATACGTGAACTATTTCAGCCGGGCATTCGAAGGGTGGATCAAGGGAAGTCAGGTCACCACTTACGAACAACTCTTCAACCTTATGGTATGGGAGCACCTGTCAAACAACTGTTTCGTCGAGCTCCGGCAGCACCTACTCGACAGTAAGCTGACCGACCCCCGGCAGCTCGCCGCCGAAGCTGACCGGTGGGAAAGCACCCGAGTGGGCCGGAGAGGGCCCCACGACCAGAACAGAGGCAACCAAGGCCAGCACCGTCCTCGGGGAGGAGGAGGGGGCCAGGGGCGAGGGAGAGACGCCTTACCAACAACACCCGTGGCCAGCACCCCGCCTCCGGCCGGCCGGGGCCACCCCCCGGTGCGGCCTGGGTACCGAGCCAACGTCACGTGCCACCGGTGCCAGCGACTAGGCCACTACGCCAATGACCCGAACTGCCCGCTAAATCAAACACCCAAGCCCCGCCAGGTAGCGGCCGCTGCCCTAGGGGAAGAGCAATCCTCGGAGGGACCCGAAGAGTACGAGCCGGCCCAGCAAGGGTGGGAACCGGCCGCCATGGTCCTGGCATGCCTAGGGGGAAGAGACATGGTTCCGCGGGCTCCCCTACCCGCCAACACCAGAAAATACGGTCAGTGGGTGACCATTAATGGACAGAGAGCCGAGGCCTTGCGTGACACCGGCGCCAGCGTGACGGCCGTCCGCTGTCATCTGGTGAAGCCCGAGCAGATCCTGCCGAACATTCTCTGCCCCGTCCGCTCGGCAGATAACTCTGAGAGTATGTGTAAGATGGCCTGCGTCCCGTTTGAATGGGGAGGGGTCTCCGGCCTACTGAAGGTGACGGTCCGGGACGATGCCCCCGTGGACTGCCTCCTGGGGAATGACCTCGAGAGTTCCCCGTGGGCCACCGTCGAGAAAAGAGAGCACCTGGGGATGCTGGGCCTCCCGGACTGGGCCTGCATGACCACCCGATCCATGGCCGCCCGGGCCACCCCCCGATCAGAAGAAACCGAATGGCCGGCACCTCCGCCCCCGGTTGCCCCCGTCGAGGACAACAGCGAGGCCGACCTCCCGGACCCGACTATCGAAGCAGACGCACAACACCAGGACCTTCCGGATCTGGCTCAGTGGCGTCAAGAGGGGGGGCCCACCCAAGAACAGTTCCGCCAGGAACAAAAGACCTGTCCCTCCCTCGAGGGACTCCGCCAACAAGCCGATACCCAAAACGCAGGGGACACCACCGGAACCCACTGGGTCTACTGGGACAACGACCTGCTCTACAGCGAGCAAAGAATCGCCGAGCTGGGGGCCGGTCGAGTTCTGGTGGTACCGCTCCGCTTCCGAGACTTTCTGCTCAACCTGGCCCACGATGTCCCCCTGGCTGGACACCTGGGCCAGGACAAAACATACAGTCGCCTGGTGACCCACTTTTTCTGGCCAAAAATGAGGAATGACGTCCTGAACCACTGCCGATCTTGCCCCACGTGCCAAGCCAGCGGGAAGAGTGGTCGGAAGCTGAAGGCCCCTCTGCAACCCTTCCCGGTGGTCACCACCCCGTTTGAGAGGGTGGGGATAGACATTGTGGGGCCTCTGAACCCCCGCACGGCACAAGGACACAGGTTCATCTTGGTACTAGTGGACCATGCCACCCGCTACCCCGAGGCGGTGCCCCTACGGACAGTGACCGCTCCGGTGGTTGGCCGGGCCCTGATGGGGATCTTCTCCAGGGTAGGCTTCCCCCGAGAAGTCGTCAGCGACCGAGGTACGAATTTCATATCTAAATACATGAAGTCCCTCTGGCAACAATGCGGGGTCACCTACAGATTCACGACCCCCTATCACCCCCAAGGGAACGGACTAGTGGAGCGTTTTAACCGCACTCTCAAGGGGATGATTGGGGGATTGGAAGAGCCTCTCCGTCGCCAGTGGGATGTGCTGCTCCCGTGCCTCCTCTTCGCCTACCGAGAAGTCCCCCAGAAGTCCCTCGGCTTTAGCCCTTTCGAACTCTTGTACGGGCACCCTGTGCGAGGGCCCCTCAGCCTAGTCAAGGAAGGTTGGGAGATGGCCCCCTTAACGACCCCTCCCGACGTCTTCAAATACATCCTGGCCCTACGAAACCAGACCCGGCGCTTCAGGGAGATGGCCAAGGCGAACCTCGAGGCCAGTCAGGAGGACATGAAAAGGTGGTATGATCACAATGCCTCCTCCGTTGAGTTCGAGCCTGGGCAGCAAGTATGGGTGATGTCCCCCACCGAACCATGTGCCCTGCAAGACAAGTGGACGGGGCCCTTCAAAGTGGTCGAGCGTAAAAGCCCCGTCACTTACCTCATCGACATGGGGTCCACCCGGAACCCCCTGCGGGTCCTCCACACCAACCGGCTCAAACCACACTTTGTGCGCTCCGAACTAAGCCTCCTGATGGCGACCGACAGTGGTACAGAAGAAGACTCCGAGCCCCTCCCGGATCTCTTAAAGACTCAGGAGAAGGACGGCTCCGTGGATGGGGTCCGGCTCTCCGACGCCCTCACTTCGGAGCAACGCCAGGACTGCCGGGACCTCCTGCTGCAGTTCGCTGCCCTGTTCTCCCTCACCCCCGGGGTCACCCCTTGGTGTTTGCACGACGTAGACACCGGGGACAGTCCCCCTGTCCGGCACCGGGCCTACCGCGTACCAGATCGGGTACGGGCCTGCATACAGGAGGAAGTGGCCAAGATGCTCACGATCGGGGTCATCGAGCTCTCGGACAGTCCCTGGGCCAGTTCGGTGGTATTAGTTCCCAAGGCCGCTGCCCCCGGCACCGACCCTGAACTGAGATTCTGCGTCGACTACCGGGGCTTGAACGCTGTCACCCTGACCGACGCTCATCCCATCCCCCGAGCAGACGAGCTGATCGACCGGCTGGGGGCCGCCCGCTACCTTAGTATCTTCGACCTAACGGCGGGCTACTGGCAGATCGGCCTCACACCCAGGGCTCAGGAACGGTCAGCCTTCTCCACCCCCGATGGCCACTATCAATTTAAGGTCATGCCCTTTGGCATGAAGAATGCCCCCGCCACATTCCAACGTCTTGTGAACCAGGTCTTGGCAGGGCTCGAAGAATTCAGCGCTGCCTACCTGGACGATATCGCTGTATACAGCCGCCACTGGTCCGACCACCTCCGTCACCTCCAAGAGGTCCTCCAAGCCCTCCAGCGGGCCGGCCTCACCATTAAAGCCGGCAAGTGCCAAATTGGCCAAGGGTCTGTGACCTACCTTGGGCACCAAGTGGGAAGCGGGCTGGTGGCCCCACTACAACTTAAGATTGCTGCCATCCAGTCCTGGCAGCCCCCCGTCACCCAGACCGAGGTCCGAGCCTTCTTGGGGCTCACCGGCTACTACCGGCGGTTCGTGAAGGACTACGGCAGCATCGTGGGGCCCCTCACGGGACTCACATCCAAGAATCAACCGAAGCGGGTCCACTGGACTCCTGATTGTCAAGCGGCCTGCGAGGAGCTGAAGGCCGCCCTGTGCACCGCCCCGGTGCTCCAGGCCCCCGATTACAGTCGGGAATTTGTAGTGCAGACCGACGCCTCCGACCACGGCATCGGGGCCGTCCTCTCTCAGCTGAACCCCGAAGGTCATGACCAGCCGGTGGCCTTCATCAGTCGACGTCTCCTGGCCCGAGAACAGCGTTGGAGCACAATCGAGAGGGAGGCATTTGCAGTAGTGTGGGCCCTCAAAAAGCTCCGACCCTATCTCTTCGGTACCCACTTCCGGGTACAAACCGACCATCGACCCCTGCAATGGCTGATGCAGATGCGGGGGGAGAACCCAAAACTCTTGCGCTGGTCCATTTCCCTGCAGGGAATGGACTTCACTGTGGAGCACCGGCCAGGCCAAGACCACGCCAACGCGGACGGCCTGTCCCGCTTTTTCCGCCTCGACGAAGAGAGTCCCCAAGGAGATGGGTGACTCTCCCCGCCTTCAGCTGGGGGGGACGCATGTTGGACAGGCCACACAGAGGGCTTGCTCCCCCCCCGCACGACAGGGCCCGAGCTCCGGCCCACCCGGCATACCCCCGTGACAAGCCCCTGTACTCCGTCTCCCGACGGACCCTCTGCCCTCGGACCCCTACTCATCACGGGGTCCAGCCCCACCGGCTTCCCCGGCCGGGTCAAGCCGCCATCTTGGGCCCTGCACCACGCGGCCGCGTGGCCTCACCTCGACCCTAACCCCGGGCCTGGCCGGCCCCGACATCCCGTCACCACCATCCACCCAGGAGGTGAGCGGACCACTTGGCAGGTCAATGGGAGAACGGAGCGTCAAGAGCTCTTCCCCCGCCAGGTGACGATCGCCTCCAGCAGCCCCCAGGCGCTGGCTCCACCCCCTGCTGGGTGTCTGGACACCTTCATCCCGGACCCTCCGACCTCCAAGTGCGAGGGTCCGGACATCAAAGGGCACCAGCCCTATAACTAAGACAGCTCCGGAGCAGGAAGGCAGTTGTATCCTGGAGTCGAGAGACACCGAGTGAACTCAACCCTGACGGTCTACTGGCGCTGCCGTAGCCCGCTCTTGTGAACCATCGTCCTGCCTGCTGGCGCTGCCGCGGCCTTCTGCTACCTTCATCTTCCTGGGACCTGCTGGCGCTGCCGCGGCCCGTTGTAACGACCATCC